>NC_044031.1:60851741-61508758 GCF_901765095.1 Microcaecilia unicolor | reverse complement strand
TAGCTGGGCAGTAACTCCATTTTGGCACATGTTGGGCAAGCGTAGACGCTTACGCAGCTTAGTAAAAGGGTCCCAAAATACAGAACTTTATGATGCCTCTGTATTGCTCCCTGGCCTCTGAAATAACGCTGCTTGCAAGGTAGTTCATAAGCAGTTATTCATTTACCATGAGAATCAGCAACCTGTGGTACTGAGATACCACAGGTTGGTGACTCCTATGGTAAATCAAGGTGCGATAAAAGCTCTCGTCTATGAGCTTGTAAAGCACCATTTACTAGAAGCAGCAATAGTAGTACAAAGTCAGCCTTATATTCAAATGCTGCCATCAGTATATATATATTTTTTAACTTCATCTTTATTGGGATGTGTCACCATTACAAAGAAAAACACTGTCCATAACAATAAACAAACCAACGAGATAGCACTAATCTTTGTGTCTCTCATACCACCTCGACATTATTATGTAACATATGACATAACCCGATAAGTAAGCAATAACTCATGAAACATCCATAACATTTTTCATGTATACCCCCTTACCTCCCCCCCACAACCAAGACAAGGAAATCAAATTAGACATAGTAGGGAGCTAATACATCAGGTCTAGCACAATAATTGTGCGAGGTACTGTACTGAGCCCATGAGTATCATAATACAGAGCTGCCACTCAATATTTATATATCACAAGCGACATACAACCTATACATTCAAAAGTAGGCTACGCTCCTTATTAAGCATAGACCAATAAGGTTCCCAAACATCCTGAAAGAGTTTTCACTGAGATTCAGGTCTGTTACCCACTAACTTGCGCTCAAAGAGAGCCATATCAAACAAAAAGGTACGCCACATTGATAACTGGGGAACTCTGTGCATTCACCATTGGGTAAGAATAACCTTCCTGGCCAAAGTAAGGCCTTTGCCAAGAAGAGACGCTGCACGTCCGACTCCGCCTGCAATTGTGCCCAATCCTGGAACAAAAAGCACACAGGATGGAGCAGAATCCGCCTCCCCAGACAGCGAGACAAGAAACTTCTCACCCCTTCCCAATAGACCTGAGTTCTTTCACAAATTCAGAAAATATGGCCTAGTGTAGCCCGATCTCATCCACATATGGGACAACTGCTTGATTCAGCAAACCGGGCTTTAAAAGCCCTCCAAGGCGAAATCTAGGTATGCAACAATAATTTATACTCTTGTTCTCTATCAAGCATATTTATAGATGTTTTAACAATATTATTAAGAAAGGTCTGGAGCACCGCTACTGGGACACTACAATTCAATTTCCCCGACCAGGCTTCTGCCACATTCTTCAAAGATCAGTCAGGCTGAACAGCAAAGAGGGACTCTACATAGTGGCATAGGCGAGGGTGCACCGGGTCCTCCAACCTCAAACACAAAGTAACCTGCTGAGCGAAGGGAGCCCCAGGGCGGGCCACAGGCAAGGAGGAGACATGGAGGGGCATAATCGAAAGGGACACCCAAGTTTTGCTGAGGATGTCCTCACAAAACGTCCCAGTGGAGGGGCGAGGAAACCCGTATTATCGAAACAAGATGGACGTCCATCTTTCGTTTCGATAATATGGTCGGGGACGCCAAAATCCTGAAATTTAGGTCGTCCTTAGAGATGGTCGTCCCTAGACTTGGTCGTCCCCAATTTTCTGCCATAATGGAAACCGAGGATGGCCATCTCAGAAATGACCAAATGCAAGCCCTTTGGTCGTGGGAAGAGCCAGCATTCGTAGTGCACTGGTCCCCCTCACATGCCAGGACACCAACCGGGCACCCTAGGGGGCACAGCAGCGGACTTCAGAATTTGCTCACAGGTGCATAGCTCCCTTATTTTGTGTACTGAGCCCCCCCCCCCAAATCCCCCCTAAAACCCACTCCCCACAACTGTACACCACTACCATAGCCCTTACAGGTGAAGGGGGGCACCTACATGTGGGTACAGTGGGTTTCTGGTGGGTTTTGAAGGGCTCACATTTACCACCACAAGTGTAACAGGTAGGGGGGGATGGGCCTGGGTCCGCCTGCCTGAAGTGCACTGTACCCACTAAAACTGCTCCAGGGACCTGCATACTGCTGTCATGGAGCTGGGTATGACATTTGAGGCTGGCAACAAATATTTTATAAGTTTTTTTTAGGGTGGGAGGGGGTTGATGATCACTGGGAGAGTAAGGGGAGGTCATCCCCGATTTCCTCCGGCGGTCATCTAGTCAATTCGGGCACCTTTTGGAGGCTTGGTCGTAAGAAAAAATGGACCAAGTAAAGTTGCCCAAGTGCTCGTCAGGGATGCCCTTCTTTTTTTCCATTATTGGTCAAGGACGCCCATGTGTTAGGCACGCCCCAGTCCTGCCTTCACTATGCTTCCAACACACCCCTGTGAAATTTGGTCATCCCCATGACGGAAAGCAGTTGAGGATGCCCAAAATCGGCTTTCGATTATGCCGATTTGGGCAACCCTGTGAGAAGGACACCCATCTCCCGATTTGTGTTGAAAGATGGGCGCCCTTCTCTTTCGAAAATAAGCCTGTAAGAGTCCAATTTCTGCCCCTGCTATCTTGTGGAACAAGTCTTTAGAGACGAAGATGTAGTCTATTCGGGACTGTGTTGCATGGGCCTTAGAGACATGTGTAAAATCCCTCTCCTGTGGATGCAAGAGTCTCCATGGATCCACCAAGTCTAAACAACTTAGAAAGACCCCCAGGCCTTCTGTAGGTCTAGGCCTAGACCTTTGCAACCTAGCAGTAGTATCTAGTTGCGAATCAAGGATAGCATTGAAATCACTCATAACAATTTTAGGTCCATCAATAATGGACAAGATTAGTGTGAATTAGTTTCCCCTCCACTATGATATACCTCCCCTCTGGGTCGTTAATGACCTTATGCTGGGTGCAGGGTACCGATTTATGAATCAGCAGAGCTACCCCCGCCTTAAATTTAGGTGCAGATGCATAATAGCACTGATCCACCCATGACCTTCTTAATTTTTGATGTTCAATATCATTTAGTTTCCTGCAAACCCACAATATCAGCTCTATATCTGCCCAGGTATTGCAAAATCTTAGATCTTTTTATTGGCGAGTTAACACCCGACACATTCCACAATAATAATTTCAGACCTTTAGGCGCCATCATGAGTGCACAGAGAAAAGAATACAGATACAAAATAAATCATTTGCATAATCTCCCCACCAGAGAGCCAGCCTCCTCCCCACATATGCAGCCAACCACATATGCTTTCCAACACTAATAGCAAGCATACTCTTCTCGTAAGACCCCCATATCTGCTCCTCATTACACATGAAACCCCCCTTCCTCCCCTCCCTTCCCTCCTCGCTCTCTTCCCCCCCATAACCCCATCTCCCAAGCAAAACACCATACACCCAAAGAGATCAACGTTTTGATGCACCCAGCCCCCACCCCCCCACACACATCCCCCTGTTCATCATCCCAAACCCCCCCAAACCCCACAATCACACAAATTTGCACATTAGCAATCCAAGATGTTAGAATGAGCATATATCAACAACATGAATGAACATACGTTGCAACAAAAACGAAAAGGGAAACACACAATTTCCAGTAATAGCTCATCAGATAGAAAGTCAACTGTGACTGTCACCCCCGTGGGGATCGAGAGGTAATCCTGTAAGGTATTCCATGGTTACGTCAGTTCGGGAACCACTGTTGCACTTGTAGCTTAGCTGCTTCACTAAATTAAAAAATGTGGATTTTACCCTCACGACGCGAAGTTGGGCAGGGAACTGCAGAGTAAATCTTAATTGTTTCTCTAACAGTATTTCACATATCTCCACATAGCCTTTATGAAGTTGCGCACAGAAGCCGAATAATCCTGGAAAAATAGCAGACTGAGAGGTGTTGTTATCAATGTGGCCTACCATTAAGATGGGCTATTTTACAACTACCTTGTTACTAATAACTGGGATTAACAGTAAAATAATGTCTTAATGGTAGTCCATGTTGATAAGTTCTCCCCTCAGTATCTGGCTATATACACAGATAGTACTGGAGCAGTCTGTAATGATTTTCAGTAGTATTATCTGTATAGTGTCACTGGCAATTTATTTATTAGAATTTATTTACTGCCTTTTTGAAGGAATTCATTCAAGGCAGTGCACAAAAAGAATAATCAAGCATAAGCAGTAAACAATTACAGTAGTAAAAATATTCAAATAAAAATACAAAATATGGCATAATAGCTACATTAAAATGTCAACACAATATGCAATAAAATATTTTAATAGACAGCATAGGGTGTAAGCAAAGATGAAGCATAAGCATAGATAAGACAGAATAGCAACAGTAAGAAAACAAGGGGATTAATTTGAAGAAAGTGTCCAAACAACCTTATGACATCTGCACCTCAACAATTTATAACAGACATAACAAAACACTTGAATTATATGTTACAAAATGGACTCTTCCCGAAGGAGAATGGAAACATTCTTCTCACCCCCTTACCCAAAGATGCAAAGAAAAGTGCCAGTGAATTAACCAACTACAGGCCAGTAGCATCTATCCCCTTAATAACCAAACTAACGGAAGGATTGGTGACCAAACAACTCACAAACTATTTAAATAAATTCTCAATACTCCACGACTCCCAGTCAGGATTTTGGTCTAATCACAGTACTGAAACAGTACTAGTTACTCTCATGACTAAATTCAAACAAATGATTGCAACTGGATAGAAAATACTACTGCTACAATTCGACATGTCAGGCGCTTTCAACATAGTTGATAATGGAATACTACTACATATCCTTGAGTACTTCGGAATTGGAGGTAACGTTCTCAATTGGTTCAAGGGATTCCTAACCACACGATCATACCAAGTGACATCTAACTCGACTACTTCAGCGACATGGGTACCTGAATGCGGAATCCCACAAGGATCCCCCCTCTCACCGACCCTATTCAACTTAATGATGGTACCCTTGGCCAAATTACTATCAGACCAAAAGCTCAACCCATACATATATGCAGACGACGTAATGATCTACATCCCATTTAAACAAGATCTAAAGGAAATTTCCAATGAAATTAACCAAAGTCTCCAAATCATGAATTAATGGGCGGATGCATTTAGGCTGAAGCTTAATCCAGAAAAAACCCAGTGCCTTATTCTCACCTCTCAACATAACAAGAACAAGTTTACCGCCATTAACACACCAAATCTGAACCTTCCAATTTCGGACATCCTAAAAATTCTTGGAGTTACCATCGATCGACATCTAGCACTCGAGACCCACGCGAAAAACACAACCAAGAAGATGTTCCATTCAATGTGGAAATTAAAAAGAGTAAGACCTTTTTTCCCAAGAACTGTTTTCCGTAACCTGGTACAATCAATGGTGCTCAGCCATCTAGATTACTGTAATGCACTCTACGCTGGCTGTAAAGAGCAAATAATCAAGAAACTTCAGACAGCCCAGAACACTGCAGCCAGACTCATATTCGGCAAAACAAAATATGAAAGTGCTAAGCCCCTAAGAGAAAAATTACACTGGCTCCCACTTAAAGAATGCATCACGTTCAAAATATGCTCCCTAGTTCACAAAA
Organism: Microcaecilia unicolor; assembly: GCF_901765095.1. Taxonomy (NCBI): domain Eukaryota; kingdom Metazoa; phylum Chordata; class Amphibia; order Gymnophiona; family Siphonopidae; genus Microcaecilia; species Microcaecilia unicolor. The sequence goes on along the minus strand of NC_044031.1, from coordinate 61,503,172 downwards.
TCATTCACAGAGATGCACCAGCCTACATGTCAGACCTGATACACTTACCATCCAAGAATGCCAAAAGATCATCCCGCACATTCTTTGATCTACACTTCCCTAACTGCAAAGGTCTAAAATACAAACTAATGCACGTGTCAAACTTCACCTACTTGAGCACACAGTTATGGAACACACTGCCGCGCAACATAAAAACGATTAATGAACTAACGAACTTCCGCAAACTACTGAAGATCCATCTCTTTAACAAGGCATACCACAAAGATCAACCAATATGAATATACACAACTCCTCCACATATATTCAGAACTGTCTTATAATATCTGCTTGTTTTACTACTACTATGTTTTATCATTATCATGTTACCCAAGATCCTTCTGTAATATTATATGTTTATTTTCTAATGTATTTCCACTACACATAATGTATTGTAAGCCACATTGAGCCTGCAAAAAGGTGGGAAAATGTGGGATACAAATGCAACAAATAAATAAATAAATAAATAAATAAGGTCAGGAAGGTGCATGAGTATTATCTCAACTAGGGTAGGAGTGGATAAACATGTCCTGTTGCAGTATGTACAGCCCTGTCACTCCTTGTGTGACTAGCAAGTTACTTCTTCCATTAAAGGCTTGGTTGAAGAGCCAAGCTTTTACATGCTTCCTGAAGTACAGATAATCTTGTGTTAAACTAAGCCTTTCAGGGAGTGCAATCCAGAGTGTGAGGGCTACTTTGGAGAAGGCTTGCTGGCAGGTATCTAATCGGGTGATATCCTCTGGAGAGGGTGTAGCTAGGGACACTCATTAGAAGGACCATAGGGCCCTTTTACTAAGCCGTGTTGGCACCTATACATGCAAAATGCGTGTCAATTTGAAGCTACCGCCCAGCTACCGCATGACCTAGGCTGTAATTTCATTTTTTACGCAGGCCAGAAAATATATTTTATTTTCCAGTGCATGACACTAACCGGATGGTATTTGGCATTGTACGCGCTTAGACCTTACCGCTAAGTGAATGGGTGGCGGTAAAGTCTCAGACCCAAAATGGGTGTGAACCCATTTTTATTTTGCCGCACGCCCATTTTTGGTAAAAAAAAAAAGCGTAATTTTTTTACAGGCACGCTGAAAAATGGATCTGCACGTGCCCAAAACATGCACCTACAGTAGCGCAGGCCATTTTTCAGCGCACCTTATTAAAAGGACCCCTTAGTGACCTTGGAGGTGTGTAGAGGGAGATCCTGTTGTTCGATAGTGCAGGTTACAGCAAATACCCAGATAACAGCTGCTGTTGAATATCAGGATCAGCATGTTCATAATGGTATACTAGCAGAGTAATGTACATTATTCCTATATTGACATGTGAAAAGGGCCTTAATGTTGAGCAACAATGTTAACTAGACCAGCGCAGCAACCATAGGCGCCCCGTATAAGAGGCTTGGGGAGGCTAAGCCTCCCCAGCCCAACCCTGACCATCTTGTGTTTCTTCTGCTGCCCGCCGTCTCCATCGTCATTTTTACTACACTGAAGAGTTCTGCCTCGGCACCGGCAATTCAGTCAGCCTTCTGCCAGCATCGGGGCTTTCTCTTCAGGCATGTCTCACTCCCTCCCAGCTCTGCAGAAAAGAGGAAGTTACGTTAGAGTCCTGGACGCCCCTGAGGAGAAGCCCCGACGCTGGCAGAAGGCTGACTCTGAGTCTCTGAATTGCCGGTGCGGAGGCAGAACTCTTCAGTGCAGTAAAAATGAGGACCGGGGAGACAGCAGGCAGCAGAAGAAACAGGGAGAAAAATGCAAGACTCCCAAAACGAGTGGAAGTGAGCTTTTGTAGCCCAGTAAGTAAACAAGGAAGCCAATTTGGTTAATGTGTTTCCCCAGCATGACATCCTCACTGCCTTGAGCCCAAACAAAACAAACAAACTTTTGAGCTGCTGCATCCAGGTTGTTCTTGATTGTTGATCCTAACAAGGCTAAAGCTGGGGCACATGGAATCACATTTTAATGTCATCTCATTTGTAGGAATTAGCATTTTAGATACACAACTGGATTATTCTGTTTTTAGGCATGTTTCAGGGCCAAGTGGTTTTATAGGTCAAAATAAAAATAAATATTTTTTTAATGCAGATCTCTTTTGTTTAAACATAACTAAATGGGCTATAAGCCCCTAATGGTGTATTAGGTTCTGCCCAGTGTAATATTTTTGGTACAGTAAAGTTCTGAGTGTGTTTTTCCACAAAGATGTGCATAGTGTTTTGCAGTTGAGCGATTATGGTTAGTATATGCTTTGAGCAATCACTTTATTCTTTGACATATGATACATATTTAATATCTAAATTTAATAAAAGTATTGTGACTTTTATTTTTTTCTGTGTGTTATCAGACAATTATGGATTTAAGCTCCACCCCTGGCCCCATCCCTAACTCCACCCTTTTAGCCTCCCCAAACAGTTGGGCCACCGACCGCCTATGGCAGCAACGCAGGACATATTTAGCAAAGCCTACCTATGCTGCTACCCTGGCAGAATGCATGAACTGGTAGACAATATATACAACTAGTAAAAAAGGCCCATTTCTGACACAAATGAAACGGGCGCTAGCAAGGTTTTCCTCGGAGTGTGTATGTTTGAGAGAGTGTATGTGAGGGTGACTGTGTGTGAGTGAGAGAGTGAATGTGTGAGTGTGTGTGTGTGTGTGTGTGAGAGAGTGAGTCTGGGTGCGAGTGTGTCTGTGAGAGAGTGTGTGTATGAGAATGAGAGTGTGTGCAAGTGCTTATGTGAGACACAGTGTGAGAGAGAGTGTGTTTCACACAGATACAGTGTGTGCGAGACAGAGAGTGTGTGTGTGTGAGACACAGACTCTCTGTGAGACTGAGCGTATGAGACCAAGAGAGTGTGTGAGTGACTGTGTGACACATAGAAAGTGAATGTGATACAGTGTGAGACATACAGTGTGTGAGAGACAGTGTGTGAGAGTGAGAAAGACTGACTGTGAGAGAGAGAGTGTGTGTGTGACAGAGATACCTCCCCCCCTCTCTAGTGTCAGGGTCCCCCTCCCCCCCCCCTCTCTCTGGTGTCAGGCCCCCGCTCTCTCTTTCTGGTGTCTGAGCGTTACTGTGCAGGACGCTGAGCTCTGGCTGTGCTTCAAGGAACTGACCAATCCTATTTAATAGAATGCACCTCCAACATTCTGAAGCCAAGAAACCTCTTGTGGTTGGTCACTTCTGCTTGTGACGAACCCGGAAGTACGTGATGTCAGTTCAGGAGATAGATACAGATAGCAGGAATGCCTCAGCCATGCAGTCAGCTTCAGAATGTTGGAGGTGTGTTTTATTATATAGGATATAACAGAAGCAAAACAAGTAAACAACATTAAAACAGCTATGCACCCCACATAACAAATAAGACCTCCTTTTTACTCCCCTCCCTCCACTAAGAAAGTAATGCTTCAATGTCCAGTGTGTAGATGTCTTCAGGCTGGAATAATGCTTCAATGCTAACATTATATTATAATGCGCACAGCAGAGGTACAGAAAGGAAATAAAAATAACATATTAGGTCTTGCAGGAAAAGAAATGGACTAATTTAAATCCTGTTGGATTATTAAGCAATTAAACATTGAAAATCTAATATTTTAGACTACCTCATACTAGCATTCAGTGGGAGGTCAAGTCTGTAATGAGTCATTTGCATTATCATTAACATCCACAGATTCAGAGACTCTTCAACTGAAGATTTGAACAGTCAACTGCAGTGGTACATTTCAGGATTGTCTATGGAGATCACGAGGCTAATGTTCAGCTATTTAATGAATGCATAATTTGAAATGTCTAACTTATTTTTTCAAATTATACCTATATTCAGCAGTGTTATCCATTTAGGTGGTACCACTGAACATACTCGCATAACTTGAATCATTTAGAAACAGACACATAGAAAATGATGGCTGATAGAGGCCATATGTGAGCCTTTTTCAACTGAAGGAAAACTCTGGGACGAGGGGGGCATACGATGAAGTTAAGAGGGAAAAGGCTTAGGAGGAATCTAAGAAAGTATTATTTCACGGAAAGGGTGGTGGAAGCATGGAATGACCTCCCAGTGGAGGTTGTGGAGTCGAGGACTGTGTCAGAATTTAAGAAAGCATGAGATAAGGCATGTGGGATCCCTTAGGAAAAGTAAGAGTTAGGGGTTACAAAGGATGGGCAGACTGGATGGGCCATTTGGCCTTTATCTACTGTCATGTTTCTATATGGCCCATCCAGTCTGCCCATCCATATCAACCGCTATCCATAGGCACCCGGTATAAGAGGCGTGGAGAGGCTAAGCCTCCCCTGCTGTGCTCTGAGGGGTTTAAATTGTTGATTTACCTCCATCCTCACAGCAGGAGCTGCAGTGAAAGCCCTCTAGCCTTGTGTAACCAGTTGTAGAAATTGGTTTATGGTTTAATTTGTTTACCTTACTGCTGGGAGAGCAGGGGGGGGGGGGGGGGTTGGCTGGAGGTGTCCTGGGTTGCCAGGGAGATATTTAACGAGGATGACTTCCTGACCTGCACTGAGAACAGATAGCAGTAGAATCGGATACTGGGCCAGCATGATCAGAAAAAAGTCACCAGACAACAAAGGTAGAAAAGATCATTTTATTTTCATTATAATGTTTGAAATATGTCCACTTTGAGAATCAGGTGCTCAACATTAAAAGTTTATATTTATTTACTTATTTATGGAATTTTATCCCACATTAAACATGAATTAGGGTGTTTTGTGGCTCTACATGAGAATTGTGATGATATGATCCCTTGTTTAATATTGTTGATGATCTGCATTTTCCGTATGGGTGGTATATTGGTGTATTAGGTTCTGCCCAGTGTAGTATTTATGGTGCAGTAAGGTTCTGAGTGTGTTTTTTTGCAGAAAGTTGTGCATAGTGTTTTGCAGTTGAGGGATTGTGGTTAGAATATGATTTGAGCAACCACTTTATTCTTTGACATATGATACATATCTAATATCTAAATTTAATAAAAGGTATTAATTGTGACTTATTTTTATTTATTTATTTTTTCTGTGTGTTATCAGACAATTATGGATTTAAGCTATCTCTTCCTCCCCATAAGAGATCCCACATGACTGTCAATTCTTTTGTTTTTTTTTTAAATTATTATTTAAACAATATACAAGTTGTAATAACAACACACTTGTGAAAACACAGAGATCATATTAAAGGAAAATAAACATCTAGACCCTCAGGTCTCAACAAATGATATTTTAACAATCATATCTCTTTCTCAGACCTCAATCTTCAAAGGGGGAAAAGGTGATGAAAATCATATAGGAGAGATTAATAAAAGGAAACCTTATCTATTTGTTAGTGGCATTACTTCTGATGTTTTCTCACTATTTCTTATAATTATTCACAATTCAAGCTTTTCCTATCTACGAAACTCTGTAATTGTTCAGGATCATAAAAAATATACTTGTTATTCAAATATTTGACAATACATTTACATGGGTAGGCGAGTAGAAATGAAGCTCCCATCTCTCTCACTCTCTCCCTCTGTAACAGAAATTTTCTACGTCTCTCCTGAGTTACTCTAGTAACATCAGGATAGATCCATATTCTCTGACCATAAAATGGTTTCTGAAGATTTTTAAAGTACAATCTCATCAGTGAACTTAAATCTTGCTCAAATATTAAGGAAATAATTAAAGTACCACGAGTTGTCACTTCAGTTATGGATTCTTCCAATATGGCCGTTAAATTCTGGAGATCTAAGTCATTACCCTCCTGTCCAGGTTCATTCTTCTTTGCTGGCGTTTTTAAATAGTAGATTTTATTACAAGGAGGGATAGCTTGAGATGGTAAGTTCAGGTTCTCAATTAAGTATTTTTTAAATAAATCATTTGGAGATATCCCAGGTATTATGGGGAAGTTTATTGCTCTGAGAGTCAGTCTTTGATTGAAGTTTTCTAGCTGTTCCATTATTCTATGAAGCAACAGTTTATCTTTTACCAATAAATCAGCCGTAGTCTTTATGGTTTTTATTTCCTCATAATTCTGGGATATTTTTTCCATTGTCTCTGAACGTACCTTATCCAAGGATTTTGTTAACTGAGTCATTTTTGTCCCAATTGAAGTGGTTTCTCGAACGGACTTGGAAACAACTTGTTTTAGATCTTGAAGTGCTTTCCAAATTAAAGTTAGCGTTATTTCTGCAGGATCTGCTTCTTCCAAGCTTTCTTCCGTTGCAAACTCAGGAGAGGCACTGCCGGGCTGAGTGTTACCGTCAACGACTTCCGTTGCTTCAAACACACCTTGCTCTCTCCTTTGTGTTGCCGGGCATGGAGGTGGAATAATCCATGGGGCGAGAGAGAGATGTCCAAACCCTGGGGCGCCGGCGCTCCTACGACGGCGTCCATAGCGGGTCTCGCCTCACCAGCTTCGCGAGGTTGATTCACCACGAAGCGCTCCAGTGTTTGCTGCCGCGGGGACGAAGTCCTGACCGCCGGCAGTTGGCCCCTGGTTGTCCCCTTTCTTTTAGTGTGGGGCATCGTAAGTAACTGCAATTCTTTTAGGAAATATTATTCAAAGCAGCAGGAGCGTCTCGTGTGTGCGTTAGATCGCCATCTTGCCACCGGAAGTTCCCCCACAAGTAAAATTTACAAAACCTTTACTTAAGTAAAGTACCTGGTTACTTTTGCTAAGTTACCATACAACATTGGTCCCCATTCACAAACTATTACTGCTATCGTACTCACAGCTAGGCTTCACATTTTCTCCTGCTACTTCTGTGGTGGATGGAGGGGATGGCAGTGATAAAAGAAGTAAATGTTGGGAGGGTTCCATGGTAGGGGGCCTACAAATATATGTTTGCCTAGGAGAGACTAGTGAGGTTAAACAGGCCAGTTAAACTCTGTTGGGAGAGAAGGGTTTGCTGAGATGAACTGTTCTGCCTATTCCCTAGTTCCAGTTAGTGAGCAGGGGGAGCTAATCTGCATAAAGAATTGCCTGCTGGGAAAACTGTCCTTTGTTCTAAGAAACTGGTGATTAAAGTTAATCATATATAATGCTGCATCCAAAGAAAGCTAGTGTGACTATTTAGGATGCTGGACCCAAGTAAGAAATATAATAGAGACAAGTAAGAGGTCCTTCACAGTGTCAGGCCCTTTTGAGTGGAATGGTGTGGCAGATGATAACCGATTGGCGACTAAAATCATATTCACTAGCATTTCCTATATAATAATTCTCACCTCCAAAGTTCTAATGTGCCTGCGACCGTGGCTCCCTCGGAGGTGGTCTGCTAGGCAGTTTAGAATGCACTGACGTCAGTGATGTCACTGACAGCTGATTCCAAGGCAAGGGGAGGAGTAGGGAAACACGCGGATCCTGTTTCCTTACTCCCCTCCCCCGCCTGGGAAACAGCTGTCAATGCCACCCCCCTCAGCGCAACACCCAAGCCCCTGCCCTGCAAAACCGCGAGCCAGGCGGAGCGTGTTTCCCTACCCCTCCCCCTGCCTACCAATCAGCTCTCAGTGCCCCCCCTCGGTGCAACACTCAAGCCCCTCCACCCCGGCGCAGCACCCAAGCCCCTACCCCCCCCCTCGACGCATCACCCAAGACCCTCCCCCCGGCGCATCACCAAAGCCCTTACCCCTCCTCGGGCACATCAACTCCCTCGCCACCCGCAGCCGCCAATACTAACGCCGTCCGGCCACTGCTGCTTCTCCTGTGGAGCAGCAGCGGCCGGTACAAAAAGAAAAAAGCCAAAAAAAGATTTTTAACCTGAAACGCGGCTCCGTAGACAGCCATCTGGCATTGGCTGTCGTCACTGCAGCCGCTCCTCCTCTCCCCTCCATGTCACTGCCCCTGCAGGAAGACCCCAAGACAGATATCCATTCTACCATAATCTCAGGGTGGGTTGAACTCTGTTTCCAGGTATGTCCAGGAACTGAACCTGAAATTTCTGTGCAGATCTGAGCAGCACTGCCATTAGGCCACCAGGCCAATACCTCTTATTCTTTTTTTATATAAAGGTGTTAGGAATACAAGCATTTTTCAGAAAAAGAGATCAATCCTTATATTTGGCAGGCTAAACCTATTCAACTGTTAACAGACTTTGCTGAATCACCAAACTGTTTTTAGCTGCACGTTTACATCCAACGGGGAGGGGGGGGGGGGGGCAACAAACTTTAGAGTGCGGAACAGATTTTACACAGGGAAACCGCTAGTGCTGACAAGAGGCCATCCAATCACATCCCCAGGAAGTCAAGACCACCACATTCCCAGGGTACCATTCAGGGAACAAAGGAGGCTGAGACAATGACACAGAGTAAACTGATTGGCTGGAGGTGGAAGGATAACTACTCACCTCAGGCACAAAAAGAGCATGAAAGCCACAATAAGCGCCACCACCGATATACAGTGCCCCAGGTAGTTGATGATGAGTGCAATCTTGTAATGCAGCTGATACTTCCTCTGTAGATGAGAAGATAACATAATCACATCGGCAGGGCCTTATGTGCAGCAAAATTAGACAGCAGTAAATTTGTTTAGGAAGTAGCAATTACTGTTCTTGGCTAGAGGAATATTCTATTACAGTAATCCAACCCTTGCTATTTTGGGATTAACAAAGTGTGTAGTCCAGAGGCTTTTTCATACATTTTTTTTTCTGCCTGGCTATTAATTAGAGCAGTGTTTATTTTTCTTGCCATTCGTCATAATTGCTTTGAATGAGAATGAACTGGGAGAGAACAAACAGACTCTTTCTGACTGTGCTGCTGCATCATCGGAAAAGTCCAGGTTGCCAGTAGCACGTCAAAAACATTTAAGAAAAATGCAGCTACACAATTACAGGCTTAGGCAGTGTGAGCTTTTGTTCACTAACAGCTGGTGAGATTATTAAACTAGGAAGGTACATAGGGGACAGAGGAGACACGTTGGGATAGGGGACTGAATATTTGGTGATATTTAGATTCAAGAGTGCAGGGCTCTGAGGCAAATTATGTCCCCATGTACATTGATTTTATACTGTGAATAGTTTTTGTTTTGTGCTAGAGATTGTGGGGGTGGTGGTAGGGATGTGGGGTTACAACTATCATGGTTTTTTTTACAGTTATTTTAATTTGTATTATGCTTATAGGTGCATATTATATTATTTTTATTTATGTAACATGTTTGTTTTAGAGATTTTTTAGTATTTGTATTAAATGAATTAAATTTTCTTCCATCTGAAGTCTATTCCTCACTAAAAGGTCCTTTTACTAAAATGCGCTAAAATTTGCACGTAACGCAGGAATTTCCAGAGTGCTAACTGCAAATTTATCTCCCTGTTTATAAAGCCATGCGGCAATGCCGACAGAGCCCATTCAAGGCGAATGGGTTGTGTCGGCACTAGTGCATCGTCAGCCGCTAGTGTGGCTTTGAAAATAGGGGGGGGGGGGTTAGTGCTTCCTTTTTTTAGGGCATTTTCCTTTCTTTGCAGGTCATGCAATAATATTGTCATTAGTGTGTGAGACCAGCAAAAATAATTAGTGAATGCCAACTGTGTTAACCAGTTGGCATGCACTAGCATGTTAAGGGCTTCGAGCCCTTTAGTAAAAGAGCCATCCAAGAATTTGGTAAGTCAAGTTGATTATAAATGTTTTACATTAAGGAATAAATGCATAATAAATATTTACCCTCTGTTTTCCCTAGAAGAGATTCTCATTCTACCTACCCCGTACACCCTTGAAGTGAGTGGGAGAACTCCAGTGGATTCTAATACAGGGCCCTTGCCTTTATCTGTAGTTCAGTCAGTCTCTAGAGAACCACAATTCACTAATAGGGTTTAGGTCTTAAGCTCTTCCTGTGCAAACAGCCACAAGAAGAGTCTTGTTGACACAAAGTAAAAACGCAGGAAGCTTAGGCACATGTATGGCTTTGAGGTAGGCTAGCAGCTAGCTTACACTAGTTGTGTAATAGCTGACTTCCTGCAGTATAAAACTATAACTGGGAGAATAGAACAGAAATCAGATAAAAATGAAAAATAGTTAGCTCACTAGGGGGTCCTTTTACTAAGGTGCGCTGAAAAATGGCCTTTGCTAGTGTAGGCACTTGTTTTGGGCGCGCACAGATCCAGTTTTTAGCACGCCTGTAAAAACATGCCTTTTTTGGGGGCCAAAAATAGATGTGCGGCATAATAAAAATTGGCGCACGTTCATTTTGCGTCTGATACCTTACTGTCACCCATTCACTTAGTGGTAAGGTCTCACACATTAACTGGGCAGTAATCGTCTACGCACGTACAATGCCGATTACCACCTGGTTAGCGCCGTGTGCCAGAAAATAAAATATATCTTCCGGGGCACGTAACATACGCATAAAAAATTAAATTACTGCCCAGGCCACGTGGTAGCCGGGCGGTAGTTCCAAATTGACATGCATTGTGCGTGCGTGGGCTTATATCTTTTTTGAGATGCGGAGACCACTAGGTAAATCTCTCTTATCTGTACCCTTCGCCTCCACTGCTAACTCCAGACTCTGTTCCTTTTATCTTGCTGCACCATATGCATGGAATAGACTTCCTGAGCCGGTATGTCAAGCTCCATCTCCGTCCGTCTTCAAATCTAAGCTAAAAGCCCACCTTTTTGATGCTGCTTTTAACTCCTAACCCTTATTCACTTGTTCAGAACCCTTATTTTATCATCCTCACTTTAATATTCCCTTATCTCTTGTTTGTCCTGTTTGTCTGACCTAATTAGATTGTAAGCTCTGTCGAGCAGGGACTGTCTCTTCATGTTCAAGTGTACAGCGCTGCATACATCTAGTAGCGCTACAGAAATGGTAAGTAGTAGTAGTAAAAAGGGCAACTAGATGGCCAGGAAAACAGAATTTTCTAAGTATAACAAATTAAATAAAAAACATGGAACAAATGTTTTTTTCAAAACCTGAAAAGAAAGTAGTGAGTGACAAGAACAGGCCTTATCTGCCGTCAAGATAGCTGGGCACGAGCACATAAGATCACTAAAGGAGAGGAAAGAATAGCAGATGGAATGGATAAACAGATTGGATAGCAGGTGCCATCATTTTCTCTGTTTCTAAATTTCTTATCAAACTTGACTGGTTGTCATTCTTTTTGTACGACCCGAAGGATATTCAGGCAGAAATATTATGTTTTGTTTCGTTTCTTTTTTAACTGTTTTTTTTTTTTTCATTTTGTTTGGTTTCAGATTCGTGTGCATTATTACAAAAACACAATGAAAGAAAACAACAATGTACATCCCTAATGAGCATTAGGAAAGCAAATAGGCCTGTCCCACCGATCCAACGTAAATCCCCACACCCAGCAACACAGCATAACCAATGATCGTACTGGACAATTTACAATCTTCATTCCCTTCAACCCTCAGGACGCCTGATTCACACCTACCTCATTTGACCACAATATAACCTTGTATTTGTTATCAACCGAATTGGCAAACACCTTTACGGTACTATGTAAGCCACATTGAGCCTGCAAATAGGTGGGAAAATGTAGGGTACAAATGTAACAAATAAATAATAATAAAAATGGAATGTTTCCACAGCTAATTTAATGGCAAGAGACCTGAAGTCAACTTTATTTAGATTTGAGAAATATTATTCATTCCAATATTATCGAGAAGCACTTTAGAAGTCAAGGACAATGACATCTTTTAATTTAGGTCCCCAGAGCTTCCAAGTTACCCAGTTCCAGGAGGGAGATTTTGTCCTAGATGTCTGCTAACCTGGGGGCCCTTTACTCCTCGGACAACTTTTCTACCAACAAAGTGCCCCCTTCCATTCCTTCAGAAGGGTTTCATTGGAAGCTTTTAACAGAGTTATTTGTTCAGAGACTTGGGCCATCTCTTCTTTCTGACACTGTAGTCTCTGAGCCAACTCATTTATCTCTCTCTCTCACACTCTATTTTCTCCTCGGTGACATGTGGTAGCTCCTCATGAGCTGTCCCTTAACCATCTGCAGCTCTTCTATGAGGAGGTTCTGCAGCTTGAGCTGGTCATGTGATTGACTAAGCTCAGCCAAGTCACTCTCCCGTTGCACCCCTGCAATCTATATATACTCTTTGGCCTTGTATACTTCATGCAACAGGTCATCTGCCTCTCTCTGCAACCTCTCCATGGAAGATCCCACCTTGTCCTATCCCTCTTGGTGCATCTTTAGGTGAAAATATAGAGGGGCATTTTCAATATGACATCTAAATCAGATTTTGGACTTTTTACGAAAAACATCCAAAAATCCAATAGCAAATATGGCCATTTCAAACCAGAAAAATGTCCAACTTTTTGTTTTGAAAATGGCCATTTGCTAGACATTTTTGTGCTCAGTGCCTCTATCTTTGAGGACCAATATTGTGAAGAAAAAAAATCCATCCAAGGGAAAAATGCATAAAAACAAGCCATTGGAACATAAGAATACCATACTGGGTCAGAACAATGGTCCATGTAGACCAGTATCCTGTTAACAACAGTGGCCAATCCAGGTCACAAGAACCTGGTAGAAACCCAAATAGTAGCAACATTCCAAGCTACCAATCCCAGGGCAACCACTGGCTTCCCCATGTCTGTCTCAATAGCAGTGTGAGGGAATGAGTGGTATAGTGGCAGATGACCCTAGGAACACTCCCTCACTGAATGTGCAGGTTAGCTACCATACAGCAGGTGGAACTAAGAGGACACAGTTTAGCTGTCTGAAAGCAGGTGGCGCTACACTGCCAAAACAGGTCCTGAGTCAGAAGGGCAGGGCTCAGGGGGAAGGAAGTTTAATTCCCTGAGAGAGTGTAGAACCAGAGACACCCCAAGGAAATAGGGGTCCAGGAGAAGCCCTTAGCAAAAATCCTCCCAAAGAGTTCTGGTTGGGCTGAAGTAACGGCAGAGAATTCCAGGGAAGAGGCCCTTGCTCAGGCCTTTTCATTCCTGTGTAATAGGAAGTCTTAAGTCTATGCCTACAGGGATTCGAGGGTTGTGTGATCACAAGAGAGGTAACTGAAAGCTTCCAATGTAGGATAAGTATCCCTTGGCTACTGGATCTGTGGTTACGATAAAGGAAGTAATTGCAGGGCAGACAACTGGAAATGGGAAGGTGTTGACATTTAACCCGCAACTGTGCATGTGTGTGCTCTCACAGCCAGCCGCAAGCCACACTATCACAAGCAGATTATGGAATTTTCCTCCAGGAACTTGTCCAAATCTTTTTTTAAACCCAGAAGCACGTTTAGCCCTGGATGTCTTTGCTTTGTTTCATTATGGCAGAAAAATGTCCAAGTTTTGGGAACACCCAAATCCTGGTCCCAACATGCCCCCTTGTAATTTGGACGCACTGCAGAGAAAAACATCTCAAATCTGAGTTTTGAAAAATGTCCAACTGCCACTTTACACCGTTTTTGAGATGCTTTTCTCTTTTGAAAATGAGCCCTAAAGGCTCCTATGTTTGTCTGAAACTAGGGCACAAATTTAGGGGGGGGGGGGGGGGGGTCTAACTTAGAAGCCTTGATTTAGAAGTTCAGCTTTATATCAATATCTGACCCTGTATTTTTAACCATAGTTACATGTGGAAGTTGTGAAATAGCCACTTCTTCATGTAAGTGCCAATAAATCCACATGGAAGTTACTGGTTCAATGACATTCATTTTTTCAATATATATTTAGTTGAACTTTAGGTTATGATGATCAGTGGTTGTATTAATCTATTTTATATTTTCCAGAGCTTCTTAACAGGTATTTATAGATACATGCAGCCATTTTACAAATGGATGTTTTTATCCCATCAAATCACTTACAGCAATAAGACCAACAAAATGAATTTTTAGTTAAGATCGAGGTTGCTATTATATGTTAATTGCTAATATGACAGATGCATGCAGTACAGTTAGATACATCTCCAGGGGTTAGATTAACCATTTTCTGCATTATCAGCTGTGCCATTAGACGTGCAGTAGCAATCACACTTTGTGTTAACTGCATGGCTGTCAACCATAAAATGTTGGGAATGACCTCAACAATTAACACAGTAGTTTTGCATGTAATGTGCCTTAACTTTGGCTGTTAGCGTGCCTTAACTATGTAAAAAAAAAACTTTAACAGCAGCATTAAGTTGCACTATCTTCTCCTCCCTGAACACTTTTTTTTAGCCTCTTGGTTGTCTAGAGGTCCAACCGATGCATTCACAGAGGCCGATTTTCAAACCGAGGAAGTTAGATTGACTAACTCCTGTGGTTGGTGCTGAAAAAGGATATTCAATCCCGGGCCGTTTCCGGTGATCGGCACTGAATATCAGGTTTACATATGGCCGGTCTGACATTGACCTGTCAAGCCAATATTCAGCCCTAGCCAGTTAAAGTCAAAACAGCCAAAGATATACCAGAGTAGCATGCAGCCAAGTAGGGTCTCCAAACTTGGTCTGTCAGACTTTAAAAATCGGTGGACAGCCAGTTGCGGGCATTTAACCGGCCAGCTGCCAATCCTGGCCAGTTAGATGCCTCTGAGTATCGGGGGGGGGGGGGGGGGGGGAGGAATGAACAGGCTTTATGCTGCCTATGAAATTCTAAAGTTTGTTATATTAGTGTACACTTTCAGCAAAACATCCAAAGTCGGATTTAGACGTCATATCGAAAATGCCTCTCTACGTAATTTAAAAATGTTTACTGTTAAAAATGTAAAAAAGAAAGAAAAATATTTAGCTCTCTATGTGGCCATAACCCATGTCAACATTGACCATTGTTTTAACTATAAAGACAGCTTCTGGATAAATTTGCACATGATCAAAGGAAGACGCAATTGTGAACATGTCTATGAGCACATGTGCATATTGTATAAAGTGAATGTGCACACTGCATCTCTTCCCCATCGTCACCTCCAGAGTCTGCAACATTGCATACATTATTGCCATACAAATACCTCCCTGGTATAAACTTAGGGAAAGATATTCAGCTGGTGATGGTGAATGCTTTTTTAGCCGCCACCTCTGTTATTCCCGGATATTCAATGCCGAACAATGTCCAGGCACCAGAACTGAATATCCAGGTTTATGTGGCTGACTATTTCTTATGCAGTTAAGTGCTATATTCAGTACTTAATTGCCTAAGTGACACCACTGACATTTGTGCTGTCTGATTTGGCTGCTAAGCTTTGGCAGTTAAGTGCTGAATATTAGCGCTTAAAATGCATAAATGCCGACTCTGTTCCAAGACCATCCACAAAATAGGTGGATCTCAGTTTTCAGCAGCACTAACTGGTTGAGTGCCACTGAATATCACTGGGTAGTCCTGAACAAGCAACTTAGCTGGCCAGGAGCCATTTCTGGCCAGTTAAATCACTTCGAATATTGTCCCCTTAAATTTACAAATCACATCCCTCATTCAATGCTCAAAATAGCATGAAAATTTGAGTACTGCATTCATTTCTGGTCGCCGTATTTCAAAAAAGATATAGCAGAATTAGAAAAGGTTCAAAGAAAAGCTCCCAAAATGATTAAGGGGATGGAACTCCTCTGGTATGGAGAAAGGCTAAAGAGGTTAAAGCTCTTCAGCTTGGAAAAGAGATAGATGAGGGGAGATGTGATTGAGGTATATACAATCCTGAGTGGTGTAGAACGAGTAGAAGTAAATCAATGTTTTTTTACTTGTTCCAAAAGTACAAAGACTAGATACATGGAAATAATTTTAAAACAAATAGGGGGAAATCTTTCTTCACTCAACGAATAGTTAAGCTCTGGAACTCTTTACCAGAGAGGATGTGGTAACAGCAGTTAGCATATCTTGGTTTAAAAAAGGTTTGGACAAGTTCCTGGAGGAAAAGTCTATAGTTTGCTATTGGGACAGACATGGGGAGACAACTGCTTACCTTGGGATTTGTAGCACAGAATGTTGCCACGATTTGGATTTCTGCCAGGTACTTGTGACCTACCTTAGCCATTGTTTGGAAACAGGATACTAGGCTAGATGGACCATTGGTCTGAACCAGTATGGCTACTCTTATGTTCTTATGAAAGCTTTAATGCATTTGTTAAAAGTGATCCGGAAAGAACATAACATAAAAATGCTATAATTAGCATTGTTACAAGTACAAATGAAGGCTTTATTAAATAGCATAGTACGATATTTAACTGAGTGCTTGCAGGTTGGTGGGGGGAGGGGGAGAAATGTCAGACACGGTGTTGTTCTGATTCAAGGCAGCCAGATTCCTACTTGGATTTGTCTCTCAAAATATTCTTCACTCTCCTCAACCATATCCTCTCACGTTGCTCTTTGAAGATTCTTACTAACATTTGCTTATTTCTGATCTCGCGAAGAAGGGCTGCCTTCGAAAGCTAATGAAAAAATGTATTAAGTTATGCCCAATAAAAAAGGTATCATCTTATTTTCTTTTCCATGTTTTATTTTGTTCTATTTCTACTGACTACCTTACTAACAGAGAAAACTGATGGTTGTAAACATGTGTTCATGCCTATTTTGTGTTCTTCTGAAAATT
Source organism: Microcaecilia unicolor (assembly GCF_901765095.1). Taxonomy (NCBI): domain Eukaryota; kingdom Metazoa; phylum Chordata; class Amphibia; order Gymnophiona; family Siphonopidae; genus Microcaecilia; species Microcaecilia unicolor. The sequence continues at coordinate 61,486,707 of NC_044031.1, read as the reverse complement.
TTTGTTCTTCTTTTAGAAACAGAGAAAAAAATGACGACATATAAAGACCATATGGCCTCTAGTCTGCCCATCCATCCCATCTCCTGTCCTTTCCTCTTCCCCCTTTATTTGCTTTCTTAGGATCTAGTAGCTCTCCCGCTTCTCTCTTCAGCACTGACTAGAAATTCCTTGCTTATATACACTCTTGGGAAACAAGCAGGAGGAGCAGAGAGGACAAGAGGACTGTGCATGCTCAGTGAAGTCCAAGGAGGTTTAATGACAGGAGATGGCATGAGCCTATCTGGCCCATTATCTGGGCTGAAGCCAGTGGGCGGAGCTTCCTGCCATATTGAATTGTCCGAAACAATAGCAAACTTGTGTGGTTTATAATTGTTTTGCATTATTTCTGTTAGAAGGGAATCGGGGGGGGGGGGGGGGGGGGGGGAGGAAGGGGAGTTGGGGAATTTTTGAGGGGTCTATGAAGGGGGGAGGGTTATATTTAATTTTTTTTTTGTCATTGCTGAAGAGCTTGTTTTGTTATTTCCAATGCTGTATTATAGATTTCAGTGCTCCACTATTCCTGGGATTCTATACATGGCGCCTTTACGCTTTGATCTCTGCATAGGAATTTTCTATAACAATGCGAATAACTTAATTGGTTAACTAGCTAATCAGCACTGCTAAGTGAATGGAAATAAGCAATTATCAGCACTAATTGACATTAAGATTTACGTGCACAACTTGCTAAGTGTATTTGTAACATGGTGCACCTAAATTCTAAGTCGCATAGTTGAAAAGGGGGCATGGCTATGGGCGGGGTGTGGACGTTTCTACAATCTATGCGCATTATTAAAGAATACACCTGCTCTGCATCTAATTTAGGCATCAGGATTTACACCAAGTAAAACATAGCATAAATGACCGCAACTATATTTGGTCACATGGAGAGGCCCTCAGCTTTATTCTATATATCATGCGGAAATTTAAGCCTATTCTATAAAATGTAGGCATGCTTTACATAATATACCTAGGCGTATTTTTTTTCCATAAAAACAATAGCAAATGCTTATGTGTGGTCCATCTGTAAAAAAAACAAAACAGTCTACTGTTCAAGTTGGACTCTTTGCTATCTATACACCCAGAATATCTCTGCAAGGTGCAATCTAATTACTGTGAACAGGATTGAGAAGAGGTAGCTGAGACACAGGGTGATTCTGACACTTACTGGCACTTTTTTTCTTAATCTACTGTTACTCACATCACTTAACACTGAAGTCTGTGGCAATTACATTCCAGGTTGTTACCAGCACCTTCTCAGTAATTATCTCAAAATACAAAATTGAGCTCTTGACACAAACCAAGGCTTCAAGTTCCTGGTAAATATTCCCTGCCCTATATGAAATTATCTCCTTTACTCTAACCCTTACTATTAAAGTAGATTGATATCACAGTCATTTCAGAATTGAGTGTCCGATAAGTTACATCCGCACCCACAACCGGAGCCTCAGGGAAGCACTATCACGCAAAGTCTACTACCTTCTCTCCAAGGGCAGGGTATGGCAACCTAATTGCAGGCTGAATATTGACCTGCAAGTTTCCGTTTTCCTCTCTCTCTCTCTCTGATTCTGTTCATTGTCTCACACACAGAACCTGCTTCCTCCTGGAAGCCTTGCACCACTCCACAAGTTCTCTGACAGCTTTTTTTAATTTGAAAGCTTCCCATATGTATTTCCTCTGTATACATCCATATGCTGCAAAAGCCAGCATATTTCTAACTATAATTGAGATTAAATAACAGTGAACAATGACAATGTGGATGCAGAAGCTGCTTTTGGAAGTACCAAGGTGGCGGCTGCTGGGGGAAACCTGGCTTCAGTTTTTTTATGTCTTGCCATTTCCTGCCATTAACCATCCTTGGATAAGTCTGATCACATTAATTAGCTTCCTTTTAGTAAGTTACGTGGTCATGTAAGCCTTTACATGAGAAAACAGCTTGATTCTAGATTTTGAAATGTTTGGATTCTGGCCAATGATGAATTAGCTTTTTTGTTTGAACTGTGTTATCAGATGTGTTTTAATTGTACTTTCTCAGGTATGTCTGGTCATTTTTTTTGTGTAAACCGTACAGAACTTTACAAGGTGTTTGTGGTATAGAAATATTGTTTAGATTACATTAGATTTAGAAGGCGAAAGGAGCGCACTCTAGCATATGCCTGAAGTGCTGTATCAATAAAGACAGCAAATTCTACACAAACCTTTTTTATTTATTTATTTTTTTCATTTTGCCTATCTGTCATTGAGGAGCTCATTTTGCTCGTCCTCTGAAAGTGAATTGATGGGACAGGCCATGAAGTTACATTGTACATAAGTACATAAGTATTGCCATACTGGGACAGACCAAAGGTCCATCAAGCCCAGCATCCTGTTTCCAACAGTGGCCAAGCCAGGTCACAGATACCCGGCAAGATCCCCAAAAAGTACTTCACATTTTTTTTTCACTAAACGAATAGTTAAACTCTAGAACATATTGCTGGAGTAAGTGGTTAACAGCAGTTAGTGAATCTGGATTTTTAAAAGAGTTTGGATAAGCATCTGGAGGAAAAGTCCATAGTCTGCTATCAAAATAGATATGGGGAAATCCACTACTTATTCCTGGGATTGGTAGCACAGAATCTTGCTACTCTGAGATTCGGCCAGGTTACTTGTGATCTGGATTGGCCACTGTTGGAAGCAGGATACTGAGATAGATGGACCTTCAGTCTGACCCAGTATGGCTATTCTTATGTTTGTGAGGCAGTGAGTGTCACTAAGAGCACTCCCTCACTTATGGTGTAGTTAAGCCACAGGAACAAAAGAAGGAGAAACTCCAAACCTCACGGATGCATGTAAAGCCAGCAACCAAGGGTGAGGGGACAAAAGAAGAGGAAGGCGCCAAAGCTAGATCAAACTATTAAGTCTTTATTGCTTCCAAAGTACTGTAAACCAATAGTCGAAAGAGTCGACACGGCCATATTTCGGCTGGTGTGCTTTGGTAAGGAGCCTTAACAACCACAGAAACAGTATTGTAACAGTGAAAAATGATACAGTGTAATACACGTTGGACTAAAATATGTTGTGCGGCACCACCGGACATCAAACTCTCAGCATGTCACATGCAAATAAAGACTTAATCATCTGATCTAGCTTTGGCTCCCTCTTTTTTGTCCCGTTACTCTTGGGCGCAGTTAGGCCACCTTACAACAGGTGGCGCTAACATGCCAGGTCAGAGGCTCCAAGTACAGTGGCTTACAGGAGGAAGGTCCCAAGCAGTGGCGTAGCTACAGGTGGGCACAGGCCCACCCATTCTTGGCTTAGGCCCATCCAGCGGCAACACCCCACATCAACATCTCTTCTCCTCCATGACGTCTCGTCATTTGTCCCCCCTGTCACTGAACTCTGTCCCTCCACGGTGTACCTTACAGGTGTTCCCCGTGCATGCAGTGGTTCATTATTGCTGCCTGCACTGGCCCTGCAGGCTTCCATCAGTTGGGTTCCGCCCTCACTTTCATCATTTCCTGTCTGGCAGGAACTGTCTGATGGAAGCATGCAGAGCCGGCACAGGCAGCAATAACTGAATCAGTGCAGGTGTCCGGGACACCTGTAAGGTACACTAGGGAGGGCCGGGGTTCAGTGTTGGGCAGTCAGATGCTGGGACACCGCAGAAGAGGAGATATGTTGATGTGGGGTAGGTGAAAAAAATCTATGATTTTTAAAAATATCTCGGGGGGGGGGGGGGGCTGTGGAGTGCCGTGCTGTGGAATGGCCCATCTAAGTTAGCTCTGGGCCCATCCAAAATATTGAGTCTGGCAACACCATTGGTCCCAAGGGAAGAGGACTCAATTCTAAGCTCAGCTATAGTACCTGAGGAGAGGAAGCAATATGACTCATGCTTAACCCTCCAAGTCTGTGAGACAAGGATTATTAAGATAATAGATAACCTTGATCTGCATTCAGAAGGTACTTGCTTTTGGTGTGTGTCCAGAAGGGACACAAGAAGGTGTTAATAGTCACTGTATTGCACTGGGCTGGGAGCCAGTCCTAGGAAAAGAGTGTTGACAGTGATATCTGAAGAGCCAGAGAGAAATAAAGAGACTTTACTAGTGTCAGACTAAAGCCTGTGAAGTAACATGGGTGCAAATGTTGAGTCATCACAGTAATCTTTCCATTTGCTTGGAAACCTTGAATGTATGACTGTGTTTGTCAGGGCCGGTCTTAGCAAGTGCGGGGCCCTATGCAGACCAATTTGGTGGGGCTCCATCCTAGCCCCGCCCCACCGTAGTCCCGCCCCACCATAGCCCCACCCCCTACCCTAGCTTCACCCCATTGATAAGATTATTCCATTTTTAGAACATTTTTTTATTTATGAAATTTCAAATAAAGACAAATGAAGCTAAACTTGTACAAAAAAACTGATTGAAATAATAAGCACAATGCTATCATGAAACCTCCCCTCCCCAGAAATTATTCAGTTCAAGTCCACTACAATTAGTAGTTCCAATTCTCATAACAAAGGAGAATAAAGGAAAAATATTAAGAAAAGATTCAGTACTTTCAAATTCCCCTATTACTCTGTAACCCATATATGCAATAAAATAAAAATGAAATGAAAAGATATACAATAAAATTAAGTGATATGTAAAATATAATGTACAATATAAAAACATATAGACCACCAAGGTATTAAAATTGTTTTAAAATATATACCACAACTCTCTGACTCAAGAAGACTCCGACTCTGTCATCCATAATTGTCTGACAACACACAGAAAAAAAATAAGTAAAAAACAAAAAAGTCACAATTAATACCTTATACACCAATATACCAGCCATATGGAAAATGCAGACCGTCAACAATATGAAGCTAGCAAGGGATCATAATATCACAATTCTCATGTAGAGCCACAAAACACCCTTTTTAGAGGTAGTGTGTCATGATTTCTGATGTTTGGTGCCACCTTAGTAAGGCCAACACACAATCTCTCCACTGCAAAACACTATACACAAACTTGTGCAAAACACACTCATAACCTTAACAAACCATAAACAGCACTAATTCCAAGGACAGAACGAGCTACAACCTTATGCGTGGCGTGGAAAGGCAACTGTAATTACACCTGGCTCTAAAACACCAGTGCACAACCTAGTGAAAAAAAACAAAAATGGCTGCAAACTATACGCTAGCAGAATACTGCACCTTCCTTGATCACACCTGAAAAACACATGAAGGCAAAATACTGAACTGGAAAGTTACCTCAAGAAGTCAGACTCAGCATGCAGCAATACTACAAAAATTGAAACTTACATGAAAAATATCACAGATGCACATTTCCAAAAACGGACATATTCCAATTAATAAATCCTGAATAAAATAGTTTTTTCTACCTTTGTTGTCTGGTGACTTTGTTTTTCTGATCATGCTGGCTCAGTATCCGATTGTGCTGCTATCTGTCCTCTTAACTCCATTTCCAGGGCTTCCTTTCCATTTATTTCTTTACTTTCCGCCTTTCTTTTTCATTTCTTGCCCTACATCCGTAAGTAAAAGCTGGGTCCTCCGCAGACTTGACTGTCCAGTGGATCCAGCTTCTGCCTATTTTCTATATCCATGTGCACTTTTTCTCCTCTCTTCCTTTTCCCTCACCTCATCTCCTTCCTCACTCTTCCCTCGCTTCCATCCATGTCCAGCATTTCTTCTCTCCTCCTCCATCTACCCATGTCCAGCGACCTTCCTGTCCCCCCTGCCATCCATCTACAGTGGTGGAAATAAGTATGTGATCCCTTGCTGATTTTGTAAGTTTGCCCACTGACAAAGACATGAGCAGCCCATAATTGAAGGGTAGGTTATTAGTAACAGTGAGAGATAGCACATCACAAATTAAATCCAGAAAATCACATTGTGGAAAGTATATGAATTTATTTGCATTCTGCAGAGGGAAATAAGTATTTAATCCCTCTGGCAAACAAGACCTAATACTTGGTGGCAAAACCCTTGTTGGCAAGCACAGCGGTCAGACGTCTTCTGTAGTTGATGATGAGGTTTGCACACATGTCAGGAGGAATTTTGGTCCACTCCTCTTTGCAGATCATCTCTAAATCATTAAGAGTTCTGGGCTGTCGCTTGGCAACTCGCAGCTTCAGCTCCCTCCATAAGTTTTCAATGGGATTAAGGTCTGGTGACTGGCTAGGCCACTCCATGACCCTAATGTGCTTCTTCCTGAGCCACTCCTTTGTTGCCTTGGCTGTATGTTTTGGGTCATTGTCGTGCTGGAAGACCCAGCCACGACCCATTTTTAAGGCCCTGGCGGAGGGAAGGAGGTTGTCACTCAGAATTGTACGGTACATGGCCCCATCCATTCTCCCATTGATGCGGTGAAGTAGTCCTGTGCCCTTAGCAGAGAAACACCCCCAAAACATAACATTTCCACCTCCATGCTTGACAGTGGGGACGGTGTTCTTTGGGTCATAGGCAGCATTTCTCTTCCTCCAAACACGGCGAGTTGAGTTCATGCCAAAGAGCTCAATTTTTGTCTCATCTGACCACAGCACCTTCTCCCAATCACTCTCGGCATCATCCAGGTGTTCACTGGCAAACTTCAGACGGGCCGTCACATGTGCCTTCCGGAGCAGGGGGACCTTGCGGGCACTGCAGGATTGCAATCCGTTATGTCGTAATGTGTTACCAATGGTTTTCGTGGTGACAGTGGTCCCAGCTGCCTTGAGATCATTGACAAGTTCCCCCCTTGTAGTTGTAGGCTGATTTCTAACCTTCCTCATGATCAAGGATACCCCACGAGGTGAGATTTTGCGTGGAGCCCCAGATCTTTGTCGATTGACAGTCATTTTGTACTTCTTCCATTTTCTTACTATGGCACCAACAGTTGTCTCCTTCTCGCCCAGCGTCTTACTGATGGTTTTGTAGCCCATTCCAGCCTTGTGCAGGTGTATGATCTTGTCCCTGACATCCTTAGACAGCTCCTTGCTCTTGGCCATTTTGTAGAGGTTAGAGTCTGACTGATTCACTGAGTCTGTGGACAGGTGTCTTTCATACAGGTGACCATTGCCGACAGCTGTCTGTCATGCAGGTAACGAGTTGATTTGGAGCATCTACCTGGTCTGTAGGGGCCAGATCTCTTACTGGTTGGTGGGGGATCAAATACTTATTTCCCTCTGCAGAATGCAAATAAATTCACATACTTTCCACAATGTGATTTTCCGGATTTAATTTGTGATGTGCTATCTCTCACTGTTACCAATAACCTACCCTTCAATTATGGGCTGCTCATGTCTTTGTCAGTGGGCAAACTTACAAAATCAGCAAGGCATCAAATACTTATTTCCACCACTGTATGTCCAGCAACCCCCCCGTCCCCCCTGCCCTCCCCTGCCATCCACCTATGTCCAGAAACCCCCCTCCCATGCCATCTACCCATGTCCAGAAACCCCCATCCCCTGCCATCCACCCATGTCCAGCGACCCTCCTGTGCCCCCTGCCTTCCACCTATGTCCAGAAACCCCCCTCCCCTGCCATCCATCCATGTCCAGCAACCCTCCTGTGCCCCCTGCCCTTCTCTGCCATCCACCCATGTCCAGCGACCCTCCTATGCCCCCTGCCCTTCTCTGCCATCCACCTATGTCCAGAAACCCCCTCCCCTGCCATCCACCCATGTCTAGCGACCCTCCTGTGCCCCCTGCCCTCCACCTATATCCAGAAACCCCCTCCCCTGCCAATGTCCAGCGACCCTCCTGTGCCCCCGCCCTTCTCTGCCATCCACCTATGTCCAGAAACTCCCCTCCCCTGCCATCCTCCCATGTCCAGTGACCCTCCTGTGCCCCTGCCCTTCTCTGCCATCCACCTATGTCCAGAAACCCCCCTCCCCTGCCATCCACCTATGTCCAGCGACCCTCCTGTGCCCCCTGCCCTCCACCTATGTCCAGAAACCCCCTCCCCTGCCATCCACCCATGTCCAGCGACCCTCCTGTGCCCCCTGCCCTTCTCTGCCATCCACCTATGTCCAGAAACCCCCCTCCCCTGCCATCCACCCATATCCAGCGACCTTCCTGTGCCCCCTGCCCTTCTCTGCCATCCACCTATGTCCAGAAACCCCCTCCCCTGCCATCCACCCATGTCCAGCGACCCTCCTGTGTCCCCTGCCCTCCACCTATGTCCAGAAACCCCCTCCCCTGCCATCCACCCATGTCCAGTGACCCTCCTGTGCCCCCTGCCCTCCCCTGCCATCCACCTATGTCCAGAAACCCCCTCCCCTGCCATCCACCCATGTCCAGAGACCCTCTTGTGCCCCCTGCCCTCCACCCATGTCCATCGACGCGACTCTCCTCGTTCCCCTGCTCCCCCTACAAGCGGCGGTGCCTCGCGTCTGTAAAAGAAGAAAAATCGCTTCGTCCATTGGCCGGCCTTCCCTCATGTCCCGCCCTTGCGGAAGTTACATCAGAGGGCGGGACATGAGGGAAGGCTGGCCAATGGACGAAGCGATTTATCTTCTTTTACAGACGCGAGGCACCGCCGCTTGTAGATTTTTAAAAAATGCTGGGTCAGGTGAGGTGCCGGCGGGTCTGGTGGCAGAAGAGGGTCGTTTGGTGGGTCGGGCAAGGGGGGCTCAGATGGGGGAGGGGCTCAGACGGTTAGAGGGAGGGGGAGCAGGGGAACGAGGACTGGAGTGTCGCGTCGCTGGACATGGAGGGCAGGCGAGCAGTGGCGGTGGTCGGAGAGGCGAGGCAGACTTGAGGCGCACCGCGCGGGGCCCTATGCGGCCACCTCGGTCGCCTCTGCCTAAGACCGGCCCTGGTGTTTGTGACAGATCCACTGTCCATCATTTTACCACAATATTTTTATGTCTACCTTGCCATCATGAGATCCTTTCTGTGCTTCAGGAATTCTCTTTTGGTTGTTACCTACAACCAGAGGAACAGAGTTGACCTTTCTGCTGCAGGAAGCTTTGGAATTGAGATAGGCTTTGAGGACAATGGATGGATGATATGCATTTGCAACAATGTAACAAGTTTATAATCTTTTAAATGAGAGAGTTAGAACAAGATACACCTCAGGCTCTTAGAAGTGCAAGAATCAAAGAGTAGTAGGAAGAACTCAATTACTGTGTGTAAAATATCTCCTGGCTTCTTTAACCTAACTGGAAGCCCAGGGAGGGAGTGCAGCTATATGTTTCCTCTGTATCTGGAAATAAATTTGCATGCATAATGTTTCAAGTTCAGCAAGCTGAAAAGCATAGTGAGGGCAGGACGGCAACAGAGCCAGGGTCAGAATAAATTGCTCTTCCCATCCAGTAAATGAGGTTTAGGATTATAGTTTAATATATTTCAGCCTTTAAACTAAAATGAATTCCATTCAAAGGCCAGCCAATCTGTTTGCTGTCTGGGAGTTAGTACAAAGGAAGGGAAAACTGTCTCAGGAAAAAATAGGAACCTTTTTCATTCTATAAATTAAGAGAAAAGAAGCAATAAAAGAGTCACAAAACTTTCAAAGAAAGTTTCAAATTGGCTGAAAATATCCCAAAGCAACTTTCCTATAGTTTCTCAGAGTAGAAAAAGAACCTAGAGTAAGACTCATAATGGCATATCAGCAGGATTCTATGAAATATAATTAGTCATTCAGCTGGCATGTAGAACAAGATCACCAGGATACATTTTTTAATTATTATTATTATTTTCTGTCTTCAATTTTTAATTCAGATTACTGAAAACAAATGTGTGTAAAGAATTTTGCTAGCTTCCCCTGCATTATGGACTAGTAACACATTTTGTCATAGCAAATCTGTTGATTGAGGTCAGATAACCTTACTGGTGACAATCCAACCTGGTGGGCTGCCAAAAGCATTCTGGTGACCACATTACCTGTTGGTCCCTGACAACTGGTCTGACAGTTCATCTAATAGGCAGCTGGTCTAATAACAATTGGGGGCTCATTTCCAAAGCACTTAAACTTACAAAGTTCAATAAGTTACTATAAAGTGTACAGTGCTGCGTACATCTAGTAGTGCTACAGAAATGAGTAGCAGTAGTGAATGGGGAGCCACTCTGTGTGCATGAATCCTGCTGCTAGCTATTGGACTGTTTACTTTGCTGCTTTTATTTGGACGAATCCACAAACCATTAGGTGCAAGTGCCCTTTTGGGACCCTACTACTACTACTTATCATTTCTATAGTGCTACTAGACATACACAGCGCTGTACACTTGAACGTGAAGAGACAGTCCCTGCCCGACAGAGCTTGCAATCTAATTAGGCCAGACAAACAGGACAAACAAGAGATAAGGGAATATTAAAGTGAGGATGACAAAATAAGGGTTCTGAACAAGTGAATAAAGGTTAGGAGTTAAAAGCAGCATCAAAAAGGTGGGCTTTTAGCTTAGATTTAAAGACGACCAGAGATTGACACCTAATAGTTGGACACCTCTGACACTGCCTCTAGAGAGGTGAAACATAGCCACATTGGGTTCTGTTTCTAAGTGGCAAGAATTAAAGCCTTTTTAACCTTTGAAGACACGTGTTCTGTTTTTTTGTGGACTGCATTACTGAATACTGGGAAATCTGCACCTAACCAGGATTTACGCAAGGCTTCAGTTGGTATAAATCCTTGTGCCAAAAGTTTGGTGTGGAGATTGGCTCTAAGCGATATTCTATAAATGGCACATAAATCTAAGCCTCATTTATAGAATAGTGCTCCATGCAGATTTTCTTTGGTGCCCAAATTTAGGCGCTATTGATTGAATCTAGTCCTTGATGTTAATATGGTCAAAGCTGCTTTAGCTGTCAGGCCATAAAAGCAATATAAGGGTTGAATATTGAGGGGCCCTTTTAGTAAGCCACGGTAGGCTCTATAAGCGTGCAGCGTGCACCAAAATGAGACTACCACCAGGCCAGCACGCCACCCTGGATGTTAATTTCAGATTTGGCACGTGCCCATAACACCTGGATGATTGATTTATTTCCTGCTACTCACGCCAGTTCTGGTGGTAATTGGCACTTGGCGAGTTCCAACCGGTTACTGCGCGTGTAGTGTGTGTGAGCCTTTACCACTAGAACAATGGGTGGCGTTAAGGGCTCAGGCCAGTTTTGGGCATGCGTTGATTTCATTTTTACCACAGGCCATTTTCCCACCCCATTAAAAAAAAAAACAAAATTTTTTGTAGATGTGGTAAAAACTGGCCAGGCGCGCACCCAATACCCATGCCTACACTACCGCAGGCCACTTTTTACCACAGCTTAGTAAAAGGACCCCTGAACGGTCTATGAAGAGTGTGAGTTGCTAGCATAGGGGCCCTTTTACTAAGGTGCGCCGAAAAACAAGCTGCGCTAGTGTAGGCACGTGTTTTGGCCATGCACAGATCCATTTTTCAGGGCGCCAGTAAAAAAAAAAAGGCCTTTTTAAAATTTTTGCTGAAAATAGACATGTGGCAAAATAAAAATTGGCGCACGTCCATTTTTGGTCTGAGGCCTTACCACCAGCCATTGACTTAGCCGTAAGGTCTCACGTGTTAACCGGTAATAGTCTACGAATGTAGAATGTCAATTACTGCCTGGTTTCTACTGTGCGCCAGAAGATAAAATGATACTCTAGCGCGCGTAGCAGACGCGCATCAAAAATGAAATTACCACAAGGGACATGCAGTAGTAGCTGGGCGGTAACTTAAAGAGCAAATAATCAAGAAACTTCAGACAGCCCAGAACACTGCAGCTAGACTCATATTCGGTAAAACAAAATATGAAAGCGCTAAACCCCTACGAGAAAAACTACACTGGCCCCCACTTAAAGAACGCATCAGGTTCAAAATATGCTCCCTAGCTCACAAAATCATTCACGGAGATGCACCAGCCTACATGTCAGACCTGATTGACTTACCACCCAGGAATGCCAAAAGATCATCCCGCACATTCCTTAACCTGCACTTCCCTAACTGCAAAGGTCTGAAATACAAACTAATGCACGCATCAAACTTTACCTACTTGAGCACACAGTTATGGAACGCATTGCCGCACAACTTAAAAACGATTTACGAATTAACGAACTTCCGCAAACTACTGAAGACCCATCTCTTTAACAAGGCATACCACAAAGATCAACCAATGTGAATATACACAACTCTCCACATATATTCAGAGCTGTCTTACAATATATGCTTGTTATACTACTATCATGTTTTATCAATATCATGTTGCCCAAGATCCTTCTGTAACACTAAATGTCTATTCTCTTCTCATTTCCACCATTCATGATGTATTGTAAGCCACATTGAGCCTGCAAAGAGGTGGAAAAATGTGGGATACAAATGCAATCAATATATATAAAAGGCGAGTGTCGTACTCACTCGCAAATGCGCAGTAGAGACCTTCTCTGCCCCGCCCCCGCGTCAATACGTGATGACGGGGGCGGAACAGAGAGGGTCTGTACTGCGCATTTGCGAGGGAGGGACACCGCCGTCGCTAACGCTCCCCCCAACCGGAGTCGCCGCAGCCACCCACCCTCCACCCGGTCGGGCCCTCGCTCCGCTACTGAAACAGCGAGGGTCCGGGAACGCAGCACTGAGCTCTGCTGAGCTGCCGTCGGCCTTCCTTCTCCTTCTCTGCCTGTGTCCCGCCCTCGACGACGTTACGTCACACGAGGGCGGGACAGGCAGAGAAGAAGAAGGAAGGCCGACGTCGGCTGCTCAGCAGAGCTCAGTGCTGCGTTCCCGGACCTTCGCTGTTTCAATAGCGGCGATGGCTCTGGGGGGAGGGGCGAATTCGGAGGGGGAGGGGCAACGGCGAACTCGGCGGCGCGGGGGGGGCTTTCAACCCCCCCTTCCTATAATAGCCCGTTTTTACGGGCTCAAAGGCTAGTAAATAAATAAATTGGGCGCGTGTAGGCACCTACGTGACTTAGTAAAAGGGCCCCTTAATGGACAGTTTAAGTTCTCATTCAATTATGGAGAAAGAACAAATAAGAAACTTCCTAACAAATACATAGAGTGAAGAAAAGGATCCTCAGACATGGACCAGGGCACATATTTTAACCCCTTAGTGTCAGCTCCTTTACATCCCTCACTAGATACCGTTTCAAAGTCTTTAATGTATGCACCCCAATTAAATCAAAATTGCTTAAAATGTGACTTCATAAGCTAATTATGTTCCCTTTCTTCAAAATACTGTTGTCCTCATTAATTTCCAAGTGTCTGTGTCATAAATAACACTGAAGGGACTGAAAGACCCACAAACAATGAATAATAATAGAGCTCACTAGAAGTAGGTCCCCTCCACTGAGATTCTCCTGCTTGATTATAAAATAATTTTTGAGCTTACACCTACACTCTTGAAAACATATACATATATTCAGACACAGAGTAGACGGTCGAGCTTTTTTAAATTTAGGTTAGCTTTTGTTTTACATTTTATCACAGGTGTTCTGCAGTTACGACACAGATATATCTGACCAGCTCTCTTGGAAGAAAACGCATTTATGTCCACTCGAATCAGTGTACTTGAAAAAACGCCACTCTTAACCAAAACAGGCGCTTATACATCAGGTTTCAAGTCCTGGATCTGGGATCAATATTTATAATCTAATGCACTTGACGATCCGTAACAGGACGCATTGTCGAGCGCATTAGACATGAGGTAACTGCTGATCCATTACACAGGAGGAATGGCCTAGTGGTTAGGGTGGTGGACTCTGGTCCTGGGGAACTGAGTTCAATTCCCACTTCAGGCACAGGCAGCTCCTTGTGACTCTGGGCAAGTCACTTAACGCTGCATTGAGCCTGTCATGAGTGGGGAAAAATGCAGGGTACAAATGTGTAAAAAAAAAAAAAAATCTGGTGTCTTGTTGGATACATGAGCGTTTATTTTGGTTGAGCACATTTTTCTGTCCAATATCAGACTTCAATGACCTGGAGTGATTGGGTCATTTGCCTTCTTGTTTTTTGTGATTGGGTCATTGAAATCTTTCTATGATCTTGTGTGTTTGGGATGGAATTCTTTATTATCACATTAATGGAGTTCCTTTCTTGTATTTCATTGATATTATATGTATAAACCGACGTGACCTCTCTTTTTCCTAACAAATTCTTTTCATAAATATAAACATCATCTGCCTGATACAGTATTCAGCGTTATTTAACCAGCCATGAATGGCTCCTGGACAGTTGAATAGCCTTAAGCTGGCTAAGGACCAATATTCAGTGTGAGACAGCCAGCTATCTGGACTGAATATTCGTGCTTAACAGCATAACGCCAGGGAAGCAGGTCAGCCTGCCATGAGTGGGAAAAAGCGCGGGGTACAAATAAAAAAAATAAATAAAAAAAATTTAAAGAAGGAAACTTTCTATGGAATATCTGTTTACTCTTATGTTTATCATCCTTGTTTAGATATAAAGGTGAAGATCTAGAATGTTTTTAAGCTTTAACTAGGCTCACATTTGAAATGTTTTCTACTATGCCCAGTTTATTACAGAAATATTTTTTCTTAACTGTTACTTGCAAACAAAAATGGATCACTGGCAAGCTGCTCCTTTGCAAAGTATATATCCTAAAATCCCTTTTTTAAAAATTTAGAAATGAAACTATAGGGATTACAATTAGACACATTCTCTTTAACAGGGGCATTTTACTAAATCCAGCTAAGTGGTTAGCACAGGTGTTAGCATACAGTCGCTGTTAGCATGGACCTGCACCTACATTTATCGCGTATTATAATTAGCCAGCAAGGAAAACATTCCACACTATTTAGCATGGTTTAGGGTAAGATCTGGGCAGCTTATGAGCAGAGAAAGGGCATGGCCAGTTGTGATAGCATGCAATACAGGACTGCACACTGTCACTGCTGCCAATGACGTGGGTGCCTTTAGCAACTGTCCATACCATAATATGAAAACACACCCACACATACATTGTGGCCACTGATCAAGAAGGTAATAAGACAAAGTAGAGGAGACAACAAGAGTAACAGAGCTCTCTGGGTGTATATGTGAAAAAATCCCACACAGGTAATTGTCCAGAAGAAAACCTTAACATTAACATTCGCACACCATCCAGTCATCTTACAATCTATTAATTTATAAATAATAATAATGCCACAACTCATCATTGGAATTAAATTTTGGCCGCAGCTTTATTAGCCATATATAAATATATAACTCAATTCTATAACTTAACCTTTACCCAATGCATTAAATTCTTCCATACCAATGTTAGCATTTCCAGAGCAGTTTAACAGTTCAGAGCCATTTGGTAATGAAACTGGCTCTCTGACTTGTCCAAAATTACCCCCTTTATTCTATGTGACTCACGGTGCCGTCAAGCCACATCTCACTCGTGGCGGTTCCGCCCACAAGTTACTTTTTCCATCAATATATCTTTTAACCAATATCCATTTAACGGCATCTGGTGCCTTCTTATCCCCACATATCTGGCTGACTCAAAAGCTACTACTGACCTCCCATTCCCCACCCAAACTCACATACCCACCATAACCATCCCACCAAAATCATTATACAATAAACCCACAACATGTCACCAACTATCCATTGTGATTAAAGACAAATCACACAACACAGGGCAGGGTGGAAAGGGCACAAAATTCTAACCCCTTATCCATCCTCACCCGCTCCTGCCACCCAAATAATTTTAAACTGCCAAAAACCCTTCTTTTTACCCACAACCATTCCTATGACAACCACCAATCCTCACCTCCCCTTATCATCCAATCACCCTTCCTATCCTGTTACTACCTACATTAACCCTCTCAACTCCTTCTTTCATACCATTCTATCTTTTCCCTACCCTCACCTCTATTAACTATTTATCTCCCTTTCTTCTGGCTCAGTCAGTGTTATTGCCCCACCAGTGGGGTCTCCTTATTTGCACCAGTACGGACCCAACATCGTGTTTCGGCGGGGCAAACCCACCTGCCTCAAGGATTGCAGAAACACTAATGGATGTTGGAAATCAGTACAGTCAAATAACCTGGAGTGAGTACCACATATAAATGTAGACAGATGCTGCTCTCAGGGAATGGTAAGACAAAATGGTGCTGAAAAAGTCACAATGTGTCATGCTGTTAGTTTCTCCTCCCCTATTTGCTTCTTTTATGCTTGCCTAAGCTTTTAACTTTGTACTCTTATTTAATTCTCTGTAAGCCACATTGCGCCTGCATGAGTGGGAAAATGTGGGATATAAGTAACCCATAAATAAATAAATACGTTTCAACAAGACACCACATCAAAAGCAAACAGAAAACACACCCACACATACATTGGCCACAATGTATGTGTGGGTGTGTTTTCATATTATGGTATGCCTTTGTGTGAATGTGGTAAAGGCGGTTAGCTTAGCTGGGTTCAAAAAAGGTTTGGACGGCTTCCTAAACAAAAAGTCTATAGACCGTTATTAAAATGACTTGGGGAAAATCCACTACTTATTTCTGGGATAAGCAGCATAAAATGTATTGAACTTTTGGGGGATCTTGCCAGGTATTTGTGACCTGGATTGGCCACTGTTGGAAATAGGAAGCTGAGCTTGACGGACCTTCGGTCTGTCCCAGTGTGGCAATACTTATGTACTTATGTGTTCCCGTAGATGTGTTTTCATGTTCTCCTTTCTACGTTTTTTTTTGCTTCCGTGATCAAGAAGCCAACCACCCCCCCCCCCCAATCCAGTCCCTCCATCAAGAAGTTTCTACCTCTCTGATCCCATGCCCGATGTGGAAAATGCAGGGTAAATGCTTGCCATGACCCCAAACGTTTACTGCACTGTCTACTACTACTACTTAACATTTCTAGAGCGCTACTAGGGTTATGCAGCGCTGTACAGAAGGACAGTCCTTGCTCAATGGAGCTGTCATCGCACTTACCACACCTTGAGCTCTGCCCTAAGGCAAAATAAATGCAAACACTTACCATACCATTAAACACGTTTTATGTACTAAATAGGAAACAATTACTTGGGGGTGATAAATGTATGATCAGGCATATTTGTTTACTAAACATAATTGGGAAGGAAGGCTTTGTTTTGTTACCCACAAGCAGATCATTCTTTCTTTCTTTAGCAATAACAATAACAATGATACAGATTTAAAAGATAGAGACCTTGCTATCCAATATAGGCACACAGTGGGAATAGTTCATCCTGGAGGCCCATGTACCGTTCTCCAAACACTCTCTGTAGACATTCCCTGTGGAAAACACAATGGAAAACTGTTTACTGGACAATGAAACAAAGGATTGGTTAGTACTTTAATACTATATCTTAGAGAATTTTAAAAAAGCAACAGTAGAAAAACAAGGGTATAAACTAAAACCTATTCGAGCAGATGGTTCATATACACAATATCAGCTTTCATAAATGGGCATCTTTTGTGGAAAGCCAATGGTCCTGTCTGATATGTGCCTAGCAATTCTATCATTCTTATTTTCAATGTTATACTCTTCTTGTTCTACTAATGGATGCATGAAGAGAAGAACTGCAATACTGGGTCAGACCAAGGGGCCCATCTAGCCCAGTGTTCAGTTTCTAACAGTGGCCAAACCAGGTCACAAGTACCTGGCAGAGTCATAAAAACTAGCAAGTTTGCATGCTGCTTACCTCCAGGGATAAGCAGTGGCTTTCCTTGGGTCTACCTTGATAACGGGCTATGAACGTTACCACCATTAATTTGTCCAAAACCTCTATAAATACAACTGCTTTTACCACATCCTCTGGCAACAAGTTCCAGGGCTTTATTATGTATTGAGAGAAAACAATATTTCCTTCTAATTATTTTAAATGTATTAGGGCACTGTCTACTAAGGCACGTTAGCGTTTTTAACACACCTACAATTAGTGCATGCACTAACCGTGTAGGCGCCTATAGGGATATTGTAGGAGCGTCCATTACTTCCCTCACCCGTAACTGTCTTGTTTGTCTGTATTACTTAGATTGTAAGCTCTTTTGAGCAGGGACTGCCTCTTTGTATCAGGTGTTTAGCGCTGCGTGCGTCTGGTAGCGCTATACAAATGCTAATAATAATAATAATAAAGATGCTAATGCACGTGGCTTAGTAAACAGGGCCCTTACTTCATGTTGCATCCCCCAGTCTTTGTAGTTTTTGAAAGTGTAAACAAGCAATTCATTTACTCTTTCCACTCCACTCATATCTTCCCTCAGCTGTCTCTTCTCGAAGCTGAAGAGCATTAAATTCTTTAGCTTTTATTCACACGATAGTCATTCCATCTAATTAATCTTTTTGGTCCCCCTTCACTGTACCTTTTCTAGTTCTACTACATTTTTTTTGAAATGTTCTGACCAGAACTGAAAACAACCACAAAAGTGCAGAAACAGGATCCATCTACTCCACTCTGTTATGTGCATTAATGTACTCATATTTATATTTTTTAAAGTGTAGACTCCTGAGGCAGGCGCTTCTCGCCGAAACACGGTGCAGTGTCGAGTCTTATTTTCTACTATTAAAGGGCATTTTTACTACTTATTCTTCGTCTCCTTGGTTTTTTTTTTTAAGCGTCCTGTTGATCACGCTACTCCTCTGTTTCTGAGCTGAACTGCACACAATCCCTCAGATTCTATATACGGCGCAGAAAAGATTGGTGCCTGTATTTAGGCACAGATCCCAAGTTGCGAGCGTGTCTAAATTAGTTAATGAGCTACAATGAATCAATAACAACTCTTAATTGGCACTACTCTGGATTTGCATATGCATCTTCCTGTGCGTTATTCTATAACACCCTGCGCCGGAATCCTGTAGTGCGCAACTGAAAAGGAGGAGTGGCAAGGAGAGGGGCATGGGTATTCCAAAATGTTTTGGCAAAGGTTTTGTAGATTAGAGCTATTTACATGTGGAAATGGTATGACAGAAGTGTTCAACCTACGAGGGCCGCAATCCAATGGTTTTCAGGATTTCTCCCCAAAAATTTGCATGAGATCTATTTGCATACACTGTCTTCATTGTTTGCAAATAGATCTCATACATATTTATTCACTGTGGGAATCCTGAAAACGACCTGATGAGGGCTGAGGTTGGACACCCCTGTGCTATGAGTTCCATACCGACATTTACACCAGCTTTCAGCTGGCGCTCAACTTTAGGTTCGGGAATTGGCTCTAAGCACAAAAGCACACTCATCTTGCAGTATCTTTTATAGAAAGGGCTTAGCGCTGATTGTTTCAGTACCGATTTTTGAGCACCATTTACTGAATCTAGCCCAATATGTAAGGTTCAGTTGCACCATGGAGAGATAGAGGCAATATGGTATTCTTTTATTCTCTAGTCATTTCCTAATAATTCTTAACATTCTGTTGGCTTTATTGGATGAATATGGAACAGAAGATTTCAACATTCTGTCCAAGATGACACCTAACTCTTTTCCCCAGATGTGACTCTAGTGGAATCTAACAACATCTGTTCATTCTGGCCAGGTGGATTGTAGAATATCCCCACCAATATCATCCTCTTTCCACATGGAATTTCTATCCATAATACATTCCACAATGTATTAAGTTTCAGTAAAGTTCTTGTTCTCATTGACTCTGACCCTTTTCAACATATAGCAAACTCTATTATTCATTATGCATACCTATAACCTATTTTGCATGCATTTACAGCTCATTATTAACTTATGTTGTGCAGAAAAGACCTGTGAACTAAGGGCCAAATAATGCATAAATTTGCTATTTAACTTGTGTAATCTGGGAAAAATATGTGTTATTTCCTTAACAGTCATTAGTAATTACCCCTCATATGTTTTACACTGAAAGGATCATGGTTTGAATAGCATATCAGTGATGCAAGTACTGGAGGGTGGTATTTAGGTGTCTTTATAACTGTATGATAGAAAATTCTAATTTTCATTTTTCTAGACAATAGATATTCTTAAAATAAACTAATAAAAAGAAATGGGCAAAGAGACAGTGTAAGATGTGAAGGGCAATTTTATAATCTGGGTGCTTACATTAATGTCCACGTTATGCACACAAATGTACAAAATAATGTAATTTGCACACGCATGTACATAAGTACATAAGTAATGCCACACTGGGAAAAGACCAAGGGTCCATCAGTATCAATAACTGGCCTATGTGCTATTCTATAAACATCATCTTAGCTTACATAGTGGGTATTTGCAAGGGAGGCACAAACAGGGGATGCCCATCAGTAGGAGAAAGGCATGTCTCCCACTTACACGGGTAACTCACAGACTACTGTATGTCAAGCATGCCCCTGCCGCATCAAGTAGCCCTTTTACTAAGCAGCGGTAAGCGCACTGCTGGCTTACCTCGCATTAATCCGGAGCTACTGCCAGCCCAACATAGGCTCTGGTGGTAGTTCCACCCCCAGTGTGCGACATTTCCAGCACTAACGGAAATATTCAAAAAAATATTTCTGCAGGGGGTTACCCAGTGTTAATCAGGCAGCACTGCATGCTACCCGGTTACCGAAGGGTTAGCGTGAGAGCGCTTACTGCCACCTCAATGGCACACATACATGGCCACGCAGTAAGAGCAATCTTACCGCATGGCCTTGTCTTTTTTCAGCCTTTAAAGGGCCTCGGCATATAGCAAAAACAGCCCCCACTGCTAGTGCAGGGCCCCTTTTACCGTAGTTTAGTAAAAGGGGCCCCAAGGCACTGACATGTTGGACATGCTGCTACCAGGCTACGCATGAATTCTGTACTGGAACCTGGGTTCCATTACAGAACAGGGCTCTTGCTGTGCGGCCTCAGGGTGCCAAAATGGAGGCACCCCATTCTAGAACCGTCTCCAACACTAATGATCTTGGATTCAATTTTAAAACTATGCTACCATGGCCTTGTTGGAAATCTTGGACCAATGGAGGGAAAATGAAACCTAAAGTAAACAGAAGACTGGAAATTAGTTAGAAATGTGCCATATAGGTGTTTCTCATAACAT
This sequence comes from Microcaecilia unicolor, assembly GCF_901765095.1. Classification (NCBI taxonomy): domain Eukaryota; kingdom Metazoa; phylum Chordata; class Amphibia; order Gymnophiona; family Siphonopidae; genus Microcaecilia; species Microcaecilia unicolor. Next base: position 61,465,784 of record NC_044031.1, on the reverse strand, counting down.
TTATAATCTAGCGGAACAATGAGAGAGATCCAGCCCCAACTCAGGAAGAAATGCTGGGGGTGTGATGATGACAGAACTTCAGGAGATCAGACCTAAAAAGATGTATAGACTTGGCTCTGAATTTTGTCTCACTAGAAGTCAGTCTTTACACAAATTCCATCATTTTCTTAATATAATTAAATTCCTGAATTTTCATAGGCTGGAACTGTATCTTTCTACAAGCTTCACTGCACTCCTGTGAATTAGCTGAATAAAAAACAACAGGGTACTTTTAACCTAATGGCTACATTTTGCTTTTATTGCAAAACAAGTTAGCAATTTAGCAATCTGATAGTACAGTTCATGCAACATAATTTATTTATCTATTTGTTACATTTGTATTCCACATTTTCCCAACTATTGGCTCAATGTGGCTTACATAGTACCATAAAGGCATTCGCCAAGTCCAGTAGAGAAACAAATACATGGTGATGTTGTGGTCGATTAAGGTTCAGGCACAATGGGGATCGAAGAGAGGAGAGGTTATATAGAGGGGCATAATTGAACGAAAACGCCTATCTCCATGGGCGTTTATCTCCGAGAACGGGTCAGTGAAGGGGCGGACCGAACCGTATTTTCGAAAAAAATAGACGCCCATGTTTTATTCAACAATGTGTGAGCTGGGCGTTTTTGTTTTTCAGCGATAATAGAAAATGAAAGCGCCCAGCTCAAAAACGAATAAATCCAAGACATTTATTCGTGGGAGGGGCCAGGATTCGTAGTGCACTGGTCCCCCTCACATGCCAGGACATCAACCGGGCACCCTAGGGGGCACTTTTACAAAAACAAAAAAAAAGGTCAAAGAGCTCCCAGGTGCATAGCACCCTTCCCTTGTGTGTTGAGCCCCCCAAATCCCCCTCAAAACCCACTGCCCACAAGTCTACACCATTACTATAGCCCTAAGGGGTGAAGGGGGGCACCTACATGTGGGTACAGTGGGTTTGGGGGGGTTGGACGACTAATAAGCATTAAGCAGCACAATTGTAACAGGTAGGGGGGGATGGGCCTGGGTCCACCTGCCTGAAGTCCACTGCACCCCCTAACAACTCCTCCAGTGACCTGCATACTGCTGCCAGGGAGCTGGGTATGACATTTGAGGGTGAAAATAAAAATGTGTGAAACATCATTTTTTTGTGGTGGGAGGGGGTTAGGTACCACTGGGGGAGTCAGGGGAGGTCATCCCCGATTCCCTCCAGTGGTCATCTGGTCATTTAGGGCACTTTTTGGGGCCTTATTCGTGAAAAAACAGGGTCCAGGAAAAGTGTCCTAAATTCTAGCTAAAAACGCATACTTTCTTCCCATTATCGCTGAAATGCGCCCATCTTTGTTCGGCAGATAACCACGCCCCAGTTCTGCCTTCGCCACACCTCTGACACGCCCCCATAAACTTTGTCCGCATCCGCGACGGAGTGCAGTTGAAAACGCCCAAAAATCGGCTTTCGATTATACCGCTTTATTCGTTTTTGTGAGATAAACGTCCATCTCCCGATTTAGGTCGGAACTTGGGCGTTTTTCTCGTTCGATTATAAGCTGGATAGTGTCCATTACGAGCTTTGGTTTTGTTGTGTTGCAGAGTGTAGGCATTTATGTTGGGTAGGTAGGGTATGCCTTTTTGAATAGGTTGGTTTTTAGTGATTTCCTGAAGTTTATATGGTTGTAGGTTGTTTTCACGGCTTTTGGCAGTGAGTTCCATAGTTATGCGCTTATATAGGAGAAGCTGGATCCGTAGGTTGCTTTGTATTTGAGTCCTTTGCAGTTTGGGTAGTGGAGATTTAGGTATGTTCGTGATGATCTGGTTGTGTTTCTGTTTGGTAGACCTATCAGGTCTGTCATGTAGCCTGGGACTTTGCCGTAGATAATTTTGTGGACCAGGGTGCAGATTTTGAAGGTAATACATTCTTTGATTGGGAGCCAATGCAGTTTTTCTCGGACGGGTTTGGCACTTTTGAATCGTGTTTTACCAAATATCAGCCTGGCTGCTGTGTTTTGAGTGGTCTGGAGTTTTTTTGTGAGTAGTTCTTTACATCCCGCATAGATTCCGTTGCAATAGTCTGCATGGCTTAGTACCATTGATTGTATTAGGTCACGGAATATTTCCCTCGGGAAGAAAGGTTTTACACGTTTAAGTTTCCACATTGAGTGGAACATTTTCTTTGTTGTGGAGTTCACTTGGCTCTCAAGTGTAAGGTTGCGGTCGATTGTAACGCCGAGTACTTTTAGGCTATCTGAGATAGGGAGGGTGTGGTCTGGGGTGTTTATGGTTGTGGGTTTGCACGTATTGTGTTGAGATGAGTGGATGAGACAGTGTGTTTTGTCAGTGTTCAGTTTCAGTTGAAATGAGTTTGCCCATGAATCCATAGTGTTCAGACCGAGCTTGATTTCATTGGTGATTTCTGTCAGATCATGTCTGAAGGGAATGTATATTGTGACATCGTCTCCATAGATGAATGGGTTGAGACCTTGATTGGATAAGGACTTAGCTAACTGGATCATCATTATGTTGAAAAGTATTGGTGATAGTGGTGATCCTTGAGGTACCTCGCAGTCTGCTTTCCACGGTGGTGGTATGTTTGAATTTGATTTCACTTCATATGTTCTGGTGCTTAGAAAACCCTTGATTCGGCTGAGCATATTTCCACCAATCCCGATGTAGTCTAGGAGTCTTAGTAGTATATTGTGGTTTTCCATATCGAATGCGCTCGACATGTCGAATTGGAGGAGAAGTATGCTTTTACCTGTAGCTATTTCCTGCTTAATTAAGAGAACAGAGAAGCAGGACACATTGGGGGTAACTCCGCAGTAATGGATTCCCATTGCAAATGGCCATTCGGGTGACTGTTCTTAAAATAATCATACAAATATTAAGGAGGTTTATGACAATGCTGTAAGGTGTTAGGCTTGAGAAAGCCCCTACAATTAAACTACATCATGTAAAATAAAACTGCTTGGCCCTGCTTTACAATCCAATGACTCTAAAAAGCTCACAGGACTCTTATTCAGTGCTCTGAAGTCTCATAAACGGAGATCAGCACTGTGTGTGTGGCATCCTGGCTCAGATTATCATCTGAGGTATTTGTCTCTTATTATGTTTGTTTGGAAGTGTTCACATGCCTCCTTGACGTGCAATGATTAAAACAGACATCAAGTCCAGTAACATGGTGATTCTATTAAGGGCCAGTGTTGGAGGGGGGGGGGGACAAACAGGGCCCCACAACTCCAGGGGGCTCCCGCGGTCTACCACCTCTTCTCATTTTTGCTACCCCATTCCGAGGTCTCCCTCTGTTCTCCTCACCTTCCCTGTTTTCCTAACATCACATTTTGTTGATGTGGGGGGGGGGGGGGGGTCAGAGGATCAGTAGGACGGCAGCAATTCTTATACACTGCCTGCATCTGTCCCAGCATTGTTTCTCTGCCGCGTTCCTCCCCCTTCTGATGTAACTTCCTGTGTCAGCCTGGGAGGAACGCATCGCAGCAGAGAAACAGCGCCAGGACAGATGCAGGCAGTGACAAGGGAGGGCATGGAGCAGGGCAGATGTCAGGCTTTTCTCTGTCAAAAAAGATAGCAACCCTACCTGCTGAGGTCTCTCTACTCTTTGGCTTGCTATAGCTGATTTAGGGAAAATTTTGCTGCCTGTAAATGCTTTATGATTTTTGTCTTTAGTGAAATATGTCTTTTTGGAAAACTATGCCGTTGTCATCTTTTTGTAGCTACTAGGGGATCTCCTGTGTTGCCTCTGCATATCCGTGGGTTACAGTTGTGGGAGTATTTTAAAGTACTTTGCCACATTCCTGGATCTTTTCTTAATTAACATTTTTCCTTTATTCTCTTCTATGTTATGAGAACTGGAACGCCCAATTATAGTGGACCTGAACTCTCTGCCTCGCCTCACCCTATGCTTGGAATAAACTCCCTGAGCCCATACGCCAAGCTCCCTCCCTGCCTATCTTCAAATCCTTACTCAAAGCCCACCTCTTCAATGTCGCTTTCGGCACCTAACCATTGTACCTCTATCCAGGAAATCTAGACTGCCTCAATCTTGATTGACTGCACTTTTTGTCCTTTAGATTGTAAGCTCCTTTGAGCAGGGACTGTCCTTCTTTGTTAATTGTACAGCGCTGCATAACCCTAGTAGCGCTTTAGAAATGTTAAGTAGTAGTAGTAGTTATTTTCATTGCTTTATACACCGCTTTGGGCAAATCTCTTCATAAAGGTGGTTTATAATCCCAAAATATAATTAAATAAATACATCTGTGCATCCCTCTAACAGGTGTCTCGATATACTAGGGCATGTTGTAGCATTTGCATTGCCTGCTTTTTGTAGGCTGGCTTGTCGATGTTTTGGTCCTGGGTGTTAATGTTGGTTTGGTAGGGCAGGTTTGCTACATATGTGCTGAAAGGGTTTATTCCAGGGTTTTATGTTCCTTTTTAGAGCATTTATTTATTTATTGGGATTTATTAACTGCCTTTATGAAGAGATTCACCCAAGGCAATGCACAGCAGATACAGTTTAACATAAAACTTACAATTTTGTTAACAGCATAACAATAGTAAAATAACCAAGAATAAACATAAAAACAATAAATGAGGTAAACTTGAAAACAGTAAACATATTAGCCCTCTCCTCAAATCACTTCATTGGCTCCCTATCCAGTTCTGAATACAGTTCAAACTCCTCTTATTGACTTACAAGTGCATTCACTCTGCAGCTCCTCAGTACCTCCCCACTCTTATCTGTCCATACACTCTTCTCCAGGAACTCCGTTCATTGGGTAAATCTCTCTTATCTGTACCCTTGTCCTCCACTGTAAACTCCAGACTCCGTTCCTTTTATCTTGCTGCACCAGATGTCTGGAATGGACTTCCTCAGCCAGTACATCGAGCTCCACCTCGGGCCATCTTCAAATCCAGACTAAAAGCCCACCTTTTTGATGCTGCTTTTAACTCCTAACCCCTTTTCACTTGTTCAGTACCTATGTCTGTTTTATCATTCCCACCTTAGTAATTCCCTTATCCCTTATTTGTCCTGTTTGTCTGTCCTGATTAGACTGTAAGCTCTGTTGAGCAGGGACTGTCTCTTCATGTTCAAGTGTACAGTGCTGCGTATATCTAGTAGCGCTATAGAAATGATAAGTAGTAGTACTAAAGTCTTTGACACTGTTCCTCACAGGGAGCTCATATATAAATTAAGTGACTTGCGGAGGGGACCCAAGGTAGCAAACTGGATCAGAAATTGGTTGTCTGATAGGTGGCAGAGGAAGGTGGTAACTGGAACTCACTCAGAGGAAAGAAAGATGAGAACTGGAGTGCCTCAGCGATTGGTACTGGGGCTAATTCTATTCAATATATTTGTGAGCAACATTTCCAGTGGGTTAAAAGGAAAAGTTTGCTTGTTGTAGAAGTAGACACTGAGAAATGATCTACAAAATTTAGAAGGATGGTATAAAGTTTGGTAGTTAAAATTTAATCAAAGAACTGCAGAGTAATGCACTTGTAGTGTAGAAGTCCAACGGAGCTGTATGTGTTAGGGGGTGAAAGACAGATATGCGCAGAGTAAGAGCTGCTCCTGCCCCCTGGGCTGCCAGCATTAAATTAGTACTGGTTGATGTCTACTGGTAGTCTCCTCATCTAGAAGCTGGACCCCTTAGTGGCAGTATTGTGAGACTATCACTGGGGGGGTCAACTGGTGCCATTTTGATGCCAGCAGCCTAGATGGCAGGAGCTCCTGTGCCCACTCTTCCCACTAGACACTAGAGATAGTTCTGGAAAGCACCAGCGGGAGGGTCTTATTTAAGAAGGGGGGGGGGAATTCGGGGCGATTTATTTTGTTCCATGTACCAACGTCTTTAAATAGCTGCCCAGGAGCATCAGGCCACACATGCTCCAGGGAGAAAAGTGATGCAGCTTTACAGCCTAAATGTGGGTTGTGTTATTCATTTACTGTGACAATCACTAACCTGCAGTACATGATTAGCTTGTAGCGCACCCTGTAACTGAGATCAGTTCCAATACATAACATTTCACCTCTAATCCAACCCTCACTTATTTATCCCATTGCCATTGTCTTAGCCATCTTGTCTGTTTATATGTCCAAACTGCACTTGTCCCCTCTGAGGTCCATTAAGATGTTTCATTTAAGATTTTTCATCGTGTTGTGCAGACATTATGAGCATGTTATCTGAATTTGCCTTTTAAAGTAAGAGAAGACTCCGCAGAATGGAAGATGGGAGAAGGAGCAGTGACAACTAAGGAGAAAAATGATGAGTGACTCCAGTGTCTACCAGATTATTTAACTTTATTAAACGTCCCAAGATAACACAAGAGGTTTTAAGGAGTTTTTACTGGCCCAACACAGCCGTGTTTCAGTGTAAAATATCTGCCTCAGGGGTCCACGACAGTAATGCGCCTAATACAATCTGAGAGGTAGAATTCTTGAACATACTGAAAACTCTGCTTTTGCCAATTAAAATACCATGAAAAAGATGGCTCCAGGTGAATGATGGATGTCCTTTTGGCGGTGTTTTAGTTGACAAAGACAGAGTTTTCAGGATATTCAAGGATTTCCACTACTCAGATTGTGTTAGGCACATTACAGTTGTGGATCCTAATGTGGGCATTTCATACTGAATGTCACGCCATTATGAAAGCTTCGAGTTTTCTTGTGTTATCTTGGGATGTTTAATAAAGTTTGTTAATCGGGTAGACTCTTGAATCACACATCGTTTCTCTCCTAGGCTGCCAGCGCTCCTTCCCTTGTCACCTTTTAATCTGTTTCATTTGTATTTTCTGCTGACATTATAAGTATTATATCTACGTTAAATGAATGTTTTCTCATGATTCCTATTGTGGTGTTTCATTTGTATTCTGCTGACATTTATCATACTTCAATTATATGAATATTCTCCTGTGCTGTTTTAATGTATACATTGACACTGTATCTTAACTAGGATTTAATTTCCCTATTTCCAAGTTTACCTCTAAATTTATTGCACTCTCAGTTGCTCATTTTACTATTGTTATGTTGTTAATACAATGTAAGTTGCTTATATTAATCTATATTTGTTGTATACTTCCCTAATGAATCACTTCATAACGATGTGTCTTTGTCAATAAACAAAGACATATATAAATAAGGAGAAATTAGGTCACCAGATAATTTTCTTTCCATTAGTCCTTCCCACTATTCCAGAACATGTGAGATAGTTGTGTCCATCAGCCAGCAGGTGGAGATAGAGAACTGAAACCTGACCTGAGACATCTCTCTCCTGGCAACCAGTTCAGCACCTCAGTATTTATGTACATAAGTAGTAAGGATAATACTCAAAAAAACACAACAACCTTAAACAAATCGCTAACCTAACACTAACCGAACTGGATATCTCTCATTTCTGGACAACTTGTAGAGAACAAGAGATATGCAGGAAGCACCATGCATGATGACAGTTATATGGCCCATTACTTCACACCGACTAAACATCTCAGAAACCTCGGATGGACCTCTAGAATAGAATGAAGGACAAATGGAAAGTAAATTATCAGGCAAGATCTAATTTCTCCTTCCATTATGTAGCTTCCCACTATTCCAGAACCTGTGGGATGTACAAAAATAATCCCTAGAGGGGTGGGATCCTGATACCGCCACCCTGAGGACTGAAACCCAATAACTGGCTTCCAAGTTCACTGCAATGTCCACCCTGTAGTTCTTAGCAAAGGTATGCAACGTCAACCATGTCACAGCCTTGAAAATATCCACTGGAATCAGTAAAGTAGTCTCAGACCAGGATGCCACTATATGCCTCAAAGAAAGGCCCCGGAAGGCCTGAGGAGCCTGCTTTCCACAAGCAAATAAACTGATGCAATAGTCTACTTCAGCCATCTAGCAACTGTGGGCTTGGAAGGCACCAGAAATGTTTCACAGGCCTGTATCCAAAATTCTTACTCCTTTATTTTAGTTATCAAACGAATCAATTAACACTCAACAGTTACTGCATGTTTGTACTAAACCAACATAAGATGAATCCAAATATAGTTAGCTTATCTAAACTATACCATCTGGTAAGCATGCCTTGATTAATTTCAGCCCTCATATTTTAACCTCATAGTAATATATATGTAAACTGTTGTGAAAGCTCTCTTAAGGGTGTTATATCAAATCATAATAAGATTGAAACTTTAAATCCCCTTGTGGATCTTGTATGCTTGCTGTACCCAAAGCTAGATGACTATATCCACTGAGAATATTCCTAATTGTCACTCCACAAAAAAAGCAGTTGCCCTCCATCCCTTTCTGGGCCTGAGCATGTTACTTTAGCAACACAGTGAAGCCCTGATGGGCCCATAAGAGATTAGCACTTCAGCCTCAGTCATTGGCATATTCTGGGCCCCTTTTACCAAACTGCGGCAAAAGGGGGCCGGCGCTGACGTCAGCATGTCTTTTACATGCGCTAAGGCCTCCTTTTACTGCAGCTGGTAAAAAGGAAGTCTCGCTTTCCGACAGGAAATGTCCAGGCGGCAAGTAAAGCACTTGCCACACGGTCATTTCTGGGGGGGGGGGGGAGGAAGCCCTTACCGTCACCCATTGAGGTGGTGGTAAGGGCTCCCGCGTTAACCCGGAGGTGATTACTGCCAGGTACACTCCGGCACTACAAAAATAACTACATTTTTCTAGCGCTGGAAATGACGGCGCACTAGGGGTGTGAAGTACCGCCGGACTGCTGCGGTAGCCTGGCAGTACTTGCTGTACAGCGATCGGTAAGCCCACGTTGGGCTTACGGCTGCTTAGAAAAAGAAGCCCTCTGCTTTTACTTTCAAATATGTCAGAAAACTGAAGATTGTATTTGACTTTCAAAAAAAAAAATCTTTAGTTCTTGAATGCTTCTCATAAGTGGAGACCTCATCTCTGTAAGTGGCAGTCAAGAGACCTTTGTCTCCTTCCAGCACCGCTGGTCTGACAGTGTGGGTTGAAACACAGATATCAGTTGTCTTATTTTATAAAACTCTAGCCAGACTGAATGCTCCTTTGCGTCATTCTCATGGCATAATTCTGCAACACTAGAGAACATGGCCCAATTATTTCTTCTCAAATCCTACATGACTTACAAACAACTACTATTTAATGATGCAAAGTCCTTTTTGAATAAGATACAACAGGCTTATTCCCTAAAGCACAGTAACTGATGTGACCATTACTGAAGATTTCTGAATTTTTTTCAGTGAACTGCCCCACTGAAATTTATGGTGTTGACAGCAATTAATATGTGTAGTAACCCATGGATCATCCCATATGTACGTAAGTCTCTGTGGTGTACATATAGCACATATGTGATGCATATGTATTTCTGCAGGGACCAGTTGGCTAGTTACAATGAAATGTGCCGTCTGCCTCTAATGTACTGTTAACATATATTCTCTATTATTCATGATAAATACTAGCAGAAAACGCCAGACCTGGGATATCAGATTGCTAAGAAATCCCCCACCCCACCCCACCCCAATTCACAAAGAAACTCAAAACAGCCCAATACACAGCAGCCAGGTTGATATTTGGCAAAACACGATTCGAAAGTGCCAAACCCCTCTGAGAAAAACTGCATTTGCTCCCAATCAAAGAACGTATCACCTTCAAAATCTCCACCCTGGTCCACAAGAATATATACGGTGTGGTCCCAGGATACATGACAGACCTCATAGATCTACCAACCAGAAACAGAACCAGATCATCATGATCATACCTGAACCTCCACTACCCAAACTGCAAAGGACTCAAATACAAAACAACCCATGCATCCAACTTCTCCTATATAAGCACAGAACTATGGAACACACTGCCAAAAGCCGTGAAAACAATCTACGACCATCTAAACTTCAGGAAATCACTAAAAACCTATCTGTTCAATAAGGCATACCCTACCGACCCAACATAAATGCCTCAACTCAGCAACACAGCAAAACCAAAGATCGTATTGGACACTATATAACCTCCCCCCATCTTCAACCCCCAACATGCCTGAAACATACCTACCTTATCCGCCCTTAACATCACATTGTATCTGTTCTACCTCATTCGACCTTAACATCACACTGTATTTGTTCCTCTACCGGACTTGGCAAACGCCTTTACGGTACTATGTAAGCCACATTGAGCCTGCAAATAGGTGGGAAAATGTGGGATACAAATGTAACAAATAAATAAATAAATTTATTTGGAAAACAAACACATAGAGAAAAAACCAACGCTGATACTTATTTGAGTAGCAGCATCTGCTACCTGAATAAGTGACACCAACCAGGGCCATCCCTTGATTTTAAGTTGTACAATTCAGACAGTGTCACTGAAAATCATCACAGCCTACTCTGCATTATCCAGCTAGCACTGGAGTGCTATGGGACAGAGTAGAAGCTAAATGTATACGGGTAGTGGTCATCGCTGTCCTAATTTTATCTGGACAGTTATCTAGGTATCAGTTTAAAGGGTCCTTTTAGTAAGCTGCGTAGACAGCTAATAGTTCAGAGTTACTGCCCAGCTACCGCGTAGCCCATGTGGTAATTTCATTTTTGACACGCATCCATTACACCATTTTCTGGTGCACATCAAAAATCAGGTGATAACTCTGACTTGACACGCATAAGCGATTACTGCACGGTTAACACGAGAAACCAAACCGCTAAGTCAATGGCTGGCGGTAAGGTCTCAGACCCAAAATGAATGCGCGTCAATTTTTATTTTGCCGCACGTCCATTTTCGGCAAAACTTTTATAAAAGGCTTTTACAGGCACGCTGAAAAATGGATCTGTGTGCGCCCAAAACACGCGCCTACACTAGCGCAGCCCATTTTTCAGAGCACCTTAGTAAAAGGACCCCTGAATATCACTGTCACACTGATAACAGAAATGCTGCCAATTCAGCCTGAATATTCAGTGCTGCTCTCTGGTTTTTGGAGTGGCCAGAACTGAATATCCGGGAACATCCTTTAAATTCTGCAGCCGGCATTTAAACGAAACACTGACTGCAGCCGTTGAATATTGACCCAAAAAATCCTTGAGTATAAATTCACTCATATCACGTTCCCAAAAAGTAAATCTGGTACTCTTATGATAAAATTGTATTTCTGCTCTATGGGCTGAGAATGGGTATGAGAAGGAAAAACAGGTGGGCAGGATGAGAAGGAAAAAAAAATTACACTGTGGATGTGTTTCTCCTCCACTGTTAAGTCTTGACCCTGTGCCTTCCACCCAACCCAGCAAGCACCTGGAACAGTCTTCAGAACAAATACACCGTGCTCCCCTTTTTGTGACTGCTTTGAAAACCTGAACCTAATTTTTCTTGCACACAACCCACTTATCTCATCCACAGAATCCCTAATTCTATAATCTTGTGTGCACAATTTAAAGGGGGAAATTCTATTTATGATGTTGAACATTAAGCACTATTTCTTTGCCAAATTTTCAGCACAATAAAGCATGCTAATGGGTGCAAGGAGCTGAAACGAGGCAAAAATGGCAGATCCACAAAGAAATACATTTACATGCCCATTCGTAGAATATTGCATGTTTCCAGGCTGATCTACAAGGGGTGTGGCCATGGGAGGGGCATGGGCGGGCCAAGGACATTCCCTTAAAATGTATGCTGTGTTACAGAATTTGGGGAATCCACATCCTACTTGCATGCTGGGATTTACACCTGGTTTCAGCTGGTGGAACTACTTGTACCAAGGGAGTCACAGACCAAGAAAGGGATCTAGGTGTCGTCGTTGATGATATGTTGAAACCTTCTGCTCAGTGTGCTGCTGCGGCTAAGAAAGCAAATAGAATGTTAGGTATTATTAGGAAAGGAATGGAAAACAAAACAAAAGTGAGGATGTTATAATGCCTTTGTATTGCTCCATGGTGTGACCGCACCTTGAATATTGTGTTCAATTTTGGTCGCCACATCTCAAAAAAGATATAGTGGAATTAGAAAAGGTACAGAGAAGGGTGACGAAAATGATAAAGGGGATGGGAAGACTTCTCTATGAGGAAAGGCTAAAGTGGCTAGGGCTCTTCAGCTTGGAGATATGACAGAGGTCTATAAAATAATGAGTGGAGTTGAACGGATAGATGTGAAGCGTTTGTTTACGCTTTCCAAAAATACTAGGACTAGGGGGCATGCGATGACGCTACAATGTAGTAAATTTAAAACGAATTGGAGAAAATTTTTCTTCACTCAACGTGTAATTAAACTCTGGAATTTGTTGCTGGAGAATGTGGTAAAGGCGGTTAGCTTAGCGGAGTTTAAAAAAGGTTTGGACGGCTACCTAAAGGAAAAGTCCATAGACCATTATTAAATGGACTTGGGGAAAATCCACTATTTCTGGGATAAGCAGTATAGAATGTTTTGTACTTTTTTGGGATCTTGCCAGGTTATTTGTGACCTGGATTGGCCACTGTTGGAATCAGGATGCTGGGCTTGATGGACCTTCGGTCTTTCCCAGTATGGCAATACTTATGTACTGGCTTTGCTCCCCAATTACTGATGTTGCCACCTAATCACTGCTAAGCTTGTTTGGTTCCATGACTTCTATACAAGATCCCTTCATGTTTATCCCACATATTTATTAATTCCGTTACCATTTTCATCTCCACCACTTCCTGCGAGACAGAATTCCAGGTGTCTACCACTCTCTCCATGAAAAGTACTTCCTGACATTATTCCTGAGTCAGCCCCCCTGCAACCTCAATTCATGTCCTCTAGTTCTAATTCCTTCCCGTCTCTGGAAAAGGTTTGTTTGAATGTCTGTAGCATATCACTCCTGTCCTTCCTTTCCTCCAGGCTATACATGTTCAGGTCCTCAAGTCTCTCCTGAGACGGCTTGTGACACAAACCATATACCATTTTTGTCGCTTTTCTCTGAACTGCTTCAAGTCTTTAAACCTATATATTACTTATCATTTCTGTAACACTACTAGAGATGTACACAGTGTTGTACACATATGCAGGCTTGCGGTAGTGTAGGCGCGGGTTTTGGGCATGCGCAGAATCATTTTTCAGCACACATGTAAAAAAGCCCTCTTTTTTTTTCCTGAAAATGAACGTGCAGCAAAATCAAAATTGCCACACGTCCATTTTGGGTCTGAGACCTTAGCGCCAGCCATAGACCTAGCGGTAAAGAATTTGAGTGGTAATGACCTACGTGCGTCAGATGCCACTTGGCGCACATCTGCTATGCATGCCAAAAAATATTTTCCACATGCACGTCAAAAATGAAATTACTGCAAGAAATGGGCAGCGACTCCATTTTGGCGCATGTTGGGCATGTGTAGGCGCCTACGCGGCTCAGTAAAAGGGGCCCTTAGTGTGTAATTTCTTTAGTGCTCAAGTGCTACGAGGTGTGGATATGGGAGGGGCGTGGGCAGCACTTATGCAGTAAGGTTATAAAATACTGTCAGTTGCACACATACCCCCAAATTCTATATACGGCACTCAGAATTGTGCATGCAAATTTCGGCGTGTGCCCAATTTGCTTATGCAAATAATGATCCAATTAATGCCAATAATTGGGCTCTAGCAATCAATTATCAGTGCTAATTGGGATTAATTTAAATTTATGTACACATATGTACGTGGTTCCAAAAAGGGGGCACAGCCATGGGAAGGGCCAGGGGCAGATCAGGGGCATTCCTGCAATTTAGGTGAGATGTTATAGAATAAGAGGGATCTGTGCCTCATTTAGGCACGAGGATTTACAACAGGGTTCAATTAAAAAACGTGGAGGGGTATAATCAAACGGGGCACCCACGTTTTCCTGAGGGGCGGGGAAATCCGTATTATCAAAACAAGATGGGCGTCCATCTTTCATTTCGATAATATGGTCATGGACGCCCAAATCTCAACATTTAGGTTGACTTTGTAGATGGTTGTCCCCGGTTTTCGGCCATAATGGAAACCGAGGACACCCATCTCAAAAACGACCAAATCCAACTCTTTTGGTCGTGGGAGAAGACAGCATTCATAGTGCACTGGTCCCCCTAGGTACCCTAGGGGGCACTGTAGTGGACTAACTGATGCACTAACTGAACGGAAAAAGCCCTTCCCTTACCGATCCCTTAGCAATTCGGAAAGGAACAGGCATGCATGAAGGAAATTGCATGCAAATGAGCTGCTCACTGTTAGCTCATTTGCACACGATTTCCTTCCTAAGGAGGGGAAGCCAGTGCACAGCAGCCACACCTTATGCGTGGCTGCTCTGCGCATGCCAAAGACGGCTTCATACATGTAGACAAGCTGCGTATATAATAGCTGTCTACAACCTTAAATAAATTGCCATCTACAACCTTAGAAAAATACAAGTCCAGGTGAAAACGTCCAAGTGCTCATCAGGGACGTCTTCCCTGAAATTGCAGTTGAGGATGTCCAAAATGTGATGTTTCTGTGAGAAGGATGTCCATGCCTGCTATGCCTCTGACACCTGCTTTATTTATTTGGATTACAAGTAGCAGCAGTGGGATTTGAACTGGTCACCTCTGGATTGCAAGACTAGTGGTCTAACCACTAGGCCACTCCACTCAGTTGAAATTTGGCTGTCCCTGTGGGAGGGCAGTTCAGGACGTCCAAAATGTATGAAAGAAGGACATCCATGCCTTCGCTATGCCTCCGCTGACACACACATACCTCCCCTCCCAGGGACCTGCATACTGCTGTGATGGACCTGAGTATGACATTTCAGGCTGGCAAAAACAGTTTTTAAAGTTGTTTTTTTTTCAGGGTGGGAGGGAGTTAGTCACCACTGGGGGAGTCAGGGGAGGTCATCCCTGATTCCCTCTGGTGGTCATCTGGTCAGTTCACGAACCTTTTTGAGGCTTGGTCGTGAAACAAAATGGACCAAGTCGGCCAAATGCTCATCAAGGGACACCCTTCTTTTTTCCATTATCGGTTGAGGACGCTCATGTGTTAGGCATGCCCCAGTCCCGCCTTCGCAATGCTTCTGACACGCCCCCCTGAACTTTGGTCGTCCCCGCAACGGAAAGCAGTTGAGGATGCCCAAAATCAGCTTTCGATTATGCCGATCTGGGCGACCCTGAGACTTGTGCCGGAAGATGGGCGGCCTTCTCTTTCGAAAATGCCCTGATAGTAACATAGTAAGTGACGGCAGATAAAAACCTAAATAGTCCATCCAGTCTACCCAACACTTACACTCATTATCAATTCTGATTATATCAACAATGAACATGATATTATATACTTGACCATGGTCTTTCTTTGCTGTTTCTGGATCATAGACTGTAAAAGTATGCCTGGCTCTGTCCTTATGTTTGAACTACTGGAGTTGTCATTAAAGCCCACTCCAGCCTATCCAAATCCGTCATTTGTGGGACCCAGACTGTAAAAATGTGCCCAGCACCGTCCTCGGTTCTGGCTACTGAAGTTGCCAATGAACCCCTTTCCAGCCCATCCTAAATTGGATTGCCATATAGAGAACACAGGCCTACAAAGTCTGCCCAGCACTGGCCTTAGATCTTTACAGCCGGAGTTGCCATCTAAACATTTAGATGGCAACTCCGGCTGTAAAGATCTAAGGCCAGTGCTGGGCAGACTTTGTAGGCCTGTGTTCTCTATATGGCAATCCAATTTAGGATGGACTGGAAAGGGCTTCATTGGCAACTTCAGTAGCCAGAACCGAGGATGGTGCTGCAGTGGACTTCATAAAATGCTCCCAGGAACATAGCTCCCTTACCTTGTGTGCTGAGCCCACCAAACCCCGCCCAAAACCCACTATCCACAACTGCACACCACTACCATAGCCCTTACGGGTGAAGGGGGGCATATGGGTACAGTGGGTTTGTGGTGGGTTTTGGAGAGCTCGCTGTTTCCTCCACAAATGTAACAGGGGTATGGGCCTGGATCCACCTGTCTGAAGTGCACTGCAGTACCCACTAAAACTGCTCCAGGGACCTTCATGTGCTGTAATGGACCCGAGTATGACATCTGAGGCTGGCACGAAATATTTTTAAAGATGTTTTTTGAGGGTGGGAGGGGATTAGTGACCACTGGGGGTGTAACGGGAGGTCATCCCCAATTCCCTCTGGTGGTCATCTGGTCATTTTGGGCACCTTTTTGTGCCTTATTCATAATAAAAACACGTCCAGGTGAAAACGTCCAAGTGTTCGTCAGGGACATCCTTCTTTTTTCCGATTAGGGGTCAAAGACATCCAAGTGTTAGGCACGCCCAAGTCCTGCCTTTGCTATACCTCCAACACGCCTTGATATTTGGACGTCCTTGTGACGGACTGCAGTTGGAGACGTCCAAAATCGGGTTTTATGTCGAAAGATGGATGTCCTTCTCCTAAAATGAGCCCATATATGTCGGAAAGACTAATAGAGAACTTAACATTATGATGAATGAACACAGATGCAGTGGTGCTCATTTTCAAAAGTGCACAGACCTACAAAGTTGTTTGATAATGAGCCTCACCATCACTCAACAACTTGTAGGGGTGTCTTTAGTCTCCCATTGCTTAAAAGAAACAACATTCTTTTGAGGATTTTAGTTTGGGTACTTGACACTATTTCCCCACACATCCGGGGAGGCAATTTAGAATCTATTGGCCTAAATGCAACAATTGAATGGTTAGCCTTTCTTTGAACTATACATACCAATGCATTGCGTATGCATTAGCGTTCCTTTTAAACGCAGCCGCCATCTTCTCTCTGATGTGATAGATTGAATCATTGACAGTATGGAGGTGCTTTGTGTTATAAGCTCTGATACACTGCATTGTTTTTCACTTTTGTTTCATTCAGCTTTTATTTGCTTTTGAAAGTGTTTATTTTGTTTTAATTAACAGTTGTTACGCTGGCAGTAAGTCAAATCCCCTGAGGAAGCCGAGTGGTGAAACGGGTCCCCGTTGGGATCATCGGACTGCCTTAAGCTAAGTTCAGCTGTTTAGCAACATTCCTTGTATATTTTTCATGTTCTAAGTGAAAGCTGTCTTTCTGGGAGCTTGATCAAAGTTATTTATCTTATGAATACAATTTCACAAAATTAATATAAATTTAACAAAAAAAAAGAGAATTGTGTTCTGCTGGAGGTTTTCTTAGACCAATGACAGAAACTGTGAACTGTGGCTCAAATATTATGATACCATCCCCTCCGAAGGGACACCACCTTTCAGGGATGGAGGGGCTTCCTGTTTCAATGACTCAGAGGGCTATGCTGAAGGGTTGCCCATATCAGACAGGCCTCTGAGGAGAAACCAGACAAAGAGTGTCCCAAACTGGAGGATCCAAGATGGCGTCGAGGGAGGACGTACGTTAGTTGAGTTCCCATTTTACACCAGAATACCTGAAGAAGTAGGCGCGCTCCCCAGAGAATGGGGAAGAGAAAAGGCAAAGCCATGGTGTTGTCTTCCTCGAACACGGCTGGGATTCCCACCATTTTTCAGCCTACTTTGGAGAGATTCAGGGTCATAACATCAGGGATATCGGTTCCTGCTTTGGGGAACAGCAAGACTTTATCGCCGAATCTCAGTGGAGAGGAGAGTCCCCCTGCTGGAACGACCCCTCCAAGACCCGGAAACAGTAACACTTCGCTTTGGAGGTCGACAGTGGAAACACCCAAAGTGGGTTAGGATTTTCACGTGACCCGAGGAGGTCCTGGCACAGCATCGACTCCGGATAATAAACCAACTGGGGGATTGGAGAGTGAGCTCTTCCCCTCGAAGATATCTGGAGCGGTTTCTGTGGAGAAATTAGATCTGGTAAAGCCAATAATGTCACAATGGACGTACTATGGGAAGTGCTGCAGAGTGTGAATAACTCTCTTCTTCAGATGTTTAAAATTTTTCAGGAATAAACATGTAAGTTAAAGAATTTATATTAATACTTATCTAACAAAGTGGAAGTCCAAGATATAAAAATAGAGACTTTGACTACGGAAATCAGTTAATTTGGTAATGAAGGACAGCCATGTTTCTTGTAAAAATTGGAATTTCTGGAGAACCAATTAAGGAAAAATAACTTGAGAATGATAAATTTTCCTATAACATCCTATTTATCAGCTACTGAACTGTTGAAGAAATATTTCTCTGATATTTTGCAAATACCTTCTGATAGCCACCCTCTGGTGTCTAAAGTGATTTATATTTCCCTTAAAATTTTCTTTATCAGAGAAAAGAGATGTGAACTTAACTGACATTTTGGAAAATTCAGAAATTAAAGATAGAGTTATATTATTAGTGTCTTTCGCCTTTGATTTAGATAGGAACAATGTTTTGAAATTGTATTTCTGACACATGGCTGATAGTTTTTTGGGTACAAAGATGAATATATTTCCTGACATATCAAGGGAATCGCAGACTAGGAGGTGTGAATTCTTGGCTTTTAAGCCAGGAATCATTGCCCTAGGTGGGACCTTCCTAGTGCGATTCCCTTGTAAGTGTTTTATTTCCTTATTACTTATTTGTTGAACCTAAGAAATTACAAGAGTTTGTGGAGTTGAAAGAACAGATGAAGAACCCTCTGCAGCAACTTCCTTTAGTTACCACTGTATCGGTTGCAATTACCGATTAACCTTCCTCCCTCAGAAAATGTGAAGTGTAAGATTAACCATTTTGAGTTTTTCTTATTTTCTTTGAGATTGTTTTCCTGATCTTAGATCTCCCAATTGTGGACAATTATATAATACTAGTAAAAAAGGCCCGTTTCTGAAGGCAAGGAAACGGGCCCTAGGCAGGCAATTAATCCCCGCCCTGCGCTATGGCCCCCTCGACCCCCCCCCCGCCGCGGTGCCGCCGGTCTGGACTACCTGTGCTGACGGGGGACCCAAACCCTCGACAGCCGAAGCGCTGTTGTGCCCTTCGCGTTATTCATCTTCTCTGCAAGTTTCTCTGCGTGCGTCCATCTTCTCTGGAAGTTCCTCTGCGTGCGTCTGACATCAGTCGCACGCAGAGAAACTTGCAGAGAAGATGAACAACGCGAAGGGCACGACATCACTTCGGCTGTCAGGGGTTTGTGACCCCCGTCAGCACAGGTAGTCCACAACGGCGGGGGGGGGGTGGTTTTCGGCGGGCCGGGGAGGGGGGTCGAGGGGGCCATAGCGCGGGGGGGTGACAGATGATTCCGAGGCAGGGGGAGGAGTAGGGAAACATGCAGCGCGTGTTTCCCTACTCCTCCCCTTGCCTTGGAATCAGCTGTCCTGACGTCAGTGACGTCAGTGCGTGTCTGCCTAGCAGACCACCACCTCCAGGGAGCCACGGTCCCAAGCACAGAACGTTGGAGGTGAGAATTATTATATAGGATATATTGATGAGAGAAAATGTTTTCTTTTTCCTTTATATTAATTTCTGTTTTTCCTTACATTTATGTGATAAATGTGAATGTAATTAAGTAAAATGATAAATAAAATATTTAAAAAATATTATGATACCATGACATAGGGTTTATTCGATTAATTTACCATGGTCAACTGAGGTCTTTTTCCTCCATTACTCTCTTTTTTGTTTTATTTAAAGTGAGTTGTTTTTCCACTCACTTTTTATTTGGTTGATTGTATGCCACTTTATTGCCACAGATCTACGGGTAAATCAAATGGAATGTTAAATATCTAGGGAATGATATTCAAATGGATTTATATTTTTAAAAGTTCCTGTAAATAAAAGTCCCCTAGCTGCTGATTTTCAATGGCACTATTCAGATCATGCAGAAATAAATTCCTCTATTTGAAAGAATCAAGTCTTCATTACAGGACAGTAAAGCTGTCATATTCATTATTTAATATACATGTCTAGAAGAAACCATATCTCAAGTGTTCCTTTTTGTTACTATTCACCTTGATGACTGTTGATGAAGTTTGACCCCATTAGGTTACTGTCATACTTGAAGTTGTTGTTACTTGCCTGTTTATGGAGTGAGGGTCTTGAAGACAATTCTGCCTCCCAGCCCACGGAACATATCATTGTGTAGCCTCAGTTAATGCCCTTGAAAGGAACGGAGGTGCTAAGATTCATGTATTCTAACTAAATGCAAGACAGCTGCAAGTATAAAGACAGAAGGCTACGAAACCTGCTTAAAGGCACTTGACCAGCAGTTAGGTCTGGTTGATATTCAGTATATGGTGTCTAGCCTCTGCTTCCTGCTTCAGCTAAGTAGAAAACTGAGACAGATGAAAAATGAGTATTCACTCTTCAGAAGCATTTCACACATAACTTAGGGACCCCTTTTAGTAAGCTGGCGTTTAAAAAAAATGGGCTTAAGCATGTCCTAACATGGGACTTTCCCCACAGTCTAAAGCTCAATTTTCCCATGGTAGTAAAATAAGGCATTTTCTATTTTTTGTTTTTTATGTCAAGCGCTAAATTTTTCAATTAGCCCATGGGACTTGCAAAAAATAAAGCAAAGGCTCCTGTGTTAAGTCATAGAGTTGAATAACACTTCCATGCACGTTCCCCACTAAAGTCATGCCCCTCTAAAAAAATAAGCAGCATGCAACATGGAAATTACCACAAGATGCTTTTGCGTATACTGCAGTAACCTTTTTTTGGCCCATGTCAGGGTGTAGCGCACACTAAAATGGGCCACCCTCAAACTCCCACACCATGGGCTTAGTCCTCTCCTCCTCAAGATGATCTCTGTCGGTTTCTCCACTGGCTCTGTCCCATTACAATGGAAGAAAGCTGTGGAGGGACATTTTCCATTTGACGTCTACGTCCAACTTTGGACATTTTGCAAAAAAAATGTCCAAAATCTGAATAGGAAAGATCATCATTTTCAAAAAAGAAAAACGTCTATTTTTTTAAAAATACTATTTTGAACAAGGTTTTGTGATTTGGATATTTTGTTTCTTGGTCCGTTTTCGGAAAAAAAATATCAAAGTGGAAAACGCACAAAATCAAGCCATTAGGATGTAGGAGGAGCCAGAATTTTTAGTAGACTGGTCCCACTGACATCCCAGGAAAGCAATAGGGCACCCTAGGGGGGGCACTGCATTGGACTTCATAAAATGCTCCCAGGTACACATCTCATCATTGCTCCCTTACCTTGTCTACTGAGCCCCCCAAAACCCACTATCCACAACTGTACACCACTACCATAGTCCTTACAGGTGAAGGGGGCACCTATATGTGGGTACAGTGGGTTCTGGTGAGTTTTGGAGGGCTAACAGTTTTCTCCACAAGTGTAACAAATAGGGGGAGGTAGGAGCCTGGGTTCACCTGTCTACAATACACTGCACCAATACTAGACTACTCCAGGGGCCTGCATGCTATTCTAATGGACCTGAGTATAACATCTGAGGCTGGCATAGAAGCTGGCAAATAATGTTTTTAATCACATTTTGGGGGTGGGGGTGGGAGGGGGTTAGTGACATGTATCATTGAAGTTTCCAGACAACTCAGTTTTATCTCCCACTGTCAACAGACCCTATTCCAGGGCTTATTTCTACTTTTAAACAAAGATTAGCATTATTTTTTAATGGCCTTCTCCTGATCTGTACATTTGAAGAACAATATTCTAGAGTTCTTTTGGCAGCTCCATGTTTAGCATGTTGAGGTCTATTCTTCAAATTTACTTCACATAATAGAAACAGCTTGATTCTTTTCCAGGAGCATACACACCAGTTCAACTACTGTGACTGGGTTCTATTTAATTTACAATGTGGACTTTCTCAAGGCAACTTTTAGAACCAACTAGTTGATTAAAACATATGCACAAGGTTGTGAAAACTTTTACAAGCTCATTTCCAGCAATAAGCATTGGCTCTCCTAGTGGTCAATATCCGGCAGGCAGCAGTGACCACTGCCAGTGTCATTCCCAGATATTCAATGATGAGCCACATCCGGACACTGGCATAGAAAATCTGGATATATATATAGACAGCTATCTCATATGTGATTAAATGCTATATTCAGCACTTAATCACATAAGCGACACAGTATAAAGATAGGGCTGACTTTTATGCAGTCTGATTTAACCACCAAACTTAAAGGGTTAAGTGCTGAATCAACTCCACCTGCAGACTGCCCACAAGTTTAGCATTCTGTGATGATAGTCAGCTGCATATCATTCTGTTCAATATATTTGTGAGTGACATTGCCGAAGGGTTAGAAGGTAAAGTTTGCCTATTTGCGGATGATACTAAGATCTGTAACAGAGTGGACACCCCGGAGGGAGTGGAAAACATGAAAAAGGACCTATGGAAGCTAGAAGAATGGTCTAAAGTTTGGCAATTAAAATTCAATGCGAAGAAATGCAAAGTGATGCACTTAGGGAGTAGAAATCCACAGGAGACGTATGTGTTAGGCGGGGAGAGTCTGATAAGTACGGACAGGGAGAGGGATCTTGGGGTGATAGTATCTGAGGATTTGAAGGCGACAAAACAGTGTGACAAGGCAGTGGCCGTAGCTAGAAGGTTGTTAGGCTGTATAGAAAGAGATGTGACCAGCAGAAGAAAGGGGGTGTTGATGCCCCTGTATAAATCGTTGGTGAGACCCCATCTAGAGTATTGTGTTCAGTTTTGGAGGCCGTATCTTGCTAAGAATGTAAAAAGAATTTAAGCGGTGCACAGAAAAGCTACAAGAATGGTATGGGATTTGCATTACAAGACGTATGAGGAGAGACTTGCTGACCTGAACATGTATACCCTGGAGGAAAGGAGAAACAGGGGTGATATGTTACAGACATTCAAATATTTGAAAGGTATTAATCCGCAAACTAACCTTTTCCGGAGATGCGAAGGCGGTAGAGCGAGAGGACATGAAATGAGATTGAAGGGGGGCAGACTCAAGAAAAATGTCAGGAAGTATTTTTTCACAGAGAGAGTAGTGGATGATTGGAATGCCCTCCCACGGGAGGTGGTGGAAATGAAAACGGTAACAGAATTCAAGCATGCGTGGGATAAACATAAAGGAATCCTGTTCAGAAGGAATGGATCCTAAGGAGCTTAGCCGAGATTGGGTGGCAGAGCCGGTGGCGGGAAGCGGGGATGGTGCTGGGCAGACATACGGTCTGTGCCAGAGCCGGTATTGGGAGGCGGGACTGGTGGTTGGGAGGCGGGGATAGTGCTGGGCAGACTTATACGGTCTGTGCCAGAACCGGTGGTGGGAGGCAGGGCTGCTGGTTGGGAGGCGGGGATAGTGCTGGGCAGACTTATATGGTCTGTGCCCTGAAAAGGACAGGTACAAATCAAGGTAAGGTATACACAAAAAGTAGCACATATGAGTTTTTCTTGTTGAGCAGACTGGATGGACCATGCCGGTCTTTTTCTGCCGTGATCTACTATGTTACTATATGTTACTAGCTGCACTACCCAGTTAATTGCCGCTGAATATAAGCAGATAGCCCTGAACAAATGTTTTAACCTGCCAGAAGTTGTTCCTGGTTAGTTACATAACTTTGAATAACTACCCTATCATTTTTTTAGAGACTTTTTCCTCCAGGAACTCTACCAAACCTCTATTCAACTCCATTGTGTCAGTTGCTTTGACTATGTCTTTTCTGCACATTGAAGCCTTAGGGCTATATGCTAGTTTAACTAGATGAAGTCAAATTCAGAATTTTAAAATGGTACCTGACTTCAATGGCAATCAGGTTAGCTACACTTATAATGGAGTAATCAAGTCATATATTTTTGCTCTCATTTTCAATGGTGCTGAAATACTAAAAATACGCTTGTCTTGAGTAGACCTCCAACCTTTGTGTGACTGTATAACAGCTATTTCTCAGTGGATTACCTTGAATAAATTAGTCCTGAGTGTGTCAAAGATTAAAGTATGCTGGATATCTGAATATTTGAGTTAGCATTATTCAACGGTGAATGTTAGACTCGGTGTTTTTGGTGGTTGATAGCTCCCTGGTGGTCCAGAAGAGGCATTGGGGCAGGAGCAAAGCCACTTTGCTTCCACCCCTTGTGACTGACTGTAGAAAATGGCTGCCATGACCTCTCGAGGCAGCCTCGCAGTACCACACAAGTACCACAAGCTACTGCAAGAGGTCGTAACATACATTTTCTACAGCCAGCCACAAGGCAGGAGTGAAGGGGCTTCGCTCTTTCCCCCAAAGCCCCCACTGGAGCACCAGGGAGCAAACGTAAGCCAGAGGACCTATCTAGACTGTATGAGGTTGGGGTGGGGGAGGCAATATTCTGGGGGGCAGGGAGGCTTCTACATAGTGCAGGTTGGGGGAGGGGAAGTAAGGAGGAGGATTTTTCGGGGGTGGGAGGGATCACGGTGACTAAGGACAAAAAGAAGTTATGCGTGTCCCAGTCAATATTTAGCCAGGCCCATATAAATGTTTTACGCACACCCTGGCTGAATATTGGCTGGGACCTGCATGAGTTCCAGAGGACACTGTGGAACAATTTGGCCCATATATTCAGTGGCGGTGCCCGCACATCACCCGGCACTGAATATCCAGGGCTAAATTAGCTGGCGACAGTCAGTGTTTAAAAAAAACTGCTGACCACTGCTGGCTGAATATTGGCTGGATTATTCTTTGGGCACTTTTGTTTGTCCTCACAATATCTAGGGTCTTTACAATCTGTTAGACCCTGACATCTGGTGCCACCACGCTTCCATAATGTTGAGATTTTGACTCAAGCTGAAGATTCTAGTTACTTTACTTTGTCCTTTTTTTCTTAGCATTTATGGTTTTGAAACACTGAGGATATGGGAGGTGTGTTGCCGTAAGCATGAGCTAGCTTGTATTTTTCAAATACTCATTAATCAGCTATGACAGAGAAGACATATATAGATGTGCAGCCAGGAAGAAAAAGTTCAGGAAATTTTAATTCAGTAATACGGAATTTTTAAGGTTCATATCCTTTTATCAACTTTCATTTATTCTTATTCTCCTGGAGAAATATTTCAAAGGCATTAACAAAGAGTTATTGCATGCATTATGCATTTGTATCAACTGCAACTTCATATCTATACTTTTCTGTAGTTCAGGAAATGCTCTCAGTTTGACAGATGAAAACGACATTACAGAAAGAAATCAAGTTTACTTCCTAATGTCTAAAGTCATCCATAATAAAACTGCTACAAATCTCAAAAATTCTATTCTTGGTATATTATTTAGATACGTCAGAAGAATAAAACTGCATCAGTTACTAATGCTGAGCAATAAAACTCAACCCTTGTGATACATTCCGTTAAACAATCATTAAATGAGACTCCAAAGCCTCAAATTAAACCCCTAGATACACATTATACACTTCACATGCCTTCCCCTCTCCTAGGTACCCTCTTTCATATAACTTGTGTCAAGGTAACCAGCAAACCACATGACTTTTCATAGGAAGGACCACAACTCCATTAACATTAATAAAACACGTGGCAAGATCTCAAAGCCCTCAAGTCCCAGAAATATGGAAAACCTCAAGGTCAGCCTGGCCTTCGAGGAAAAACAGCTCCAAGGCACCAGAAACCAGGCCCCTATCATGTCACCACTTAAGGCAATGATGCCATTATCCAATAGAAGTGTCCAACTGCACGAACGACTCACCAAGATAACCGGAGCTGCCTACTGCTAGCCAAGCAAGGCAGATCCATACTGTCCTGACTCAGGCAACCCACCTCAGTTGCAAAGTATACAATAAAATGATTTATCAACAAATAAGAGGGTGAAAAAAAGTTGCACACCACCAAAAGGAGGCAAGACCATTTCCTCCACGTCCCGTGGGATTCCCGGCTTGAATGTACTGCAATGCCCCTATGCCAGCTGGAAGATCCCACAGTGGGAACACCGCTTAACTTCCTACACGGGTGTTGCCATTCACGTAGCATGTGTCCCAAGCAGGCTGCTCCTCCTCAAGTTCAGAGTTTCCACAAGTCTTATCCCAGATGAGAAAGGCTCAGGACTGATACTCTGTCCCACACTCTCCAACCATTTTGTGATGAATGCTTGGAATGCCCTCCCGCGGGAGGTGGTGGAGATGAAAACGGTAACGGAATTCAAACATGCGTGGGATAAACATAAAGGATTCCTGTTCAGAAGAAATGGGTACAAATGTAACAAAACAAAACAAAGAGCAAATGGTTGAAAGAGAACAAAACAGAAGGGAACTGGTTGGGGATAGAGAGAAAGATTGGTTGTGACTGGTGAAAGGTAAATAAAGACTGGTGGGGACCGGATGGAGAGAGAAAGGGAGATAGTGAAACTGGTGGAGACAGGACCAGATATGGGACAGGTTTGGTAGTTAAGGGTGGGGCCAGAAAGAATGGTGGTATATACTGGAGGTCCTTGAACATTTTGGAGGTTAATAAGGGATTCACACAACAAAAAGGTTGGGAACCTCTGGATTATGACATTAACTACAGAATCCTTACTCTTTTCTCTGACTACTCTTCCATTTGGTTTGTGTTCCTATTGGCTGAGGATCCTGGGAAGTCTAACATTTTTGCATGCCTCAAACTATGCTCCTAAATAATGCCGCTGATGAAGACTGAACAAGATATTAGGCAGTTGGGACTAATGTTGCAATAATTCTTACATCTCATATTTTATCAAAATAGAGTTCCTAGTGAATTTTGAAATGGTACACAGAAAACAGTGATATCTCTTCATAACGAGTTTAAACCCTCCATTTAATCAAAAATATATTAAAAGGAATCTAGATGTATTCATCTTTTGTTTAATTAGTTTCTCAAAGCACATGAAACATTATATATCATTCTAAGCAAGGTTAATTTATTGTCTCCCTGGAGGACAGGGAAGCAGAGGTTCACATCATAAGAGCAGAACATAAGAATAACCATACTGGGTCAGATCAATAGTCCATCTAGCCCAGTATCCTGTTTCTAACAGTGGCCAATCCAGGTAACAAGTATCTGGCAGAATTCCAAATAGTAGCAGTCAGGGGCGTAGCCAGACACCCAATTTTGGGTGGGCCTGGGCCCAAGATGGGTGGGCAGAAGAACCTTGCCCCGTCCCACAGGTGATTTGGTCTCTCCTTCTCTCGCCTGCATGCCATATGGTCTCTCAAACATCCCCCCTCTCCCATATACCTTTTAAATAGCAGATTTTCATCAGCAGCGAGCAGCAACTAATACACACTGCTCATGTTGGCTCCACATCCTTCCCTCTGATGCAGCTTCCTGTTTCCGCCTAGGCAGAAATACATCAGAGGGAAGGCTGTGGGGCCGGTGCGAGCAGTATGTATGTCACTGCTCACTGCAGGCGAAGATCTGCTATTTACAAGGTGTGCAGGAGGGACACTTGTTGGGAGTTTTCAGCTGGTGGGGCTTGGGGATCCCTGCCAGCCACATCATAGGTATGCTGCTACTGGGTGGGCCTGAACCAGCCCACCCTTGGCTATGCCACTGGTAGCAGTGGCTTCCCCACGTCTATCTCAATAACAGACTATGGACTTTTCGTCTAGAAATATGTCTAAACCTTTTTTAAACCCAGATACGCTAACTGCTGTTACAACATCCTCCGGCAATGAGTTCCAGAGCATAACTATTCTTTGAGTGAAAAAAGTATTTCCTCATGTTTATTTAAAAAGTATTTCCATGTAATTTCATTCAGTCTCCCCCTGGTCTTTGTACTTTTTAAAAGAGTGAAAAAAATTGATTCACTTTTACCCATTCTACACCACTCAGGATAGATCTCAATCATATCCCCCATCAGCTGCCTCTTTTCCAAACTGAAGAGAGGCATTCCATCCCCTTTATCATATTGGTCATTCTTCATTGAACTTTTTCTAATTCCATTATATCTTTTTTTTTTTTGAGATATGGCGACCAGAACTGAATGCAATACTCAAAGTGAGGTCACACCATGGAGCAATACAGAGGCATTACAATATTCTTGGTCTTATTTACCATCCCTTTACTAATAATTCCTGGCATCCTGTTTTCTTTTATGGCTGCCGCCACACACTGGGCAGAAGATTTCAGTGTATTATCTACAATGACACATAGATCTTTTTCTTGAGTGCCGACTCCTAGGGTAGACCCTAGCATCAGATAACTATGATTTGGATTATTATTCCCAATGTGCATCACTTTGCATTTGTCCACATTAAATTTCATCTGCCATTTAAATGCCTAGTCTTCTGGTTTCCTAAGGTCTTCCTACAAATTTTCACAGCCCATATGCGTTTTGACAACTTTGAATAGTTTTGTGTCATCTGCACATTTAATCATCTCACTCGTCGTTCCAATTTCCAGATCATTTATAAATATGTTAAAAAGCACCAGTCTGTGGCACTCTACTATTCACTTTCCTCCATTGAGAAAAATGGCCAGTTAACCATACCCTCTGTTCTCTGTCCAATAACCAATTCCCAATCCACAGATGGACATTGCCTCCTATCCTATGACTTTTTAATTTTCTCAGGAGTCACTGATACTCCTTGTGAAGTTGTGACCTTGGGAGAGTCACTTCACTCACCATGGTGTCAGGGTGCATATTTAGATGGCAGGCCCTACAGAGACAAGTAAATACCTGAATGCATCTCACCTTGATCTACAAATGAAATAGCATAGGATAAATCCAAATAAATAGTAACATAGTAGATGACGGCAGAAAAAGACCTGCACGGTCCATCTAGTCAGCCCAACAATTTATGTGTTGTATACCTGACCTTGATTTGTTTCTGCCATTTTCAGGGCACAGACCATAGAAGTCATACAGCTCCTATCTCAGGTGCTAAGACCAACAGCCATACTGGGTCAGACCAATGGTCCATCTAGCCAAGTATCCTGCTTTCAGTAGTGGCTAATCCAGGTCATAAGTATCTGGCAGAAACCCAATTGGTAGCATCAATCCATGCTAGCAATCCAAGGGCAAGCAGTGGCTTCCCCCATATCCATCTCAATAACACACTAAGAACTTTTCCTCCTGGAACTTGTCCAAACCTTTTTTAAAACCTAGATACCTGCTGTTACCACATCCTCTGGCAACGAGTTCCTGAGCTAAACTGTTCTTTGAGTGAAAAACTATTTCCTCCTATTCCTGGTCTTTGTACTTTTTGAATGAGTGAACAATCGATTCATCTTCACCTGCTCCACTCCACTCAGGATTTTGTAGACTTCAATCATAATTAGCTGCCCTTATCCTGATAGTGTATTGAACAGCTGGGACAAGCTTTTTTCATTTGTAGAGACAGCCATAAATAAGGGCAAAATCCTAATAGGTCTTGATTTTAAGCACTGTTTCTAAGCCTATTATCTTACACATTGCAGGTACTATTGTAAATCAACGGTATAGACTCTTGCTTGGGTCCCTTTCTTTAATTCATTTTAAATACTCTCTTCTTTTGTGCATCAACCCTCCTGGCAGCAATCAACAGTCATTAGTTACATGATGGTACTATCACTGCACAGAGTGATCACCCACCCAAGGCAATCATCTTGCAGCACTCAGCGGTATACACAGCAATGCATTTTCCTTCCTAAAAATGAAGCAAAAGGCATTCTCTACCTATCAAATTCCCTACAGATAAGTAAGAACGGAGGTCTCATTAGAGAAACTGCCAACTGCAGTACAGTTTTGGTTTATCATCCACCAAATGCATGGTAGAAGATATTGATAGTATACAAATAAAGTTGTTCAAATGCTTAAGACAGATATTAAAGAGGTGAGATGTTTGAAAGAAGAAGGTTCCCTGGGGCGTTGGATTCCTATCGCCTTTTTCTTAGGATGTTTATTTCTCCCTTCAGTGTTACAATCATGATCTTAAATCTGTAAAAGAGGACTTGCTTTACAATACAACTTGGCAGGCTCATTACTCGGACAAGAATTCACAGATGATTTATGTTCAAGCTGAGAAATGTTGCAGTTATTCTGTACAGTGGACCTAGGCAGAGAAACTGACCACTCCTGCAGCTACTACCACAATCAGGCCCAGGACTGGCCCTGGTTGTTGAACTTTCTGTCCCTGGAGAAGGAGGTAGTGGGGGGGGGGGGGGCTACAACCTATGTAGCACAGCAGCACTAATGCACAGCAGAGCCGCTGAGAGACTGAGCCAGGCCCAGGGCAAGGCCGCCCCCGGGGCCCCCACCTATGTCCCCCCAATCGCTACCACTGTCACTCCCCTGAAAATAAATGTACCATTTTAGTATACGCAATTTCTTTTTCTAATCATGGTGGTCCTGGTCTCCTTTCAGTTTCCTACTCTTCTCCAAAATCCATTTCCAAAGTCTCTTTTCCATTTTTCATTTCTTCTATCTTCCCCTTCTTTCCAAACATTTCTCAAATTGATCTCTCCCTTTAATCTTTTTTCTCCATTTCTCTTTTCAGATCATCTCTATCCACTCATAATTACATTTTGCCTCTTTCCCACTTTCCCCCCTTCTAGTCCTCAATTTCCCTTTGTCATCTTTTACCTACCTACTAGCCTTCCATCAAGCCACTCTCTCTCCTCTCTTCTCAACTGATTCCCACTTCTGTCTCTCACTTTTTGCCCAACCTTCTATTCCTGTCACTCATCCTCTCCCTGAACTCAACCTTTGCTTCTCTCTTATCCCCTGCTTATTTCCCATACCCCTTTTGTCTCCCAATTTTTCCATCTTCTCTCATTCTTTTACAAACTGCCCTTTTCCAGTTCCTCTACATTCTTCAGCGTCACATTATCTTCCCAGGGGAAACAAAGGGGGGGGGGGGGGGTCCATGCCTTCCACAAAGGAGCAAGCACAACACCAAAGGGTGGAAGCAGAACCAAGTCCAAATGACCAGCCTAAACAGGAAGTAAGAGCGTCAAAACAGTTTATTGGGACCCATCTCACATCACTTTTCAATCCTCTTTCTTAAACACCCCATCGTATTTAACACACACCTACACTTACTCCCACCCACTATCTCCTTTATCAAAGACACTACCTAGTCTAAATCCTGAAAGCCTTCCCTTGGAGGGACACTTGCCACCCCTATGGTCACCTTCCCAAAGCAATGACACTGCGCTGTTTATTTCTTCTTTCATGCTCTCCAGGCCACCCTCCTTCTCAGCCTCCCCTCCAGAATACCCAACATTATGGTTATCCCTTCTCTCTTTCCCTTTTCTATACCCTTTTGCACTAGTCTTCCTTTTAAATTTCTTCTTCTCCATACAATAATCAGAGCTGCTGGAAGGAGAAACAGTGCAAAGGTGTTTTCTCAGGTTGTTATCTCCTCCTCCTCCTCTGCAGCCAGAAATGGCAGTGAACTTGGCCCCATGTTAAGCCCGCATTATAAAGTTACCCCAAGCTTCTATATATGGTGCCCCTGATATTTCAGTTTGGAGCAAAGATGCGCACACAAATAAATTGTTTAACGAGCCCCTAATTAGCTATAAAGTGATGTAATCAATTACTGCAGTTAATTGGCAATAATAAGGATTTGCATGCACGTCTGCCTGCATGCTATAAGAATGAGTATCTAAATCTCCTAGCGCACAACTCAATAGAGGGGGGGCATGACCAGGGGAGGGGGAGGGGCGTTTTGGAAAGCTGCACGTAGATTTATTGAATAGCACCATTTCCACACCCAAATGCAATGAGCTGGGTGCCAGAATTTACACCGGGTTTCAGCTGGCAAATATACTGGTGCCCAATTTTGGCTCTAAATGCTATTCTATAAAGCATGCTCAACTCTGAATGCCTTTTATAGAATAGCACTTAGTGCTGATTTTTTCCAGTGCTGAATTTTGAAGGCCGTTTATAGAGTTCCCCCCTGAGTGAATGCTAATCAGAACACATAAGTACATAAGTACATAAGTAATGCCATACTGGGAAAAGACCAAGGGTCCATCGAGCCCAGCATCCTGTCCACGACAGCGGCCAATCCAGGCCAAGGGCACCTGGCAAGCTTCCCAAACGTACAAACATTCTATACATGTTATTCCTGCAATTGTGGATTTTTCCCAAGTCCATTTAGTAGCGGTTTATGGACTTGTCCTTTAGGAAACCGTCCAACCCCTTTTTAAACTCTGCTAAGCTAACCGCCTTCACCACTTTCTCCGGCAACAAATTCCAGAGTTTAAGTATACGTTGGGTGAAGAAATATTTTCTCCGATTTGTTTTAAATTTACTACACTGTAGTTTCATCGCATGCCCCTTAGTCCTAGTATTTTTGGAAAGCGTGAACAGACGCTTCACATCCACCTGTTCCACTCCACTCATTATTTTATATACCTCTATCATGTCTCCCCTCAGCCGTCTCTTCTCCAAGCTGAATAGCCTTAGCCTCCTTAATCTTTCTTCATAGGGAAGTCGTCCCATCCCCGCTATCATTTTAGTCGCCCTTCGCTGCACCTTTTCCAATTCTACTATATTCTACATAAGAATATAAGGGCTGTCATACAGGGACAGATCAAAGATCCATCAAGCCCAGTATCCTGTTTCCAAAGTGGCCAATTCAGGTCATCCCAGAACAGTAAAACAGATTTTACACTGCGTATCCTAGAAATAAGCAGTGGATTTTCCCAAATCCATCTTAATAATGGCTTATGGACTTTTCTTTCAGGAAATTATCCAAACCTTTCTTGAAACCCTGCTAACTTAACTACTTTTACCACATTCTCTGGCAACACATTCCAGAGTTTTATTACATTTTGAGTGAAGAAATATTTTCTTTAGTTTGTTTTAAATTTACTACTTCATAGCTTTATTGCATGCCCCCTAGTCTTAGTATTTCTGGAAAGGGTAAACAAGAAATTCACGTCTACCTGTCCCCTAAATCAGGAAAAGCAATAGACAAAGGACTAAGAAGACAGAAACAGAAGGGGAAATGAATAGTAGAGCAATAAAATAACCAGAGGCAAATGGTCCAAATTCTAGAAGGCACAAGAAATTGGGACTGCCCTATCGATGAAAGAATAGCCTTGAAAGCATGGGAGAAAAGCCACGTTTAAAAGATGGCCTTACACTTAAGGAAGTAAGATGTTAAGAAATGTCATTTGTTTATATTTCATGTTTTGGAGAGCATCAGCAGGCTAATACTTCTGCCAATAACTCACTCTAAACCCCCTCAAGTCAACTAGCCCAAAGTTCCCCCTTCCACTGAATAATGAAACCACTGCGGCCCAGAAACCTCCTCATGTTTTCTACCACCACCATCATAGTAGAGGGTTTCTAGCCACCCAGGTTGTCTTCTCATTCCAGCATCTTGAAGCTGTAGATCCATGTCCCCTCATCCTTTAGAAGGGGCTGCCCATCTACATCAACCTCATCCAAAGGGAGCAAAAGATTTTGTGAGCTCTTCTTCTACGAATTCCAATTCTCCAAATGGCATCAGCTGACCAGACATTCCCTCTTACCCCCCAGCATAGTATTAAGGATTGAAGGATTAGGAACTGAATGATTTGGGAGGGGGGGCAGTTTGAACCACAGACAGTCATCATTGAACCAAGGGGTACTGCTATTTCTGTTGCCAGTAACATTAAAGCCTTAGCGCTGTAGGTGTCTAGGTGGTATCAGTCATGATAATACCAGCTCTAATGTAATATTCACTATTATGCTACATTATTCACTTAACACAAGTTAGTAAATACCATGTTAAATAATATCCATTAAAATCAATGTTAATGCACTTTAGTAAAAAGGCCTCCAACAGCCTTAAACCAACCATTCCCAACCCAGTTCTCAGGGCACACCTAGTCCCATCAGGTTTTCAGGATATCCACAATGAACATTCATGAGTTAGATTTGCAGGCAAATCTATCTCATGCATATTCATTGTGAATATCCTGACAACCAGATGGGACTAAATATGCCTTGAGGACTGGGTTGGGAATGGCTGTCTTAAACCTACAACAGACTATAGGCTATACATTCTCACCTTTATTGTTCTCAAATTATGAACAATGATCATGTACTTGAGTGACTTGTGGGCTGAGAAAGATGTTAAACAGAAAAGGAGCTAAGACTGAGCCTTGGGGGATGCCACAAGGTGACAACTAATAATAATTGCAAAGGTCTAAAGTACAAAACCTACCATGCATCCAACTTCCCCTACCTGGGATCCCAACTCTGGAATACTCTGCCCAGATACATTCGGTCAATTAGTGAATATCGTCCCTTTAGGAAACTATTGAAAACCCATCTATTCAAACAGGTTTACCCGAATGACCTGACATACCATAAGTAATCATAAGCCATCCATCTATTTACCGGTTCAACTAATTATTAACCAATGATTCAGAAAACATCTCCTACCACTACTACTACTACTTAACATTTCTAAAGTGCTACTAGGGTTACACAGCGCTGTACAGTTTAACAATGGACAGTCCCTGCTCAAAGGACCTTACAATCTAAAGGATGAAATGTCAAGTTAGGGCAGTCTAGATTTCCTGGATGGAGGTATAATGGTTATGTGCCGAAGGCGACATTGAAGAGGTGGGCTTTGAGTAAGGATTTGAAGATGGGCAGGGAGGGGGCTTGGTGTATGGGCTCAGGGAGTTTATTCCAGGCATAGGGTGAGGCGAGGCAGAAAGGGCGGAGCCTGGAGTTGGCGGTGGTAGAGAAGGGTACTGACAGGAGGGATTTGCCCTGTGAGCGGAGGTTACGGGTAGGAACGTAAGGGGAGATGAGGGTAGAGAGGTAATGAGGGGCTGCAGATCGAGTGCATTTGTAGGTAAGTAGGAGAAGCTTGAACTGTATGCGGTACCTGATCGGAAGCCAGTGAAGTGACCTGAGGAGAGGGGTGATATGGGCATATCGGTCCTGACGGAAGATAAGACATGCAGCAGAGTTCTGAACGGATTGAAGGGGGGATAGATGGCTAAGTGGGAGGCCAGTGAGGAGTAGGTTGCAGTAGTCAAGGCGAGAGGTAATGAGAGAGTGGACGAGTGTTCGGGTAGTGTGCTCAGAGAGGAACGGGCGAATTTTCCTGATGTTATAGAGAAAGAAGCGACAGGTCTTGGCTTTCTGCTGGATATGCACAGAGAAGGAGAGGGAGGAGTCGAAGATGACTCCGAGGTTGCGGGCAGATGAGACAGGGACGATGAGGCTGTTATCAACTGAGATAGAGAGTGGAGGGAGAGGAGAAGTGGGTTTGGGTGGAAAGACAATAAGCTCGGTGTTAGCCATGTTCAGTTTCAGGTGGCGGTTGGACATCCAGGCAGCAATGTCAGATAGGCAGGCCGATACTTTGGCCTGGGTTTCCGCAGTGATGTCCGGTGTGGAGAGATAAAGCTGGGTGTCGTCAGCATAAAGATGATATTGGAAACCATGGATGAGATCAGCGAGCCCAGGGAAGAGGTGTAGATTGAAAAAAGAAGGGGTCCAAGGACAGATCCCTGAGGAACTCCAACAGAGAGAGGGATGGGGTGGAGGAAGATCCATGAGAATATACTCTGAAGGTGCGGTGGGAGAGATAAGAGGAAAACCAGGAGAGGACAGAGCACTGGAATCCAAATGAGGAGAGTGTGGCAAGTGATTAACAGTGTCAAAAGCAGCGGATAGGTCGAGGAGGATGAGGATGGAGTAATGACCTTTGGATTTGGCAAGGAACAGGTCATTACAGACTTTAGATAGTGCTGTTTCTGTCGAGTGTAGAGGGCGAAAGCCGGATTGAAGCAGATCGAGGATGGCATGAGAGGAGAGAAAATCAAGGCAACGGCTGTGAACGGCGTGTTCAAGTAACTTGGAGAGGATGGGCAGGAGGGAAATGGGGTGGTAGTTGGAGGGACATGTAGGGTCTAGTGAAGATTTTTTGAGGAGTGGTG
Source organism: Microcaecilia unicolor (assembly GCF_901765095.1). NCBI lineage: Eukaryota > Metazoa > Chordata > Amphibia > Gymnophiona > Siphonopidae > Microcaecilia > Microcaecilia unicolor. The sequence goes on along the minus strand of NC_044031.1, from coordinate 61,430,128 downwards.
TGACTACAGCATGCTTGAAGGTGTCAGGGACAGTTGCAGTGGAGAGAGAGAGAGGTTGAGGATATGACAGATGGGGGGTGACAGTAGGAGAGATGGTGTTAAGTAAGTTGGTGGGGATGGGATCAGAAGAACAGGTGGTGCATTTCGAGGATGAAAGAAGGTAGGCGGTTTCCTCCTCGGTGATATCAGAAAAAGAGGAGAAGGAGGCCTGGGTTGGATGGTTGAGGGAGTGGGTTAAAGGTTGAAGAGGAGGAGGAGGCTTGGTAGTGAATTCGAGGTTGATCTTCTGCACCTTGTCACGGAAGTAGCTTAGATTTGAAGACGGCCAGAGATGGAGCTTGACGTACTGGCTCAGGAAGTCTATTCCAGGCATATGGTGCAGCAAGATAAAAGGAACAGAGTCTGGAGTTAGCAGTGGAGGAGAAGGGTGCAGATATGAGAGATTTACCCAGTGAACGGAGTTCCCGAGGAGGAATGTAGGGACAGATGAAAGTGGAGAGGTACTGAGGAGCTGCTAGTTCTTGATTATTTTTTCCTCCTTTTATAGTTTAGAACCAGAGAATACACCTGGTTTATTTGCTTTAAGGTATTTCCAGTTACTGACTGAGATATACTACAGCCATAAGTTAAAGTCCACTGTATTGAAAATGCAATCTAAGATGCCATTGTCTTATTTTCAGGGTTTCATGTATCGTACGTTGCACAATTCTTTGTTCTGCTATTGTTCTCACTCCCACAAAGCAAATGCTCCTCACTGTGTTTCAACCTGTAACAAGCTGAGAAGTCTAAAATAGTAAACGAAGTGCTGTTTTAGATTCCTGCTGCATTTTGATCTTGAGTAGGTAGAAAGAAGTTCACTCTGGAGCAGGAAGAACCTAAAATGGGGGTAGGGCTTAGACGTCATGATGAAGTTGTATATATTTGTCACTGGTGATCATGAAAAGTATATACTAAGATCATGAGGCATTTTTGATATGACATCTAAATCCGATTTTGGACGTTTGGCTGATAATGTCCAAAAATAAAGTGGCGACCATAGCGATTTTCAACGAGTGGCCTAGTGGTTAGAGTGGTGGACTTTGGTCCTGGGGATCTGGGTTCGATTCCCACTGCAGGCACGGGCAGCTCCTTGTGACACTGGGCAAGTCACTTAACCCTCCATTGCCCCAGATACAAATAAGTACCTAAGCCGCATTGAGCCTGCCATGAGTGGGAAAGCGCGGGGTACAAATAAAAAAAAAATTGCCATTTCCTAGATGTTTTGTACACAGTGTGTTTTTCTTTTCTGACCATTTTCGAATTAAAAAAAGTGCAAGGGAAAAACTACTACTACCACTTATCATTTCTATAGCACTACTAGATGTACGCAGAGCTGTACACTTTATATATAGAGGGCCAACATTCTTGGTAGACTGGCCACAGACATCCTAGCAGAGCAGTGGGGCACCCTAGGAAGAGTTGTAGTGGACTTCACATAAAAGGTCCCAGGTACACATCCCATCATTACCTCCTTATATTATATGCTGAGCTTATCTTATTGTCTCCAAACCCACCAAACACCTACTGAACAGCACTACAATAGTCATTATGTCTGCAAGTAACACCTACATGCGAGTACAGTAGGTTTTTGTTGGGTTTTGGATAGCTCACACTTTCCACAAGTGTACCAGTTAGACTGGGATATGGGCCTGGGTCTCATTCTCTACAGTGCACTGGACTGACTAGCCTACTTCAGAGATCTGTTTGCTCTGGTCTAATAGGACTGGTCATAACATCTGAAGCTGTCATAGAGGCTGGTATGTACTGTTTCTTTCACATCTTTGGGGGGTGGGAGGGGGTCAGTGACCAGGGCCAGTCTTAGCAAGTGCGGGGCCCTGTGCAGCCCAATTTGGCGGGGCCCCCATCCTAGCCCCGCTCCCTCTTAGCTCCACCCAACTTATAACATTATTCAATTTTTAGAAAACATTTTATTTATGAAATTTCAAATAAAGACAAATGAAGCAAAACTTGTACAGAAAAACTGATTGAAATAAGCACAATGCTGTCATGACCCCCCCCCCCCCCCCCCGAAATTATTCAGCTCAAGTCCACTACAATTAGGAGTTCCAATTCTCATAATAAAGGAGAATAAAGGAAAAATATTAATTAAGAAAAGATCCATCCCATCCATGAACAGTGATTCTCCTTTGCCTTGCCCTGCCCTCTCATCCCATCCATGTCCAGCCTCCAGCGATTCTCCTCTGCCCTGCCCTCCCATCCCATCCATGTCCAGCCTCCAGCGATTCTCCTCTGCCCTGCCCTCCCATCCCATCCATGTCCAGCGATTCTCCCCTCCTCTCCCCCTGCCCTCTTCTCCTTTCTGCCGCCCTACCTACTGGTAGAGTTACGAGGTTATGCACATAAAATGGGAATGGAGAGAGAAAAGGGGTGGAGGGGGAAGGAGGATGAAAATAAGGGAAAAGGGGAAGAGGGAAAAAGGGAAATGAGGGAAAAGAGAATGAGAGAAAAGGGGGAGGAAGGAAGGGAGGATAAGTGAACAAGTGTAATAATAAACATAATAATATAAAAAAAGAAACAGCATAGACTGCACTGAGAGAGTAAATACAAACCAACCCTTTACTCTCCTTCTCCAACTCAGGCTGGAACTCTCTGCCGCACAGCCCACCCTAAAGGAAGGAAGTTACATCGTGCCGGGGGGGGGGGGGGGGCGGCACATCATACAGAAGTGGCGGCAGAGGAGAGACACAGCAGACCAGGTGGGCAGGCCAGGCATCAGGAGGACGAGGAGCAACTGCAAGGCAACTGTGACCATTCACGGCTGGGGTCAGCGGTCAGGTGAGGTGACGTCATGGCCAGCCAGGAGACCAGGTGGCGCTGGAGGGGAGCTGTGCCTGCAGTCGCAGAACTTAGAACTGCATATGTGCAGCAAGTGATAGCCAGAAGCGGCTGCGGGAGAGGTCTGGCTCACTCACTGGCTCAGTCTGGCTGGGACTCGGAGCGGAGAGCACCCGGAGCGGGACGGGAGGAGGGGAAATTGAGGCGCACCGCGGGACCCCTTTGAGCGTGAGGCCCTGTGCGGTCGCACCGGTCGCCACTGCCTAAGACCAGCCCTGTCAGTGACCACTGGTAGAATAAGGGGGGTCATGTCTTACTCCCGCCAGTGGTCATCTCTCATTTAGGGAACTTTATTGTGACTTAGTCATGATTGAAACAGGTTTAGCCTCAAACATTTTTGCTTTATTCTACAATGGCAGAAAAACGTCCAAATTTTGGGAACGCCCAAATCCCGCCTCTAACACACTCCTGACACGCCCCCTTGTGATATGGATGCACTGCAGATGAACTGCATAGAAAAACGCCTTAAAAATGTGTTTCAAAAATAGCAATTTAGACATTTTGGACTAAAAAAATAACATCCATCTGCCACTTTGTGTCACTTTTTGGACATGTTTCTGTTTTGAAAATGAGCCTCTTAGCGCACTATTTCACATTACCATCCTGTCCTTAGTGCCCTACAAATCCCTCCCAAAAACTTCATGAGGATTAGATTTACTAAACGATATAATTGATATGCACTAATGAGGCTAATAGGTCCCATTACATAAAACAGGACCTGTGGGAATTAATGCTAGCCCTTGATTTAATTAATATTAGAAAAATTAAAAATTGTTGCATTATTTCTAGAACAGTTCTGTTGAATTTTATCTTTCACGCTTCAGTCTTATTAAAGCGCAATGAATGCTTTGTACAGTTTAATATCCCCTCGACTGAGAAAAAACTGCCAATGTGAAATGATTCCAGAGTAAAAATTGATGCAGATATCCATTTAATACAGCTAAGAGAACAATACAACCACCAGTGTCTCCTAAACAAGGAATGATAGAAGTCTTTAGCTATCTCTATGTGAACAAAATTCCAAGTTTTTCACTTGAAGCTGATAGTGACTTAAGGCATGAATGGAAAGAAAAGAGCAAATCCTCAAGATATCTTGATAATCAGCCAACACTAATAGCCATGAACTGAACACAACAGATGAAGCAGATCTTATCCGAAAACGAGTTCTGCCAGACCACACAGCCTGTGAAGTTTGAATGGTTTCGGAGAACTGCTGCAAAGAAAATTAAGAGTAGGCATCTGTTGCTGTACATACTGAATTCTCTTGTATTAATATTCTTTTCTCTTTAATCACAATTTTAAATACAGCTCAAGGAATAATGGGGTATGTAGTCAACCGATGGCACTCAGTATTTTGCTAACCACTGCCGGCATTATCCCTGAAAATATAGGGGTCCTTTTACCAAGTAGCGGTAAAAAGGGCCCTGCAGTATCGGCGAGGGTCGTTTTTGCCACACGCCAGGGCCCTTTTTACTGCAGCAGGTAAAAAGCCTCTAAAAAGAGAGACTTGCTGACCTGAACATGTATACCCTGGAGGAAAGGAGAAACGGGGGTGATATGATACAGACGTTCAAATATTTGAAAGGTATTAATCCGCAAACGAACCTTTTCCATAGATGGGAAGGCGGTAGAACTAGAGGACATGAAATGAGAATGGAGAGGGGCAGACTCAAGAAAAATGATCAAAAGCCCCGCGCTGTTCCAAACAGCGCCCTAAAAATAGCGCCGGGACAGCGCAGGGCTTTTCTGCATCGATGATCAAAGATAATGCATGCAAATCTAAGCAGCACTATTATCTTTGATTATCATGTTTGAGTGCGCTCAGCACAATCCTCCCGCACTTGTTTGACAGATCTGGGCTGTGAAAAGCCCAAACCTGTCAAACAGCCTGCCGAGGCCCGAACAACGAGGGCTGGAGCTCCGGTGTGTCTCCAGCCCCCCCCCCCAACCCCCCAGAAAATGCGTGGCCAAACCCTCTCCCACCCTCCCACCCAGCGATGGGGGGGGCTGGAGGTCCGGTGGACCTCCGGTCCCCCCGACGATCCCACCCCCTCCATGTTCATGGAGGGCTGGAGATCCGGTGGGTCTCAAGCCCCCCCCAAACTCCCAGAAATCAAGAAGTGGCCGCCTCAGGCCAAAGGCTCTCCCACTCTCCCACCCAGTGACCGGGGGGAGGGCTGGAAGTCCGGTGGGTCTCCAGCCCCCCAAACCCCCAGAAACCGTTGAGTGGCCGCCCCCGGCCAAAGGTTCTCCCACCCTCCCATCCATCGACTGGGGGGTTGGGGGCTGGAGGTCCGGTGGACCTCCAGCCCACCCCAACTCCTCCCCCCCAGCGTTCTACTTCGAATACCTGGTGGTCTGTGGTGACAACACCCCCTCTTGGCCCCCCCTCCAGGCCCCCCTACATTTTGTTGGAGGAGGGACGCAGCATGCCTGCCTCCCTCCTCTTCCAGTCCACGCCGATGCAAAATGGTACCGCCCAGCACCGCCCATTTCATCCTGGGATGCGATGGGGGCTGGAGACCCACCGGACCTCCAGCCCCCCCCCCCCCCCCCATCGCTGGGAGGGAGGGTGGGAGAGCCTTGGGCTTCTCGATTTCTGGGGGTTTGTGGGGGGCTTGAGACCCACCGGATCTCCAGCCCTCCCTGAACATGGAGGGGTGGGATCATCGGGGGGGGGGGCGGAGGCCGGCATCCATCTCTAAGGACGATCCGGTGAAGGGGCGGGGAAACCCGTATTATCGAAACAAGATGGACATCCATCTTTCGTTTCAATAATACGGTCGGGGACGCCCAAATCTCAACATTTAGGTCGACCTTAAAGATGGTCGACCTAAATGTTGAGATGGTCGACCTTAGAGATGGTTGTCCCTGGTTTTCGGCCATAATGGAAACCGAGGACGCCCATCTCAAAAACTACCAAATCCAAGGCATTTGGTCTTGGGAGGAGCCAGCATTTGTAGTGCACTGGCCCTCCTCACGTATCAGAACACCAACCGGGCACCCTAGGAGGCACTGCAGTGGACTTCACAAATTGCTCCCAGGTGCATAGCTTCCTTACCTTGGGTGCTGAGCCCCCCAACCCCCCCCCCCCAAACCCACTACTCACAACTGTACACCACTACCACAGCCCTTAGGGATGAAGGGGTGCACCTATATCTGGGTACAGTGGGTTTCGGGTAGGTTTTGGAGGGCTCACATTTACCAGCACAAGTGTAACAGGTGGGGGGGGGGGGGGGGCTGGGTCTGCCTACCTGGTGCACTGCACCCACTAAAATCTGCTCCAGGGACCTGCATACTGCTGTCATGGAGCTGGGTATGACATTTGAGGCTGGCATAGAGGCTGGAAAAAAATGTTTTTTAATTTTTTTTTTTGGGTGGGAGGGGGTTGGTGACCACTGGGGGAGTAAGGGGAGGTCATCCCGATTCCCTCCGGTGGTCATCTGGTCAGTTCAGGCACCTTTTCGAGGCTTGGTTGCGAAAAAAAGGGACCAAGTAAAGTCAACCAAATGCTCGTGAGGGATGCCCTTCTTTTTTCCATTATCGGTCGAGGACGACCATCTCCTAACCAAGCCCCCATCCCTCCTTTGGTACACTGCTGACACCCCCCCCCCCCCCCCCCCCCCCCCGTGAACTTTGGTCATCCCCGCAACAGAAAGCAGTTGAGGACAAAAAAAATCGGCTTTCGATTATGCCAATTTGGGCAACCTTGGGACAGGGGTGGGCCAATTTTGGGTGGGCCTGGGCCCAAGATGGGTGGGCAGAAGAACTCCGTCCTGTCCCACAAGTGATTTGGTCTCTCCCTCTCTCACCTGCATGCCATATGATCTGTTAAACATCCCCCTCCCTGAATACCTTTTAAATAGCAGATTTTCACTGGCAGCGAGCAGTAACTAATACACACTGCTCATGTTGGCCCCACAGTCTTCCCTCTGATGCAACTTCCTGTTTCCGCATAGGAGGGAATATATCAGAGGGAAGGCTGTGGGGCTGGTGCGAATAGTATGTATCAGTCGCTGCAGGCGAAGATCTGCTATTTACAAGGTACTGTATGCAGGAGGGACAGTTGTTGGGAGTTTTTGGCTGGTGGGGTTTGAGAATCCCTGCCAGCCACATCATAGGTGTGCTTCCACTGGGTGGGCCTGAGCCCACCCAGGCCCACCCTTGGCTATGCCACTGCCTTGGGAGAAGGACACCCATCTCCCGATTTGTGTAGGAAGATGGGTGTCCTTTCCTTTCGAACATAAGCCTGCCAGTCTCCCAGTCTTGTCAGGTCCTCTTGTGATTTAACAACTTTGAATAACTTTCTGTCATCAGCAAATTTAATTACCTCACTAATTACTCACATCTCTAGATCATTTATAAATATGTTAAAAAGCAGTGGTCCCAGCACAGACCCCTGGGGAACCCCAGTATCTACCCTTCTCCATTTGTATCTGGGCAATGAAGGTAGGAGTCCTTTCACAAAGCTATGATAAAAAGTGGCCTGCGGTAGTATGGGCCCATCCTTTGGGTGTGCACTGGGCCACCTTTTTACGGTGGCTGGGAAAACGGCCATGTTTTAATGGACTGGGAAATGGGTGTGCGCAAAAAATAAAACTAGCGTGTGCCTATTTACGGCCTAAGCCCTTACCACCAGCCATTGACTTAGTGGTAAGGGCTCACCCGCCACCCACATGGTAACCATGCAGCATGCACCAATGTGGCCGCACTGACAATTACCTCCAGGAACGCCTCCCGTGGTAGAAAATAAAAAAATATTTTCTACCATGGGACTCGGCGCAAGCCAAACTCAGAATTACTGCTGGGCACACGTGCTACCTCAGTAGTGCTGATTTGGAACACGCTACCTGCATGTTAGCCCTCCCACAGCTTTGTAAAAGGGCCCCTAAGTGACTTGCCCACAGTCACAAGGAGCCACAGTAGGAATCAAACTCAGTCCCCCAGATTCTCAATCCACTGCACTAGCCATTATTCTTCTCCTTCACAGTAACCCCCAATTCTATATAATGTGTGGTGAGTTGCGTATGTTAAATTAGGCACAAACCCAATTTATGCATGCAACTCAACTGAGTGATGAGCCAATGAATGTTGATAATTGGCTGATAAAAAAAAACAATTATCACCACTAATGAGAAATAATTGGAATTTATGCATGTTTCTTTTTAGGCATATTCTAAAAAGAATTGCGTGTAAATTCAAATGTGCGTGTGGTTATAGAATTCAGGGGAACGTGCCCACATTTAGGCACAGGTATTTAACACCAGGGTTTTAGTGGCGTAAATGTAGGCCTAACTTCAGGCACGGTTTATAGAATAGCGCTAAGCATTTTTTTTTTAAAGACGTGCCTATACTTTAGACACTATTTGCAGAATCTGGCCCTAAATGCATTACTATGTCTCTAGTGTTGCACTGCATGCAGAGTTTTGACTTCTCAAGATTTTTATCTACTTTGCAGTAACTTATTCTATATTTGAGGCCATGTCTGTATTCTGCAGGAGTGAGAGACATGAGGAACGCTGCTAGTGTTTTGTTTCTGTATAGGAAACTGTAGCAGTCTAACGTTTTCTGGTTTTCCAGTAGCAAGAATGGATGTTGCTATTTAGATCTGGAATGTGTTATTTTGCATTTATTCAGGGTGTTGTGCTGCTGCCATAGTATTGGATAGTGGACAGTGACTTGCTATTCCTGAGGTAACTCCAGAATTTGTATATCATGGGGTCCTTTTACTAAGGTGCGCCGAAAAATGGCTTGCGCTGTTGTAGGTGCGTTTACTGGATGTGCACAGGTCCATTTTTCAGCACGCCTGGAAAAAAGGCCTTTTATTTTGGCTGAAAATGGACGTGTGGCAAAATAAAAATTGGCGCGCGTCCATTTTGGGTCTGAGACCTTACCGCCACCCATTGACTTAGCGGTAAGGTCTCATGCATTAACCAGGCGACATTCATCGGCGTGCGTATACTGGCGATTGCCGCCTGGTTAGCGCCATGCGGTAGAAAATAAAAAATATTTTCGGACGGGAGTAAAAAATGAAATTACTGCCCGTGGCTTGCGATAGCCGGGCAGTAGTTCCGAGTTGACATGTGTTGATGTCCGTAGGCGCCTACACGCCTTAGTAAAAAGGCCCCTGTGTGCATTGTGTTGACACTGTAAGTAGTGTACTATGCCATACTTTCATTGTTATTTTTACTGCTGTAATTGTCTGTTGCTCATATTTGATTTATTCTTACTGTACACCGCCTTGAGTGAATTCCTTCAAAAAGGCGGTAAATAAATCCAAATAAATAAATAATAATAAATAAATTGTACTTCAGCACTGAAGGTATAATTGCATACTTCTGCAGTTGTACATGCTTATAGATTAATAAAAATAAAGGTTATAAAACTAAGAGGGTGGGGTTATCTGCAGCAGAATCCATACTAATAAAACGGGCCTTGTGGTAGATAGAGTGCTAATCGTTGGTTGGTGGTGCTACACAACACAACAAATTTTATATACCATATAAAACACATAGCTCAGAACAGTTTACAGATCTATAAAATCTAATAATTATATGTGTTTACAAAGTAGAAGTAATAACGAACAAAGAATACCTAGCCAACATTTTAAGTATTTAACTGTTTTCAGAATTATAAATAATCCTGTTCGAAAAGTAGCTCAGTTAGAACAGAATTCCAGTATTTCACAGCAATAAAACGAAATGACTTCTTACAAGAAGAAATTAGTTTTAAAGGATGAGTAACATGATATGAAATGAATTGACCTTCTAGAATGATGATTAATAGACATCGGATAGGTAAACAGAACTCTCTCCATAAAGAATTTTAAACACTAGTGTAAAGATTTCGGTAATGGTGTAATACTGTCATCACAGGACCTGTTTACAATTTTCGAAACTGTATTTTGTAGCAACTGAATCTAAGTTAGAAAATGTTTAGAAAGACCAATGCAAAGAGAGTTGCAATAATCAATCCTGGAGAAAAACAGTGCGTGAACAACTTTTTGCAAATCATCAAGTGGCAGACAATATTGAAATTTGTTGTAAAAATCATAGGGGTCCTTTTACAGAGATGTGGTAAGCCTAACGCGGGCTTACCGCTCACTCTTTCGGGACTACCGCTAGCCCAATGCGGCTGCCAGCGGTAGTCCTGCCCCGAGCGTGCACTATTTCCGGGGGAAAAGAAAACCCCCGGAATTGGCTAGCATGGCAGTAACCCAGCTGTAATTTGGCATCGCTGGGTTAGTGCCGAGCCCTTATCACCACCTCAATGGGTGGAAGTAAGGGCTCCCCGCAGCATAGCCACGTGGTGAGAGTTATCTCACTGCATGGTTATTTTTTTTTTTGGGGGGGGGGTCTTACTGGCTTCGTGAAAAAGGGCCCTGGCATGCGGTAAAAATGGCCCCCACCACCAGCGCAGGGCCCTTTTTCCTGCAGCTTAGTAAAAGGACCCCATAAATACTGAGGAAACAAAATGATTTGAAAATCCCAAGTTAATTCGGAATCAAGACAAACTCCATATATACTTCTCTGTAAATTGAGAAATGTCTATTTCAAAATGCCATCAATTATCTTATCAGTGGGTCATTCTCATCAGTGCAATAGCACCCTTGCTATTGCTTACTTCTTGCAAGTAGAGTGAACAGACTCTGGCTGTGCCAAAATCAGTAAACAGTCACAACCAATGCTATATATGTCCCTGGTGTGGGAAGAACTTTTAATTCAGGGTGATCTATAACAGCGTGCAAATTAAAGAGAAGAGGATTGGAGGGAAGTGTACAAGTGACATTGGGGAGTGATAAAATAGATAGTAGTGATTGTTTAAAATCTGTAAATGCTTTGGCTTGTTGAAAGTTTGTTCTGAGAATATACACTGAGAGGAGGGCATGTCGGCAGGGACATATACATAATTATCAAGTGACCTGGAGACAGCTACAGCTAAAAACCATTTGATTGGCTGATGACTCAAGCGGTCAGTCCAATAAGGAAGTTTAGCTGAAACGGTGTTGAAAGCAAGGAAGTTTGAGAACAGGAAACGGCATGATGTCAAAAAGTTGAAGCCACTTAGGTCTGCGTACATTCAAAACAAAGCGGCTAGGGCTAAAGTGGCTAGGGCTCTTCAGCTTGGAGAAAAGGAGGCTGAGCGGTGATTTGATAGAGGTGTATAAAATAATGAGTGGAATGGAACGGGTACATGTGAAGCGTCTGTTTACGCTTTCCAAAAATACTAGGACTAAGGGGCATGCAATGAAGATACAATGTAGTAAATTTAAAACGAATTGGAGAAACCTTTTCTACACTCAATGTGTAGTTGGAGTCAGGAATTCGTTGCCAGAGAATGTGGTAAAGGCGGTTAGCTTAGCGGAGTAAAAAAGGTTTGGACAGCTTCCTAAAGAAAAAGTCCACAGACCATTATTAAATGGACTTGGGGAAAATCCACTATTTCTGGGATAAGCAGTATAGAATGTTTTGCACTTTTTGGGATCTTGCCAGATATTTGTGACCTGGATTGGCCACTGTTGGAAACAAGATGCTGAGCTTGATGGACCATTGGTCTTTCCCAGAATGGCAATACTTATGTAAACCTACAAGCTGCTGCATCCACGTTGTCTTTCTTCATTGTTGGTGGCATTTTTATTTAATCTCACTTATATTTTCAAACATGCCAGCTTGTGCAGCATACGGATGTAGACATAGGAGGTATAATTGAATAACTTTTCATAGGTAGAGTAGTAATTTGTTATAAATCATAATCAGTGTGTCATTTGGAGGGGCTGGTTATAGGGACACGCTAGCATCTGCTGCATTCGTGCAGGGATTTCTATCTCCTGGTAAAGGGCTACTCAAACATTTTCTCAACAGCATTTTCTCAGTTATTACCCAAATGCGAACACAATTATAATGTTAATTAATAAGTTTTGAATGTTACTGAATGCTATTATTCTGTCTCACTGTATTTCCAGTTTTGGCACAGTATAAGTCATCACAAGGCCAAAATATAAGAAAACCAATGGACTGTATTAGGGGTTTATAGCCAATTTAATTTAAACAAATGAGAGATCTGCATGAAAATAAATATTTATTTTTTATTATTTTGACTTATGAAAACCATTTGTCCCTGAAACATGCTCAAAATAGAATACATTTCTACGAAGAGATGAGGTGAAGATGTGATTCCATGTGCCCCAATGAAAGGAGAATTTAATTTTACTTCCAATCTTTATAACACCAGGCTGCCCAAGGCAGATTACAACAGTTAAGATGAACCCATCAGTAAACAGGATATCCTCTCTGAAATTTGGCCACGTATTACTGTATTGTCTAGAACAGTGGAGAAAAATGATAACAAAATACAACATTTATTAGTGCTGTTTCCACCAGCTACAATAATTTTTGAAGCTGTTTTAGTGATAGTTTTGATTTCATGAAATTTATGTCTACATATGGGACACTTTCAAAAATAAATTAAAAACTGTCAAAGAAAAATAAAAACTATATATGTTTTCCTTTACCTTTTAAGGCTCTGCCTATCCAACTGGAACAGTTTTTGACTTTTTACAGATGGACTATGCATAGGCAGTCCATTATTTCTACTAATATTTTACTATTGCTTTCAGTAGCATTTACTATTGTTTTAGGTGTACTTGTGACCCCCACCTACTGCCAGCAAGTAACGCCTACTGGGTTCAACCTATATAATGGGCTAGATAGCCTCGGTCTGTCTCCTGTTCTCGATCTAACCTTCTTGGTTGAAAGAGTTGGTGAGTGAAATTCTGATTGCTTTTTTTTTTTTTAATAAAAGAAAAACAGGTGTGTGTGTGTGGATGCTGAGAACTACGGATTCCTCACTAAAACATTCTTCTTGGATAGGAAGGGATTTGTGAAAATACATTTTGCTTTAGTGAACTTGCCAAAGTTTAGAATGAGAGATTATCAGTGAGGGATAAATACATAATCCTCACATACTGAAATATGATTTAGCTGTTTCCTTCTGGCTTTAAGTCTATTCTGGGAATGGGGGTTGTTTGGGAAAGGCAGAGGAAATGCTAAAAAGGAGGGAAAGAGAAGAAGCAATGTTGGATCTGGAGGTGGAGAAGGAGACAGAGGGAGCAATGTGGATTCCAGCCTCTTCTTGTAAACAGGGCACATCACGTTTGGCCATCTTTACTCCTACAACTGCCCTCAACTTATACACAAGATCGACTTATAGACAAGTTTATACAGTATATTAATTAATGCATTTCATGTTATGTAAATTTGCACATTGATGGGACAGTAGTAAAAGAACATGTGCATATGACACGGTTTTAGTCCCTTTTAATACTGTTCACCCTAGTCACATCATTGGAGGGGACTCTACCTTTGAGCCTTGCCCTCATAAATGGGGTAATTTTATGAAGGCTTTTTCGACCATACATGCAAATGTACATACATAAAACATTCTTTATAGAACGACTCCCTGCTTCCTGTTTTCTACTCTTCTAATCTCTCAAGATACTCATACCCCAAAAAAACTCTGTCTTCACAACTGTTCTACCAGCCTACAAACTGCCCTACCTCAAAAATGACCCCTAAAATTGCCCCACCCCAGAAAATTGCCTTATCTGCAATTTCCCCACTACTTGGCAACCTGCCTCACTCCAAAAAAAAACTAAACCTACATCTGCCCTACCATCCTGAAAAACTGCCCATCACCTCACAAACTGTCCCATCCTCACAAACTACCCCATTACAACCCCATAATCTCGCACACTGCCCCATCCTAAAAGCTACACTCTGTAACAGCCCCACCACCTCGGAAACTGCCCACCTTCATAACTGTTCCCCACTATTGCCTCACCACCCTGCAAACCGCTCCACTTCCAAAAGCCACCACAGCAGCTGTCCTCCCACCCCAAAGTCTGCCCCACCCCCAAAACTCTACCTCCCTGTCTGTTCCACCACCCCAAGCTACTTCTACTTCTAAAGCCCCCCCCCCCATAACTTCCCCTAACACCCAGCAAACTGCCCCACCACCCTCAACTATCCCCACAAACACAAGCAGAGTACACCATGAATACACAACAGAGATGACCACACAGACACACACAGATTACAAATAACTGATGTACTGCACTGAAGTTACTCAGATATGTAATTCATTTTGTTTGTTATTTTTACTGTGAAACTTTCTGACTATACTGTACTGCTTTCTTATTGGTTGCTGTGTATATTGCCAACTAATATCTTTTACCATGAAAAAGCATTAGCTAACTGGGAACATACTTAAGAGTCCAAAGTTTAAGGGATCCTTGTCAGATATGCTCATGATTCAGGAGGTTAGGACTGACACTGGCTGGCTTTTTCGGGGTTCTATTTATATATGTCCAGAAGCTAGGAGGATGGCTAACGTGTTTGGGCATTTTTTAGACTTTAAAAAAATCTGGGGCCAATGCAAGAAATTGCACTCAAGGCTCTAAACAGAGTTAGTGCAGCCTTAGCATCAATTTTGTCAGTGTAGAAAGGGGTTTTGCGCACAAGCTAACCCCGCATAAATCCTTGGGTTACAGACCAGCACACAGCATATTTAAAATAATGCTAATGAGGCTAATGTACTGTTCAGCACAGTTGCAGAGAGAGGCTCTCAAGAGTGAAAACCAGAGAACACTGGGGCTTAATACCAAGTTAAAGGAGGTAAAGAGGAGCCACAACTCTGTCTTGCCTTCAGAGCAGAAGATGACCTGAAAGTGATCTGAGGAGAAGTGTGGCACTTCATCCCAGATCACTGATCCCTATAAAAAGACCTGGACCCCAGTTGACCCCCCCCCCCAATTCACTGAAACCCCACCCTCACAAACCAAAAAGTAATCCCTGGTGGTCTAGTGGATCCCCTCCCTTCTGTGGAATCCTCATCCCCCAATAGATCACCATGCATATTTTGTTTTGGGTGTCAAGGTTTTGGGTGATTGGAGGATCAGAAGGGTTAACACTGGAATGCTTTGATGTTTCACTTATATATAGATATTCATCAACATTTGCTTGATCTGAAGAAGAAGGGTTACCTTTGAAAGATAATCAAAGAATGTATTTAGTCCAATAAAAAAGGTATCATCTCACACAAACTATCCACTGACCAGCACCTAATAATAACAGAAATTAAATGGACAGAAACACTATGGACCGACCACTACAAAGTAGGGAGAACGAAAGACACGGTGTCCATGGAAGGGAATTGAGTCCACTAGACCGCCAGTGATTTTTTTTTATGGCAGCAGAGGGGGACCCGGAACTCCAGGGGCCATTTTTTTCTGTCTCCCTTCCTGTCAATGTGTGAGCTAGTCCCTTCCCTTTTTACTCTTCAATGCAGCAAATGGCTGCACATTACCAAAGCGGTGTGCACTGTTTTTTTCTGGCAGTGCACACTTTTTAATGCAGCGGTAATTTGCATGTTATTTGTTTACTGCATTGGGAGAGCGAAAATTTTGCATTAGGTTTGCGTTGGGCAACCATGCGCTGTCAGGACATGGCTCTGACACAAGCTTACTGCATTGGCCCCTCTGATTGCCGATCTCCAATCCTCCCTCGTGTGAGTGACCGCACCTCCATTTGTAACTAGCAGTGGAGATTGTAGGTAGGATCCAACCAATGAGAAGGCTGCAGGGATGGTGCACTAGAAGTAGCTCTAGTCATGGAGACTGTGGATAGGATCCAACAAATAGGCCATGAGGGCGGAAAACAGAAAGACTGCTCTAGTCACAGAAAGGGAGATGGTGAGATTGCAACAAGTTCCTGTGCTGTAGGAATGAAGTTTCTGCATTTGGTGGGAGATGGAAGAAAAATAAAGCTGCTCTCAAATAGCAAAAGCAGTCCCAACAGTTGCAGCACATAAACACTGAGTGAGAGAAACACGGCAATTATGAAATTGCACCTTTCAAACAGTCCTCTCCTCTCCTCTTCTCTCAGGATCACAGACACACAAAGAATGAACACAAATATACATGCTCACACACAGTCATACACATGCAAACATTCACACACATATACACATACTCAAACATACAAATAGGCAGAAAGACGTGAATATATTTGAGCATGGCACAAACATAGTAGCCCACAAAAGATACACACCCGCTCGTACAAATAAAATAAAGATGCACACACAAAATACATATAAACAAAGGGGTTGATATTCACTGAATATCGGTTCTGACCACCCAGCACAATCTGGACAGTACTACGGCATTCCAGGGGCAGTGTCAGGGAAGACTTAGAAATGATGATGGGTCAGTGGGGGGGGGGGGGGGGGGCTTTGGGGACCTGGTCCCCCCTTCACTTTCAGCTCAGCCCTCCCCCCAAACTGCAGGGATGACCAAGCCCCACCAGTTGAAGAGCTCCATGGCTCAAATCCCCCTCCCCCAGTACATGCTCAGTTTGTGTGAATGAACTGCGCATGAGCAAGAAGTCCTGGCATCAGCAGCTGGAAAGCGTCAGGGGAGGTTTGGGCCACAGGGCTCTTCAGCTGGCAGGGCTTCTGCATCCCTGCCAGCAAAGGTAAAATTTTTAATGGGAAGGGGGAGAGACAGCAGGGAGGAATGGTTGCTCCCCCAGTCCACCCCCAAAGTGGACTGCTGGTTACATCCCTGTGATGGGCACTGGTAATATTCAGTGCCTGTATCTCAATACCCAACTTGGCAGACAGAACCACACAAAAACAGTCCTATCGTTGCCCGATTAAGTAAGCAGATACAGGCAAGGAATATCAGCTGGCATCTGCTTAAGTTCCGGGTTTGGCGAAAACCCAGATATGCAATGCCAGTGTCCAAACATGGCCTGGCACTGAATATCCAGGTCTTATTTAGCTTGCGGCAGTCAACGCTTAAAAAAATGCTGTCCACTGCTGACTAAATATTCACCCAGTAGAAAACAGATACACACAGACACAAAGACACACATATGTATAAAGAAGAGAGAGAGAATTTCTTGAGCTATGATCCGCATGCTTCTCTCCTTCCTTTTTTCTGTGTTCATTTGTCAAATTGCTCGTGTATGTTTGAGTGCAATTTGTTTAGAGCTGGTGGTTGGGAGGCGGGGATAGTGCTGGGCAGACTTATACGGTCTGTGCCAGGGCTGGTGGTTGGGAGGCGGGACTAATGCTGGGCAGACTTATACAGTCTGTGCCGGGGCTGGTGGCTGGGCGGCGGGGATAGTGCTGGGCAAACTTATACGGTCTGTGCCAGAGCCGGTGGTGGGAGGCAGGGATAGTGCTGGGCAGACTTATAGGTCTATGCCAGAGCTGGTGGTGGGAGGCGCGACTGGTAGTTGGGAGGCGGGGATAGCGCTGGGCAGACTTATAGGGTCTGTGCCAGAGCTGGTGGTTGGGAGGCGGGGATAGGGCTGGCCAGACTTATAGGTCTATGCCAGAGCTGGTGGTGGGAGGCGCGACTGGTAGTTGGGAGGCGGGGATAGCGCTGGGCAGACTTATAGGGTCTGTGCCAGAGCTGGTGGTTGGGAGGCGGGGATAGGGCTGGCCAGACTTATACGGTCTGTGCCGGGGCTGGTGGCTGGGCGGCGGGGATAGTGCTGGGCAAACTTATACGGTCTGTGCCAGAGCCGGTGGTGGGAGGCAGGGATAGTGCTGGGCAGACTTATAGGTCAATGCCAGAGCTGGTGGTGGGAGGCGCGACTGGTAGTTGGGAGGCGGGGATAGCGCTGGGCAGACTTATAGGGTCTGTGCCAGAGCTGGTGGTTGGGAGGCGGGGATAGGGCTGGCCAGACTTATACGGTCTGTGCACTGAAGAGGACAGTACAAATAAAAAAGTAACACATATGAATTTATCTTCTTGGGCAGACTGGATGGACCGTGCAGGTCTTTTTCTGCCGTCATCTACTATGTTTACTATGTTTATGTATAGAGCAGAATATAAATTCAATAAATGGAATAACCGTGTGGATCCTTAAAGTGCTACAAGGCTGTAGCATGAAATTGCCCAGGATACTGCATCTGTGCAGCGACATCTAGAAGCATTTTTCCTTTGTACTGCAGGTTTTAAACGTTTAAATAGACATTGGGAATTCACAGTAAATTTGAGGATAAGATACATTAGTGCACAAAAAGAACCTAAATGGAGGCACAGTCATGTTCCTCAATGCATTTTCACATTGTTTCCAGAAAGTTATAACAGTAAACTACCGCATTGTACTGTAGTGCATCACAATCTCATTTTGCATCAAAATTGTTCTCTGCTAGAGTCAGTCAATCCTATAATCCTATCCCCTCTCCTCTACCCAGATACCTAAATGTGCTTTGCAGAGAAAAAGCACTTCATAAGAGCAACTGGATTTAGAATGACTGCACAATCCCCCTATGCTTCAACAACCGGAGTTTTGTTAAGCTGCACCTTTAAAACGAGTGTCTGCATGGTTCATGTCAAAGTAGTGAAGCCCAAATTACCGGAGACTTAAGGTCAAGTTTTGTGAGAACATTTTAGTCACGTATCGTTTCATCCTACCATCTATATAAATCCTGAAGGATGTATCTGAAATAAAGTCTTTGCACATTTCATCAATGCAAGAAAAAAACCCAGAAAAAGTTAAGACAAGATGTTTTTGGTAGAGGTCCATCATTGGGAAATAGACTACCTAGATGAGACCAGAGCCTTATGAGTGGAGGAGTGGCCTAGTGGTTAGAGTGGTGGACTTTGGTCCTGGGGAACTGGGTTCAATTCCCATTGCAGGCACAGGCAGCTCCTTGTGACTCTGGGCAAATCACTTAACCCTCCATTTCCCCAGGTACAAATAAGTACCTGTATATAATATGTAAGCCGCATTGAGCCTACTATGAAGTGGGAAAGCGTGGGGTACTAATGATTCTAGCATTAGAATTGTCACAAAGACAGTGTCCATGAGGGCTGATATTCTGTGAATCAATAGGGACAGAAAGAAATATTGCTGTCTTATAAAGGCTGTTGACCTAATAGGTAGTAAATAAATTACATATTCTTCATACATTTATCTTGGTAACCCAAAGAGGAAGTAGAGTGCATTAGAGGAAAAAGCCGCTGCAAGTCTGCGGTCTATATTCAATCAATCTTGTTTCATGACCAACAGAACATCCGCTCTTCATCAGCTAACAAAAACCTCCAGAACTTATTTTTCTTTCCTTTCCTCTTTATTTTATTTATTTTTCTTCAATTTTTCATATATAACATTTTTTTAGTATTCATAGAACTGTATAATATAGCACTTATCTTCCGAATGGATTCTACTGCTTTGTCACCCTCTTATCTACCATGCAACTCTCCCTGTCTCCCATCCACCCAGCTCCCATGTGTCACACCTTACCCATACTATCCTCTTCCAGTGAAGACCGACACTGGAATGCTTTGATGTTTCACTTATATATAGATATTCATCAACATTTGCTTATCTGATCTGAAGAAGAAGGGTTACCTTTGAAAGATAATCAAAGAATGTATTTAGTCCAATAAAAAAGGTATCATCTCACACAAACTATCCACTGACCAGCACCTAATAATAACAGACATTAAATGGACAGAAACACCATGGACCGACCACTACAAATTAAACCTATCCCTAAAATGGCGTAAAAAGGGCTCTCAACGCATTTGAGAACACACAACATACAGCACAAGAGGCCAAATAGACTCGGAAACATTCTGGCAACAGATATATAACAACGACTGGACAGCACAAACGAACTCCTTAGATTACCTCTCAGAATGGGATAATAGATGCAGAAGCATATTGGACGACATAGCACCTTTATGAACAAGAACCTCACACAGACATAACTTGATACCGTGGTTCAACAAGGAACTGAAAAAAATAAAAACACAATTCAGGAAACTTGAACACGCACAGAAAAAAATAAAAGATGAATACACACTCAACGCATGGAAACAAATACAATGAAAATACAAATACGAAATAAGACAGACTAAAAGGTTCTACTATAAAACTAAAATAGGACTGGATTACAAAGACATGAAGAAATTATACCAACTCATGAACAAACTCCTGGATATCACCCCAGTCACCTCAACCAATACAGACATCCCATCTGCAGACAATTCTGCTAAATACTTCAATGAAAAAATTGCAAACCTACGTAAAACTCTACCTCAGGACACCACCGATATCGAAAACTTCATCAACGGCTTGGACCCAACCCCTGGTGAATACCCTACTGCCCGAATCTGGTCAAACTTCGCTCTCCTCACTCCCAAAACAGTCACCCAGGCGATTAATAAGTTCTCTAATACTCACTGTCATTTGGATATCTGCCCCAGCTACCTAATAAAATTCACCCCCACCGCTTCATAGCAGACCTCACATCCTACTTAAATTACTTGCTTCAACAAGGTCTCTTCCCTAAGGAAAACAACAACATCCTACTCACCCCAATACCAAAAGACACCAAGAAATCACTAATTACTGCCCAGTAGCATCTATCTCACTGGTAGTCAAATTGATGGAAAGCATAGTAAGCAAACAACTCAATGATTATATAAAGAAATTCACAATACTACATGAATCACAGTCAGGATTTCGCCCCCTACATAGCACCAAAACAGTATTAATTACTTTCCTAGCCAAATTCAAGCAGGAAATAGCACCAGGCAAAAGCATACTTCTCCTCCAATTCGACATGTCCAGTGCGTTTGACATGGTAAACCATAAAATACTACTAAGACTCCTAGATTACTTTGGGATTAGTGGAAACATACTTAAATGGATCAAGGGCTTCCTAACAACCAGAACATATGACGTGAAATCAAATTCAAACATATCATCACCGTGGAAAGCAGACTGTGGAGTACCTCAAGGATCACCACTATCACCGACCCTTTTCAACCTAATGATGACACCACTAGCCAAGTCCTTATCAAGCCAAGGTTTCAACCCTTTCATCTATGCAGACGATGTCACAATATACATATCCCTTACAAACATGACCTGGCAGAAATCACCAACAAAATCAAGCTCAGCTTGAACCTCATGGACAAATGCATTCCAACTAAAACAACACAGATAAAACACACTGTCTCGACATCTCATCCCAATACAATACATACACACCCAAAAACATAAACATCCCAGGCTGCACCTTTCCAATCTCAGATAACCTAAAAATTCTCGGTGTTACAATCGACCATAACGTCTCACTGAAGAACCAAGTGAAATCTACAACAAAGAAAATGTTCCACTCAATGTGGAAACGTAAATGCTTGAAACCATTCTTCTCAAGGGAAACATTTTGCAATATGATACAATCAATGGTACGAAGCCACGTAGATTACTGCAATGGAATTTATGCGGGATGCAAAGAACAAATCAAACAAAATTCAGACCACTCAAAACACGGCAGCCAGACTTATTTTTGGAAAAACGCGATTTGAAAGCGCCAAACCCCTCCAAGAAAAAAATGCACTGGCTCCCAAAGAACGTATTGCTTTCAAAATCTGCACCCTAGTTCATAAAATTATCTGCGGTGATGCCCACCTCATAGATCTACCAACCAGGAACACAACAGAATCATCACGAACTTACCTAAATCTCCATTACCCAAGCTGCAAAGGACTCAAATATAAATCAACCTATGCATCCAGCTTTTCCTACATAAGCGCACAACTATGGAACGCATTACCAACAGCCATGAAAACAATGTATGACCACCTAAACTACCGGAAATCTCTCAAAACTAACCTGTTCAAAAAGGCATACCCTACCGACCCAACATAAATGTCTACACCCTGCAACACAACGAAACCAAGGCTTGGAAGAAACACAAAATAACTCTTCCTCTCTACGAAACCACAGCTTATAATGGACATAAAATAACTCTTTCTCTCTATGATTCCCTAATGCGTCTGTCACAAACGAACCTTATTCTACCTCGACTTTACTTTGTATTTGTTCATACCAGAATTGGTGAATGCCTTTACGGTTCTATGTAAGCCACATTGAGCCTGCAAATAGGTGGGACAATGTGGGATACAAATGTAACAAATAAATAAATAAAAATGATCTTATTTTCTTTTCTATGTTTTGTTTTATTTCTATTACCTTTAAAAGTGGACTAACACGTCTACCACATCACTCTACTCAATTATACTTTTGAATGTATGTTAAAACGGCTCTTTTGTGCATCCAGTTTCATTTCTCCAGCTGCTTTCACACGCATACCTTGCCAGCCTTTTATTTTTCTTGTATGAATCCCATATAGTTCCATTCACCTAGTATGTTCACTTCTACTCCCCTTTATCAATCTGAATGCACCACAGATTTTTTTTATAACTCTCTTTCAGTACAATACTCCTTAAAAGCTACAGGCACAATAAAATACTAGCAATACTCATTCGACCATCGCCCTTTGCCCTACTCATTTCATATTCCTTAAGACAGAGCCAGAGTCAGCACGCTTAGGTCCTGGAGGTCTGAAAGCACGCTTTAGTATCATAATGCAAGGTTTCAGGAAATCCCTATGAAAGCTGGGTTTCATTATAACATCAGACAGGAGTACCAGTGCTAGCATTACCATTTATATTGGTTTTACTGAAAGGGTTTACAGTAAGTTAAAAGGCTTTCCTAGACATTAGCCCCATCATTCTATGTCGAGTTGAAAACAGGAAAAGTTGGAGCTGGCTCAGCCCTGCCTCCCCCGTGCAGCTGTCATCACCATACACCCAAAACACGGTAAAAATCCATGTTGCCATTCTTTATTGTTGGTAGCATTTATAATTAATCTCACTTATATTTTTAAATATGTCGGCTTGTACAGCATACAGATGTACACAGAGAAAGGATCGGTTTCATCGGTTAGAGTAGTAATTAGTTATAAATCATAATCATTGTACCATTTGGAGGGGCTGGTTATAGGGACTCCCTGTATCTATGCAGAGATGTTTTCATCAGGTGCTCAACAATCAGAGTTACTATTTTATAAGTACAAAGTTTTTTTTTTTAAACATTAATCAGGCAAAAACCTGGGAATATTTAACATCTTTTTTTTCCTGTACGTACGTCAAAAGAAAAAGACAGTATGTGGGAACATGCTCCTTTTGTTTTGTGGAATGCAGTGGTATATTATAAAAAGGAACTTTTTTTTAACTACTATTTCAAAGACAGGTATTGAATAATGAAGGAAGAGCTTTTTTTCATGCAAATGTTCTGTTTAGAGTCTGTCTAAATGCGTCAATATTGTCCAATTCTGTTGTATATATTTATTTCTTCCTCAAGTCTGTGTTTTATTAAAGGCATTTTTTTTAAATATTTATCTCCTGGCTGTGTGCTTGTATATAGATTTATATGATTTTATTATGAGGGCAAATATACATCAAAATACAGTAACCAGCAGCACACTATTAGCTGCCAAGTTCATACAAAGTTATGTTCAGTGAAAAATAAATCTGTTGGCTGCCTGCTATGTGAATATTCCTTCACTGTTTCATTATTGCTAACAAGTATTACATATTATGGCCATTTGCTATAAACTTTGATTGTTTTAATTCATTTATCCAGACCTTTCATAAGTACATAAGTATTGCCATACTGGGAAAGACCAAAGGTCCATCAAGCCCAGCATCCTGTTTCCAACAGTGGCCAATCCAGGTTACAAAGACCTGGCAAGACCCCGAAAAATTACAAAACATTTTATGCTGCTTATCCCAGAAACAGTGGATATTCCCCAAGTCCATTTAATAATGGTATATGGACTTTTCCTTTAGGAAGCCGTCCAAACCTTTTTAAACTCCGCTAAGCTAACCGCCTTTACCACATTCTCTGGCAATGAATTCCAGAGTTTAATTACACGTTGAGAGAAGAAACATTTTCTCCAATTCGTTTTAAATTTACTACATTGTAGCTTCATTGCATGCCCCCTAGTCCTAGTATTTTTGGAAAGCGTAAACAGATGCTTCACATCTACCCGTCCAACTCCACTCATTATTTTATAGACCTCTATCATATCTCCCCCTCAGCCGCCTATTCTCCAAGCTGAAGAGCCCCAGCCGCTTTAGCCTTTCCTCACAGGGAAGTCGTTCCATCCCCTTTATCATTTTCGTCGCCCTTCTCTGCACCTTTTCTAATTCCACTATATCTTTTTTGAGATACTGCAATCAGAATTGAACACAATATTCGAGGTGCGGTCGCACTATGGAGTGATACAAAGGCATTATAACATCCTCGTTTTTATTTTCCATTCCTTTCCTAATAATACCTAACATTCTATTTGCTTTCTTAGCCGCAGCAGCACACTGAGAACAAGGTTTCAACGTAACATCAAGGACGGCATCTAAATCCGTTTCTTGGTCTGTGACTCCTAACGTGGAACCTTACATGACGTAGCGATAATTCAGGTTCCTCTTTCCTACATGCATCACTTTGCACTTGCTCACATTAAATGTCATCTGCCATTTAGATGCCCAGTCTCCCAGTCTCGTAAGATCTTCTTGTAATTTTTCACAATCCTCCCACAATTAAATGACTTTGAATAAATTTGTGTCATCAGCAAATTTAATTACCTCACTAGTTACTCACATCTTTAGGTCATTTAAAAATATGTTAAAAAGCAGGGGCCCCAGCACAGACCCCTGGGGAACCCCACTAACTAAAAACCAACCTGTTCAAAAAGGCATACCCCATCGACACAACATAAGTGCCTAAACCCTGCAACACAACGATACCAAAGCTTGTAATAGACTATACATAACTCTTCCTCTCTATGATTCCCAATGTGTCTAACACACGATCCTTATCCGGCCTCAGCAAATCCATGTATTTGTTTCTCTACTGGAGATGGCAAACGCCTCCTCGGTATAATGTAAGCCACACTGAGCCTGCAAATAGGTGGGAAAATGTGGAATACAAATGTAACAAATAAACAAATAAATTAATAAATAAATAACTACCCTTCTCCATTGAGAATACTAACCATTTAACCCTACTCTCTGTTTTCTATCCTTTAACCAGTTTTTAATCCACAACAGAACACTACCTCCTATCCCATGACTCTCCAATTTCCTCTGTAGTCTTTCATGAGGTACTTTGTCAAATGCCTTCTGAAAATCCAGATACACAATCCACCTTATAATTGAAAGAGAAAAACGCCTAGATTTCGACCCAAATCGGGAGATAGACATTTATCTCACAAAAACGAATAAATCGGTATAATGGAAAGCCGATTTTGGACGTTTTCAACTGCACTCCATCGCGGAAGCATACAAAGTTGACGGGGGCGTCGGAGGCGTGGCGAAGGTGGAACTGGGGGCGTGGTTATCGGCCGAGGAGAGATGGGCGCCTTTCGCCGATAATGGAAAAAAAGTATGCGTTTGTAGCAAGAATTTAGGGCACTTTTCCTGGACCCTGTTTTTTCACGAATAAGGCCCCCAAAAGTGCCCTAAATGACCAGATAACCCCCCAGAGGGAATCGGGGATGACCTCCCCTGACTCCCCCAGTGGTCACTAACCCCCTCCCACCACAAAAAATGATGTTTCACAACTTTTTATTTTCACCCTCAAATGTCATACCCACCTCCCTGGCAGCAGTATGCAGGTCCCTGGAGCAGTTGTTAGCGGGTGCAGTGGACTTCAGGCAGGTGGACCCAGGCCCATCCCCCCCTACCTGTTACAATTGTGCTGCTTAATGCTTAGTCGTCCAACCCCCCCAAACCCACTGTACCCACATGTAGGTGCCCCCCTTCACCCCTTAGGGCTATAGTAATGGTGTAGACTTGTGGGCAGTGGGTTTTGAGGGGGATTTGGGGGGCTCAACACACAAGGGAAGGGTGCTATGCACCTGGGAGCTCTTTTACCTTTTTTTTTTGTTTTTGTAAAAGTGCCCCCTAGGATGCCCGGTTGGTGTCCTGGCATTTGAGGGGGACCAGTGCACTACGAATCCTGGGCCCTCCCACGAACAAATGCCTTGGATTTATTCGTTTTTGAGCTGGGCGCTTTCATTTTCCATTATCACTGAAAAACAAAAACGCCCAGCTCACAAATTGTCGAATAAAACATGGATGTCTATTTTTTTCGAAAATACGGTTCAGTCCGCCCCTTCACGGACCCGTTCTCGGAGATAAACGCCCATGGAAATAGACGTTTTCGTTCAATTATGCCCCTCAATATCAACCAGCTCACCTTTATCCACATGTTTGTTCACCCCTTCAAAGAAATGTAGTAGATTGGTGAGGCAAGATTTCCCTTCACTAAATCCATGTTGATGTGGAGGGGCATAATCGAACGGGGCATCCAAGTTTTCCTGAGGGCGTTCCCACAGGATGGCCCCATGAAGGGGCGGGGAAACCGCTATTATCGAAACAAGATGGGTATCCATCTTTCGTTTCAATAATGCGTTTGGGGATGCCCAAATCTCAACATTTAGGTTGACCTTAGAGATTTCTGCTTATGGTAAAACTTAGAATAACTTTCACATTTTAGGAGGAAAAAGAAGCATGGAGAGGTGTAGACTGCACCGGGCATACAACCCTAAAGACAGAGGGTGGAGTAGCCTACATGTAGTCACAGGTACATTCCTGGCCACATTTCTGGGCAGACTGGGTGGGACAGGCTGGTCTTTTTCTATCATCATTTACTATGTTTGAGGAAAAAATGTATTTAACTGTCTCTTTTTTTTTTAATAGCTTGAAAAAAAATGTTGGAAATACTGTATGCCTAAACTCTTGAAAAGAGATCCTCCGAAATGGCCGAGCAAAGTTCTATAAATAGTATGATGCTGTTTCATGTAATCATGTAATTGCTTTCAAGTTATTCTGTCAGGACATGTAACTCATTTAAATGCAGATTCTGACATTCAAAGAAGTTCAGCTAGTGAGGACTTCAGGTCTCCAATGGAAATAAATGCAGCAAAATCAGCAAAATGTGCATTCAATAAGGGAAAAACAGCCTGCCTCATGCTTCTAGATCGTTTATTTGATTGCTAGAGACTCCGATTAAGAGCACAAAAGATGTAGCGCTTTAATGAAAATGGATTAAAGGTATTCTTTTATACTGGGAATGTCCTGGGCGGTAACTGGGTACAGAGGCAGAGCAGACTCGTAGGTGAGGAGTTCTAAGCTTTCCTTTAATCTGATAGGAGTCTTGTCGTACAAATATTCTGAGAAACAGCAAGCTGCAGAAGCTGAAGAGACAGTACTTAGAAAAGGACAGGTTTTTGTGAAGGCCACAGCACAGAAACAGCTTGTCTCAATGAATAATGATATTATTTGTCATCTTGATGTTGGCCGGGAAGTGCTGCTCATCCAGCTTGGCTTCACCTCTGCTTTTGATTTGGTCAATCATGCCTTTCTTCTTACTCGCCTGAAGGAAACGGGTACTAGGGGCCTTACTTCAAACTGATTTCATTCTTATTTTTCTAATCGTTTATTTGTAACTGTTATAAATATGATTTGTTTTAAACCGTTTCCTTGTCATGTGCAGTACCTCAAGGCTCTGCACTTTTCCCTACCCTGTTTAATATATTTATTGCTCCTCTTGTTACCTTCATCCAATCCCTTGATCTTCAAGTTTATCTCTATGTAGATGATATTCAACTGTTGGTGGTAAATGATCAATGGTACGATGTTTTTGTGACTGCATTAAACCTCAAGCTTACAGCCTTCTCCAGGGTGACTCCCAGGCCCACTCCAATCCACTCAGGGCCTCCTCTCTTGGTGCTCAGCACTCCCACCAGGTGCTGTGGAGGACTTGTAGCCCTTCTGCATATCCTCACAGCTGTATCCAGGGGTGACTCCTAGGTCCACCCCGATCTTCCCAGGGCCCTCGCTCCAGGTGCTCAGGGTTTCCAGGTGCTTTCTGGCTAGGATCAGGTGACCCTCAGGGGGAGAAATACTGGCTTCAGCCTAACCCCTGGTAAGCCTTTCCTTGGCTGAGAAGTGCCGAGCTCTACCACTGGCTGCCTTTCAGGTGCTGTGGAGGACTTGCAGCTCATCTGCATATCCTTTACAGCCTTCTCCGGGGTGACTCCCATGTCCACTCCGATCCACTCAGGGCCTCTGCTCTAGGTGCCGGCGAGCAGGGCATTTTCTCTTTACATTTATTTTTCTCCCAGTTACTACTTATGGCTCCAGTACACTTTTTCTTCTTGGCACTGTCCCTTCCTAATCTGTTTCTCTATCTGAAACCACTGTACACTGCAGGAACTTTAACTAGTTGTCTACCCTCTGAATTCATCATCTCACCATCTCTTTTTTCCTCTTCCTTTTTCTCAGCTCTCAACTTTCAACATTTCTTTCCTTCTATTCATCCATCTCCTTTCTATCTGCGTACATCTCACCTTCGTTGCTGTCGTCATACCTCTCCTACTCTTCTCCGTACTCTCCTGCTCCTTTTCCTGCTCTCCGCTGGGGACATTAATCCCAATCTTGGTCCTCCACATCAGCTCTCATCCTATTTGTGCAGGTCACACCGTGATATCTCCAATCTAATTTCTATTCCTTTCCTCCCCCCTTCTTCCCTGCCTTTCTCTTGTGCTCTGTGGAATGCCTGCTCTGTCTGTAACAAACTTGCCAGCCAATATTCAAAGCGATTTAACCAGGCAGGAGTCTAGTCGGTAACCATTTATTACCAACTAAGCAGTGATATTCAGTGACACCTAACTAGCAGTGCTGCTGAATATCACTACAGACCGTCCAACAAAAAAGTAGGCACATCAGGGGCAATACAGGGGGTAGTGCTGAGGAGGAGCCAGGGCTTTTGCAGGTGCTGGCCACATTCAGTGCTAGGACCCACATAGCTAGACGGTGAATTTAAAACAGCTCAAAGCTGTCCAAAATTCACCCCGCCTAGCTAGGAGGGCTCTGGTATTGAATAGCAGCTGCCCAGTTAACGCGTGAGACCTTACCGCTAAGTCGATGGGTGGCGGTAAGGTCTCAGACCCAAAATGGATGCGCACCAATTTTCATTTTGCCGCACGTCCATTTTCGGCCAAAATTTTTTTAAAGGCATTTTTTTTTTACAGTTGCACTGAAAAATGGATCTGCATGCATCCAAAACACATGCCTACACTAGCGCAGTCCATTTTTCAGCGCACCTTAGTAAAAGGACCCCTAAGTTTTTAGTCCGTCCAATCCTTTTCCCAGCCCTCGTAAAAGCTTCCTCCTTCCTGCCCCCTCCCCGCCAGCCTGTGAGACTGTAAACCCTCCTCCACCCCGAGAACAACCCCACCCTCACCTCCAATCCCCCATGATGTTGGTACGCCCCCCCCCCCCCCCATACACACACACACACACACCTATGCCGCTGCCTCCTGCAAATGGCTGTCATAACCTCTTGTGGCAAACTTGTGGTACTACACAAAAATAAATAAAATAAAATGAGAGAAATAACTCGCTCCTGGTAAGGCTGAAGCTCCTTGGGAGATCAGGAATTCATTCCAGTGAAAACACAACTCAAGATATGGGAGCAAAATAGTTGTACCAACTGGTGCTGCACCACATTTGTGGTACCCGAACTTCTGTTTACCGCTCTATACCTGGAAATTTAGTGCCGATATATTGGCATTGGCTGGCACTGTTTAAATCCAATGCTATGTGGAGAGGACTGATTAGGGGGCTGAAGGTATATATAGCTAGTTGACACTTCACTTCTGCTAAGGAAGAAGCTCATGGATGAATTTGTTCCAGAAAAGAAATCAATAAATGGATTCATAGGGTACCCTGGTTTTCACATATGAATATGAAGTTGCTATTGCAACAAGCCAAGAGGAAATGGTGGAAAGTCAATATACGATAAGAGACAAAATCGATTACAATTTACAATTGGTTAATTATTATATTTTGGCAGAAAAAGTAAAGAGAGAGCTGTTTTGCATTGTGAAGCAGTTCACATAAGAGCCTCAACCTACTGTGCTAGATTCTTCTGCATCATGTGGGGCAGTAGCCATGCATGGTAACACCAAAATTGATGCCTTGGGTTTGCTTCCATTGAATGTGCAACCTATAATGGAGACAGCCATATCATTAAATAGTCTTTTTTGTTCCTGTATCTGAAGAGATGGTCATTATGAAGAATCATATCACAAGTATCTGATAGTATCTGTTTTTTGATCCTCTTTTGAAATGGTATTATAGCATCCTTAAAAGCACCCATAGCAAGTTTTCTTGCTCGACTAATCAATGCTATATAATCTGAAGGTTTGTTGCCTTCATCCTTCAAGATGGATACCATAAGCCCTATACGGAAAAACACAGATCTTCTCTGCCGTCATCTACTACGTTACTATCCACCTCGTAATCGAAAGTGATCGCCGGCCATTTCCCGACACAAATCGGGAGATGGCCGGCAATCGTGGAAAAGCGGCGAAATCGGTATAATCGAAAGCTGCTTTTTTTTACAGCATCGCCGCTTTCCCGTCAGCTCGCCGGCAAAAGTTCAAAGGGGCGTGTCGGCGGCGAAGCAAAAGTGGGATATGGGCGGGTATGGGCGTGGCTACCAGATAGCCGGCTTTCGCCGATAATGGCAACAAAAACAGCGTTAAGCAGTATTTTGCCGGGTTTACTTGGTCCTTTTATTTTCACGACCAAGCCTCAAAAAGGTGCCCCAACTCACCAGATGACCACCGGAAGGAAGCGGAGATGACCTCACCGTATTCCCCCAGTGGTCACTAATCCCCTCCCACCAAACCCCCCCCCCCCCCCCCCCCCCACACACACACACTTTAAACACTTTTTTTCCAGCCTGTATGCTAGTCTCAAATGCTGTACCCACCTCCATGACAGCAGAATGTGTTCTGTCCTCCCAACAGCCTTTTCCTGCTTGTGATGTGGCTCTGGGGTGAGTGTGACATCTTTTCTGTTATTTGCACTGCAGAGTCACATCAGCAATGCATTGTCGTGGGTGTAGGTGTTGGTAGTTGGTAGGCTCTACTCCCCTGGTACTTTCCCCCTGCTTACTGTGTCAGAGTGTGCCCTGTTTTGTTTCCTGTTGTAGTCCATGCGGTAGTGGCCATTTTTGTAAGCCAGTTTTAGTTCCCTTTCCTGTGTTACCCACGTTAGAGAACGTAGTTCTTACCTTGAATGGTGCTGAAAGAGGGCATTGTACACCATTGTGCCAGCTCTGACCTACTGCTCATCTTAGTACCAGGGGACTCTTTGCCAGTGGGGCACAACCTCTAATCTGCAGTTAACTGTGAGTAAAGGTGCTTATTCAAATAAAGGACTTTTTCAAAGAGATTAGTCTTCAGGTGTGAACTGGTGTGCCAAAGTTATACAGCAGCAACAAGTCCTAGAGGCTGTATGCAGGTCCCTGGAGCAGGTTTAGTGGGTGCAGTACATTTGTGGGTAGTGGGTTTTGGGGGGGGGGGGGTTGGGGGGCTCAGCTCCCAAAGTAAGGGAGCTATGCACGTGGGAGCTTTTCTGAAGTCCACCGCACTGACCCCTAGGGAGCCCGGTTGGTGTCCTGGCATGTCAGCGGGGCCAGTGCACTAAAAATGCTGGCTCCTCCCACGGCCAAATGCCTTGAATTTGGCCGGGGTTTCAGATGGCCGACATAACTTTCCATTATCGCTAAAAAGCGACGCCGGCCATCTCAAACCTCGGCCAAATCCAAGGCATTTGGCTGGCCAGAACCATATTATCGAAACAAAAGATGGCCGGCCATCTTTTTCAAAAATGCGTGTCTGGCCAGCTGTTTGCGATGCCGCCAAAATACATCGCCGGCCATGTATTTCGCCGGCGCCATTCGATTATTCCCCTCCATGTTACTATTGTGCTCATTTTCGAAAGAGGCCCATCTTTTGACATAATTCGGAAGATGGACATCCTTCTTCCAGGGTCGTCCGAATCAGTATAATCGAAAGCCGATTTTGGACATCCCCAACTGCTTTCTGTCGCAGGGACGGCCAAAGCTCAATGGGGTGTGTCAGAGGCTTAGCGAAGGTGGGACTTGGCCGTGCCTAACACTTGGATGTCCTCGACCCATAATCAAAAGAAACAAGGACGTCCCTGACGAACACTTGGACGACTTTACCTGGTCGTGTTTTTCTTACATCCAAGGCACAAAAGGGTGCCCGAAAGGACCAGATGACGACCGTAGAGAATCAGGGATGACCTCCCCTTACTCCACTAGTGGTCACTAACCCCATCCCACCCTCAAAAAATATCTTTCAAAATATTGATTGCAGCCTCAAATGTCATACTCAGCTCCATCACAGCGGTATGCAGGTTCCTGGATCAGTTTTAGTGGGTGAAGTGCACTTCAGGCAGGCTGACCCAGGCCCATAGCCCCCCTACCTGTTACGTTTGTGGAGGAAACAGCGAGCCCTCCAATACCCACCAAAAATCCACTGTACCCACATCTAGGTGCCCCCCTTCACTCGTAAGGACTATGGTAGTGGTGTACAGTTGTGGGTAGTGGGTTTTGGCGGGGGGGGGGGGGGGCTCTGCACACAACGTAAAGGAGCTATGTACCTGGAAGCAATTTATGAAGTCCACTGCAGTGCCCCCTAGGGTGCCCGGTTGGTGTCTTGGCATGTCAGAGGGACCAGAGCACTAGAAACGCTGGCTCCTCCCATGACCAAATGGCTTGCATTTGGTCGTTTCTGACATGGACGTCCTTGGTTTTGATTATCGCTGAAAATCAGAAACAACCAAATCTAGGGATGACCAAATTACAGGATCCATGCATCCACCACCCTCTCTGTGAAAAAATACTTACTGACATTACTCCTGAGTCTGACTCCCTTCAACCTGAATTCATGTCCTCTAGTTCTACCACCTTCCTGTCTCCAGAAAAGGTTTGTTTGTGGATTAATACCTTTCAAATATTTGAACATCTGTATCATGTCACCCCTGTTTCTCCTTTCCTCGAAGGTATACATGTTCAGGTCTGCAAGTGTCTCCTCGTACGGATTGCAACGCAAATCCCATACCATTTTCGTTGCTTTTCTTTGCACCGCTTCCAGTCTTTTTACACCTTTAGCAAGATATGGCCTCCAAAACTGAACACAATACTACAAGTGAGGCCTCACCAAAGACTTAAACAGGGACATCAACACCTCCTTTCTTCTGCTGGTTATACCTCTCTCTATGCAGAATTGGATTTCTGGGAGGGGGGGAAAGGCAGCCACATTTCTTACCTTTGCTGGTGAGGATGCCCAATCCCTGCCAACCAATAAGGTCAGTGGCAGAAAGTGTCCCAGCATTGCCTCTGCATGGAACAAGTCAGCAGACTCCCTTCCTGCCGCTGACAATGCCATTCATTGCAAATGCTCAGTTCATGAGCGAAATAAGCATGCACAAAGCATGCTGATGTTAATGGCAGGAAGAGAGGCCATCGACTTCTTCTCTGCAGAGACAGCGCTGGAGAAGTTCCAGCGGCGGATCTCATAAACTGGCAGGCTGTGCATGCAAATAGACCTCATGCACATTCATTGGGAAATTCTGAAAACCTAATTGGGTTACGGGCTTCAAGGACCGAGGATGCCCACCCCTGACCTAAACCATCTCACTCCTGAGTTTATAAACATCTACCTGCCTTTCATAAAAGTGATTAGGGATGGACTCACACAGACAGAAACACCCATACTGTGAAATAGTAAAGCCTATTTTCCTTTAGGCGTAGTTTGTCTTCTTTGTTTAAGGGGTGGGGCTCAGATTAGTGATGGTGGTAAGGGGTGGTGCTACTGCTGGAAGGGGAGGTGCTACTGTTGGGAGATTTCAATTTGTCTGATATGGATTGGAATATCCCATCTGCGGAATCAGAAAGAAATAGGGAGATTGTGGACGTCTGTCAAAGTGCCTTGCTCAGACAAATGGTGACGGAACCCACGAGGGAAGGGTTGATACCGGATCTAGTGCTCACGAATGGAGGAAGTGTTTTCAATAACCGGGTCAGTGCCCACCTATGTATTAGTAATCATCACACCATATGGTTTGATATAAGGGCAAAGGCAGAGTGCGGACCCACAAAACTCGACGTACTGACTTTGATAAAATGGGAGAATACCTGAAGAAGGAGCTCTTAGCGTGGGAAGGATTAGGAGATGTTGAAAATCAGTGCTCAAAGCTAAAGGCTGCTATAAATATGGCAAATGATCTCTATGCAAGGCAAGTAAACAAAAACAAGAGAAGCAAGAAGCCCATATGGTTCTCCAAACAAGTAGCTGAAAAATAAGAGCAAAAGAGGCTTTGCTCAAGAAATACAAAAGAACGCAACGAGAGGATCACAGAAAAGATTATTGGAATAAATTCAAAGAAGTGAAGAGAGGAATACAGCTAGCAAAAGTGTGAGCAGAAGAAAAAATGGCTAAAGATGTAAAGAGAGGTGACAAAACCTTTTTCAGATATATTGGACAAAGGAGAAAAGATAGGAATGGAATTGCGAGACTGAAAGATGATGAGAATGGCTATGTGGAGAGTGATGAAGATAAAGCAAACTTGAAAACAATTAATTCTCTTCGGTGTTCACGGAGGAAAATCCTGGTGAAGGACCACGGTTGGCTGCCAAGGGAACATCTGGGAATGGAGTGGATACTTTGCTGTTTACAGAAGAAAGAGTTTATAAACAGTTGGAGATTGATACAGCAAATGAAGTTCTACAGGAGTAGGAAATGGTTAAGATTTTGAAAATAACAGACCAGAAATTTGAACAAAATGAATATTATTACAGATCAATATTGAGATTGTTGTTTTCCCAGCGTTCCGGGTATGACTCCTAAAGATTTCCCAAATATTTTCTGAAAATTTTGTTATTTTCCTTTGTAATGATTCCTCTTAGTAATATAAATTATTACTTGGCAATATTAATTCAAAAGGAGTGAAGTCTGTGAAACTGGGATTACCTTAATCAGTGGGAATTGGATTAGAGCTGAGAGAGAGAGAAGGGAAGACTGAACTAAGTGTCGAGCCTACACGCTTTTCACCGCTGCTGCCGCCTTAACCCCGACGAGGTAAGATGATGACTTTTAAAATTCGGAGGGAGGGGGCCTGGAACTCGAAGGGAAGGAGGGAGGGAGGGAGGAGGGGGGCCTTGGAACTCGGAAGGACCATGGAACTCGGAGGGAGGGGGGGTGACCCCAGAACTCACAGGGAGGAGGGATGACCCTGGAACTCAGAGGGGAGACCCTGGAACTCGGAGGGAGGGATGGGGGCCCTGGAACTCAAAGGGAGGGAGGGAGGGAAAGGAGAGAGGGGAGGGGGCCTGGAACTCAAAGGGAGGGAAGGAGTGGGGCCTGGAACTGGGAGAGACTGGAACTGGGAGGGGGCGTGGAACTGGGAGGGACTGGAACTGGGAGGGAGGGACTGAAACTCGGAAGGAGGAGGGGCCTGGAATTCAGAGGGAGGGAGGGAAAGGAGAGAGGAGAGGGAGGGGGCCTGGAACTGGGAGGGAGGGAGGTAGGGACTGGAACTTGGAGGGAGGAGGGACCTGGAACTCGGAGGGAGGGAGGGGAGGGGGGACAGACGGAGGGGGAGGGGGACGGGGAGGGGGGAATGCACCACTTGTAAAAAAAAATTTCAGCACCCCCAATCATTTTGAAAAGTTGGCTCCTATGGAACTATGTGCATCCAGTTACACCAAGGGAAATGTGGCGCAAATACAGACGTATAGATTTAGACACAGAGGGGTATATTCTATAACAGTGCATGTAAATATTGGAACGCCCATTTCTCCACTATAACCATGCCCTTCTTTGGCTCCACGCATTATAATTTAGGCGCTGTACATTACAGAAGGTGCTTAGCGACTTATGTGTGTAAATTCTAATTATTGCCAATTAGTGCTCATTATTGCTTGTTAAGTGTTGTTAAAAATGCCGAATGGCTTATTAAGTTACGACCGATGTTATAGAATACTCTTGGATTTCGGCGTGGAACGCTAGGCTCAATACATAGAATCCCGGGAATATTGTGCAATTTGTATGTAAATTCCTTCTAAATGCTGAAGTCTTTTATTGGAATCCGCTTTGTAACTTGTGATAAAGGTAAAATAGAAGTATTCAAATACAGTACAATACTTCCTGTTCCGGGGCAGAGAAGAAGCATCGAACAACGGAGGACAGGCTATGAGAGTTCTGCTAGCAGCTGGGATATACCCTTGGCAGTGTAGACACAATAGCTGGACCGCTTGGTCTTTATCTGCCATCAGTTACTACATTATCAGCGAGATGGAAGGAAATTGAAAAGTTTTTGCCAGGAGAACAAGACACTTGCAAAGCTGCATTAAATCTATTTTAAAAGACCTCTACCAATCAGAAAATGAAGTGAGTGAAGATTTTCCCATAGATACAAAACTGAAGAAAAACTTTACAATATCTAGCTCTAAGCATAAGCCAGAATTGATTTATTATCCAATAAAGGAGACAACCAGGTGCCAATTCTAACACATAGTAATTACCCTGGAAAAGTAAAAAAAACTCAGAATGGGATCAGCAAATCTTTTACTGACTAGTGACCATGCCCATAATCAAATCCTACCTAATAAAACAGCACATCAACATATTCTATACATACTGGGGGATGGGGGTCGTGGTGCGGTCCGCCCCGGGTGCACGCCGCTGGGGGGGGTGCCGCGTGCGCCTGTCCTCCGTTGTTCCATGCTTCTTCTCTGCCCCGGAACAGGTTACTTCCTGTTCCGGGGCAGAGAAGAAGCATCGAACAACGGAGGACAGGCGCGCGCGGCACCCCCCCCCCCCCCCGGCGGCGTGCACCCGGCGGGGGGTTCCTTCGCGGGGGGGGGGTGTCCTTCGCAGAGGGGGGTCTGCACTGCATCGGGGGGGTGCTGCACCCGGGGGGGCGGGGCGCATCGGCGATCCGCCCCGGGTGCCAGCCCCCCTAGGAACGCCACTGCCTAGCCTTCCAAAACTTTCTCCTTTTCAGAGCATTAGGTTATAGTATTCCTCATAAATTCTTTTTGAACAAATGATTTGAAATTTAAAAGAAAAAAGAATCAAATTTATCTTGTGCAGAAATTCACTTTCAAAAAGAAGATGTGGCAAAAACACAGGAACCCAACATGAATTCATGTATCGCCCAGCTGGCTGTTTCAAGGGAATTACCCCTTCAACTTCAATTTGCAATAATTGTAGCAGTGACATCTCTTCCAACATCCATCAAGGTGCAGTTTTAGTGGGTACCGCAGTGCACTTCAGCCAGGTGGTCCCAGGCCCACCCCCACCCCCCACCTGTAACACTTGTGCTGGTAAATGGGAGGCCTCCAAAACCCACTGTACCCACATGTAGGTGCCCCCTTCACCCCTAAGAGCTATGGTAGTGTTGTACATTTGTGGGTAGTGGGTTTTGGGGCAGGGGGGTTGGGTGCTCAGCACCCGTGGTAAGGGAGCTATGCATGTGGGATCGTTGTCTGAAGTCCACCGCACTGACCTCTAGGGTGCCCAGTTGGTGTCCTGGCATGTCAGGGGGGCGAGTGTACTACGAATTGTGGCCCCTCCCACGACCAAATGGCTCAGATTAGGACGTTTTTGAGCTGGGCGTTTTTAGTTTCCATTATCGCTAAAAAAAAACCAAATGCCCAGCTCAAAAACGTCCATTTTTTCGAAAATACGGTTCGGCCCACCCCTTCACAGACCCGTTCTCGGAGATAAACGCCCATGGAGCTAGGCGTTTGCGTTCGATTATGCCCCTCATAGTATCATTACAATGTCAACATAATGCGCAATAAACACTTTAATAGATACATAAGGCTGGATTATATATACAGCACCAAAAACATCGGTGCTAAAAAAAAGCACTATTCTATAAGCCATGCTTAAAGTTAGGCACGGTTTATAGAACAGTGCTTACGCCAGGCAATTGCGCCAATTATTGGCACTAATAAGCTTGTTATTCAATTCAATTGCAGATGTCCAAATTTGCGTCAATTTTTGGTGAATTTTATAAAATTAGGAGAATAGGGTGTAAGAAAAGATGAAAAATATAGATTGATTATAAGGTAGTGTAACAGGAGTTAGAAAATAAGGGGATGACATTAAAGAAAGTTGCAAATGAGGTCAGAAAGGTGCTTGAATATTAGCGACTCAGACTGCAGTCATTCTTTCCAAGATAAAGCTGAAGAGCCTGCTCACCTTGAGGAAACAGCAGAAGTCTGAAAAGAAATAGAAGCAGATCAGCAAATCCAGACTGCAGAGTTCAGCAGAGCAAAACAAAAGGAACTTGGATTTGAATCTGCAGAGCTAGCAGTACAAGCACACAATCCATCACTTAACAATCAGTTTCTGTGCCAGGAGGACCACAATATTTATTTACCTTTCATTCAACTCCTCTACCACCCTACCAGTAAAACTTGATCAAGGTAAGATGATACAGAGAAAAGACAGTACAATTATTTATAATGACATCATTTTGATGTAGCTCACGCCTTTCTCGGTTGTTCAAGGGGAAGTACTTCAGGGACAAAAGGTATTGTCCTCTCCTGGCTTAACTGTTTACTAAGGCACACTAGTGGTTTTAGTGTACACTAAAATTTAACGTGTGCTAATGCTAGAGACACCCATATATTGATATGTCTCTAGCATTAACGCGTGCTAATTTGTAGCACGTGCTAAAAACGATAGGGCACCCACAGTGCGGCTTTAGTAAACAGGGCCCTAAGGCAGTTAAGTGTTGAATATTGGCACTTAACTGTACAAATGCAGATGCCACCCACAAAATAGCCAGCTTTGAGTTGAGATGTCTGTGGTGATATTCAACAAAACTAACCTAACTGCCGCTGAATATCAGTGAAACAGCCACAACCAAACAATTTAATAGGCCAGAAACCATTTCTGCTGGTTCAATGGCTTGAACATCATTCCCCGCCGGAGGATGCAATGTCCTCTCACACCGAGGATATGTCTCCAGGAACTTCTGCCCAAAAGAGAAGGATTAGGTCGGCTGTTGTAGTCAGTGATTTGATCATTAGGCATGTAGATAGCTGGGTGGCTGGTGGACGGGAGGATCACCTGTTCGCTTGCCTGCCTAGTGCGAAGGTGGCGGACCTCAGGCGTCTCCTAGATAAGATTTCAGATAGTGCTGAGGAGCCGCCGGATGTCTTGGTACGTGAGGATACAAATGACATAGGAAAATGTAGGAGGGAGGTTCTGGAAGCCAAATTTAGGCATTTAAGGAGTCTTTTACTAAGCCGCGGTAGCATTTTTAGCTTGCAGTAGAAATCAGCTGGTGGTAAACACCAATATGCCCAATACATTCCTATTGGTGTCTCGGTGTTTACTACCAGCTCATTTCTACTGCGAGCTAAAAATGCTACCACAGCTTAGTGAAAGACCCCCTTAGGTAGAAGGCTAAAATCCAGATCCTGCAGTGTAGCATTTTCAAAAACGTTCCCCATTCCACGCACAGGACCCAAGGGGCAGGCAGAGCTCCAAAATCTCAATGTATGGTTGAGACGATGGTGTAAGGATGAGGGATTTACATTTGTTAGGAACTGGACAATATTCTGGGAAAGGGGGAGCCACCTTAACCGGGATGGAACCAGGCCACTGCCACTAACATCTAAAAAGGAGACAGAGCAGCTTTTAAGCTAAAATGGGGGGGGGGGGGGGGGGGGAGGGGAGTGCCAAGGGGTGCATGGTTCAGTGTGGAATATCCTTGAAGGACACTATTGCGACAGGACATTTAGGGAGTCCAAATAGAGAGGTTTCAACATTGTTGAAGAAAAGCCACGAGTATTTAAAGGGAGAGCAGAGAAAAGGATGCACATTATCCTTATCAACTTCTAAGCAGCATGTAGATGCAAGGTAAAAACACAATTTGAAATGTCTGAATACAAATCCTAGAAGTCTAAAAAAATAAGATGGTAAAATTAGAGTACATATAGCAATATATGAAGAAGTAGATATAATAGGCATCTCAGAGGCCTGGTAGAAGGAGGGCAATCAATGGGACACTTAACAGGGTACAAATTATATCACAATGATACAGTGGATCAAACTGGAGAGGGGATTGCACTCTATGTTAAAGAGGGAATTGACTCAAAATAAACATTCTACACGAAACAGATAGCACTGTAGAATCCTTATGGATAGAAATTCCATGTGTGAAGGGAAGAGTATTCTGGTAGGGCTAAGCTACCATCTACCAGGACAGAACAAACAGAAGAAATGTTTACAGAAATTAGAAAAGGTGGCAAATTGGGCAACAGTATAAGAATGGGTGATTAAAATTACCACTAATATAAATATTGGAATTAGTAGAATATAACTCAACACAGAAAAGTGAGTTAAATTCTATTGCAATAAAAAAATTACAAACTCTAGTTGACAATGTTCTTATGGAGAAAGAAAGGGACCAAAGGAAAGTAGAATTTTTGGACAATCAACTTAGACGAAATAACTTGCGATTCTCAAACTTTCCTAAAAGCCCTCTATTACCTCCATTAGAGATGTTACAGAAATATTTCCTAGAAATCTTAAGGATTCCAAAAGAAGTTTTTCCTCCGATTGTTAAAGCATATTATATTACTGGAATTAAAACAAATCTGGAGATTGCTCCAGATTTAAATCTTACTCAATTTCTTGAAACATCACTAGAGTCTATAACTGAACGCACTACTCTCCTGGTATCCTTTGCATTCAAGACTGATCGTAATAATATATTTCGCCTTTACTTCAAATTTAGGGAAGCTCAATTTTTTGGCTCAAAGATACAGATTTTTCCTGACGTCAGCAAACCTACACAAAAGAAAAGGCGAGCATATTTGGGGCTTAGGCCTCGAACTCTCTCCCTGGGAGGATCATTTAAGCTGAAATTTGCATGCAGATGTCTTGTTTCTTTTGGTAATGTTCATTATGTTTTTTTTGATCCAGAAAAATTGAAGCTCCTATTAATAAGTAAAGAAAGCAGGGATCTTCAAGCCTCGGAGGCACCAGTAGGGAGCTGAAACCGCAGGCAAACTTGTGATTCTGTCCTCCTTATGTTTATTGTAAGAGTTTTTTTTACTCTTTTTGTTTCCTATGATCAATACCTTGTATCTTGATCGTTTATAGTGGACTAAGTAAGAAAGATATTCTTTTGAAAATCCATGGAAATGTAATGGATGGTTCTTTAATCTCTTGGATGTATTTCCTGATTTCTATACATTTATTATTGTGAATGTATTATTTTGAAATTTAATAAATAAAAAATAAAAAAAAATAATATAACTCAACACTATCACAAAAATTCTACCCAATGAAACCCAGTATTGGAGGTGTAAAATCACAATTCTTCATAAATATCTATGTGGAGAAAAAAAGACTTCAGAAAAAAAAAAGACGCCTAGGAGAGGCTAGCAGCGTGGTGAATGTGATAAGCTTCGGATAGAAATTA
Organism: Microcaecilia unicolor; assembly: GCF_901765095.1. Classification (NCBI taxonomy): domain Eukaryota; kingdom Metazoa; phylum Chordata; class Amphibia; order Gymnophiona; family Siphonopidae; genus Microcaecilia; species Microcaecilia unicolor. The sequence continues at coordinate 61,388,958 of NC_044031.1, read as the reverse complement.
TGGATGCAGTCTTTAGCCCTTGAAATAGCCCGATAGTGGCGAAATAGGGTTCTCCTGTTTGGGCTTGATGTTACCGAATGCTGTAAAATAAAAGATAAGTCGGATTTAGTTGCACTACTACTATCCAAGTTAAGTAATGATTTAATTTTCACTTCACTGGATGAATGGCATTACAATGAGCCTCCACCATAGTGTATTGTGAAAGGTGTATTTGCATGTAATCCATGAATAAGAAGAGTGGAGGTTTTTTTTTTGTGAAGACTAGTGATTGAAGAGGAGTCCTCTAAATATTGAAAGGTTATCCTTTAAAGAGACAACTCCATGGTTTCTGAAGTCCTTTTTTCTCCACATAGACATTCATGAAGAATTGTGATTTTACACCTCCAATACTGGGTTTCATTGGGTAGAAGTTTTGTGATTAAAATTACTCCAATATTGACTGGATACATTTTACATCAGGGAGCAGTTGGGAGGTAAAATTCCTAGATGTAATAAATGACTGCTTTTTGGAGCAACTGGTCTAGGAAATGACAAGAGGGGGAGCTATTTTAGATCTAGTCCTTAATGGAATGCAGGATATAGTATGAGAGGTGTTGGGTCTGCTGGGAAACAATAATCATAACATGATCAAATTAATTTTCAAAAGGGCAATTATAATAACATGAGGAAAATGGTTAAAAGAAAGCTAAAAGGATCGGCTGCAAAGGTAAGGACTTTACATCAGGAATGGGTGTTCTTTAAAAATGCCATCTTGGAAGCCCAGAAAAGATGCATTCCAGGTATTTGCAAAGGTGGAAAGAAGAGCAAACGACAGCCAGCATGGTTAAAAGGTAACTGAAAGAGTCTATTAAAGCCTAAAGAACATCCTTCAAAGAATGAAGAAAGGACCCAAATAAAGAAAATAAGAAGCAACATATGTATAGGCAAATTAAATGCAAAGCATTGATCAAGAAGGCTAAAAGAGAATACGAAGAAAAACTTGCTGCAAAGGGAAAAACTTACAGTGACAACTTTTTCAGGTTCATCAATAGCAGAAATCCTGTGAGGGAAATTCATGGGACCGTTAGATCATGAAGGAGCAAAAGGGGCACTCAGGGAGGACAAGGCCATAATGGAGAGACTGAATGAATTATTTGCTTTGGTGTTTACAGAAGGAGATGTAAGATATCTACCGGTACCAGAAATTGTTTTCAAGGGTGATAAATGTGGAGGAAGTGAAAGAAATCTCGGTGAACCTGGAAGATGTACTGAGCCAAATTGACAAATTAAAGAGTAGCAAATCACCTGGACTGAATGGCATGCATTCAAGAGTACTGAAAGAATTCAAAAATGAAATTGCTGACCTGCTCTTAGTGATCTGTAACCTGTCATTAAAATCGTCCGTACCTGAAGACTGGATGGTGGTTAACATAACACCAATTCTTTAAAAGGGTTCCAGGGGTGATTCAGAAAATTACAGACCAGTAAGCCCGACATCAGTGCTGGGCAAAATAGTGGAAACTATTATAAATAACAAAATTGCAAAACACATAGATAAACATGGCTTAATGGGACAGAGACAGCATGGATTCAGCCAAGAGAAGTTTTGCCTCAACAATTTGTTTCATTTCTTTGAAAACACATTAATAAAGGTGAGCTGGTTGATGCAGTGTATCTACATTTTCAGAAAGGTTTTGAAACCAGTACACTTTTTTTTTTTTTTTTTTTTTAATGTTGTGCTGGAAAAGGAGAACCTCATAGGAAACAGAGGAGAGGTGAAGGGAAGAAAGAAGTAAATTTGCAGAGCACCAGAGTCAGGGATCTAAGGACTTCCAGATATCACTCTGCAGACTCAAGCCACCCGCTAAGCTCAACTGGAAACCAGTTGGCCAACTGGAACTGGAGCAAATCACTCAGAACCAGAGGATGAAAAGTGTGTCCATCCACCTGCTGGAGATAGAAAATACTGTGCAGCCAGACTGGATGCAAAGAGAGATGTTTCAACTCAGTTTTCAGTTCTCTATCTCCACGTGCTAGTTGTTGGACACAACTATCGCACAGGTTCTGGAATAGTCGGAAGCTACTTAATTGAAATGGCTATTTTGGGATGATAAAATTTTAAATAGGCTTCTCTGTGCCACCTTTTCAAAAACAGAATGTTTTGGGGAGACTGATACTAAGTATGCAAGTGAACATAGCACAGAAACCAAAATGTGGTGACTGTAGTGAATTAACAATGATTTCATTGGCTATTGCTCATCGGTGTTTCAGTGTTCTGCATGCTTATGCTTTATATGTTACTAGTAAAAAAGGCCCGTTTCTGTAGGCAAGGAAACGGGCCTTAGGCAGGCAATTCCCCCCCCCCCCCGTGCTACGGCCCCCTCGACCCCCCCCCCTTCCGCGAACCTGTCATTCCCCCCCGTGCCAGCGAAAACTGCCGCCACCGCCGCTGTGTTGTTCTTCCCTTCCCGTAGGTTCTTCAATCATCTTGTCTGGAAGTTCCTCTGCGTGCGTCTGACGTCAGACGCACGGAGTTAAACTTTCTGAGAAGATGATGGAGGAACCCACCCGAAGGTAGTGCACAACAGCGGCGGGAGGGGGGGTGCAGTTTTCGGCATTCCGGGGGGGGATCGACAGGTTCGCGGGAGGGGGTGGGTTTCGAGGGGGGCGCAGCGCGGGGGAGTGACAGCTGATTCCGAGGCGTGTTTCCCTACTCCTCCCCTTGCCTTGGAATCAGCTGTGTTGACATCAGTGACGTCCGTGCGTGTCTGCCTCGCAGACCACTTGAAGCCAGGGAGCCACGGTCCCAAGCATAGAACGTTGGAGGTGAGAATTATTATATAGGATGCTGCCACCCAGTGGTTGTAGAGGAAAGCTGCTTTACTCTTTTGTATGGTCCTAACAAAGATACATATATCCTATGCTTCAGGAATACACACAGGTAGAGCAGTGTCAGGTCCTCTGTTTGGATTTATCAGACTTTTTACACTTTTCAAGCATTATTTTTTTTCAGTTTGTTTCAGACAATACTTTTAGTTAAAAAAATGTTTAACACATATCAGAACTTTTAATATGTACCAATGGATCATATATGCATTAATTTGTAACTATGTTTATGTAATCGATAACCAGGCAAACCATTATAAATTACAAAAAATTCAAAATGCTGCTGTCATTACATGGCATGTATAAATATGACCATGTTTTACTGCCATTAATAAACCCAACATTGGTTGCCTATATCTTATCTGAAATTTTTGCAAATCACACTCTTCATTCCAATCAGCCGTGGACAAGGACCCTGTTGATATATTTTAACTCGCGAAAGGTATTGGATAGTTCTCTCGCCAACAGATTTTAATTTTTACCAGTGTGCGGTAAGCAATTACTGCATGAATTAGCATGTGGTGCCTGTTGATGTATAGCTGCAATAACTATTACCATGCTGGCATTACAGTTAGAGGGTCTTTTGCTATGGTGCCCTACATTTTTAGCACGTGCAACGCTAGAGACGTCCATAAAAATATATTGCCATCTCTAGCATTTAGCGCGCGCTAAAAACACTAGCGCACCTTAGTAAAAGACCCCCTTAGTCATTCTAGTCATTTTGGCATGTATATGAACGTAAAGGGGGGGGGGGGTAGAGAGAATTCTATGAATGGCGCTCAAAATTCGACACTGAAAAAAATTGGCTTTAAGTGCAATTATAGAATCAAATTGGCGCCCTTTATAGAATCGAGCTTAGCGCCAATTCCTGCACCTAATTTTGAGTACCAGACCTGGTATAAATGCTAAAACCCAAGTTATGCGCACTGAGACACTATTCTGTAACGTTTGCAATGTTTTGGAACGCCTGTGGCACGCCCATGGCAACGCTCCCTGAGTTAGGCACCATGCCTAATAGAATAGCGTGCAGCCAGAAGAATGTGCACATTTTAATGGGCGGCAATAAAGTTCAATAATTGGCTGTTAGCATTCAATTACTGACATTAATTGGCTCATTAGCCAATTAATTTGCATGTGTATCTCAGGAGAACACACATGTTTTCTCACTAGAATCTAGGGGAAAGCATGGGACAAATGCATCCTCTTATGGAGAGGATGCAATACTGGATTTAATCTAATCTGGTATTTATTAATTGCCAATAACTATAGAGGTCCAAGGTGATGTACAAAATCAGAAGTACATAATAGTAATACCTAATAATAATACAAATCACATAACACAAATCACATAATAACGATCACATAATAAACAACAATATTAAATAGAATGAGAAAATAAATACTCATTAAAGGTAAAGGGAAATGGGACTTGATATACCGCCTTTCTGTGGTTTTTTGCAACTACATTCAAAGCGGTTTACATATATTCAGGTACTTATTTTGTACCAGGGGCAATGGAGGGTTAAGTGACTTGCCCAGAGTCACAAGGAGCTGCAGTGGGAATCAAACTCAGTTCCCCAAGATCAAAGTCCACTGCACTAACCACTAGGCTACTCATAAGAATTTTCAAGTCTTGAAAATCCATAGGTACAAAATTACAATAAAAAGCACTATTAATTTTATTTGTTATTTTATTTATTTGTTACATTTGTATCCCACATTTTCCCACCTATTTGTAGGCTCAATGTGACTTACATATTACCGGAGGGCGTTTGCAGACTCCGGTGAGAACAAATACAATACGGTGTTGTGGTAGGATAAAGTTCATGTGGCAGAGCCACATTAGGAATCGTAGAGTGAAAGAGTTGTGTTATGTTCGTTACGTGCTTTAGTTTTCTTATGCAGCCAAGTTCAGGCATTTAGGTTGGATCGGTAGGGTATGCCTTTTTAAACAGGGTGTTTTTTAGCATTTTTCGTGGTCGAACGTCATTTTCAAGGATTTTGGTAGCGCATTCCACAGAATTAAAGCATTCTGCGTTAGTTTTACCATCTCCGCATGCTAAACTGTGCAGTACATTTTTTGGGAGGGGGCATATCAGGGGCAGAGAATGGGCGTGGATGCACTATTCAGCTAGTGCATCGACATGATCGCATGCTAACTGAATAATGCAGACTTAAGGAGGGAGCCCTTACCATCTCCAAAATAGGAGGAGGTAAGCACGCTACTGTTTTTAGCTCGCGCTAATTGTGTAGATGCCCATAATATTCCTAGCATGCCTTTGTAAACAGGGCCAAAACTTTTTACAATGGCTGCACGCTAATGATCATTCTGGGAATATTATGATATGACAAATTCCTAGGTAGGAACCCCCCACCCCATTTTTTGTACATTATTTTATCTTTATGCATAGTCTATATGTCTTAAGTTTTTTTATATATATTATATTATTTTAAATTTATTTATATGTTTTAGATTTTTATTTAGTTGTATTTTTCTGTATTTTTTAGACCCCTGATGCAGGCCAGTAGGGCCGAAACATGAGTCGTGTCGTCCCCTCTATTGCTCTTGAAGTTTACTGAAATAAAGAAGCATCTTGGACGCCATCTGTGAGAGGTTTTCCTTTTTGTTCCTCTACTGTTTTTTTTGTCTTGCACGATAATGCTAACATTAGGATATGGCCAGAAATCTGAAAATTAGAAAAAAAGGCTATTTTATGGCTACAATAGAGATGGGATTAACACACAGGAAGGGCCTGCGTAAGGGCATGCTAAACCCATTTACTACTGCAGTTTAGTAAAAGGGTTCCTAATCCCTTAGCAAACTTGTAAAGATTTCAAAGAGCTGAAACTAGCAAGATGCACAGGGACCTTTAACATACACAGCTTTCATGGATAATTTTCCATGCAATCCCCCGCCTCCCATTCCATCCTCAAGCAGTTTTAATACTGAATCTCTCTAGTCAGAAATTAAGAAGTTATGCATATCTCAAATAAATGTTCATTAGCATTAACTCAAAAGTTATTACATAAAAACAATCTCCATTTAAAAATCATACTGACGGAATTATAATAAATACCATAATAATTCTGTCAAGGGGCAAACTGCTGGCGATACCAAACATTATGAGAGCCTCGTTACTCTAATTAGCACCCACTAGAGAAGGCATGATCGTGTTTGCTAATTAATTCATGACCATTAATCCTAATGAAGAGGAACCACTCATTTCAAAAATGTTATAGAACAGTGGTTCCCAAACCTGGTCCTGGAGGCACCCCAGCCAGTCAGGTTTTCAGGATATCCACACTGACAGGGCCGTGCCGATGCGGTAAGCGGGGTAAGCGCCGCAGGGGGGCGCTATCCTCTGGGGGGTGCCAAAGCTGCGTGTTTACTCTGCCCGCCCTCTTCTCCCCCCCAAGATCCCGTTCCTTTTTTTTTTCTTTTAAATTTACCTTCCTCCGGCAGCGCAGCGTCAGTGAAGGAGGCGGCGCTCCCAGTCCCGACGTCAAGGATAACGTCAGACGAAGGCGGGGCAGTGAGCAGCGAACAAGGGAAGGCTAGAGACGTCGGGACTGGGAGCGCCGCCTCCTTCACTGACGCTGCGCTGCCAGAGGAAGGTAAATTTAAAAGAAAAAAAAAAGGAACGGGATCTTGGGGGGGGGGGAGAAGAGGGCGGGCAGTTCCTACATGGGAGCGGGAGGGCAGGGGAGAGAGGGGAATCGCTGCCTTGGAGCCAGGCAGGGGGGGGGGGGGCGCCAACTGGTAGTCTGCAGGGGGGCGCCAGAGACCCTTGGCACGGCCCTGCACACTGAATATTCATGAGAGAGATTTGCACATACTGCCTCCACTGAATGCAACTCTCTCTCATGAATATTCGTTGTGGATATCCTGAAAACCTTATTGACTGTGGTGCCCCCAGGACCAGTTTAGGAACCACTGTTATAGAACACAGGAAGGAGGAACAAGATGGCCGTCCCGAGAGATGCCGTGAAACCGCCCTCTGTTACTTTTAGGTTTGAATGCAGTTTATTCTTATCTTTTTTTGTCTGCTATGCCTATACGATAAGGAAAACAACAGATGTCTGTCTATCTGCTACCAACAGCTCCCCTTCGCCGGTCGGATATTCCCAGCAACATACAAGCTGCATTTCAGAGCTTAAGGAAAAGCCCTAACTTCTGAAGCAATACTTCACTTAGCTCACAAGGCCCAGTCCCGCCCTCAGCACCTGGAGTGCAGCAACGTGAAACAGGGAAGGACATGTTGCTAAGCGCTGCTATGGGCGGGGCCCAACTGCTGAATTTCCTGGCGGGTTCACCAAGTGCAGAGGTGCCCCAAATGGAGACTGAGAAGTCCTTTTCACTATGAGTGCAAAGATTCGGGATGGAAAACAAAACAGTTTTGCCTCCCCTGATTAAGCCTACCCAGATAACACTAGATTCTATATAGATTGCACTTAAAACCATCTATAACAGGGGTGTTAAACTTGGTCCTCGAGGGCCATAACCCAGTTGGGTTTTTAGGATTTACCCAATGAATATGCATGAGATCTATTTGCATGCACTGTCTCCATTATATGCAAATAGATCTCATGTATATTCATTGTGGAAATCCTGAAAACCCAACTGGGTGAGGGTCAAGGTTGGACACACTGATCTATAAGATATGTGCTGGACTTTCTCCCTCAATATAACAAAACATACTTAAGGTTCAAATGTTGGAACAAATTTCTGAGCAGAATGTGAAGAAATTAGAAGATCTATGTCAACAATGTACAGAAATGAAAATCTCAATTTCTTTAACTTAGGACATAATGAGTTTTCAAAGAAAACTGGAAAATTTAGATAACTTTGTCATTTAAATCTAAAGCTCTTGAACTTTCCCAATGTGTTAACAGCTGCAACTATAGAATTCTTCCAACCATTTTTAAACGATTCTCTCAAGTACACCAATTCAAATTTTCCTCCATTACACAAAAAGGGGCATAATCGAATGGGGTGCCCAAGTTTTCCTGAGAGCGTCCTCGCAGGAAGTCCTCGCGAAGGGGCGGGGAAACCCGTATTATCAAAACAAGATTGGCGTCCATCTTTCGTTTCGATAATACAGTTGGGGACGCCCAAATCTCCATATTTAGGTTGACCTTAGAGATGGTCGTCCCCAGTTTTTAGCGATAATGGAAACTGAGGACGCCCATCTCAGAAACGACCAAATCCAAGCCATTTGGTCATGGGAGGAGCCAGCAATCGCAGTGCACTGGTCCCCCTCACATGCCAGGACACCAACCGGGCACCCTAGGGGGCCCTGCAGTGGACTTCACAAATTGGTCCATACCTCCCTTACCTTGTGTGATGAGCCCCCCAAATCCCCCCAAAACCCACTACCTACAACTGTACACCACTACCATAGCCCTAAGGGGTAAAGGGGGGCACCTAGATGTGGCTACAGTGGATTTCTGGTGGGTTTTGAAGGGCTCACATTTACCACCACAAGTGTAACAGGTAGGGGAGGATGGGCCTGGGTCCGCCTGCCTGAAGTGCACTGCACCCACTAAAACTGTTCCAGGGACCTGCATACTGCTGTCATGGAGCAGGGAAGAAATTTGAGGCTGGCAAAAAAAAAAAAAAAAAAAAAACTTTTAATGTTTTTTTTAGGGTGGGAGGGGGTTGGTGACCACTGGGGGTCATCTGGTCAGTTCGGGCACCTTTTGGAGGCTTGGCTGTGAAAACATATGGACCAAGTAAAGTTGACCAAAAGCTCGTCATGGACGCCCTTATTTTTTCCATTATCGGCCGAGAACACCCATCTTGTAAGCACGCCCCAGTCCTGCCTTCACTATGCCTCTGACATGCCCCTGTGAACTTTGGTCGTCCCCGCGACAGACTGCAGTTGAGGGTGCCTAAAATCGGCTTTCGATTATGCCGATTTGGGCAACCCCGATTGTGTCGGAAGATGGGCGCCCTTCTCTTTCGAAAGTAAGCCTAAAAGTATATTACATTCCTAAAAGTCTTCAGGCTCAAAAGAATGCTAAAAGGGGTCCTTTTACTAAGCTGTAGTAAAAAGTAGCCTTAGTACGCTCTTATGCAGGTCTTTCCCGCTCACTAAGGCAATTTTTACCACAGTTGGAAAATGTCCAATTTTCCATTTTCCCAATAGCCATATGCTATTGTTACCACTAGCACGTGGCCATTAACAAAAATTTGCATGTGAGCCCTTACCACCACCCATTTTGAAGGCAGTAAGGATTCACACACTAATCCCACACTAATCCGTTAGCACGTGGTAATGTGGTTGCGCTGATTCATGCTGTCATGCCCACTCTCTATCCCCCAGAAAAGCCCCCTCCATGAAAGATTCAGAAATATGTTTTAGCACGTCATTTGCATGTGGATATTGTGAGTTTTCCTCAGGATGTGACAATGCATCCTGCAGGAAGCTCTTTTAAACTGTGGTAAGCACATGCTAGTGCTTACCGAAGCTTAGTAAAAGAACCCCATAGATTTTTAGAAGACATTTCATCAAATAGCTTGAATATATTGGAGATTCTGGAAAGTTCTACAGAGCAGGTTATCACAAGACCTTTTTTTCACACTACTGATTGTATGCTTATAGATAAGATTAGTATTTTTCTGGATGTATGTAAATGGACACAGGTTAGAAGGAAAAAAATTCCTGGACTTACGTTCACAAGTTTTGTCCTTGGGGCAAAATTTCAACTTAGGTATCCCTGCAAATGTGAAATTTTGTTTGAAAATGTGAAGTGGGGGAAGAGAATAACAAGTGAGGTAGCTGTGGATCCATTTATTTCAGTTTCAACACCTTAGTTTCTGGCACCATCCATAAGAAAATAGATAAGGCTTGGTCTTACTAATTTCTTGTATAAAATTTTGCATTTTTTGTTTTGTTTTTGCCAACTTCCTTTGGTTTATGGCAGGGGTGCTCAATGTCGGACCTCGAGGATTTCTCCAATGAATATGCATGAGATCTATTTGCATGCACTGCCTCCACTGTATGTAGTTAGATCTCATGGATATTCATTATGGAAAACCAGAAAACGAACTGGGTTGCGGCCCTCGAAGACCAACACTGAGCACCCCTGATTTATGGTATTATTCCTCCCTCTACTGTGGTGAAATTGAGTGAACAAGATGTATAAGTATTTCTTTATTTAGTATTATTGTTTGAATTTGTCTTGATTTATGTTCATTTCTATCTCATCAAAGATGTTTCTTTGTTCTAAAAATTTGGAAATATCAGTTTAAAATAAATCCACAGAACTGATTTCACCAGACTTGTGCTTTCCCAGCAACCTAAATAATTCAATGCTATCGGGAGGTAAATTTATAAAGTGATTTTTGGTCATATATGTACTCATAAAATACCCACTTGCGAGCAATTCTATATTTTGTCACCTAGACACCAACTGAGTGCTTTTTACAGAATAATAGCACTTACATAGTAACATAGTAACATAGTAGATGACGGCAGAAAAAGACCTGCACGGTCCATCTAGTCTGCCCACGATAAACTCATATGTGTATACCTTACCTTGATTTGTACCTGTCTTTTTCAGGGCACAGACCGTATAAGTCTGTGCAGCAGTATTTCCCGCCTCCCAACCACCAGTCCCGCCTCCCATCACCGGCTCTGGCACAGACCCCGTATAAGTCTGCCCTCCCCCATCCTAGCCTCTCAACCACCAACCCCTCTTCCCCCCGCCATCCAATTTCAGCTAAGCTTCTGTGGATCCATTCCTTCTGCACAGGATTCCTTTATGCCTGTCCCACGCATGCTTGAATTCCGTTACTGTTTTCATCTCCACCACCTCCCGCGGGAGGGCATTCCAAGCGTCCACCACCCTCTCCGTGAAGAAATACTTCCTGACATCTTTCCTGAGTCTGCCCCCCTTCAATCTCATTTCATGTCCTCTCGTTCTACCGCCTTCCCATCTCCGGAAAAGATTCGTTTGCGGATTAATACCTTTCAAATATTTGAACGTCTGTATCATATCACCCCTGTTCCTCCTTTCCTCCAGAGTATACATGTTCAGGTCAGCAAGTCTCTCTTCATACGTCTTGGAACGCAACTCCCATACCATCCTCGTAGCTTTTCTTTGTACCGCTTCCATTTTTTTAACATCCTTCGCAAGGTACGGCCTCCAAAACTGAACACAATACTCCAGGTGGGGCCTCACCAACGTCTTCTACAGGGGCATTAAAACCTCCTTTTTTCTGCTGGTCACACCTCTCTCTATACAGCCTAGCAACCTTCTCGCTACGGCCACCGCCTTGTCGCACTGTTTCATTGCCTTCATGAGAGATTTGTGCCACTAATCAGCAAATAGGTGCTAAAAGCTATTCTATAATACAAACACCAACATCACTTAGTGAGAAAGGTTCCCAAACCTGATCCTGGAGAGACCCCAGCCAGACAGGTTTAAAGGATATCCACAATGAATATTCATGAGAGAGATTTGCATGTGGAAGCAGTGCATGCAAATATCTCTCATGAATATTAATTCTGGATATCCCAAAAACCTGACTGGCTGGGGTGCCTCTAGGACCACGTTTTACTATTACTACTACACTGTTTTGGAACCACTGACTTAGTGCATGTGTGAGGGGTGAAAAATGGGTGATGGGCGTGTCTCTGGAATACATGCAAAATGTACAGAATACTGCACGTAAAGTGAACGTCAGGGCACAATTAGGTGCCAACAGATACAACTCCCATTGACTTGCATAGCTGCTGGTGCTTAAGAGCACAAGCATTGCCATACTGGGACAGCTTGAAGGTCCATCAAGCCCAGTATCCTGTTTCTAACAGAAGCCAATCCAGGTAGCAAGTACCTGGCAAAATCCCAAAACAATAAAACAGATTTTATGCTCCTTATTCCAGAAATAAGCAGTGGTTTTTCCCAAGTCCATCTTAATAATGGCTTATAGACTCTTCTTTTAGGAAAGTATCCAAACTTTTTTAACCCCTGCTAAGCTAACTGCTTAGACTTTAGGTGCACCAATGCTGATATATGCTAATATTCCATTAACAGAAACTTGGAGCCAAAAACCATTACTTAATTAGCACAAAGCTTATGGCACTGGGGTGCCTAAATCTTACTATTACATGATGATGTGTATAGGAACAGAGTTTGGAAGTTCACATGTACATTATAAAATGCAAGAAACTCCTACTAATAATCTTACTACAACAAGAGCAAAGATGGATATATCGCCTACATTCTCTACAACCCGATGGTTTAAATATGAGAATTGAATGGAACCAGTTCTTTTAATCAAGTTCAGAAGGTTCCCCTTTTTGTAAGTAGTATATATTTTTTGGTGATGACCCACACAGCATTGGATTAATATGAGTTAGCCACGCCCAGTAGTAGGGTAGGTGGAGCCCGATACAACGCATCTGACGTCATCCATTACAAATACCAGCGCCATCTTGAGAATTTTACATTGAAGAGAGCGAAGAGCCGATTGAAGTAAGGAAGATTAAGTTAAGGTTGGAGGTGGAACTGTTTATCTATACTTACAAGCGTCAATATATGATATATATTTTTTGACAGATACAGTTGATTGACCCACGGACCCTGAGGAAGAAGGCGAAACTTGGGCCGAGTCGGGCCGTGGACAGGGTTCAGATGACTGTATTCCGTTTGACTGCTTAGAATTTTTTCAGCAGCAAGCTAAGTACCCATTAAATTGAGATTAGATTAAAATTGGAAAATACAAGTGAGTTACTTTAATAGGGGTTTTTGAGCCAGTGATGATCGGGCGGTGCTCCCTAACGTTGTTTTACAACATAAGGAGCCCACGCCGGGATTGAGGCTTTTCCCCTATAATTTAAATATAACTCATATTTGACGTTATCTATTTTCGTGTAGGAGTCTATGATTATATCATTATAAAATGCACCAATTTACATGCATACATGAATAATCCAAGTATCTGTGCCTACCACTTGCACTACTATTGTATAAGAACATACAGGCATTTCTTAAACCTCTTAACCCTGTTATACAGTTGCCCTCTCAATATGCAATTATGGCCTTCACCTGACAATGTAAGCTGGTGAATCAACTTTTTAAAAAATAAAAACATTTTACAGGCTAGATGACTTAATTCCCATATATTTTGTCTACATTTCTATCTCTTCTTTTCCCAACAGTGTGCATATTGATGGTGCTGTGTAAAGAAATAAACCACTACTAACCATAACACATATATTCATTGCACATCTGTTCTATTTTCTGCTAGTCTGTTCCCTGAGTGATCTCTAAGAAACTTTATCACTAAAATCAATAAAAACGAAATCTTGCCCCTTTGCATTTTGCAGGCTAACATAGAATCACAGTCTGTTACTGAGTAACAGGAGCAGACATTGCTTTACCAGGCATAGTGCAGGTTCTAAAGTGCCCAATCAGCGGCGTAGCGAGGCCGGCTGACACCCGGGGCGGGTCGCCGCTGCGCACCCCCCCCTGGGTACAGCACGGTGCACCCCCCCCCTCGGCGCGCGCACCCCCCGGAGTGCATCATTACCGCTGGCGCTCCGCCCTGCCGAGTGCACGTCGGCTCCGTTGGTTCCCTGCTTTCTCTGCCCCTGAACAGGAAGTAACCTGTTCTGGGGCAGAGAAAGCAGGTAACCAGCGGCGCCGACACCCCCCCCCCCAGCGCGTTCACCCAGGGCGGACCACCCCACCGCCCCCTTCCTACGCCACTGTGCCCAATCACACCTGAAACATCTTCATGAGGCACAGAGAGATTCTCACTGTAAAAACTCACAACTCTATTAGCCTTCTAATGAACATTCAGTCAACAGACAGGTAAATTCTCCTGCACCAAGTGAGCTAGTTCCAAACCTTTGAACATTTTTCTACTCATATCAATACAAAACTGCATTAAGGGGCCCTTTTACAAAGCATCTGTAAACCCCGACGCAGGCTTACAGCATGCTAACTTGGAACTCCTGCCGGGCAAACGCGGCTACCGGCAGCAGTCCCGCCTCGAGCATGCGCCATTTCTGGCATGCCGAAAAAATTTTTATAGCGCGGCGCTAACCTGGTGTTAATTTGGCATCGCTCCATGCTGCCCGGTTACCGCCAAGTTACTGCCCACTCCATACTGTCAGTTACTGTGAGAGCCCTTACTGCCGCTCCATACTGCCCGGTTACCGTGGGAGCCCTTACTGCCACCTCAATGGGTACATGTTCCCCACCACGGCCATTGTTTTAGGGGCTTTTTACCAACTGTGGTAAAAACCGCTCTGGCACACTGGAAAAATGGCCACTGCTGCTACCAAAGGACCCTTTTTCCTGCAGCTTATTAAAAGGATCCCTCAACGCAATGGTGCCTCAGGCATGTCCGTCACCCAAAAAACGTGTACAGCAATGTGGTGTGTATGTTTTACCCTCAAGGCATGGAATGGAAATCCATCAATACACATTCTACTACTGTATGTTTCTTTTGAAAGAAGAAGAAAGATGTTAGCTTTTCAATTTGAATGTACTTAGAATTGTTTTAGCAAAACTCTTTATCCACTTAGAAAATGTGGTCTGATCACCACCCTTCATAGTACATCTGCATTACTGACTAGTGTCTCATGATGCGTTGACAGTGCACTGAAGAAATCCGACACATCATTATGCGATGCCCTCTGAAACATCAGAAAAAAAGAATTCTGTGTGCCAGCTCATTTGTTTAACCACCTGCTCCAGCCTTTATTTTAATACTCTTGCAATTCTAATCTATTGGTAATCAAAGTACAGTAGATAGAGCCTCGCCATCGCCCAGTAAATTTGCCTAACCTTATTTACTAAATGTAGCATTTTTTTTCTAGATAATTTGCTGCACCTGACTGTCAGAATACCACCTCTTTATTCAGCATGCGTAGCAACGGACCTTGACTTCCAAGTAAAAACATAGAAGCATCCTCCAATCAACCAAGCAAACCAAAAGAAGGCATAAAGAAGGGGGTAGACCAATGTGGTTCCAACACAGGATTGAGCCTGCCATGAGTGGGAAAGCGCGGGGTACAAATGTAACAAAAATTTAAAAAATAAATATTTATTAACAACTTATGTAGTAGCAAAAAATGACTCGATGCAGCCTGCGTTTCAACACCACACGTGCCTGCCTCAGGAGTCAAGTATTTTGTGCAATATAACACAACAGAGAAGATTTGTGATCCTCATTCGCCAAGAGTGCAGAGACACATTCCCCCATCACGATCCATTGATCGCCGTTACCAATTTAAACCAGGCCAATACAATTTCCAGGCAGTTTCCATGCCCCACAAGGTCGAGGAAGAGGCAGGGGTGCCATGACACACTGCCGTCCAGTTGAAAATAGATATCCTTGTTCTCAATCTTTCTTCTATCACTTTAAGTAATAGCTATATTACAGTGTTGCAGAAAGGTCTTTTCTTTCTCCCCACCAAACAGTACAATGTGCTTCAGATTTGCATAGCTCTATTTAAATACTAGTAAAAAAGCCCCGTTTCTGATGCAAATAAACCGGGGGCTAGCAAGGTTTTCTTCTGTGTGCATGTGGGAGTGTGTGTGTCACTGCCCTCTCTCCCCTCCCCCCTCTGAGTCCTTCATTGTTACAGAGAGAGCAATTTGATTTCCTGCTTTGCTGTTTTCCTTCACTGTTTGTGTTAGAGAGAGAGAGCGAGGGCGGGGCAGACACTCATGGGGAAACCGGATATCTCTCCTCCTTCACACTTCCGGCTGGAGGCTTCATAGAACGTTGGTGTTGCCTTTTATATATAGAGATACTCTAAAGTTACAGATAGCTCATGTGTTTTCTAAGACAGGCACACCACATATTCACATATCCATTTTAAAGAACCCTTCCACATGGATACCACCAGGTCCAGTCGGTCCTTTGATCTATACCTTTAGTTAATGCATACCGAAAGAGGTTTTTGCTTTAGAGAGGTGTAAGAAACAAAGATATTTCAATTCATCCTCTGAAGAGTTTTGAGCTGTTCACTCTCTAGCAAAGAACACAGATTTAGTCATCAAACCAGTGGCTTAGCCAGACAGCCAATTTTGGATGGGCCTGAGCCCAAAGTGGGTGGGCACAATATTTTCTCTGCCCTGCCCTACCGCAAAATATAAATACATTAGCGAATAAGGATCCTCAAGCTCTGTCAGCTGAAGACTTTCTCTGAAGGTGGCCAGAACTCCCTTTTACCAAACTTGGCAGGCAGCAGCCACTGATGCCAGCACCCTATGCGTGCTTAGCTGTCGGTGACTCAAGCATGCTGTCACCGACTGCAGAGCTTGGTAGAAGGAAGTTCTGGCCGTCTTTGGAGGAAGTCCTCAGCTGGGGAGGCTTGGGATCCCTACCAGCTATACAGCAAGGGTCAGAACTGGTGTTAGACATGCTAGGGCCCCCTCCCTGATCCCCTCTCCTCCCTGCCTGCCCTCCGATTTCCCAACCTGCCATTACTGTCACACCAACAGACCCTCACCAAATACAGAACAAGGGATCACGTATCAGAAATAAAAGTATTTAGACAAAAATTGAACTCGGAACCCCAAAAAGTTAAACTTAGCATGTACGTCAACACTGGAGAAATAAAAACAGAAATGCATTTCCTTTCTCCTGAACACGATACAAACACATTTGCTATGTAGATTTCCCAAAGCCAACATATTCCATTTAAAACATTCAAAATACATTGCTTTTTTCTACCTTTGTGGTCTGGACATTGTATTTTTCCATCATGTTGGTTGCAGTTTCTTTTCTGTTTTCCTGTCAGTCGTCTTCTAATTTTCTTTCGAGCGGCTGCTGTCCATTTGTCTTCTTTTACCTTCACTACACCTGCTTCTGACATATTGACTTCTAATTTTTAGCTCTTTCCTCTCTTTTTTCTTCTTTCTGCCTTGCTGTCATCTCAAATTTCACCCTCTCACTGTTCTCCTCCTTTTTAGTTTACAGCTACCTATCAGATTTTTATCTTTTTCTCTCACCCACTAGCTTTTCCATTTCCCCATCTCACTCCTTCCTCAGCCCTCCATTCCCTTTCATTACCATATTTCTATCCTCTGTAATCACTATCTTTTTATTTATTTCCTTGCCACCCTCTTCCTCTCCCTCCTGGCCTCTCCCACATGGTTCCGCCATCTTCCTTTCCTCCACCCTTCTAGCCCAGCATCTGCTCCCTCTTTCTCCCCACCCCACTCTTGCAGCCTTACATCTCTCTGTCCCTTCTCTCTTCCCTCCTGCCCTCTCCCTCATGTTTCAACATTTCTCCCTCTCTCTTCCCTCACTCCCACTGTCCGGCACCTCTCTATCACCCTTCTGCTCCTGAATCCAACATCTCCTCCTTTCTCCCCTCTCCAGCTCCTGTGTTTCTCTCTCTCCCTCTCATTCACCGCCAGGTCCAATATATCTCCCTCTCTCCCACTTTCTACCATTTCTCCCTCTCTTGTTTTATGGGTCCAATACTTCTCTTCCCCCTCCCCCCATGCAGCATTTTCTCTCTTCCTCCCTTCCACTGCCATGCCCAACATTTCTGCCTCTCCCCCTCCCTTGTGCCCATCCAACATCTCTTCCTGCCCTCCACCATCATGTCCAATTTTTCACCATCTATCTTCTCCTCCTCACCACCCCCTGTCCAAGTCCAACATTTACCATTTCTCCTTCCCCACTACCCCCTATTTCCAACATTTCTCCCTCTCTTGTCCCTCTCCCCTCCCAATGCAAGATTTTTTCCTTTCTTACCCCTCTCTACCCTATGTCCCACAATTCTCTCTCTCTCTCTTGCCCCTCTCCACCTCATGCCCCCCCTTCCAGCATCTATCTTAAGAAGCCCATCCCCCAACTCTCCATCTCTTCAATGAGGCACAGCACCACCCTTAGCAGGCTGAGGTCCGATCCTGCTTCTGCCTCCCTCTCTCCCATAGCGCTTCTCAAATGCTGCCTACCTACCGCCGCCACGATCTAGTATCTTCCTCCCGTCTCAGCACTGCAGCAGCGGAGGCAGAGCAGCGGTAGTGATTCATGCTGCCTCCTGCTTCGTTCTAACCCGGAAGCGTCTCCCCTGCCGTGCACCTGCGTCCTGCCCCAGCAGAAACAGGAAGTTGTAATAATGGGGGTGGGACGCGGCAGAGGAGATGCTTCCGGGTTAGAACGAAGCAGGAGGCAGCATGAATCGCTACCGCTGCTCCGCTGCTGCAGTGCTGAGACGGGAGGAAGATGCTAGATCGTGGCGGCGGTAGGTAGGCAGCGTTTGAGAAGCACTGTGGGAGAGAGGGAGGCAGAAGCAGGATCGGACCTCAGCCTGCTCCCTCCACTGCCGAAATTGAAGCTCTCCGCTGCTGGGTGGGCCTGAACCCCAACTGGGTGGGCCTAGGCCCACCCAGGCCCACCCGTGGCTACGCCCCTGCATCAAACCAGAAGACAAGGGCGGTGGGATTGTGGTTCTGAACTGAATAGACTATAGACAATTATCTGATCGTGACTATTACACTCCTCTCAAGGAACATCCCTCACAAAACTGTACAGAAAGAAATAGCAGAAGTCATAGATCTTGCAGCTGGTGTTGGGTTTTTGACCACCAAAGAAAAAGATTTTTTGATGGTTAAGTTTCCAGTTGTTCCTATTATATACATTCTACCGAAAATACACAAGTGTCACTCATCCACCAGGCAATCCCATTGTCTCCAGCAATGGGTCTATTTTATAGAGCCTTGTTCAAATTTGTAGACTTCTTTCTCCAACATCACGTTCCTTTGATTTACTCCTATATTAGGACTCTACACATTTCATTAATATTTTAGACAGTTTAGAATATGACCTATCAGACATCATCTTAGTGACTCTACACATTGACTCCCTTTATACTAATACACTCCAATTGGAAGCTCTTACAAAAGTTCAAAATATATTGAGAGGCAGGACCAGAAACTAACTGCAGTAGTTGCACAGATCACGGGCCCTGAAGAAGGACTCGAAACCTTGGTCATTGTCGGGCGTGGGAAGGAAAAGAGACTGTGCCGCTGCAAAAGATAAGTTTTTGTATTTTGCAATAATTAAAAATTTAAAAGACTAAAAAATGTAAAAGACTATAAAGACCTGTGGAGGTTTTTGTGCCGATGATGACAGCAAGTGCTCCATACAGTTGAAGGCCATTGAGCCCAGGATAGAGGAGTCTGGAGGCTTTTCCTCCATTGATCTGTAACAGTTTATGAGTGGTAGTAATATCACGATAGAGAAATCAGAAGTGAATGAGGATATCTGTGATATATTTCAGGAGTACCATTATCCTCCGTGGCTCCTTGATTTGATCATAGCCATTTTAGTCTTCATCATGTTTTTACCTCCTTTGTTACTTTTACTATTGAATGTTGATGCTTTCTTTAATAGATACCATTTTGTTTGCAATAGAGACTGCTTTGTTTGCAAATTGGATGTTTGTTTTGTCAAGCCTAACTAATCAAATTTTGCTGGTATGTGATTTTTTTAATTCATTGTTTATCTTATCCATATCCTGACATATGCTTTACTGTGATAAGCTGTTAATTGATTGTCCCCTTTTTTGTATACATGACAGTTTTAATTACTTATCTGTTTTTAATTATTTGTTTTTAATTATTTATCTGTTTTAACAATATCATTTACTATTTATATTAATTGTGACAGCTTGATCTTAAGGAAAGCATCAGCTTTCCTTAAGATCTTATATTTATTTATTTATTTTATTACTTTTGTTCAAGTATATACACGCTGCGTTATACTGCAGAAATTACTCAACTCCTGAGGCAGGCACATCTGCCGTTGAAACGCAGGCTGCGTCAAGTCATTTTTTGGGACTGCATAAGCTGATTAATTTTTAATAAATATCCTGGGTTGAAACCACATTAGTCTACTCCTTTTTGCCTTTTAAAGAAACTTAACTTAGCTTTTTGTTATTGCTCTGAGATCTTCGGAGAAAGAACACCCACCTTGTCCTGTTTAGATATATATATCAACTAAATTTGCCCCCTATTAAAATGTTTCTTTGTATTGCACAGTGTTTGCAAATCTGTTATATATATGTTCTTCCATGCGGTTTATTAGGGTATCATTTATATTGTACTGACATTTTTTTCATATTCTGTTATATGACTGTATTACAGTGCTGTTAAATGTATACATTTCTGATACTGTATCATGTGACTCCTATTACTCGGTTTCAATTTGCTGTTTCCAAGTTTATGCTTATACTGGTCATTTTAGTATTGTTACGTTGTTAACAAAATTCTTCAGTACCTGCTGTTCACCGCTTTGACTGAATCTTTGCAGAAAGGCATTAATAAATCCAAATAAATAAACACAAAGTGTTATGTTTACTAAGGCGCATTAGCGTTTTTAATGCACCTTTAAAACTAAGGCTCGTAAACGTTAATGCACCCATACATTCCTATGGATGCGTTAGCATTTAACGTGCATCAACCATTAATGCGTGTTAACAACGCTAACGCGCCTATAGCACACCTTGATAAACACAGATCAAAATTAACAATTATTCCAAATGCAGGGATTAAAGTGGCATGCCATCTTTCTCTATAGTGCTCATCATTTAAGGGAAGTTAGAAATTCCTTCTCTAAGATGTTGCTGGCAAATGGAAGCTCTTTCTGTCCAGTCTATAAAATGAACTTTTAATTTTTTTTAATATTGCACACTTTGATGGCGCCGGAGTCTACTAACTGAAGCAGACTCTTCGGCTGGCGGGGTTTGGGGACCCCCGCCAGCAAACAAGGTACGTAATGCGGCGGCAGGATGGGCGGCGACGGCGGGGGAGGGTTGGTGGCGGGAGGGGGGTTCAAAAGGGTTGCGGCAGGGAGCCAGGGCCAAATCTACGGGGAGCCCAGGCCCCCCAGGCCCCACGTAGCTATGCCACAGATCCCACTGCTGCTCCTTGTGATCTTGGGCAAGTCACCTAACCCTCCATTGCCTCAGGTAGAAACTTAGATTGTGAGCCCTCCTGGGACAGAGAAATATCCAGTGTACCTGAATGTAACTCACCTTGAGCTACTACTGAAAAAGGTGTGAGCAAAATATAAATAAATAACAGTTTTAGATTCTGTTGCTACTGTTTGAGATTCTAAATGGAATGTTGCTATTCCACTTGTGACATTCCATGTATAGAATGTTTGTACATTTGGGAAGCTGCCAGGTGCCCTTGACCTGGATTGGCCGCTGTCGGGGACAGGATGCTGGGCTTGATGGGCATTTGGTCTTTTCCCAGTATGGCATTACTTATGTACTAAGTAGAGAGCTGCATGAAAATGGGAATCTTAGGAATTCTGTGGAACCTGAGGGATTCCCACAGGGATGGAAGAAATTGCTGTGGTATTCCCGTGGGAGTGTAGTCAAACTCTCTAGTAATTCCAGTATAAGGCTTGGAATGCACTGAGGGGCCGCGTAAGCGTCTATATGTGCCCAACGCGTGCCAAAATGGAGTTACAGCACGGCTACCGTGTGGCTCTTGCGGTAATTTCAATTTCTGCGCATCTCCAATACGCGCGGCCGAAAAGTATCAGATGCGCACCAAGTGGCATTTGGCGCACGTAGGTCATTACTGCCCGGTTACCGCATGAGACTTTACTGCTAGGTCAATGGCTGGTGGTAAGGTCTCAGACCCAAAATGGACGCGCGGCAATTTTCATTTTGCCGCACGTCCATTTTCAGCAAAAGTTTTTTTTTAAAGGCCTTTTTTTACAGGTGCGCTGAAAAATGATTCTGCGCGTGCCCATAACCCAAGCCTACACTACCACAGGCCATTTTTCAGTGCATCTTAACAAAAGGACCCCTAAGTGAGGCAGCTGCAACACCAGAGTGAGGTTTGGAATGCTCACTGTTAAATAGTGAATACCATTAAAAAAACACAAGAGGCTGTTGGTGTTGGGGGGGAGATGGAGGGCTTCGAGCGAGTAAGTAATAGCACTGACTCCTGTGGGTACGGATGGGGATGTAGGAGATTGCGGGGATGAAGTGGACCTTTGCAGGTACAGGTAGGTATGGGTTAGATTCCATTGGGAACTGGTGGAGATGGGTGCAATTTCTGTCCCCGTGCAACTCTCTACTGCTAAGACCCTACTGCTAATAAAATTCTTGGGCCACCAATGCATAATGTGACCTATACAGTGGCTACACAACACAGAGTTAGAGCTCATTAAATGAAACGGTTTACTTTCAAGTTTGCTCCCGAAGCAATTAAGCACAATTTTACATCCAAGGAAAAAAAAAGTTTCAGCAATCATGAAATCTTTGATAGAGGTCAGATAGGGAAAGAGGTTTCTAATTTTGACTCACTTTTCAGGCACACCATCTAAATACCAGTTCTGTTTCTTTTGCCAAACTGTAGACACAGCAAAGCCATGTCAATGAGGGAAATGGAACTTGATATACTGCCTTTCTGTGGTTTTTTGCAAACGGGAACAATGTACTGCTCCTACAATTTGACATGTCCAGTGCGTTCGACATGGTTAGCCACCAGATACTCTCACACCCATCCTGTTAGACTATCAATGAAATGCTTTGATGTACCCTTGCATACCTCCTACCCACCCCACCCTCCCACACTGTCAAAGTAATGCTTGGATGTTTCACTTATATACTATCTGCTACCACATTTGCTTATTTCCGATCTGACGAAGAAGGGCAACCTTCGAAAGCTAATCAAGAAATGTATTAAGTTTTGTCCAATAAAAAAGGTATCATCTTATTTTCTTTTCCATGTTTTATTTTGTTTGATTTCTTTTTTTTCCAATTGTAAGTTTTATTCAACATTTCAAAAATTATACAACACAAATAATCTCATAGCCTAATGGCTACCAAATCTCAAATGTAACAAAACGTATCTGTAACAAATAACCAGATTGATTTTATTATCTCCCCCTCCCTCCAATCCCCCCACCCAGCCCCTCTTGTCATGACTGTCTTATTTTGTTTGATTTCTATTGATAACCTTTAAGAGTGGACTAACACAGCTACCGCACCTCTCCACTCTTGCAACTACATTCAAAGCGGTTTGCATAGTATATTCAGGAACTTATTTTGTACCTGGGGCAATGGAGGGTTAAGTGACTTGCCCAGAGTCACAAGGAGCTGCAGTGGGAATTGAAGTCAGTTCCCCAGGATCAAAGTCCACTGCACTAACCACTAGGCTACTCCTCCACTAGTGACATTCCATGTAGAAGCCTGCCCTTGCAGATTGGCAATGCGGCCGCGCAGGCTTCTGTTTCTGTGAGTCTGGCGTCCTGTCAGACTCACAGAAACAGAAGCCTGCGCGGCTGCAAGGGCAGGGCTACATGGAATGTTGCTAGTGGAATAGCAACATTCCATGTAGAATCTCAAATAGGGAAAGGGAAATGGGACTTGATATACTGCCTTTCTGAGGTTTTTGCAACTACATTCAAAGCGGTTTGCATAGTATATTCAGGAACTTATTTGTACCTGGGGCAATGCAGGGTTAAGTGACTTGTCCAGAGTCACAAGGAGCTGCAGTGGGAATTGAACTCAGTTCCCCAGGATCAAAGTCCACTGCACTAACCACTAGGCCACTCCTCCACAAGATGAGAAATTAGTTTTCAGTGAACAGTGGGGTAAGTATTAAAGACATGCTAATGTTCCTTGCATATAAATTTAAAAACTGAATCTTAGCATTGCAATAATAAAACTTCAGGTACTTAGTACACATATATTTGTGCATTCACACAAAAGTTTGTATCATGTATTTCACTGCTCATGCATAAAGGAGCGAGACTGTAATCCCTTATAAAATGGAGCCAAGACTGAATTATTTTAGTCTGAGAATCCCCTCATGAGTGAGCTTTGCAGACAAAAAGAATAAAAGCAGCCTTCCAATTTAAGCAAGGTAATAGATAAAATACAAAAATATGAAGGTAAAGCTTTCATGCTTCTTTGGGTGTCTTTTGGGAAATTGAAAATCTTGATACAGTATTAAACAAAAGCTATGAAATAGAAACAGAAAGATGAACCTCTTATTCTCACAGAATCCTAAACTCCCAAGATGCACTGCAGATGAGGAAGTCACACTGCTCAAAGCCTAAGAAAGCAGACACAAACATAACTTTGTCACTATTGGCCAGTGTTGCCAGGTGGCCGGTTTTACCGCCCAATTGGGCGGTTTTCCGCGACCCGCCGTGGGAAATTTTTGCCCGCGGCGGGTTGCGGTTTTTTGGGCTGCTTTTGGGTCGTTTGGGCGGTTTTTTGGGCGGCTTTTTGCCTTTTTTTCGGCCGCGGGGGGCGGGGTTAGTGACGTTTTTGGGCGGGGTTAGTGACGTTTTGGGCGGGCCGATGACGTCGGAGGCGGGGCCGATGACGGGGAGGCGGGGCCGATGACGTGGGAGGCGGGGCCGATGACGGGGAGGCGGGGCCGGTGACGGCGGGGGCGGGGTTGATGACGGCGGGGGCGGGGGTGATGACGCGGGGGTGGGGGTGTCAGGGGCGGGGTTTGTGTTTGGGCGGGTTTTGGGCTGTTTTTTGGGCTGGATTGGGCCAGGTAGCAAATCTTAGCCACCTGTGCACAGAAAGCCAGTGTCAGATTCAGGTTTAAAGCTCTAGAATTCCTTTCTCTAGTGCCAAGGTATAGTACTGTTAAACTATCAACTAGGAGGAATATGGTCTTCTTCTATGCTGGACTTCTTTTGTGGAACACCCTTCCAATTGATTCATGTAATATTTCCAAATAGGAGCATGGTAGCCCCAGGATGGGTGGCTGCCAATGTGCGTTTCTGTAACCAGAATCACAGCAACAGGAGGCAAATTTACAAGAGCTTTTTGGCAGTGTATTGTTGGCCTGCATTAATAAAATCATACTTATTATTATATAGGGGAAAGGGGACTTGATATACCACCTTTCTGTGGTTTTTGCAACTACATTCAAAGTGGTTTAGATAGTATATTCAGGTACTTATTTTGTACCTGGGGCAATGGAGGGTTAAGTGACTTGCCCAGAGTCACAAGAAGCTGCAGTGGGAATCAAACTCAGTTCCCCAGGATCAAAGTCCACTGCACTAACCACTATGCTAGCTCCGGTTTACAACGTGGCAGCGGCTAGCTTGGCTTTGTAAACAGGGGTGATAATTTGATGCGGGTAACAATAATTAAAAAAGAACATGAACCAATCGTTCAAAAAGTACATATACATACTAATAAAAAGTACAAGTAAAAGATCTAATAACTAATTATAAGAAAATCGCTAATATCACTTAGAATTAGACATCAAGCCCATTTTACAAAGGCACGCTACAAGCATGCTAGCATTTTTACTGCATGCTAACCATGTAGATGCCCATATTATTCCTATAGGTGTCTACACAGTTAGCGCGCTAATTTTTAGCACATGCCAAAAACGCTAGTGCGCCTTCGTAAACAGGGCACCCTAGGGGGCACTTGTAAAAAGTTTTAAAAAAAACAGTAAAATACCTCCCAAGTCCATAGCTCCCTTCCCTTGGGTGCTGAGCCCCCCCAAATCCCCCCCAAAACCCACTCCCCACAACTCTACACCAGTGCCATAGCACTTATGGGTGAAGGGGGGCACCTACATGTGGGTACAGTGGGTTTGGTGGGGGTTGGAGGGCTCCCATTTACCACCACAAGTGGAACAGGTAGGGGGGATGGGCCTTGGTCCACCTGCCTGAAGTGCACTGCACCCACTAACAACTGCTCCAGGGACCTGCATACTGCTGTCATGGAGCTGGGTATGACATTTGAGGCTGGCATAAAGGCTGGAAAAAAAGTTTTTAAAGTTCTTTTTTTTTTGGTGGGAGGGGGTTAATGACCACTGGGGGAGTCAGGGGAGGTCAGTGGTCATCTGGGCAGTTGGGGCACTTTTTGGGGACTTGTTCGTGAAAACAAAAGGGTCCAAAAAAAGCAACTCAAATTCTCTCTACTGCCGCCCTTCTTTTTTCCACTTTCAGCCGAGGGCACCCATCTCTCCTCAGCCGATAAACACGCCCCAGTCCCCCCTTCACCACGCCTCCGACACGCCCCCGTCAAGTTTGTTTGTTCCCGCAACAGACTGCAGTTGGAGGCGCCCAAAATCGGCTTTCGATTAAACCGATTTGGGTGCCCACGGGTCGAAATATGGGCGTCTTTCTTTTTCGAAAATAAGCCCGATAGGGGCTCATTTTCAAAGAACTTAATACACACAAGGTTCCAGGCAATTTTTCACACATAATACAAATTTCAACATCTATTGAGGGAAAAAATAAGGCCACTTTTACTTTTCTGTGTTACCAATGAACACAGTTCACTGCCACTATCATCACTTAGAGGGTCTTTTACTAAGCTGCGGGAGTGTTTTTAGCGCGCACTAATGATTAGCAAGCGCTAAAAGATAGAGACGCCCATAGGAATATAGTAACATACATAGTAACATAGTAACATAGTAGATGACGGCAGAAAAAGACCTGCATGGTCCATCTAGTCTGCCCAAGATAAACTCATATCTTGAATTTGTACCTGTCTTTTTCAGGGCACAGACCGTATAAGTCTGCCCAGCAGTATTTCCCGCCTCCCAACCACCAGTCCCGTCTCCCATCACCGGCTCTGGTACAGACCGTATAAGTCTGCCCTCCCCTATCCTAGCCTCCCAACCACCAACCCCTCTTCCCCCCACCTGCTCCGCCACCCAATTTCAGCTAAGCTTCTGAGGATCCATTCCTGCTGCACAGGATTCCTTTATGCATATCCCACGCATGTTTGAATTCCGTTACCGTTTTCATCTCCACCACCTCCCGCGGGAGGGCATTCCAAGCATCCACCACCCTCTCCGTGAAAAAATACTTCCTGACATCTTTTTTGAGTCTGCCCCCCTTCAATCTCATTTCATGTCCTCTCGTTCTACCGCCTTCCCATCTCCGGAAAAGATTTTTTTGCGGATTAATACCTTTCAAGTATTTGAACGTCTGTATCATATCACCCCTGTTCCTCCTTTCCTCCAGGGTATACATGTTCAGGTCAGCAAGTCTTTGGTCATACGTCTTGGAACGCAAATCCCATACCATTCTCGTAGCTTTTCTTTGCACCGCTTCCATTTTTTTAACATCCTTCGCAAGGTACGGCCTCCAAAACTGAACACAATACTCCAGGTGGGGCCTCACCAACGACTTGTACAGGGGCATCAACACTTCCTTTCTTCTGCTGATCACACCTCTCTCTATACAGCCTAGCAACCTTCTCGCTACGGCCACCACCCTGTCACACTGTTTCGTCGCCTTCAGATCCTCGGATACTATCACCCCAAGATCCCTCTCCCCCTCAGTACCTATCAGACTCTCCCCGCCTAACACATACGTCTCTCGTGGGTTTCTACTCCCTAAATGCATCACTTTGCATTTCTTCGCATTGAATTTTAATTGCCAAACCTCAGACCATTCTTCTAGCTTCCTCAGATCCCTTTTCATGCTTTCCACTCCCTCCCGGGCGTCCACTCTGTTGCAAATCTTAGTATCATCCGCAAATAGGCAAACTTTACCTTCTATCCCTTCGGCAATGTCACTCACAAATATATTGAACAGAATCGGCCCCAGCACCGAACGAACTCCATTTACCACCACCCTCTGTCGTCTGTCCGTCAACCAGTTCCTAATCCAGTTCACCACTTCGGGACCTATCTTCAGCCCATCTAGTTTATTTAAGAGCCTACTGTGAGGAACCGTGTCAAAAGCTTTGCTAAAATCTAAGTAGATTATGTCTATAGCACGTCGATGATTCAATTCTCCAGTTACCCAATCAAAGAATTCAATGAGACACGATTTCCCTCTGGTAAAACCATGTTGTCTCGGATCTTGCAGCTTGTTGGCTTCTAGGAAATTCACTATCCTTTCCTTCAGCATGGCTTCCATTACTTTTCCAATAACCGAAGTGAGGCATACCGGCCTGTAGTTTCCAGCTTCTTCCCTATCACCACTTTTGTGAAGAGGTACCACCTCCGCCGTTCTCCAGTCCCTCGGAACCTCTCCAGTCTCCAAGAATTTATTAAACAAATCTTTAAGAGGACCCGCCAGGACCTCTCTGAGCTCCCTCAATATTCTGGGTTGGATTCCGTCCGGTCCCATGGCTTTGTCCACCTTTAGCTTTCCAAGTTGTTGATACACACTCTCTTCCATGAACGGTGCTATATCCATTCCATTCTCAGGTGTACTTTTGCCAGTCCCTCGCGGTCCTTCTCCAGGATTTTCTTCAGTGAAAACCATAGGCGTAGTTTGACTGTTTCATTTGGGGGGGGCAAAGGATGGGGCGGAGCATATTAGCATATTCATTTGCATATATACATATGCAAATGAATATGCTAATAGGGAGGAAGGAAGGGAAAAAGAGCTGGCTTTTTTTGGGAATAATAATACCAATTAGGGAATATATAATTATAACAAAGTACGCTTATAACGAACTATTGTACCATGTACTCTCTGTTATAAAGCCATATTACCACTTCTTATCATTTAATACTTTAATATAAAAATACACTTAACACCCCCACCTTATACAAAAACATATATCTCAACAATATACCAAACGTCGTTGAACATTCCTATTCCAATAACAGTCATACGTATCATTTAACAACTGCTGAACCACCTAAGAGATTGAAACACTCCTGCTGTTATTTTTCAAATCTCATTCAATGTTGTCAGTTCCTGAGGCGCCCAACCCTCAGTTGATCATTTATGTCCTCAATGTTCAAATGTTGCAATACATCCGTTTTGAGAACTTATGATGCGTTATTCAAAAAACATAGCAGCAGCAGAAATTATATTCCATCCTCGAGAACTCCTTCAGAGGAAATCATCCATGCATTAGACCGTTGGCAATAAGGAATCACAACAACCAAGACCTCCTGTGCTTCATTTTGTTACAGCCAATTCTCACTCTTGGTTCTCAATGCGAGACCGCATTTCGCATATAGCTTCTTCAGGAGAACCACCATCACCAACCTAAATAAAACAAATATACATTCTATAACCCACCAATTTATCTTTCAAAATCCCCTAAATATACACTTGCTACTATCTATTTAATACATATCTTTGCATATAAATTCACTCGGCAACTTACCCGTCGGGCTATTTTCCGCCTCCGGGCTGGCAGGAAATGACAACACTCATGACCCTATAACTAGTAGAGAGACAGATATATATACTCCTACTACTAGGTGGCCCCGCCTCTCTCTTACGACCACCCCTCAAATCCACTCCACTTCCTGGTTTAACCCTAGAGGTGTTACTGTTCTCCATAAGAAAATTAGACGCTGTTCTATATTAAACAAAATTTCGCTTACACTTCCACCCCGATCTGATACAGGAATTTGTAGCAATGCTATGCATCTGATATCCTCAATTACATGTTTATGTTCGTCCCAATGGGTAACCAACGGGGCCTCATACCTCAAGTTTCTGATGTTACTAATATGTTCAGCTAATCTGATCTTCAGCTTTCTCTTCGTGTGACCTATGTAATATTTGTCACATGGACATATAATACAATAAACCACCCGCTCACTGTGACAGTTCGTAATAGATTGCAGATAATAATATTTTTGCGAGCCAGGAATTTTGACCTTATTAGTCACTACCGCATATTTACAATATACGCAATTGTCACAAGGCGAATGATGCCCCCCATATAGTTTACTCTTGGGACGTCTTAGCAGTTCACCTAAATTTGATTTACGGCTAAATGCCATTTTCGGATGCTCTTTAAAGACTGGATGAATACCCAATACATGCCAAAATTTATGAATTATATGGCCAATCATCGGTGCCTTTTGGGAAAAAGGTAGGACACATGCTATAGGTTTATGCAACTTCCTCTTTTTTGGAATAAGTAACCAATCCCTTTGGGCATATCGTGCTCGTTTATACGCCCGTTTTAGTACTGCCAAGGGATAACCCCGTTGGAGAAACCTCTCCGTCATCTGATATGCTTGACTTTTAAATTCCTCCAAAGAGGAACATAACCTACGCAATCTTAAATACTGTCCAACAGGGACACCCCTTTTCAGGGCTATGTGATACTGTAAGTACATAAGTACATAAGTAGTGCCATACTGGGAAAGACCAAGGTCCATCTAGCCCAGCATCCTGTCACCGACAGTGGCCAATCCAGGTCAAGGGCACCTGGCACGCTCCCCAAACGTAAAAATATTCCAGACAAGTTATACCTAAAAATGCGGAATTTTTCCAAGTCCATTTAATAGCGGTCTATGGACTTGTCCTTTAGGAACCTGTCTAACCCCTTTTTAAACTCCGTCAAGCTAACCGCCCGTACCACGTTCTCCGGCAACGAATTCCAGAGTCTAATTACACGTTGGGTGAAGAAAAATTTTCTCCGATTCGTTTTAAATTTACCACACTGTAGCTTCAACTCATGCCCTCTAGTCCTAGTATTTTTGGATAGCGTGAACAGTCGCTTCACATCCACCCGATCCATTCCACTCATTATTTTATACACTTCTATCATATCTCCCCTCAGCCGTCTCTTCTCCAAGCTGAAAAGCCCTAGCCTTCTCAGCCTCTCTTCATAGGAAAGTCGTCCCATCCCCACTATCATTTTCGTCGCCCTTCGCTGTACCTTTTCCAATTCTACTATATCTTTTTTGAGATACGGAGACCAGTACTGAACACAATACTCCAGGTGCGGTCGCACCATGGAGCGATACAACGGCATTATAACATCCGCACACCTGGACTCCATACCCTTCCTAATAACACCCAACATTCTATTCGCTTTCCTAGCCGCAGCAGCACACTGAGCAGAAGGTTTCAGCGTATCATCGACGACGACACCCAGATCCCTTTCTTGATCCGTAACTCCTAACGCGGAACCTTGCAAGACGTAGCTATAATTCGGGTTCCTCTTACCCACATGCATCACTTGAATAGTGCAACAATGTATTCCTATCAGTACTCTTCCTATAGATAGAAGTAGATAAGTGATCGAAGTCTGTTTTACTAATTTTAATATCCAAAAATTCCATAGTTTCTCTAGAGACTCGTGTAGTGAATTTAACACACGGGTCTACCTCATTTAATTCTGTTATAAATGTGGCCAAATCCTCCTCCGTGCCCCTCCATAGCATTATAACATCGTCTATATACCGTCGCCACAGCATTACACTAGTATGCCATGGCGAGGAATAGACATATTTCTCTTCAAACTTAGTCATATATAAACAAGCCAATGAAGGTGCAACGGTAGCCCCCATGGCTATCCCTCTTTTTTGAATATAGAACTGCTTTTCGAACTGAAAGTAATTAAACCTGATCACCCATGCTAAAAGTTGTTGTAAAGACATGATCTTTTCCTTAGGTATGTTACATTGTTCCAGAACAGAACCTGCCACTTCCATAACTCCCTCCTGGGATAAATTAGTGTATAAGGCTATTACATCTAAGCCTACCAGTAAGGTGGAATCATCCACCAAACCTTGATCTTTAATTGATTCCAACGTACATATAAAGTCTGTGGAATCCCTAACGTATGAACCCGCTTTACTCACCCATGGTTGGAGAAACCCATCCACAAATTTAGAAAGTGGCTCTAATACCGAATCCCTCGTACAAACTATTGGGCGTCCGGGAGGGTCCACCGTGGACTTATGCACTTTCGGAACAAAATATATGTAGGGAATTTTTGGGTTAGGGTGACAAAGGAATTGTTGTTCCTTTTTTGAAAAAATCCCATCCAACGTCGCCCTCCCCACATAACGAGTTATCAGCTCTTTAAGATACTCAGTAGGGTCATGATTCAAACAATCATAGAACAACCTGCTGTAACTGACGCAGCCCTTCATCTATATATTTTTGTCTGTCTAAAACCACGGTGGAGCCTCCTTTGTCAGCCCGTACTATTACTATTTGATTATTATTTGCCAATTGTTGAGCGCAGTGGTATTGATCCCACGTAAGATTGTATCTATGGGGCATCTTGATTGTTTCCATACGTTCTAATTCATCTAAAACAAGTCTTTGAAAAGCCAAAATAGAAGGATCCGGAGGCCCTGGGGGGGACCAACGGGATTTAATCCCTGTACGGGGCAATATTTTCCCTTCCTCGTTATTTGTCTGAGTGGTATCAAAAAATAACCTTAACTTTAATTCTCTAAAAAACTTATACAACCCTTGTCTAGTGGCAAACCCATCATACATTGAGTATGGAACGAATGACAATCCTTTATTTAATACTTCTATTTGATGTTGAGTAAGGGAATATTTAGACAAATTAATAACTGTATCTATTTCTTGATCTTGCAACTTCTCATTCCTCTTTTGTTTGCTATTGTTTTGACCCCTTGGGTCACTTCTTGAGTTTGTGGTAATAGCCGTAAAAAAGACTCTGGTAACAAATTACCCATATTCAGAGTATCCGAGGCTCCTTCCCCCCTCTGTTCTTTACTCTTTTTAATATTATTCTCTTCTCCCGAAGAATCACTTGATGATAACTTAAATTGAACTTTTCTACTAGACCCCCGACCTCTCCGATTTTTACTTCTTTTATCCATCCATCCGTATACATATCCTTTTGTGTAATCATATTCATCACGCTTAAATTTTGATATTTTTAACTCTCGTTGTTGATTTCGATATTGGTCTATTCTGGAACTATGTTCCTCCCATTGTTTCTCAAATATTGTTTTTTCATAAACTTGTTTAATACCTTCTATTTTCTCATTTAACTCCTGTTGTATTTTATCTATCTCCTCATGGAGAACATCAATAGTCAACAGCATTAAATCTAATGAGCACCTGGTGATCACTGAGTTCCATTGTGTTACATATTGCTCATTACCTAAGAACCGTGGTTCTTTATTAATACGAAGTCCTCGTGGGACTCTTTGTGCGTGACAGTATTCTATCAACGCAGCCGAATGTAACTCAGCTCTCACCAGTGCCTTATGTGTTCTTAAAATCTCCTCCCAACCACATGTCTGCTGTTGAAGAGGATCCGAAAACAACCGTGTACCTCCTAACAGTTCTACTATTCGATCCTCTGACAGCCCAGATTTGGAATCCCAGCGGGCAGTTGCCATCTTAGTACATAAGTACATAAGTAGTGCCATACTGGGAAAGACCAAAGGTCCATCTAGCCCAGCATCCTGTCACCGACAGTGGCCAATCCAGGTCAAGGGCACCTGGCACGCTCCCCAAACGTAAACGTAAACGCTTCCCTTCCCTGTGTCAATAATAATACCAATTAGGGAATATATAATTATAACAAAGTACGCTTATAACGAACTATTGTACCATGTACTCTCTGTTATAAAGCCATATTACCACTTCTTATCATTTAATACTTTAATATAAAAATACACTTAACACCCCCACCTTATACAAAAACATATATCTCAACAATATACCAAACGTCGTTGAACATTCCTATTCCAATAACAGTCATACGTATCATTTAACAACTGCTGAACCACCTAAGAGATTGAAACACTCCTGCTGTTATTTTTCAAATCTCATTCAATGTTGTCAGTTCCTGAGGCGCCCAACCCTCAGTTGATCATTTATGTCCTCAATGTTCAAATGTTGCAATACATCCGTTTTGAGAACTTATGATGCGTTATTCAAAAAACATAGCAGCAGCAGAAATTATATTCCATCCTCGAGAACTCCTTCAGAGGAAATCATCCATGCATTAGACCATTGGCAATAAGGAATCACAACAACCAAGGTGTTAAATGATACATATGACTGTTATTGGAATAGGAATGTTCAACGACGTTTGGTATATTGTTGAGATATATGTTTTTGTATAAGGTGGGGGTGTTAAGTGTATTTTTATATTAAAGTATTAAATGATAAGAAGTGGTAATATGGCTTTATAACAGAGAGTACATGGTACAATAGTTTTTTTTGGGAATAACCATAATGAATATGTATGAGATATCAAGCCGGCTCTTTCTCCCTTCCTTCTTTCCTCCTTACCCAGCACCTCCTCTTCCTCTCCTGTAGTATTTCCCCACCCCCTTTCCCATACCATGCCAGTGTTGACCTTAGAAATGCATAGGCTATATGTAGATCCTTCAAGAGGTAGTGTGTCATGATTTAGGCTCTACACCCCTTCTGATGTTTTGGTGCCACCTCAGTAAGGCCAACACACAATCTCTCCACTGCAAAACGCTATACACAAACTTGTGCAAAAACACACTCATATTCTTACTAAACCATAACAGCACTAATTCCAAGGACAGACTCAGCATGCAGCAATACCAGAAAAATTGAAACTTACATGCAAAATATCACAGATGCACATTTCCAAAAGCTGACATATTCCAATTAATAAATTCTGAATAAAATACTTTTTTCTACCTTTGTTGTCTCATCATTTAGTTTTTCTATTCGCTTTGGTCCCAAGTGTCTTCTGTTTTATGCAGTGCCTTCTTTATGCAGTAGCCCTGTCCCTACCCTTCCTGGAGTTTCAGTATCTGCCCTCAATGTGTCCCTCACCCCAATCTTCATCCTGTTATTCCTGGTTTTTTTTTTTTTTTGCTAATTCTCCCCTCTTCCAGCACCCTCTCTTTCTATTTCTTCCCTTCTATACAGCACCCTCTCTCCCTATTTTCACTCCTCTGACCAGTATATTCTCTTTCTCTCACCCTCTTCTGTCCAGCTTATCCTCCTTCCCTTACTTCAATCCAGCATCCCTCCATGTCCCCTTCCATGTCAGCTTCTCCATTATATCATTATTTCTCCTATGTCCAGCATATCCCCTCTTTGTCCCCATCCCCGTACAATGTCTAGCACCCCCCCCATCATTTTCTTACGCCCCATTTCCAGCATCTCCCCTGTCCTCTTACCCACCCTATGTCCTGCATCTTCCAATATCCCTTTTTCCCTCCTAGCATTGTCCCTGTATGCCCTTATCCCCTCTCTGTCCAGCATTGTCCCTTTGTGTCCCTGTCTCTAAGCTCCCTCAATGACCAGAATCTCGCTTCTCTGTCTCCCTGACACTCTTTTTTCTCTTCCCTTCCTCCTACCATCCATTCTCCCTTCTTCCCTCCTACCAGCTAATCCACATCTAACAATCCCTTCCCCCCCCAATCCATCACCTCTTCCTCTCTGTTCATCACCCCCCCCAAAAAAAAAAAATATCCAGCACAGCAGACCTGCACCTCTCTCCCTCCATCCTGTAGATCCTCCTCCTGCCACCATTCACCCCTACCCACATGGTTCCATCACCTCGCTCCTCCCAAAGGTGCAGCTGAACAGTACCTCCATTTTTCTCCTTTTCTCACCTCCCCCCCAATCCCGGTTCCAGCGTCTCTCCCTTTTCCTTCCTCCTCACTCACTTGCATTGATCGCTGCCGGTAGCGGCACTGCAGCCAGCCAGCAATAACAGCAGTCTGCTTCGGACTTCCCTGCTACATGTCCCGCCTCCTCTGGTACAACTTCCTGTTCCGCATAGGCGGGACGTGTGGCAGGGAAGGCTGAGGCTCCGAGGCAGACTGTTGTAATCGCTGCAGCGCCACTACCAACAGCCCCTGGTACCGAAGTTGAAGCGGCGAACGGGTGGCCAGCAGTAGTAAAGGCAGCAAGCAGCAGACAGGCTCGACTCCGCTTCTCTGCCCTCTCTGCTTCCCGCCCAAAAGGAAATGACATCAGAGGAAGGCGGGATGCAGAGAGGGCAGAGAAGCGGAGTCGAGCCTGTCTGCTGCTTGCTGCCTTTACTACTGCTGGCCGCCCGTTCGCCGCTGCGGGTCGTCGTCGTTTGGGGGGCCCCAGTCTACGCCCATGGTGAAAACCAAACAAAAGTATCTATTTAGTAAATTGGCTTTTTCTTCATCATTATCTACATAGCGGTTCGCTGTATCTTTTAGTCTCACAATTCCCTTTTTAGTCCTTCTTCTTTCACTAATATACCTGAAGAAATTTTTGTCGCCCTTCCTTACATTTCTAGCCATTTGTTCTTCCGCTTGTGCCTTTGCCAGATGTACCTCTCTCTTGGCTTCTTTCAGTTTCATCCGGTATTCCTCCCCGTGTTCCTCTTCTTGAGATTTTCTATATTTCTGGAACGCCAACTCTTTAGCCTTTATTTTCTCAGCCACTTGCTTGGAGAACCATATTGGCATCTCTAGCATTTAGTTCATGCTAATCATTAGTGCACGCTAAAAACGCTACTGCAGCTTTCCCTCTCAAAGTGTTTACGCAGGCCTCACAAAGTAGAGATGCTTGCAACTTAAAAACAACAAATCCAGCAATATAAACAACAATTTCTTCTGAGCACACGGAGAGATGGACAGGTCTTGGGATATAAGTGTAATCATGGTCTGGTATTACACTTTCATCAGGGTCAATGAGACTGTGAGGGGCATAATTGAATGAAAACGTCTATCTCCATGGGCGTTTATCTCCGAGAACGGGTCCGTGAAGGGGCGGACCGAACCGTATTTTCGAAAAAAATAGACGTCCATGTTTTATTCGACAATTTGTGAGCTGGGCGTTTTTGTTTTTCAGAGATAATGGAAAATGAAACCGCCCAGCTCAAAAACGAATAAATCCAAGGCATTTGTTCGTGGGAGGGGCCAGGATTCGTAGTGCACTGTCCCCCCTCACATGCCAGGACACCAACCGGGCACCCTAGGGGGCACTTTTACAAAAACAAAAAAAAAGGTAAAAGAGCTCCCAGGTGCATAGCACCCTTCCCTTGTGTGTTGAGCCCCCCAAATCCCCCTCAAACCCACTGCCCACAAGTCTACACCATTACTATAGCCCTAAGGGGTGAAGGGGGGGCACCTACATGTGGGTACAGTGGGTTTGGGGGGGTTGACGACTAATAAGCATTAAGCAGCACAATTGTAACAGGTAGGGGAGGGATGGGCCTGGGTCCACCTGCCTGAAGTCCACTGCACCCCCTAATAACTGCTCCAGTGACCTGCATACTGCTGCCAGGGAGGTGGGTATGACATTTGAGGGTGAAAATAAACAGTTGTGAAATGGCATATTTTGTGGTGGGAGGGGGTTAGTGACCACTGGGGGAGTCAGGGGAGGTCATCCCCGATTCCCTCCAGTGGTCATCTGGTCATTTAGGGCACTTTTTGGGGCCTTATTCGTGGAAAAACAGGGTCCAGGAAAAGTGCCCTAAATTCTCACTAAAAACGCATATTTGTTTTCCATTATCGGCGAAAGGCGCCCATCTCTGATCGACCGATAACCACACCCCAGTTCCGCCTTCACCACGCCTTCGACACGCCCCCATCAACTTTGTCCGCATCCGCGACGGAGTGCAGTTGAAAACGTCCAAATTCGGCTTTCGATTATACAGCTTTATTCGCTTTTGTGAGATAAACGTCTATCTCCCGATTTGGGTCACAATATAGGCGTTTTTCTATTTCGATTATAAGCAGGTGTGTCTACTAATAGAATTGTTTAGGACTGATGCTGAGGGTGTTACTTCGGCTATGTAATTGCTTGATACAGTTAAAATGAGAATAGTTTCCAGAGATAATATCTTGCAGATCATTATGCACAAGAAAAATTTCTTTTAACAACTGCCAAATTGTGAACCGATATTACTGTATGAATGGGTTAGCCTAACAACCATCAAAGACAGACACGGTCATAAAATTAACATTATAATTGTGTTCGCATTGGGGTTTTTCGATTGATAGTGCAGTCATTGTTGCTTTCAAAGATGGATTATTCTAATATCGTGTATGTGAGCTGCACTAGATCAATAATAAAAAGGCTACAAACAGTACAAAAATTGGTAATCAGGATTATTTACTCTTTAAGAAGGGACAAATCTATTTTGCCTTATTTTTATAAATTGCATTGGTTGCCAGTTATTGCACGATCTCATTTTAAACTATGTACATTTGGGGCCCTTTTACTAAGCTGCATAGGTGCCTGCATGCGGCCAACGTGCATCAATTTGGAGTTACCTCCCGGATACCATGTGGCCCTTGCGTGCAGAGAATATTATTTATTTTCTGGCGTGTGGCAGAAACGGGCAGTAATCGTCATTCTATGCACGTAGACGATTACCTTCCAGAAGACAGTGCACAGCACTTGCCACCTGAGTCATCACACTAGCCCCGCAAACTCGTTTTATGAGGAAAACCCTAACTGTATTCCCTTTGAAAATCTGGCCAGAACAGAATGGAGCTGCAAGTCTGTCACATACATTTGCACCTGCTTTGAAGAAGGTATGAAAATATGTTACACAAGTCAGCACGGGGCTTTCTAAAAGCCTCACACAGCCCTTTCCTCCCTCAACCTTACTCCACCCCATATCCATCCCTATTTTTATCTGTAGTGCAGGGGTTCTCAACCCAGTCCTCAAGACACACACAGCCAGTCAGGTTTTCAGGATATCCACAATGAATATGCATGAGATATATTTGCACAGAATGGAGGTAGTGCATGCAAATCTTTCTCATGCATATTCATGATGGTTATTCTGAAAACCTGACTGGCTAGGTGCATCATAAGGACAGGGTTGAGAATCCTTGCTATAGTGAGAGGAGCATATTTTCAGATTCTGAAAATTAACCCCCTGTTGTCTTAATCATCATTTCCAAAAGTTCCATTTACAGATCCAGCAGATCTCAAAAAGGAGTATGAAAGAAATCTATTCTTTTCAAGCTTCAAAAAAAAAAAAATCAAACAAATTCCACTCTGGTGACAGTTTCCGACAACATAGCAACTAACTCATTTCTTTCTGAAAGACCAGATAGTTTTTGTCTGGCATTTCATTTCTTCTAGCATGAAGAAAAATTATTCAGCTGCAGCCATTTTAAGGTAAATTAACACAACACTGAGAAAAGCTACTGGGGCTAAGAGAAAACTATAAATACTGTAATATGTTTTCTGATTATTCCAATCTCAAGCCTTTCAGAAACTCCAATATTCTAGCTTCATTTCTGGAGAAAAACTGCAGATCTCTGGGGAAAAAACAAAAGTACTGGCTTGTGCAAAATTATTTCTAGGCAGATGGGAACTGTCCAAATTCAATTAAATGCAATAATGAAGGGGAATTGCTAAGACCAGTAGGAAGTAACAAGTACTAAGAACAAACATAGAAAGCATGTAAGACCAGCACATCAGTTCCCTTACACTATTTTTAACACAATGCATGCAAATGGCAGATGAAATTTAATGTGGACAAATACAAAGTAATTCACACTGGGAAGAATAATCCAAATCATAGGGCCCTGTTTACTAAGCCATGCTAACATTTTAGCACACTCTAATACTAGAGACACCCATAAGAATATATGGGTTGTTACATTTGTACCCCACACTTTCCCACTCATAACAGGCTCAATGTGGCTTACATGGGGCAATGGAGGGTTAAGTGACTTGCCCAGAGTCACAAGGAACTGCCTGTGCCTGAAGTGGGAATTGAACTCAGTTCCTCAGGACCAAAGTCCACCACCCTAACCACTAGGCTATTCCTCCACTCTAGAATTAGTGTGCCTAGAGCGTGGCTTAGTAATCAGGGCCCATAGTTATTTAATGATAGGGTCCACCTTAGGCGTCAGCATCCAAGAAAAACATCCACCATATATAATCACAAGTCGAGCCCATGGATAAGTTGAGGGCAACTGCAGCTAAGAACAATCAAAAATGATGCAACCCTAGTATAAGCTGAGGTTCCCCCCCCCCCCCCCCCAGCCCTCTCTCCCTCCCTCCCAGGCCAAAATTAACCCCTTCCCTGTCAGTATCGGCATTTCAAACCCTCGCCCCCACCCTGCGTACCTTCTAAAGTATCTCCTTTAGAGTAGTGGTAGTGCAGTGATCCTCTTAGGCTGCCTGCTTCTTGCCCCAGAGCACTTTCTTTGGTCTGTCCCGTCCCCTGAATCAACTTCCTGTTTGGTGGGACAAATCAGAGAGTGTGCTCTGGGGCAGGAAGCAGGCAACCTAGGAGGACTGCTGCACTGCCGCAGCTCTAAAGAAGATATTTTGAAAGGTACACAGCAAGGGGGGGGGGGGTGGATTTGAAATGCTGAACCCGCGGAATAACAGGAAAGAGACTGTGCTGCAGATGGGGTTAGAGATGCGTAATTTGTTTGGCCTCATAGGTAAGACAACCACAGGCATTTTAATGCATTTTTTAGCCAAAATTATCGACTTTTAATTGCATATATACAGTAGGTGTCGTCGCGGACAATATGCTGAAATCGTCTGACCCGCTTGAAACTAACTCTCCTCCACTGGATTAAAAGTCTGTACAGGATTTCACAGCACATATTTTTAGAAGGCTGAAAAGGTATTTCAATAGGTATGTTAAGACTGGGACAATAAAATAATGTTGTTGCTTAATATTTTCAGATGAAAGCCAGTTATTGGGTTCTCCTTCCCGTAGCAGGTGGAAGGTACCTGGGCACTTTCAGAGCATGGACTTTATGCTAGTTAGGTTTTAAAGAGACATAATTTGGGCTGCTTCTCTTTGACAATTAATTACAAAATGCATATGACAGAAGTACCAACATTCTTTGCAACTATGGGGGTCATTTACTAATACTTAGCACGCGTTATCTGCCGTAGAGTAATAAAATAGACTCTGCAACAGATAGAGGTAGATTCAGAAAATGGCACCCAAAGTTAGGGAGACTAAATAAGACAGTGGGAAAAAAAAACATATGAAAAAAACTCCTGCAGACACTTTGTGCAGAGTCTAAAGTAAGGCTTCTGTCTATGTTTCTTCTATATTTTTTCTATTATAATGGAAAAAGGAGGAAAAAAGGCCTCAGAAGTCAAAGGTTTACAGCTGCAGCAACAGTCGGCAGTTTGAACTTCATGTAATTATTTCACCATTTGTTCACAAACTGCAGCACCTTGGAACTTAAACCAATCATTGGTTTAATTATTGGCCAAAAACCTCCCAATTTTTATTCTCAAACTTGTCTTTTTCAAAATAACCACTTGTGGGCAAAAAGTTTAATAGTGCCTTTAAACACTGACATGCAGCGGGAAAATAAAAGCTTTTAATTTCCACTTAGCTTTGTAGAAGATCCAAATGGGGAGCCATTTCACCACAGAACAGGCTTCATCAGGGGAATATTTCAATTTGCATGCTTCTCATAATGACTCACATCTGGCACACCTGGCAACCAGCATCCAAGAAAGATGAAGGTTGTACTTCTGTGACACCGGGGACCAGCGGCTGAGAAGAGACTCCTGTAATAGCCATATATGAGCCCCTGCCCATGGCACCACTTCCATCGCCACTGTCATTGACCCCAGAACCTGGACATAGTCCCAGACCCTGGCTTTGCCTAGAATGAGGAGAAGATTAATCTGTTGAGCCAGCTTTGACCTCCTGCGTTCCGTGAGGAAGATCCTCTCCCTTGCTGCGTCGAATAGAACGCCCAGATACTCCATCACCTGTAATGGAGTCAGTCTACTCTTCTCAAAATTGATCATCCAACCCAAGGACTGCAGAAGATGGACAACTTTGTCTGTGACCACCAAGCTGTCCACACAGGATGACGCATGAATGAGCCAGTCATCGAGGTACAGGTGAACTCTGATCCCTGGTGCCAAAGGAAGGCCGCCACCACAACCAGAAACTTGGTAAACACTCTTGGTGCTGTGACAAGACTGAAGAGCAAAGCCCTTAACTGGAAGTGAGGGCCCAGCACCACAAAATATAGAAATCTCTGATGTGGTGGCCATATTGGTACATACAAGTACGCCTCCTTGAGATTGAGAGCAGCAAGGAATTCTCCCACTTGAATTGAGCCCATGACTGCTCGTAGTGTTCCATGTGAAAGCAGAACACTCAGAGACAGCAGTCTAAACCTTTGAGATATAAGATCAGATGAAAGGTGCCTTCCTTATTTGGGACAATGAAGTAGACTGACTATCTGCCTTGTCCCTATTTGGCCTGGGGAATTGGAACAATGGCCCGGAGAGCCAGTAATGAATATACGGTGGACTCAACCTCGACTGCCTGGGTTCCCTTTTGACAAGTAGGATGCAAGAAGAGAGGAGCAACTGGGTGGGAGAACTCCAACTTTAAACCTTCTATAAGAATATCCAGAACCCACTGGTCTGATATGATTTTGTCCAACTCCTCCAAAAACTACTGAAGACGTCCTCCCACCACAGGAAGAGAATAGTGGACCAACCTCGCATCACTTCAAAGTTTGGGAGGCATTGAGGGGCATAATCAAACGGCGCCAGCAATCTATATGGCCAGCCATCTTCGGGGCCGGCTCTGCAAAGGGGCGGTGCCAACCGTATTATCGAAAAAGATGGCCGGCCATCTTTTCTTTCGATAATATGGCTGGGGCCGGCTAAAATCTCAACATCTAGGTCAAATGTTGAGATCGCCGGGTTTACAGATGGCCAGCTTCAAAATAGTGGAAAAAAAATCCAAGTGCTCGTCAGGGACGTCCTAAATCAAAACTATTTTTGCTTGGCTTTTTCAGTAGTACCAGTGGGATTTAAACCAGCCAGGACGTCCTAAATCAAAACTATTTTTGTTTGGCTTTTTCAGTAGTGCCAGTCCACCTCTGGATTACAAGACCACTGCTCTAACCACTTGGCCATAGCTCAACTTACTTGGATGGCCCTCCCTATTGATTATGCCCCTTCAGGTCTCTCTCAGCCAATCACAAACAGGGGTCTCTCTCAGCCACTCACAGACAGCTAAATGCACTGTGATTAGCTGAGACCCCTGTCTGTGATTGGCTGAGAGAGACCTGAAGGGGCATAATCAAAAGGGAGGAACACCCAAGTATGTGGAGCTGTGGCCAAGTGGTTAGAGTACCAGTCTTGTAATCCAGAGGTGGCTGGTTCAAATCCCACTAGTACTACTGAAAAAGCCAAGCAAAAATAGTTTTGATTTAGGACGTCCCTGACAAGCACTTGGATTGTTTTTGGGTGGGAGGGGATTGGTGACCACTGGGGGAGTAAGGGGAGGTCATCCCTGATTCCCTCGGATGGTCAGTTAGGGCTCCTTTTTGAAGTTTGGTCGTGAAAAAAAAGGGACCAAGTAAAGCCGGCGAAATGCTCGTCAAGCCTGGCTTTTTTTTCCATTATCGGGCAAAGCCAGCCATCTCATGAGCACACCCCTGTCCTGCCCCATCCCGCCTTCACTACCCTACCAACACGCCCCCTTGAAATGTCGCCAGCTCCACGATGGAAAGCAGTTGAAGCCGGCCAAAATCGGCTTTCAATTATACCGATTTGGCTGGTTTCAGGAGATCGCTGGCCATCTTCCGATTTGTGTCGGAAGATGGCCGGCGATCAATTTCGAAAATGAGCTGGATTTGGTGCTCCAGCTGATTGAGAGGAGGACTTCCTGTCACTTGCTGCCCTACGATCGGTTCTGAGTCAAACTTTAGTCAGACATACCACTGCTGGCTGCTCCACCCCAAGCTCACAGTCTCCACAAGTCTTAGCTCGGATGAGAAAAAAATCAGGACTGATACTCTGTTCCACACTCTCCAGTAAACCTCTTTCCGTCTTTTTTTTTAAGGTTGCTGTGCTGGAAAAGGAGAGCTCCACAAGAAACAGGGGAGAGGTGATGGGAGGAAAGAAGTAAATTTGTGGGGCATCAGAGACAGGGATCTGAAGACTTCCAGATATGACTCTGCAGACTCAAGCCACCTGCAAAGCTCAGCTGGGAACCAGTTGACCAACTGGACCAGCAGCAACCAGAGGCTGAAAATTGTGTCCATCCTCCTGCTGAAGATATAAAATACTGAGGAGCTGGACTGAATGCCAAGAGAGATATGTCTCAACTCATTTTTCAGTTCTCTACCTCCACCTGCTGATTGATGGACACAACTATCCCACAGGTTCTGGAACAGTGGGAAGCTACATAATGGAAGTACATATTATAGCAGATAATTTAAGCTATTTGAGAATGTTAACACTTTAAACAGTTCTGTCTGGATTTTTCCGTGGTTTCTATATTAGTCCTCGTCATCATGAATTAGCCTGAGGGGAAGAAGAGGTTTCAATGTTCCTAATACGAATGTTGTTTAATTTAAAAATGCAAATTTTTTTAGAGTCCACCAGGCATAACAGTTGCATTAATTATTCTTTTATGGAAATATTTCTCAAGCTGAGATTTAATTTCTTCAGAACAGTCAGAATTTTGCATTCAATATTTCAGACATCAATCGCAAGCTATAAATGGCCAGATGGTAACCAATTTTTATACC
Organism: Microcaecilia unicolor; assembly: GCF_901765095.1. Taxonomy (NCBI): domain Eukaryota; kingdom Metazoa; phylum Chordata; class Amphibia; order Gymnophiona; family Siphonopidae; genus Microcaecilia; species Microcaecilia unicolor. The sequence continues at coordinate 61,344,942 of NC_044031.1, read as the reverse complement.
GACATCTTTCATCAGTAAGGTTCTTGAAACTTAAAATAGGTGCTAGCTTTAAAGAGGTTATATCTCACCAGTGAAGCAAGACTATATTCCTTTTCACTAGCTTCACTGCAATACTACGCTGACAAGGCAACGGCAATATATAAATTCCACTTCAAGATTACAAAACAGCACTAATATATTCTATCACTTTGCAGAAAGATAGCAGCTGCCCTCTACTGTACCTCTAGTGAATTAATCAAAAGCAACTAAGGAGACCACAGCTAACTAACTTACTCAACATTTCCAAAAGGAAATTCAGGATGAGAAAACAGACACATTTTCAGAAGTCTCTGAAGGTTTATTTGTCTTCATCAGTGTATGGACTCACGTAACACTATTTAGGCACACCCAGGCAGATCAGGATCGTCCCAGTAATTTATTAGCGGCACTTTCTCAATAGCAGATCATGAGAACCAATTTGGCAGTGTTACCTAATTTGGAAGATAAACTAATAGTCATTTGTCCACCAATGTTTTTGTTTTATGATATTCTGCAGTGTTTTATGGGGTCCTTTTACTAAGCCGCGTAAGCACCTACATGCGCCCAACATGCACCAAATCTGAGTTACCACCCGGCTACCACATGGCCCGGGCTGTAATTTCATTTTTGATATGTGTCCCCTAGGTGTGCCAGAAAATAATTTTTATTTTCTGGTGCATGGCGCTACCGGTTAATGCATGTGAACTTACCTCTAAGTCAACGGGTGGTGGTACGGTCTCAGACCCAAAATGGGCGCGCGTCAATTTTCATTTTGCCGAACGTCCATTTTCGGTCAAAATGTTTTTTAAAAAGCCATTTTTTACAGGTGCGCTGAAAAATGGATCTGCGCACATCCAAAATCCGTGCCTACACTAGCTCAGGCTATTTTTCAGCACACCTTAGTAAAAGGACCCCCATGTGTCTTATTGAATTTGACTATGCTGATACTATAGATGCCACAAAGGGGCAAGCATAGTGGCAATTCTATAATGGCATTAGGGCAGTGGTTCTTAACCTTTCTTCTGTTGTGACACACCTGACAGACGATGTTCACACGTGTGACACACTGAACACTACAATTCACAGCTAAACAAAAATAAAATCCTTACTGTTTCATTACTAATAATGATGCAAGGGAAATATAAAATATTCTTAAACAGAATTTATTTTTTAACAAATTGTTAAAAATAATCACAATTTATGTTTTCTTTAAAAAATACAGGCTGTGTATGCTAACTGGGACTAATGTGTTGCAAATAGCTTTCAAACACAGAGTTCAATGATAGACAAATTCATACTACGTTACTGTCAACATCAATAAACCTTTACCCATTCTAGAGTATAGAACTAGGGATGTTTCCTTTACAGCTTGTCGTACATTCTGGTGTCAACTCAAATAGCAGCAACACAAAATTCCTCCACTGCCAGATACTGTGAAGTAACACAAAACCCTACAAATATGCTACCCAGAACCTATAAACAGCAGATCTGCAACATTTCTAGTTGGGGCTGGTGGCAGCGTGGGAGTAGTGGGGAAGCAGAAATAGGGCCAAGTTAATGGGGATTTCAAGTACCTAACTCTTTGAATCTCTGCTCTCCCCAATTTGCAGGTACAGGTAGTTAGGTAAAGCACAATACTCTATAAGTCATGCATCTTGCTGGGAAAAACACCGATGCATGCCTATGCTCTGCCCACAGGTAGCCTGGATTATACAAATGATGACCAAATTTGCATGTAATCCTGAGATCAAAGTACAAATTGAACAGATAACTAGCCAGTAATCAATAATTGGCTGTTAGCTTCTAATCTGGATTTGAACGCAGATCTGGCTGCACACGTCTATAAGGATCTCCACCCAAATCCACTTATGTGCAACCCAAAAGGATGTGACTATCGGAGGGGCATGGGTGGGTCAGGGGTGTGCCAAAGAATTACAGGCAGTGTTACAGAATTTTTTTTTGGGGGGAGGGCTAGTTATGCACCAGAATTTACACCAGGTTTCATGTGGTTTAAGTCCTTGTGCCAAAAATTGGACATCAGGATGTGCGCAGCCTGGACCACGCTTTATAGTGCTCAGCGCACCTAATTTTTGGCGCCATTTACTGAATCCGGCCCTAAGCAACTTGCGTGCCACATTTAGAGAACTGCACCTAGCACTTACACATGTATTTGGAGCATAACATAGGAACATAAGAATAGCTATACTGGGTCAGACCAATGGTCCATCTAGCCCAGTATCCTGCTTCCAGCAGTGGCTAAGCCAGGTCACAAGTACCTGGTAGAAACCCAAACTATGGCAGCATTCCATGTTACCAATCCCAGGACAAGCAGGAGCTTCTCTATGTCTGTCTCAATAGCAGACTATAGACTTTTCCTCCAGGAACTTGTCCAAACCTTTTTTAAACCCATATATGCTAACTGCTGTTACCACATCCTCTGGCAACAAATTCCAGAGCTAAACTATTAATTGAGTGAAAACATATTTCCTCCTATTTGTTTTAAATGTATTTCCATGTTACTTCCTCGAGTGTCCCCTATTCTTTGTACTTTTGGGACAAGTAAAAAATAGATTCACTTCTACTCTTTCTACACCGCTCAGGATTTTGTAGACTTCCATCATGTCTCCCCTCATCCGTCTCTTTTCCAAGCTGAAGAGCCCTAACCTCTTTAGCCTTTCTTCACATGAGTGGAATTCCATCCCCTTTATCATTTTGGATGCTCTTCTTTGAACCTTTTCCAATTCCGCTATATCTTTTTTGAGATACGGCAGCCAGAACTGAACGCAATACACAAGGTGAAGGCACCAGTTCTACAGGTAAGTGATAGTATGCTGTAAACACTGGTGCACAATTGTTGCTTTAATTTAGGAGCGCCTTATAGAATTGCTCTTTTAAGTATCTTATATTTTGTAATCCACCTTGGTATGAAAGCAGCATATAAATAAATAAACCATAAACCAAGTCCTTAACAAGGCGATAATATAATCATCTTCAGGTAAACAAAGCTAGATCTCGCTAGCCTAGGACCATAGCTTCTGGGCTCATGCAGATTTTGTCAGTGCTGCTTCTGCCACCGCTCTTTACAGAATGTGGGCAAAAAGTATGGACAGACATATGCACCAAGGGAAGCACTGCAAGGAGCCTTCTTCCATCACATTGGGCCCTTGCCAATTACTACTACTTCTCTAAGTACTAAAATGTTTTCAGAACTTTTAAATATAAAATGACAGCTCAATAATGTATTAAGAATGAAGCCAAGTCCAGCAGCACAAGAATATTTATTTATTAAGGTTTATTAACTGCCTTTATTAAGAGATTAGCCTATGGCCGTGTACAGTAAGTACAAAGATTTTTTTTTTTTTGCTTCGCCTTCCTCTACTTTATAAATGAATCATCCAAGTGCACAGGGCTCCCGAGATCCCTTTGTGAAATTACTTTATGACAGCCTCAGGAACAGAGCAGCAGTAGCCACAATCACTCACAGGAAACTGGCAAATCATCAATGAATCATATGAGGAAAAAGAAAACCTGATTAGCCACATCTAACACACATCTTCAAAAAGTTATTCTTAACCAGCCAATCTGAATCTGAACATTTACCACCAGATTCTATAGAGCAGCACCCAAAATTGGGCACTGATCACAGATCGATGACCACAATAATCAGTCAACGGGCTCCAATGATTTAATTACTGGAGTTAACAAGCACTTAATTGGCACTAATTATGATTTGGGGGCTGATCTGACTGCATGCTATTCTGTCACAATGGGCGCTTAAAATGGATTGCGTGAAACTCACAAGGGGTGGGGGTAGCCATGGGAGGGGCATGGGCAAAAAGATGGGTGCAGTGTTACAGAATAGCAGGGCTCCACACCCAACTTGTGTGCCAGGATTTACAACAGATTTCAGCCACCATAAGTCCTTCCTTCCAAAGTTGAGTGTGCAAGTTGGCACTAAGTGCTCTCATCCCAGAGCGCCCTTTATAAAATTAACATTGAGCACAGATTTTTTTTATCAGCGCCTAAATTTTGGTGCCATTTATAGAATTTAATTCCTAATCCACATGGCTACAGTTCTGTCCCCTTTCCCACATCCACTCCCCACTGGCTGCCCAGGAGCATTTTCCTGTAGTAAGCCTTGTCCACTTTTGTCTCCGATTTAGATTACTGATGCGATCTTGATGTTCCCAAGTAATTCTTTCAACAGTTCACTTAAACAATTTGTGGCTGCAACATCTAGTTTATTAATGCTGTAAAATATTTGGAGCCTAACACACACACACCTCTACTGAATGCTCATTTGTTAATGGCTCCTGGATATGGTTTAGTCTTGGCATCTTGAAATGTTAGAAGATCTCAGGGACCATATTTGGAAACACTCTTCTTAATCAGAGATGTACAGTTTTCATCCTTGGGAGTCACAAACAAGGCTAGTTCTCAAGACATGAATACATTTGATCTAAAACAACTGATTAATACGCATAGCTTGACTACCATGAAACCCAAACTGGCTTGTGGTCCTTGAGGAGAACTTCTATTAACAGTAAAAAGAGGTGAAGGTAATGTACACGAATTGTGTTTTGAAGTCATTCTGGCATAGCTCTGTGACTAATTTGATGCAAAACCTAAATCAAGGATTAGAAGCAGAGAAAATAACGGCAGATAAAGACCACATGGCCTAGCCAGTCTACCCACCAATATCATCTACTAATCTCTACTATCCCTTCCTCTCTCTTACAAATCCTCTGCGCTGGTTCCATACTTTCTTAAAGCCAGATATAATCTTGTCACCACCACCTCCACCAGGAGGCCATTCCACACATCCACTACCCTTTCAGTAAAAAAAAATATATATTACCTTAGATTGCCCCCTAGTCTATCCACTTTCACTCTCATGCTATGTTTTCTTTCCAGAGCTTCCTTTCAATTGGAAGAGGCCAGCCTCCTGTGGAGAAGAATTGCTGAGAAGTGTGTGCACAGTACAGAACTTACTGAAATGTTTGGAGGAAAAAGTCCATAAAAGCAGCTGGTTGCGATGAACCAGCGATGAACAGAATGTTCTAGAACTCCTATTAGAAGAAAGAAGGAATGTGCCCTTCCCTATCACTGAAAGATTGCAGAGTTTCTATTGGAAGACTCTGTATAGGTTTTGCTAAACAACCTGGTGTTGAAACTATTTAAGATCCTATTGAAAGATCAAGTTAATGTTCCTCTGACAGAAAGGAATGACAGAGAGATTCCTAAAACTTCGGAGGAAAGGAAAAGCTGATGTCAGGATGACAGTTGCAAAAGTAGTATTGGATGATGCCATGTGAACTGATATCATCGAGACAGTGAATCATCCAGATACTGGTATTGTAAGTAGAATCCACATGAGATCAAAATGGCCAAATCTGAACAAAATTGTTCAGTTATGGGAAAGAACAGAAGAACCTTGAGTGCTCCAGTAGTAGCAGAGGATGGTAAACTTGAAAGAAATGGAGTGGATAGCGTTCCACTGGCAAACCTTCAAGAGCAAAAACTATTTGTTGGTGTAACCTACCGTGTAGTGCACTGTTTGTCAAGTACATCTCTAAAAGTATAAAGCAGCACAGTAAATAACAGTGGAAAAAGGTCTAAGTGTCCTATCTAGGGTTATAACCACTCCATTCATGTTGCCACATGCCTACAGGTGTAAATGCAGCTCTAAGATTATCCCTGTGCCTACTTGCAACCATACGGTTCTTTCATCAAGTTTGTGCACGAAGCTGCTACTCAGAGAATGTTGTCCCAGGTTACGCCAGTGCTTCATGAAAGCAATTTTGTAATTCTTTTCCTACTGTTCAACATTAACCATCGGATGCTATATATGACATGCCGAGTAGCACGTGTTAATTGTGCACACGGCCAATTTACGCGCGCTACTCAATTAGTTAAGAAACCTATTAGTGTTGACAATTGGCCAATAACAACCAACTATCAACACTAATTGGCAATTGGAATTTATGCTCGCATCTTTTTAGGCATATTCTAAAAAGAGGTGCATGTAAATTCCAGCACGTGTAGCCAAAACAGAGGTGCGGCAATGGGAGGAGTGTGAATGTTTCAGGGTCAATCAATCAAATCTATGCTCATGGTTATAGAATTTGCGAGAGCGTTACACCAGCTTTTCACTGGCATAAATGGCTGACCTAAATCTAGGTGCCCTCACCTACCCTATGAGTTATTCTATAAGCCATGTTTGAATGTAGATGCAGCTTATAGAATACCACTAGGAGTGTAAATCGGACGCACCTAGAATTTAGTCACCATAGAATCTGGCCCTAAGGGTGTAATTTTTTCAAGTAATTTTCATGTGTAGGTGGTCACATATGCAAGTAAATGGCCTCATAAAATACCAGCCAGCATAAAAGTGCAACCTCACCTTGAGTATCGCATTCAATTCTGGTCGCCATATCTCAAAAAAGATGTAGTGGAATTACAAAAGGGTCAAAGAAGAGTGACCAAAATGATAAAGGGGATGGAACTGCTCCCATATAAGGAAAGGCTAAAAAGGTTAGGCCTCATCAGCTTGGAAAAGAGACAGCTGAGGGGAAATATGATTGAGGTCTATAAAATTCTGAGTGGTGTAGAATGAGTAGAAGTGAATCAATTTTTCACCCTTTCAAAAAGTACAAAGACCAGGGGACACTCAATGAAATGACATGGAAATACCTTTAAAACAAATAGGAGGAAATATTTTTGCACTCAAAGAATAGTTAAGCTCTGGAACTTGCTGTCGGAGGATGTAGTAACAGTGGTTAGCGTATCTAGATTTAAAAAAGGTTTGGACAAGTTCCTGGAGGAAAAGTCCATAGTGTGTTATTGAGATGGACATGGGGAAAGCCACTGCATGCCCCGGGATTGGTAGCATAGAATGTTACTACTATTTGGATTTCTGCCGGGTACTTGTGACCTGGATTGGCAACTATTGGAAGCAGGATACTGGGCTAGGTAGACCATTGGTGTCAGTATGGCTACTCTTATGTTCTTATACTTAGCCGGTAGGCAGATACAGAGGTGATTTGAGCAGAGCAGGAGAACATGTACACGTGTGGATCATAAAATACACTAAACTATGCGTGTACTTAAATATCTGCATCTGCAATGTAGGTGTGATTTCTGAAACTTACACTAGTATTTTATGAAGATACATACGTTGGCTTCCTCTCTTATCCCAAATGCAGTAAAAAACTGTATTCATTATACATAAAGCATTTTTTTACAGGTACTCCCCTTCCTACCTAGCTGACTTTTTGTTCAATATTGTACTCATTTTTGTACTCAGACACAATCCCTCTAATTCTAAAAAAGTCACTAAAAATTGCACACACAAATTTGTGCACATGCCCACTTTGCTTGTGCAATTTAATTGAATAACAAGCTAATTAGTGCCAATTGGCTTTTTAACGAGCAACTTTTGACACTAATTAGATTTAATTGGAATTTACGTGCCTAAATTTTACGAACAAGTGAAAAAAAAAGGGACGTGGAAATTGGAGGGTCATGGGCAGAACGGGAGCATTCCTAGTATTTACACGCATTGTTATAGAATATGGAGGATATGCGCCCAATTTAGGTGTGTACATTTGCACCACATTTCAGCTGGTGAAAAGGCCACACCTAAAGTTAGGCAGGAGTCCCGGGTGTACGCGCTATTCTATAAACCACGCCTAACTTTAAACACAGCTTATAGAATAGCGTTTTTTTCGGCACTGAATTTTTGGGTGCCATATATAGAATTCACCCCACTATGTAAATCAATTATCTTTACCTCCACCTTCTAAATACCGCCTCGATACAACAAGACACTCAGCTGTTTCCAGCTTTGGCCCTATGGAGTGGAGTGGAATTCACTTCCCCACATTCTGTGGACAAAACCTAATTGTTTGTGCACCAAAGCAGCCATACAAACGACAAACCTATCTTTTTTCTCAAGTTTTTGGTGAAACAAGACACACTTAAGGGGTCTTTTACTAAAGCTTAGCTCGAGTTATCTGCAGCAGGGCCCATAGGAATAAAATGGTTTTCTACTTTTTTTTTCCATTGATCTTATACTATTTTCTGTTGGATATATTGTAACTTTAATATTCTTACTTTAATTGATATATGATTGTAAACCACTTTGATCTTCCTCTAAGCAAGGATGTAATGCAGTATGACAGCTCTTCAAATAAAACTATATAGGTGCCTACATACTTGCCCTCTTAAACAAGGCACCTCCTTAAAAAATTACCCTCTGAATGTGCAACAGTGTGAGTGATCTGCTTCCTAACACAGGGAAGTGACGCAAGAGGACAAGCATATCGCTGAAAAGCACTTTAATCTTTAATATGCCAGAGTATTCACTCAGTGCACCAGATCATGGTGTCAGTAGAGATCACAGTTTTCCCTCCCCAGTGGCTCCCCAGTGCGCCTTCAGACTAATCAGGTACACCCCAGCAAGTTTCTGTTTCCGCAAAAAAGCTTTCTGCAGGGTATTTTTCTTTTATTTACATTTGTACCCCACGCTTTCCCACTGATAGCAGGCTCAATGTGGATTACATATTATATACAGGTACTTACTTGTACCTGGGGCAATGGAGGGTTAAGTGACTTGCCCAGAGTCACAAGGAGCTGCCTGTGCCTGAAGTGGGAATCAAACTCAGTTCCTCAGGACCAAAGTCCACCACCCTAACCACTGGGCTACTCCTCCCCTAGCAACATTCCGTAGAAGCCTGCCCTTGCAGCCGTGCTGGCTTCTGTTTCTGTGAGTCTGAAGTCCTGCAGAAACAGAAGCCTGCGCGGCTGCAAGGGTAGGCTTCTACATGGAATGTTGCTAGTAGAATAGCAACATTAACATTCCATGTAGAATCTCCAATAGTAGCAACATTCCATGTAGAATCTCAAATAGGGAAAGGGAACTGGGACTTGATATGTTGCCTTTCTGTGGGGTTTACTTAGTATATACAGGTACTTATTTGCAGTGGCGTACCAAGGGGGGGGCGGTGGGGGCGGTCCGCCCCGGGTGCCAGTGGGTTGGGGGTGCTCAGCTCCCGCCGCCTCCCGTAGCCGTTCTCGTGGCGCCGCACATTAAAAAAACCGGCGAAGCAGCGTCGCAGGTAGGGCCTCGTGCCCTGCTTGTAAAAAAAAAATCAAATCTCCTTCCTTCTCCTCCTCGTCTTGACGTCGACTCGGGCCTTCCAATCAAGAAGGCCCGAGTCAACGTCAAGACGAGGAGAAGGAAGGAGATTTGATTTTTTTTTTTACAAGCAGGGCACGAGGCGCTGCCTGCGATGCTGCTTCGCCAGTTTTAACGGGACTGAGGTGGGGAAGAAGAAGGGCGAAAGGGACTCGGGTGGGGGTGTTCAGAGGGGAGAAGGGGACTGGGGTGGGGGTCTCAGACAGGGGAGGGGAGAAGGGGACTGGGGTGGGGATTTCAGAGGGGAGAAGGGGACTGGGGTGGGGGTCTCAGACAGGGGAGGGGAGAAGGGGACTGGGGTGGGGATCTCAGAGGGGGGGAGGGGAGAAGGGGACTGGGGAGGGGAGAAGGGGACTGGGGTGGGGATCTCAGAGGGGAGAAGGGGACTGGGGTGGGGGTGTTCAGAGGGGAAAAGGGGAGGGGAGAAGGGGACTGGGGTGGGGATCTCAGACAGGGGAGGGGAGAAGGGGACTGGGGTGGGGATCTCAGAGGGGAGAAGGGAAGGGGAGGGGAGAAGGGGACTGGGGTGGGGGTGTTCAGAGGGGAGAAGGGGGCTTGAACTGGGGGCTGAAAAAAGGGGCAGAGAGAGAGAGGGGACAGATCGTAGATGGAAGGGGTAGCGAGAGGGAGGACAGACCCTGGATGGATGGGAGAGGGAGGGCAAATGGTGGATTGAAGGGGCAGAGAGAAAGGGCAGGCAGTGGATGGAAGGGACGGCAGAGAGGGCAGACACTGGATGGCAGAGAGAGAGAGAGTGAAGACAGATGCTGGATGGAAGGAAGAAGGTGAAAAGAAGATGAGGAAAGCAGAAACCAGAGACAACAAACTGTAAATAAAATATATTTTTTTATTTTTTTTGCTTTAGGATAAAGTATTGTAGATGTGTTAAATGTTTATAATAGAACATGTAAATAAGGTAATCTTTTTATTGGACTAATTTTAATACATTTTGACTAACTTTCGGAGAACAAAACCCCCTTCCTCAGGTCAGGATAGGATACTGTAACAGCACTATACTGTACTGACCCGAGGACGGAGGTTTTGGCCTCTGAAAGCTAAATGTATTAGTTCAATAAAATGGTATTATTTTACTTTCTATATTTGTTTTATTTATATTTGTTAATTTGTAAAGTGGTGATTGGTACTTGTTAGTTTTTTTTAAATTTACATCTGCTGTCTTTATATTTTGCACAGTACTAGAGGACAGTTTCTGTTTCTGTGGTGTTGCATTGTATGCAGAGTCTGGCATTGGGGTCAGTTTAATTTTTGTCTAAATAGAAAGTTTATGATTACTTATCCTATAGTGGATTAGGGTGTATCTGTGTTTGTGAAAAAGACATGGCTTTCAGTTGGCATTGACTGTGCAGGATCTACGATCTGTACTATTCTGTCTGGTTTCTTTTTACAATAGGTGAATTGATGTTCTAGTGCTCACTGTAGTGTTTAAGATGCTTTCCTTTTCCTTGTGTGACTCGTAGAAATGACTGCTTATGGTATGGTAGAATTGCTCTATAGGTCCTGAGTGTTTTGTATTCTCGGCATGCCTAGTGCTGGATTTGGGGGGGGGGGGGTTAAAAAATGACCGGCCCTGGGTGTCAACTACCCTAGATATGCCACTGCTTATTTGTACTTGGAGCAATGGAGGGTTAAGTGACTTGCCCAGAGTCACAAGGAGCTGCCTGTGCCTGCAGTGGGACTTGAACCCAGTTCCCCAGGACCAAAGTCCACCACTCTAACCACTAGGCCACTCCTGAAACTGGTCTCATTTATGGTGGTTGCTGAAATCCCACCCCACCCTGGAGGAGAATCTCACCTCTGGCAGCAAGAGAAGCAGCAGCAGCTCAACACTGGTAGCGAAAGAAGCTCACCCCTGTGCTCTAACTGCTGCTGCTATGGGCATTCAGTAAATGGCCCCGAGAGTGTAATCAGTGCATCAGAATACCACCAAACAGAACCTAGATCCAAAAATATTCAGGCAAAACAGTTTGAAAATGTGGGCAACTTAAAGCTCTGAGTTTGAAGTGAAATAACATGCATGGCATCCCTTCTCTTTAAGCAGCCTGCATTCCAGCTTCAAGCAGTCAGTTGTGCTCTAACTGCTGCTGCTATAGGAAAGACGATAATAATATTAATAAATTTGTTCACAGCCACACAATCAGGCTCAGGCATTTTTCTATTGTGTCAGTTTCGGCCAAAATCAAGCATCTAGTTAGTGCCAAAAAATGGACAGTTCTAGATGAAACTGAAAACCAGTTTTGGTCAAGGTTTAACACATCTTTTCCACATTGTAGTTCTCGCTGTTTTCCTCTCTGAGTCCTTCCAGCTTCTGGTGGGGCTTTCAGTGTTTCTTTTGCTTTTATTTTGGGCATTAACGGTCCTCTTCTGTGTCCATACTGTCTGCTACATGAGGCTGGTGTGCCATGTGACCTATATGAAAATGCAGGTGTGCCTTGAGCTTTAAGAGGTTGGGGAACACTGCTATAGGCTGCCTGTCCTCAGAAATGAAGGAAGAGAGCCGCAAATGATAATTGGACTGAGCTACAATGAGTTGCCTTTTTTTTAAACATATTTTTGCACTTGCTTGAATTGTAATGGAAAGTGCAGGATGGTTTGCTTTATTGTCTAACTTTTTTGCTATATCAACTTCAGGTCTTGAATAATTTGAACGTAACATTAACAACACTACTTGTATTCTGCTATATACCCTGCAGTTCAATGCGGATCTCATAAAAAAAGAAACTTGCCATTTCCAGAAGTATGACATTCAATCCATTCTTACTGATGCTATTCCTATAATAAACTGAGGCATATAAAAATTCACCAAATTAAACATCAGAATTTAGAACATATTTCTTCAATACGTAGGTTTTGATTTGTTTTCAAAAATATATGTAATTTGTAGCAGAGGAAAGAAAGGTTTCAATAACTTTATCAAGATGGGCAACCTGAAATGAGAAAAGGCTATCTAATAATCTCGATATTTTTAAGATCCTCAAAGAGGGAAAAGAAAACATGGTTATTGTTCTTGTAAGCCTAGATTTTTGTGAAAAAAACAAAACGATCAATCAAATATTGTGGAGCTACATCATAAAGGACTTTATAAATAACAGAAAAATTTGAACATAACTCTAGCATGCATTGGTAACCAGTGAGTCTTTCTGAAATATAGTGAGACATGAGTGGAGTGGAACGGGATAGACATGAATCACTTGTTTACTCTTTCCAAAAATACTAGGACTAGGGGACATGCAAAAAAGCTACAAAGTAGTAAATTTAAATCAAATCAGAGAAAATATTTCTTCACACTACGTAGAGAGGTGTGGTAGCCGTGTTAGTCCACTTTTAAAAGTAATCAATAGAAATAAAACAAAATAAAACATGGAAAAGAAAATAAGATATCTTTTTTATTGGACATAACAATACATTTCTTGATTAGCTTTCGAAGGTTGCCCTTCTTCGCCAGATCTGAAATAATCAAGTATTGGTAGATGACAGTACATATAAGTGAAATGTCAAAGCATTTCAGTGACAGTCTAACAGGATGGGGGTGGATAGGTGAGAGGAGGGTGACAAACAGAGCAATACAACTTTATGGTTTATAATGGGCTAGAAAGCCCAGATCTTTCTTAAGTCCTGTCTGGTGGGCGTCAAAATATTCAATCATTCTGACTTCAAAGGCCTTACGTTCCTGTATTGTTTTAAAGTTAGCTTTCAGGATTCTTAGTATGAAATCACTGGTACAGTGTTCTGGTTCTGTAATGTGCTGCCCCATAGGGGTGGAATCCTGTCTGGCACTGGCATTTTTCATGTGATGTCTATGTAAATTAAATCTTGTCTTTAGCATCTGGCTTGTTTCTTCAATATAGCATCCTTCGTTACATTTTTTACACTGAATGATGTATACCACATTGGAAGATGAGCATGTAAAGGATTCCTTTATGTTGAATATTTTTCCTTTGTGAATGACTGTGGGGTCCTGTGAAATGTTTTGGCATAGCTTGCAGCTGGATATATTGCAAGGATGTGTGCCATTCTCTTCTTTTTGAGTCTGTGTTGGGAGTTTACTTCTGATTAGCGTGTGTTTTAAGTTGGGTGGCTATCGGAAAGCCAGCACTGGTGGGGATGAGAATATCTCTTTCAGTAATTCATCCTCCTGGAGTAGAGGCTGAAGATCTTTTATGATTTTTCTTAATTTTTCCAGCTCTGGGTTGTATGTCACTATAAGGGGGATTCTGTCTGTGGCTTTTTTTCCCTTGTACTGTAGCAGATTTTCCCTGGGTGTTTTGAGGGAGGAGGCAATATTCTTGGAGATTATTTTGGGGTTGTAGCCTTTCTGTTCGAAGGATGCAGTCAGGATTTCAAGGTGTCTGTCTCTGTCCCTTGGGTCAGAGCAGATATGGTGGTATCTTGTGGCTTGGCTGTAAATAATGGATCTCTTTGTATGTGAAGGGTGGAAGCTGGAGTTGTGGAGGTAGCTGCATCTATCTGTGGGTTTCTTTTATATAGATGTTTGTATATAGCCATCGCTGATTGAAACCGTGGTGTCCAAAAAAATTGACTTTTTCTGGGGAGTAGTCAATTTTGAATCTGATTGTAGGATGGTATGTATTGAAGGAATAGTAAAATTGTTTCAGAGTTTCTTCCCCCTCAGTCCAAATCATAAAAATGTCATCGATGTACCGGTAGTATTTTAGAGGTTTGGTCTGGTATGTATTCAGAAATGTCTCTTCCAGCTCAGCCATAAAAAGGTTGGCATATTGGGGTGCTGTCCTGCTGCACATCACAGTGCCCACTATTTGTAGATAGATATCATTGTTAAAGCAGAAGTAGTTGTGAGTTAAAATAAATTTGATTAATTTTGTAATAGTTTCTGGTGAGTATTGATGGTCCAGTGTGGATATATTTAGGAGCCTCCCACATGCAGCTATGCCATCCGCATGGGGAATGTTGCTATATAGTGATTCTATATCCATCGTGACCAGAAGGGTGTTTCGTGGTAATTGATATTTTTCAATTTATTCAGAAAGTCTTTGGTGTCTTGTATGAAGCTGTTTGTTTTGTGCTCGAGAGGTTTCAGAATTCCCTCTATGAGCCCAGATATTTCTTCTGTGAGTGTGCCAATACCCGATATGATTGGTCTGCCTGGGTTTACAGGTTTGTGGATTTTGGGTAGCATGTAGAATCACACAACGTGTAATTAAACTCTGGAATTCGTTGCCACATAAGGTAGTAAAATCAGTTAGCTTAGCGGGGTTTAAAAAAGGTTTGGATAACTTCCTATAAGAAAAGTCCATAAGTCATTATTAAGATGGACTTGAGGAAAATCCACTGCTCATTTCTAGGATAAGCAACATAAAATGTATTGTACTGTTTTGGGATCTTGCCACGTATTTGTGAACCTGGATTGGCCATTATTGGAAACAGGATGATGGGTTTGATGGACCTTCGGTCTGTCCCAGTATGGCAACGCTTATGTTCTTATGTACGTGCTATCATATCTCTTTAATGAGTATATCAAATGGAGCGAGGTATTTTGAAAAGTCTGTAGCCTTTTTAACAGCTGTTTAGAAGACCCCAAATAAATAAAGTTACAGTATTCCCTGATTAAACAATAAGACAAAAATTATCCTGCTCAAAATATTTATGCACTTTCTGAAGATTGTGCATGATGAAGAACACCCGTTGAGTAAGCAAGTTGACCTGTAAGTCTAGAGATAACCTAGCATCCAATGAAACACTCAACACCTATAGAAGGAGCAAACTGATATGTAACGAAACACAACGAAACCAAAGCTCGTGGACATATAATAACTCTTCCTCTCTACGATTCCCTAATGTGTCCTCTCTACGATTCCCTAATGTGCCTGTACACACGAACCTTATTCTAGCACAACATTACTGTATTTGTTCATACCGGAATTGGCGAACGCCTTTACGGTACTATGTAAGCCACACTGAGCCTGCAAATAGGTGGGAAAATGTGGGATACAAATGTAACAAATAAATAAATAACCTGATTAATCCTCACACTATTTTCCTCTTCATCAGCAGAATGGCTAATCAGTAAGAATTTTGTTTTCCTCTGAATTCAGTTTTAGCTTATGCATTTTCATCATTGATTCCAAGGTGTTAAGAATATTAAGAAGTAAAGCTGAATGGGTTGAAACTTTCAAGATAACTGGAACCAATACTGTTATATCATCAGCATAACTATAAAAATGAATGCCCAACTTCTCCGATGCATAACCTAATGAATGCATATAAACATTAAAGAGTAGTGGAGAGAATGGTGAGCATTGAGGGACGCCAGTGGAATTAGTCCACCTTTCTGATTATAGAGTGAAGTTGAAGGGTCAATTAACTCAACATTTCAAGAATCCCAAACACAAGTTAAAGACCTTTTCAGTAATTCCTAGGTCTCCCAATATTTGGAGATCAACTAGATCAAAAGCACTAGATAGGTCAAACTGTAGCACCAAGGCCTTCTTTCCTTCACAAAACGTTTATGAATATTATCAATAAGTGGCCCAATTACAGTGCCGGTGCTAAAGTCTGACCTAAAACCTGATTGTTGAGATGTATGGGATGTAAAACTCCTTATTTATCAAGATACTTAGAGTCACTATTTCCTCCATAAGTTTACAAAAAAGAGGGATTGGGGCCACCAGACTATAATTTGAAGTGAGGTGACAAGGCCCAACTGTTAGGCAAGACTAAGCAGTTGCCTAGAGCAGCAGCTTCTTGGAGGAAGCAAAGATCAGCTGCAGTCAAAGTAAAACAATTGATTTTTACAATTTTTTAAAAAATGTATTTATCCAGTGTTTTAGATCCAGACGGTCACACAAAGAACAATTAGCACATTCTTTAACCTGCATTTCATAGGCTGTTTCTGTGATGATCATGATTATTGCCTTTATCAAAACCCTTTTGTGTGTGTGTGGGGGGGAGGGGACTGGCTGTAAATTAGGGGTGTGAAAGTTAATGGGGGATATATAGCTGAAGGTTCACCTGGGACAATCACTACCCTTGAAACAGCCCTGGGTAAAGAACAGTGTTTTCCCCACCAGTGAGTGGAAAGTTCACATCAGTGGTCTCAGGATTTTCAGGACAGGCTGATGTAGGCTCGGTTTATCCTGCTACCGGCATGAAATAGCAATCTTGCTTTCTTTAGGGAAATCAGTAGTAATATCAGAACAGTAAGTCCATAGTCCATGCAGGCAGCAAGGGAAAAACCAGGACTGAATGAACCTGGCCCAAAATCTGGAGCTAGCTGACCACTTTACATGTGACTGAGCTCTGAAATTTGTTTTTACTTTAAAATTCATGCATACTAAGCAGCATTCAAACCCACCAGGACCAGCATCTCTCCCTCCCACCTCCCCCCCCACTCCCATCCACCAGGACCAGCATGTCTTCCTCTTCTACCTCTCCAAAGGTCCAGCTCTCCCTCCTCTTCCTCCCCCAACTAGGTCCAACATTTCTCCCCCCTCCTTCCTCTCCAGCAGGTCCAGCTCTCCCTCTCACTCCTCTTCCTCCCCCCAACCAGGTCAAGTATCTCTCTCTCTCCCTCCTCTTCCTCTCCCCTTCCCCAATCGAGTCCAGCATCTCTCCCTCTTCTCCAACAGGTCCAGCTCTCCCTCTCACTCCTCTTCCTCCCCCCAACCAGGTCAAGTATCTCTCTCTCTCCCTCCTCTTCCTCTCCCCTTCCCCAATCGAGTCCAGCATCTCTCCCTCTTCTCCAACAGGTCCAGCTCTCCCTCTCACTCCTCTTCCTCCCCCCAACCAGGTCAAGTATCTCTCTCTCTCTCTCTCCTCTCTCTCTCTCTCTCTCTCTCTCTCTCTCTCTCCCCCTCCTCTTCCTCTCCCCTTCCCCAATTGGGTCCAGCATCTCTCCCTCTCCTTCTTCTCCAACAGGTCCAGAATCTCTCCCTCTCCCTTCCCTTGTATAAATCTGAACACCAAAAGAGACCACTGCACTTTAATTCCTGAAGTAGTTTACCAGAGAGAAAGGAACATGAATTGAAACCTGATTAAGCAATCAAAGTGGTATAGTAAAGTAACTTCTCCTGACACAGAAAGGCTTGTGTGGGAAATTGGAATAAGTAATTCTGAACGGGTTGTGTCACTTTTGTTTTATGCTGTCAGTGCTGCTGTTAAACACATTTGCAAGCAGAGAAATTAAATTATCTTACTCTTTGCTTTCTGCACATGGTCTGCTGTGCGGTAGACTGGATTTCATTGTGAGGGCACAGCTGAAGATTTACAACACCAATCGCCTTCAATGATGAAAATATCTTCTGCTTTGGTGTATGCAGATTGGGCATTAGGCACCGAGTCACTAATTTCTTTGTATATCAGAGGCATAATCCAATAACAGAAGATTCATATATAAAAAGTTTTGAAAAAAAAAAAAGCTTTACTGCAAAATCTATTTGCTGAATATGGGTATTTCTGGGGTTTTCTGTGTGGGGAATAAATGGATCAGTATAAGAATTATCCAAAGAAACTGGTGTACATCCAGAAGTCCATTCCTCAAATAGAACTCCTCAAAATGGGTCAGACCTGCAGATGAAAACTACATAGCACCTGGGGTTGTGCATTTCTGAAAGTGCATTCAGCTTGCTTAAAGGTAATGCCAGTTCCCTGTACACACGTACCAAGTTGCAAATGACTTATAGGGGCCACCACTTGTGCTACAGTTCCTTGGCAGACTATTGGTGATGCAGTTTGCCATTGCCTTCTGCAGTCATCTTTCTCCCCCCCAGCTAAGGCCAGGTACTCATTCAGGGGCCCCTTTTACTAAGCTACAGTAAGCATCGATGCTTGCTTACCACAGCAAAAAAAGGGCTTACTGCAGGGCACGCTCAGGTATCCAATAGTCATGTCTGTACTACTCACTTGCTAAAACATAACATTTATTTTTTAGGGTTGGGGCAGGTTTTTTTTTGTTACATTTGTACCCCGCGCTTTCCCATTCATGGCAGGCTCAATACGGCTTACATGGGGCAATGGAGGGTTAAGTGACTTGCCCAGAGTCACAAGCAGCTGCCTGTGCCTGAAGTGGGCATGTTCTGTGCTAATTGGTTAGCGAGTGACCATTAATGCTGGCTACAGAAAAATCGGCCATTTTACCCACGCGGTAAAAATGGCCTTAGAATGGCGTGTGCAAGCACACGCTAAGGCCATTATTTACTGCAGCTTAGAAAAAGGGCCCCTTACTGACCAAAAGTAGATGGATGGTCGAGTGGGCCAGAGGCCGGCTACCTGACAGCAATCCTAGTGAAGGATTTGAACTCAGTATGCACACGGCCTACCAACTGCACCACAGGGCCTTATTTTGGTGCCTAAAAATGTGCCTAAATCACTGCATCTCAAAAAAAGATATAGTGGAATTAGGAAACGTACAGAGAAGGGCAATAAAAATGATAAAGGGGATGGGACAACTTGCCTATGAGGAAAGACTAAACCGGCTAGGGCTCTTCAGCTTGGAGAAGAGACGGCTGAGGGGAGATATGGCAGAAATCTATAAAATAATGAGTGGAATGGAATGGATGAATGTGGATCACTTGTTTACTCTTTCCAAAAATGTTAGGACTAGGGGGCATGCAATGAAGCTACTAAGTAGTAAATTTAAAACGAATCAGAGAAAATATTTCTTCACTCAACGTGTAATTAAACTCTGTAATTCACTGCCAGAAAATGCGGTAAAAGCAGTTAGCTTAACGGAGTTTAAAAAAGGTTTGGATAATTTCTTAAAAGAAAAGTCCATAAGCCATTATGAAGATGGACTTGGGGAAAATCCACCACTTGTTTCTAGGATAAGCAGCATAAAATCTATTTTACTGCTTGAGAATTTTGCCAGGTACGTGTTACCTGGATTGGCCACTGTTGGAAACAGGATACTGGGCATGATGGACCTTCAGTCTGTCCCAGTAGGGCAAGACTTATGTTCTTATATTCGTAAGTGATTGTTTGTGTGTATATCATTGAATGAATGCAGCTTCATCAGCTGTGCTCTTTTACATGCTACTGTGCACACAGAGTAGTAAATTCTATAAATGGCACCTAAAGAACCCCTTAAGCAGTATTCTATATGCTGCATCTAAGGTTCTGAGCAGTTTATAGAATATACACTTAAGCGGAAAGTTGCGTGTAAATTCAGGCGTAGCCATTTGCACCAACAAAAATGTGGTGCAAATGCCCGTTCCTAAATTTAGGGGCGGAGCACAATTATTTTGTAATTGCGCATGTAACTGAAAGCCACCCCCCATTCCTCCCCAAAATGCCCATGACCCTCCTATTTCTATACACCCACTTTTGGAAAGCATGTAAATTTTATGTGCGGATCCCACACCTAACTATGTGACTTGATCTCAATTAAATCAAATAAGTGCCAATAATTGCTTGTTAAAACACCAATTACTGGCAGTAATTGGCTTGTTATTCAATTAAATTGTGCGCACAAATCGGGAACGTGCCTAAATTTGTGTGAGCAGTTTTTGACAACCTTTACAGAATCAGGAGAATAGTGCACGCCTTAAAAAAAAACAACCAAATAGGTCAAATGAATATGAAAACAATGCCTGAACATTTTTGGGGGCTTTGAACACTCCTAACAGCATTCAAAGCTCACATCCAGCATCTTGGACAATCCTTGCTGTGTGTTGTTTTAGTAAAGGTTTAACAAGCAGCACATAATCCAGACAGAGTCCCCCCAGAACTCACATCCAAACCATCAGTCTACCCTAGAAAACTGAAGCACAGCCTGCAAGTGCTACTAACCAAGGCAAAATCAGGATCCCCAGTCCTGCCTTCGCATGAGGGAACGAAAAAAAAAAGTAGTGGCTGGCAAATCAAGCAGGGGTGGCACATGCTTGTGTCTGAAGCTTCAAACATAACTGGGAAAAGACTAGCCAGAATACAGAGGCGTTAGCTTAATTACATTGTAACTCTAATTGTCACTGGGACCTTTGCCTGCCACAGTAGCGGTACCATGTGCATACAAGATCTTCGGTCAGTTTACCTGTAACTCACAATAACTGAAGAAAATTTACGTTGGTAGCCTAAAGATAGTATAAGTACATAAGTACATAAGTACATAAGTAGTGCCATACTGGGAAAGACCAAAGGTCCATCTAGCCCAGCATCCTGTCACCGACAGTGGCCAATCCAGGTCAAGGGCACCTGGCACGCTCCCCAAACGTAAAAACATTCCAGACAAGTTATACCTAAAAATGAGGAATTTTTCCAGTCCATTTAATAGCGGTCTATGGACTTGTCCTTTAGGAATCTATCTAACCCCTTTTTAAACTCCGTCAAGCTAACCGCCCGTACCACGTTCTCCGGCAATGAATTCCAGAGTCTAATTACACGTTGGGTGAAGAAAAATTTTCTCCGATTCGTTTTAAATTTACCACACTGTAGCTTCAACTCATGCCCTCTAGTCCTAGTATTTTTGGATAGCGTGAACAGTCGCTTCACATCCACCCGATCCATTCCACTCATTATTTTATACACTTCTATCATATCTCCCCTCAGCCGTCTCTTCTCCAAGCTGAAAAGCCCTAGCCTTCTCAGCCTCTCTTCATAGGAAAGTCGTCCCATCCCCACTATCATTTTCGTCGCCCTTCGCTGTACCTTTTCCAATTCTACTATATCTTAGACTTAGGCAACTGTAATCTCTACCACTAGACTAGGAAAACATGATTCATGCTTCTACAGAAAGACATGACAAGCCCTCTGTTGTTCTCAAAAATTAATGCATCGGAATATCTAATTATATATATGGCTGTAACATTTATATAATACTTTGCTGTTGCGCAGTACTCCATCTAGCCCTCCCAGTACAATCTGGATATATATCAAGTTATAAAGCAGTCCCAATAGCAGCTAATTAAATCACGACTTTCTCCTCAGTAAGGCCAGGCAATCTTTCAGCCTACAACTAGATACGTGACCAGAACAACGAAAGTATTTTAACTCATTATTTTCCTCAGTTGGGAAAACATTTGGTATACTGTACATGAAGAAATAGAAATAAGCACTCTACTATCTCGCCGAAAAAAAATTTAAATAAATAAGCTTAGCCCAAGAAAAGAGCTTGTATTCATTTATTAACAGCCTCTGAATTGGAGTCCAGTTAAATGTGAGGCCAGCTCAATATGTTCTGTTATGTAAGGTGATGTATGACATATGGGGGAAAAAATCACACACACACACATTATATTGACATATACAGAAAAGCTGTTGATAGAAACATTTGAAAATTGGAAAGCCTGTCTGAATTTTGTACTTTACATAGGCAGTGCCAATGCCAAGAAGCCTTAAAATGCATTCTAGGGTGCAGTGATTATTTACTACTAGTAAAAAAGGCCCGTTTCTGAGACCAATGAAACGGGCGCTAGCAAGGTTTTCAGCGGAGTGTCTATGTTTGAGAGAGTGTGTGTGTGAGAGTGACTGTGTGAGAGAGAGAGACGGAGTGAATGTGTGAGTGTGGGTGTGTGTGACATAGTTTGAGGCTGTCTGTGTGAGAGTGTGTGTATGTGTGTGTGTGAGACAAAGAATGAGAGTGTGCGGCAGCCCCCCCCCCCCCACCCTCCGTCAAGGTGTTTTGGAAAAGAAGCAGGAGATCCCAAGGGGTCACGTTGTGACGCGAGGGCGGGGCAGACACTCATGGAGAAAAAGCAATCTACACCATGACACATTTAGAATGCTGGGAAACTTGAGGCTTCATTAGAATGTTGGAGGTGCGTTTCATATAGAGAGGTTGTTCCTTTCTATCATTGTGAGCATCCCTGAGAAACATCTTGCAGTAAAAGCAGCAGGTGGCCACAAGATACTCCATGTCATTCAGAAGATTGTTAAATGTACAGTATGGGAAGGTCAGACACCAAATCATAATACCCCCGCCCCCCATGGTTTATATTTTCATTATATATTAGTAACTTTGTAACTGGATAGACAGGAAACCTCTCTCTCTCTCCCATTCACACTTTAATTCGAACAAGGTAAAAAAAAAAAGAACAAAATTAAATTCGGCTGATAGGTTTCTTGAAAAGCAAAACCTGAATGACTATGCTGCATTGGGTAAGAGTTTATTTCTAAAACTTAGTACCTGTGGATCAGAGCAGGAGCGCTCACCTACTTTACACAGGGGAAGTGGGAGCAGAGGAAGGCAAGACAAATCTCAGGAAACAATGCAATTAAAATTTATTGGTATCAGGTATTGTTGCTTGGCCCGTGGGGCTTTTTTTTTTTTACCTTTTGGTTTCAAGATGCCTACATACCATTACCATGGCATTT
The DNA here is from genome assembly GCF_901765095.1 of Microcaecilia unicolor. Lineage (NCBI taxonomy): Eukaryota > Metazoa > Chordata > Amphibia > Gymnophiona > Siphonopidae > Microcaecilia > Microcaecilia unicolor. Next base: position 61,322,423 of record NC_044031.1, on the reverse strand, counting down.
GCAGACTTATGAAAATACTACTTATGGACTCACAAAAACACGGGCTAAGAGACATACAGGCAATAAACAGAAAGGAAGAAAAAGCATGCGTTTCACTGTCTGAAACGTGACCTTTACTAATTAACTTGGACTGGAATGAATCTTAGTTGTTCTGTACCTGCATAACTTATTTCAATAGCTCGTTAGTATCCCACAAGCACCCATCTGCATTCTACAATGTATTAAAAGTTTCAGTAGTTCAGAGATTCTTAACATTTGAAATTGCATCTCCAGATTCACAGCCCTCTTATACTTCCGCTAACAGATGCAGTTTGACGCTTAATCTTGGACACACTGTACACTTAAGAAACCCATAACAATCAGTTGTACATGATGGTACACAGTAGTACTCCATGGACCCCTTGCTTCACAATCTGAATATATGTCAAGAAAGCAGATTTGACATTTCCGATTGCTGCTGAGAGAATCAGAGCTGTAGCACCATCAGTGAACCTAAACCATCTTTCCAGAGAGTCCCAACAAAGCAATTTGTCATTGCCGGTATGAATTAAGGCCCCGTGCAATCACATAACAGTAAGGTACAACGTGATTTAAGCACAGACACCTTGATATATCGAATAGTTTATTGCATTTTAAAGGGGTGAGAGCCCGTAAAAATATTTTACACAGCCGAAAATCCTGAGAGCACCCTGTCACCCAGACTGTACTGTGGCTGTTCCTCACAACTATATGGAAACCTGCGCCTAAATTCGTTTACAATTTTGAAAACAGAAAGTTTGATGTGCGCGTTTCCCATGCTAATAAACGTTTAAGCCGATAAAGCCGAATGTAGGCTACCAATAAGTTACTGCAAACAAATAAATACATACAATAAATCCTGTCTGGCTCGCTAAGCTGTAAGGATAGTGCCGAAAGAGATCTTATAAATAACAAATTTCTAGCGCGTTTATTTGCCCGACTAGTTCACCGGCTAGCCTGCACCGCAGCTATTTCAGAGAAGAGTTGTACTTACGCGTGGTGTTGTATTTTATTCCATTGAAATATTCCGGACAAGGTCTTTCGACCAGCTCCCCCGCGCTGCTCCTTGGCCAACAGGTTCCTATCTGATCGGTGGTGGCGTTGCAATAGGGACCTTAAAAAACAAAGAGAGAAGACAGAAGAAACTGAGAATGAGCGTGACGCTGTCGTCGGGCTTCCCGCACACCCTGCTCGCACGCCCCGCAGTGTCCTACCCTCAAACCCCAGGAAAGAGACGGAGGCGCTCTCCAGAAAAGTGTCCTGCAACGCATCCAGGAGACTGCAATTCGCATCAAACTCGTCTATGATGATTTCAAATATCATGCCATCCATTATTCTCTGCTTCTCCCTCGCTGATCTTCCTTTAGCGGGTCGCTGGCTAATCTGTAGAGCCCCAAAAGCCCCTCAGGTGCCTGAACCCCGCTCCCCCCAAACCAGCTGCCTTCTGACTCGGGCTCTCGGCTTGAGTTTGCAGTCCCTTGCAAATTACTAGCCAATGAGGTGACGGGACAGTGCCACATCCCTCCCCTCGGCTCTTCTTATTGGCTGTTGGGCAGGACGCGGTCTGCCATTAGGCAAATTAGCCATTTGCCTACTTGAGAGACGCCACTTGGACTCTGGAAAGCGCCTGGTACCTGTCCGAGGTTCTGAAAGATCTGGAGCTCCAGGGGAGTAAACCCTGCGGAGGAGGGAGCATAGGAGCCAACTTTTCAAAATGATTGGGGGTTACTGAATGCAACACGGGTAATGCTTCTTGATCACAGTAAAGGAGATTGTTCAATAGTGGGTGTGCTCAGCTTTCACAGAGCTGGCACCTATGGGTGGGCATGGCATCTACAGAAATTAGACAGGGAGGAAATTGGGGGAGGGGTAGTCGGGTAGCTAGATGTTGAATTGGAGGGGGGCACAAAGGTTTGCCCTGGCCCCTGCTCTCTGTGCCGCCCTCCCCCCAACGACCTCCAAATACCTGAGCTGGTGGGGATTCCCAAGCCTTGCCTGCAGAAGAGGTCCTCAGGTGGTGTTGAAGGGGGGGTGGGGGGTGCAGCGGCAGTGTTGTGGAGTTTCTGCCTGCCAAAGAAGGACCTCATGGAGCTTGGGGATCCCTGCTAGCAATAGCAACAGATGGTGGAAAATTTAAGGGGGGGGGGGGTTGGGCCCAAAATGGGACCCCCTGTGGCTATGCCACTGGCCCAGACAAGTTATGAAGTTCAAGGAAGAAGATTTTTGTTTCGCCAATCCTGGTTATAAACTGACACCCCAAACTAGTGTAGAATTTATAATCGCTTATTCTTTTTTTTTTTTTTTTTACTGTATTTTGAACAAAAAATACAATATAAATAATACTTAACAGTACAAGACAAGAACTATCAATAACCATATAAACAATAGCCAACGCAATAAGATGATGGGACATATGCTGATATTACTATTAAAATCAAAGCAGTATATAAAATCAGAAATGTATCTAAATAATACGTATGTAGAATTGAAAATTGTAAAATAAAAATAAAACTGAAAAAGAAATATCTTAATAGCAGTGCCCATGGAATGTCCAGATACAGAAGAGAGTCAATTGGTGATCAAATTAACAATAGTATGCCACCAAAAGGTAGTTTTAAGCAAAGATGCATTTTTCCAATTTGAGACGATCATTTGTATGGTAATAGCTAGAATGATATCTAGTAATTGAGATTGCCGCTTATCTAATGGGTTGGAAAGAGCTAATGATCTAAATAAGAATATTTGGAAAGTCAAATCTTCATTTCCAGGGAGAAAGTGTTTAATTTCTGCCCATATAGATGTCTAGAAAGATAAAATCAAGGGACAATAATATATCATATGTTTTAGACCCCTTCCTGTCAAGGTACACTGCCAACATTTGTCATCTTGTAAAAGACCAGCCTTAAATATTTTGGGGTCCTTTTACTAAGGTGCGCTGATGTATTTAGCGTGTGCTAATGATTAGCATGTGCTAAATGATGACGCCCATTCTGTTCCTATGGGCATCTTATTTAGCACACATGGAGGGGCATAATCGAACGAAAACGTCTATCTCCATGGGTGTTTATCTCCGAGAACGGGTCCGTGAAGGGGCGGACCGAACCGTATTTTCGAAAAAAAAAATAGACGTCCATGTTTTATTCGACAATTTGTGAGCTGGGCGTTTTTGCTTTTCAGCGATAATGGAAAATGAAAGCGCCCAGCTCAAAAACGAATACATCCAAGGCATTTGTTCGTGGGAGGGGCCAGGATTCGTAGTGCACTGGTCCCCCTCACATGCCAGGACACCAACCGGGCACCCTAGGGGGCACTTTTACAAAAACAAAAAAAAGGTAAAAGAGCTCCCAGGTGCATAGCACCCTTCCCTTGTGTGTTGAGCCCCCCAAATCCCCCTCAAAACCCACTGCCCACAAGTCTACACCATTACTATAGCCCTAAGGGGTGAAGGGGGGCACCTACATGTGGGTACAGTGGGTTTTGGGGGGGGGTTGGAGGACTCATTAAGCAGCACAAGTGTAACAGGTAGGGGTGATGGGCCTGGGTCCACCTGCCTGAAGTCCACTGCACCCCCTAATACTGCTCTAGGGACCTGCATACTGCTGCCAGGGAGGTGGGTATGACATTTGAGGGTGAAAATAAAAAGTTGTGAAACTCCCTCCAGTGGTCATCTGGTCATTTAGGGCACTTTTTGGGGCCCTATTCGTGGAAAAACAGGGTCCAGGAAAAGTGTTCTAAATTCTAGCTAAAAACGCATACTTTTTTTCCATTATCGGTGAAATGCGCCCATCTCTATTCGGCCGATAACCACGCCCCCAGTTCCGCCTTCGCCACACCTCTGACATGCCCCCATCAACTTTGTCTGCATCCGCAACGGAGTGCAGTTGAAAACATCCAAAATCGGCTTTCGATTATACCAATTTATTCGTTTTTGGGAGATAAACGTCTATCTCCCGATTTGGGTCGCAATATAGGCGTTTTTCTCTTTCGATTATAAGCAGGATAGGGGTCCATTTACCAAGCTGCAGTAAAAGGGGGGCTCGCACTAGTGTTAGCACATGTTTTTAACGCAGGCTGAGGCCTCCTTTTACCGCAGCGGGTAAATTGCCATCTTGTTCTGGAAAAGAAATGGCCGTGCAGTAAGTGAACAAGTTGCCCATTGAGGTGGCGGTAAGGGCTCCCGTGCCAACCCGATCAACACAGGGTAAGCACTGGCGCTACAAAAATAGAAACTTTTTTTGTAGCACCGAAAATGGTGCACACTGGGGGTGAAAACTACAGCCGGGCTCCTGTGGTAGCCCAGCAGTAGTTCCAGATTGGCGTGCAGATATGAGCTTAAAGTGTGGTATATTAGGGAGAACTTTTTTTAATGTTATGTTATAATTGTATCCAATTGCAAAACTACAGCAAGACCATAGGAAACTACAAGACTGGGCACCCAAATAGCAGATAAATTTAAAGTGGATAAATGCAATGTGATGCACACTGGGAAGAATAATCCAAATCACCGTTACCTGATGCTGGGGTCCACCTTAGGAGTCAGCACTCAAGAAAAAAGATCTAGGTGTCATTGCAGACAATACGCTGAAAATTTCTGCCTAGTGGTTAGTGCAGTGGACTTTGATCCTGGGGAACTGGATTCACTTCCCACTGCAGCTCCTTGTGACTCTGGGCAAGTCATTTAACCCTCCATTGCCCCTGGTACAAAATAAGTACCTGAATATATGTAAACCGCTTTGAATATAGTTGCAAAAACCTCAGAAAGGCAGTATATCAAGTCGAATTTCCCTTTCCCTATTTGAGATTCTACATGGAATTTTGCTACTATTGGAGATTCCAGATAGAATGTTGCTATTCCACTAGCAACATTCCATGTAGAAGCCTGCCCTTGCAGATCAGCTGCGCAGGCTTCTGTTTCTGTGAGTCTAATGTCCTGCACGTACATGCAGGATGTCAGACTCAAAGAAACAGAAGCCTGCGCGGCCACATTGCTGATCTGCAAGGGCAGGCTTCTACATGGAATGTTGCTAGTGGAGGAGTAGCCCAGTGGTTAGTGCAATGGACCTTGATCCTGGGGAACTGGATTCGATTCCCACTGCAGCTCCTTGTGATTCTGAGCAATTCACTTAACCCTCCATTGCCCCAGGTACAAATAAGTATCTGTATATACTATGGGGTCCTTTTACAAAGGCGCGCTGAAAAATGGCTTGCGATAGTGTCGGCGTGGGTTTTGGGTGCGCGCCAAAGCATTTTCAACATGCCTGTGAAAAAGGCCTCTTTTTTGGCCAAAAATGGACATACGTCAAAATCAAAATTGCCGCGCATCCATTTTGGCACTGAGACCTTACCGCCAGCCATTGACCTAGCGGTAAAGAATCCGGGCAGTAATGACCTGCGCGCATGTGTTCTGCGCATCTGAAAACAAAGGAAAAAATGAAATTACCGCACGAGCCATGCGATAGTCGGGCGGTAACTCCATTATGGCACGCGTTCGGCACGCGTAGACACGTGGCTTAGTAAAAGGACCCCTATGTAAACTGCTTTGAATGTAGTTGCAAAAACCACAGAAAGGCGGTATATCAAGTTCCATTCCCCTTCTCAGTGTGCGGCAATGGCCAAAAAAAAAAAAAAAAAAACAGGATGCTAGGAACTATTAGTAAAGGAATGCAAAATAAGACCAAGAATATTATAATGCCTCTGTATCGCTCCAGAGTTTTGCATTCAATTCTGATTGCCGTATCTCAGAATTAGAAAAGGTTAAAAAGGTTCAAAGAAGAGCGACCAAAATGATAGAGGGGATGGAACTCCGCCCATAAGAGGAAAGGCTAAACAGGTTAGGTCTCTTCAGCTTGGAAAAGAGATGGCTGAGGGGGGATATGACTGAGGTCTACAAAGTCCTGAGTGGTGTGGAACGGGTGGAGGTGAATCAATTTTTCACTCTTTCAAAAAGTAGGACAACCAGGAGACATTCAATGAAATTGCATGGAAATACTTTTAAAATAAATAGTAGGAAATATTTTTTCACTCAAAGCATAGTTAAGCTCTGGAACTTGTTGCCAGAGGATGTGGTAACAGTGGTTAGTGTATTTGGGTTTAAAAAGGTTTGGAAAAGCTCCTGGAGGAAAAGTGCATAGTCTGTTATTGAGATGGACATAGGGAAAGCCACTACCTGCCCTGGGATTGGTAGTATAGAATGGTGTTATTAATTGAGTTTCTGCCAGATACTTGTGACCTGGGTTGGCCACTGTTGGAAGCAGGATACTGGACTAGATGGACCATTGGTCTGACCCATTGGTCTGTTCAAAGCACTGGCCCACTTACATACGTAACTTACAGAATACTGTAAGTTTAGATATATATTACAGTGGTTCTCAAGCCTGTCCTGGACATCCAGTCATGTTTTCAGGATATCCACACTGAATATGCATGAGATTGATTTGCATGCACTGCTTCCACTGCAAATTTCTCTCTTGCATAGTCAGTGTGGATATTCAGAAAACCAGACTAGCTGGGGTACCCCCAGGACAGGTTTGGGAACCACCGATATATTAGGACCAGGCATCAAAACAACAGTGAGATCCATCACTTACAGCATTGACATGTACCTCAAATCCCCCAGCCCATAAAACTGTATAATCAAAGGCAGTTTAGACAGCTCAACAATGAGGTCTATGGCTGGTGTTACTGTGGGCATGTAAATGTACCGTGCACCGATACCAGGTTATGCTAATATTCTGTAATGCAATATGAACGCCCAGATGCTGCTATAGAATAATCTTTCACTGCATAAAAGGGGGGAAATGTGCAGCAGGTGTGCACGGGGACATAATGTGGTCCTCATCCCCACCCGTCCCCAGTCAGTTCTTTTCCGTCCCCTCACCATCCCCCCAGTTTTCTTTCCCATCCCCATCCCGCATTTAAAAGATCTTGTAAACTCAAACAAAATATAAAATGCATCCTAGAACAACACAAAATAGCAGGCATTGCTTTGTTAAATAAGCAAGATTTTTTGAAATTTCCCCCCTCTCCTTTTTTTTTTTTGCTGAGGTGTTGGTGTTTCAAGTTTCCGAGTTGAGGAGTGCACAGGCACAGAATCTGATTCCTATCCCTTCTCATCCTCATTCACTTCCGCCCCCTTCCCATGCCCCGCAGTATAAACCACTGGTTTCCCCATTGTCCCCATCCCCATACACAACCCTAGTATGCAGTGAATCTGCTCCTTTCTCAGTAGAATCTCCTGCCCTATCAGCACATCTTGGTGTGGGTGTTAGGAGGTGTGGGAGTGGGCAGGTACTTAAATCTCAGCCTTTGAGCTGAATGTACTATATTGCTGAGAATAAATTGTAAAGTCCTCTTAGACAAAGAAATGCAGGAAGTTCATAACAATGCTAAATCCAATTTAAATACACTCAGAACAATAATTATAAGTAGATTATTGCTACTGCTCGAGGCAAATATCAACATTGTTCTTTCCATTGCTGAAATAGGACTTTGCTTTGATTTTTTTTTCCCCCTCCTATAAATTGCTATTTCAAGTACACTGGGCTCCAGTCACTGTGAAGTGCACTGATCGTATTTCAGAAAATGTTTGAAATTGAAAACTGGTTGGCTGGATATGAATTTGCCTTGCAGATGTGGGAGAAGGAAGTGAAGAGAGGCACTGATCACACAAAAGCAGTTTTCCCTTCTTGGCAGTCAGTGTCATGTCTGTACTTCCCATCTTATTTTATTTATTTATTTATTGATTTATTGATTGATTGATTTGGATTTTGCTCACACCTTTTTCAGTAGTAGCTCAAGGTGAGTTACATTCAGGTACACTGGATATTTCTCTGTCCCAGGAGGGCTCACAATCTAAGTTTGTACCTAAATAGCTTTTGAAAACTGACTCCCCCCCCCCCCCCAATATATATGTTATGCATGTATGTATTTATACATCATTTATATAACAAAACACGATGACTGTTTAGTTTAGCACAGCTCAATCTCATGGAAGCCTAGAGGTGTGGAATTTTTGTTCTTCGGGGGTGGGGGGGAATGTGTTCAGTGTCATAGGCACTTGGGGGGCCTGGACCCCCACTATGGCTGGTAGGGGATCCCAAGCCCCACCAGCCAAGGAGGTCCTCCACCAAAAAAGAATTCTGTCCGTCAGCACCATTCTCTATGGGCTGCCAGTGCCACCCCTGCACTGGACAAACCTCTTTCTATACTCATGGTGGGGGATCTAACCTAAAGGTCAGTTTGACTTGCCTACAGGGCTTATGCCTAACTTCTGGGAATATCCCCTGATCTACCCATTGTCTCTCCTCTTTGGAATTGCACGTTATAAAATTTTGACGTGGAAGCGAGTGCAACTCCAAATTGTTGGCAATGAACATCAGTTATTGATTGTGGATACATTTCTCTCTTTCTTATGTTTCACGTAAAGATTTCATATTTTGGGACTCTTTGCAGTTGGAGCAATTTCTTAAAGGTCATGAGAAATAAGGGTTTTGGACTGTTTGAGGTTAAGACAGCCCAGGCACAAAGAAGAACAAACCTTTGCACAAAGCGACTAGAATCAACAGCAGCAAAGGCGACAGAAATGTCCTAAAGCAAGCAATGTCGTGCAGAAAATGTATTGGTGTGCAACAAAGACTCAACACGAATCACGTTTCGGCCGTAAAGCCTGCATCAGGAGTCTGTACCAAACACTCACTTGGGGGTCCTTTTACTAAGCTGCAGCAAAATGGGACCTGCGCTAGCATCAGCTTGTGTTTTTGATGCGCGCTGAGGGTATAAGTGCTTCACTTGCTGCACAGCCATTTCGGGGGGAGCATTTACTGCCACCCATTGAGGTGGTGGTGAGGGCTCCCGCACTAACCCGGCGGTAACCCAGGCAGTGATTACCGCCGGGTAACGGCATGCGCTGAGGGTGGGAACTACTGCTGGGCTGCTGCAGTAGCCCGGCGATACTTCCTGTTTAGCAAGCTGTAAGCCCGCGTTGGGCTTACCGCCGACTCCCTTAGAGAGCAAATAAAAAATGCAGGTATTCTGATATTTGCATCTTAAGCCAGCATTTTAAAGCTGTTTACCAGTGCTAAAGCTAGAGCTTCTTATCTGAATGAGTGTCTTGTATTTAGTATCAGCTCCATATGCAGGATCCCAGAATAGTAAAACAGATTTTATGCTGCTTATCCTAGAAATAAGCAATGGATTTTCCCCAAGTCCATCTTAATAATGGCTTATGGACTTTTCTTTTATCTTATATTTCCCATGGCTCTGTTTTTGCTGCAAAAGGGACTTAGTGCGTATGAAGACTTACATAATCAAGATTTTTTTGATTTCTTTTTTTTTTAATTGAACTTTCTGAAATATCAATTCCACAAAATTATAAAAGAAAATACATCATCCAGCTAGGAAATATAGGGGAGTTTTACTAAAGCATACTGTGTGCTAATAGGTATAAAATGGGCTTCATAGCATTTAGGGGTCCTTTTACCAAACGGTGGGAAAAGGGGTCCTGCAGTGGTGTCGCCAAAACCCCCTTTTACCGTTGCTGGTAAAAGTTGGTTTTTTTTCCTGGAAGGCAGTGGCGTTTGGCCATTTCCTGGGGAAGCTCTTACCGCTTTCTATTTAGGAGGAGGTAGGGGTTACGGTAACTTGGCAACACACGGCGCAGCCCAGCTACCACCAGGCATGCCCCATGTGCTAGAAAATTTTGAAGTATTTTCTAGCGCCTTAATCAAAGCACACCAGAAGCTTACTGCTGGGCTCCTGAGCACAGCAGTATGGCTACTGCCACTTTGTAAAAGGGCCCTTTAGTATGTGCTAATTCCATTAGTGCAGGCTAAGCTTTAGTAAAAAGACCCTAAGCATACATAATAAGTAAATGATTAGCAAACAGGTGATCTGTAGCAATTATGGGGGAAATGTGTTGATAGACATACAAAGAATACTATCACCTATATTAATAGCACTTCAAAAGTAACATGCAAGGTTCCGCGTTAGGAGTTACGGATCAAGAAAGGAATCTGGGTGTCGTCGTCGATGATACGCTGAAACCTTCTGCTCAGTGTGCTGCTGCGGCTAGGAAAGCGAATAGAATGTTGGGTGTTATTAGGAAGGGTATGGAGTCCAGGTGTGCGGATGTTATAATGCCGTTGTATCGCTCCATGGTGCGACCGCACCTGGAGTATTGTGTTCAGTACTGGTCTCCGTATCTCAAAAAAGATATAGTAGAATTGGAAAAGGTACAGCGAAGGGCGACGAAAATGATAGTGGGGATGGGACGACTTTCCTATGAAGAGAGGCTGAGAAGGCTAGGGCTTTTCAGCTTGGAGAAGAGACGGCTGAGGGGAGATATGATAGAAGTGTATAAAATAATGAGTGGAATGGATCGGGTGGATGTGAAGCGACTGTTCACACTATCCAAAAATACTAGGACTAGAGGGCATGAGTTGAAGCTACAGTGTGGTAAATTTAAAACGAATCGGAGAAAATTTTTCTTCACCCAACGTGTAATTAGACTCTGGAATTCGTTGCCGGAGAACGTGGTACGGGCGGTTAGCTTGACGGAGTTTAAAAAGGGGTTAGATAGATTCCTAAAGGACAAGTCCATAGACCGCTATTAAATGGACTTGGAAAAATTCCGCATTTTTAGGTATAACTTGTCTGGAATGTTTTTACGTTTGGGGAGCGTGCCAGGTGCCCTTGACCTGGATTGGCCACTGTCGGTGACAGGATGCTGGGCTAGATGGACCTTTGGTCTTTCCCAGTATGGCACTACTTATGTACTTATGTACTTATGTACTAAAATGAGAAGAAAAAGTGTTAACGAGCCAAACCGCCAATGCTTTGCTGCAGTCACTCACTGGCTACAATATTATCACTGGCATAAAAATCCTCTCATGTGCTTTTGTACTTTTTATTTTTCTTCCCTCAATTTTAAGAGCATACTTCAATTAAAGATATTGTGCATCAGAACTATGTACTTAAGGTAAGGAGGTGCTCGGCATGGGGTGGGGGGTGTTCTCTCTGGTGATCTTATAGAAGCACCTTCAGGAGACATAGATGAAGCAACTTGTCCAGGTTCTAGAAAAGATAAGGTATGCCTATCCATAGACCCCCTGTAGGGGAGTATTTACAGTTACCACCCCCTGGATTAAACTTTCCTCTTTTTCCCCCATGTTCAAATATCCTAATTCTCCTCAGTTCTAAGGGGGCCTGATGTGCCCTTTTGGGCACGTCCCTTTGGCCATGCCCTGTGGTCATGTTCTGCAGGTCAAGTTGACTTAAGGGTGTTTAGCGGTGCTTCCGCTGATGTCACAAGGTGGTGCCCATGCTCCCATAACACATGGTAGTCACGGGGTAAAATTAAGAAGCACCCTTGCTCTCCTGCTCATCTCCACCAATTCCGAACTCTAACACAATCTCAGGTGAGTTGCAGGCCAAGCCTGGTTTGTTAGAGTAGTCAAAGGGAAAATTAAGAAGTGCCCTCGCTCTACTGCTCACCTCCACTGACTCCTCCGAATTCCAACACAGTTCCCTGTGAGCCGCAGACCAAGATGGCTTTTAAGGGTTTTCTGAGGTGCTTCCTTGACGTCACAAGGCTGTGCCTGAGCTCCCAACGCAGATGGTGGTCATGGGGAATAATTAAGAAGCATCCTCACTCTCCTGCTTACCTCCATCAACTCCTCCAAATTCCAAAATATAATGCCTCTGTATTGCTCCATAGTTTTGCATTCAATTCTGGTTGCCGTATCTCAGAATTAGAAAAGGTTAAAAAGGTTCAAAGAAGAGCAACCAAAATGATAGAGGGGATGGAACTCCTCCCATATGAAGAAAGGCTAAAGAGGTTAGGTCTCTTCAGCTTGGAAAAGAGATGGCTGAGGGGGGGATACGACTGAGGTCTACAAAGTCCTGAGTGGTGTGGAACGGGTGGAGGTGAATCAATTTTTCACTCTTTCAAGAAGTTGAAAGACCGGGGGACATTCAATGAAATTGCATGGAAATACTTTTAAAACAAATAGGAGAAAATATTTTTTCACTCAAAGCATAGTTAAGTTCTGGAACATGTTGCCAGAGGATGTGGTAACAGTGGTTAGTGTATTTGGGTTTAAAAAAGGTTTGAAAAAGCTCCTGGAGGAAAAGTGCATAGTCTGCTATTGAGATGGACATGGGGAAAGCCAGTACCTGCCCTGGGACTGGTAGTATAGAATGGTGTTATTAATTGGGTTTCTGCCAGGTACTTGTGACCTGGGTTGGCCACTACTGGAAGCAGGATACTGGACTAGATGGACCATTGGTCTAACCCAGTATGGCTATTCTTATGTTCAAAGCACTGGCCCACTTACATACGTAACTTACAAAATACTGTAAGTTTAGATATATATTACAATGGTTCTCAAGTCTGTCCTGGACAGCCAGTCAGGTTTTCAGGATATCCACACTGAATATGCATGAGATTGATTTGCATGCACTGCTTCCTCTGCAGATTTCTCTCTTGCATAGTCTGTATGGATATCCAGAAAACCAGACTAGCTGGGGTACTCCTCCAAATTCCAACTGTGGGTTACATGGTAATGAGATGCAAAACATGCAAGTATTTGCAAAGTAGCTCATTTCTATGTAAAAACCAAAATGTGACTTGCAGTGTGCACCAGGTACATACCACAAGTTGCATTATGGGCATTAAAATCATGGTAAAATAGCTTCAGCCAAAAGCTGGGGTTATTTTATTGTGCCAGGAGCATGGGGCCTCAAAGCCATGGCTTGATGCTTCTTGGTCAGAGCCTGCATGGCTGATGCCATTCCCTCCACCCATGATCACTTCCCCTATGCTCCAATCAAGCCCCCCACCCCTCTGATCATTTCCCCACTCCCAAATATGGAAGCATGACCCCTACAATTTGAGTCCTGGTGCCAATCCAGGTGGCAGAAGGGATCGCTGCCGCATGGGACACCCTTAACCACCAATGCAGTCCCTGGTAGGTCCTGGGGGGGGGGGGTGGAGGAGAGGGCACTGGGCTATGTGGTTTCAATGTCAGACAATGAGGTTTGGAATCAGCAGCAGGGTCTTGTGCCTTGGGGGGGGCAGTTCTTGATTGGGGCAATAATGGGTTTTTCAGTGAGGATCCAACATCAGGGATGGAATATGACATCGGGGGGAGGGAGAGGATTGAGAACGCGTGGTGTAGGACTAGGTACCCACTGCATTTCATGGGCAGGCTGTTAGAGCTGATGGCCTGCATGTTCCCTAAATAAGGGTCAAATGCAGGACATAGTAACATAGTAGATAATGGCAGATAAAGAACTGTACAGTCCATCTAGTCTGTCCAACTCATAAACTCATAAGAACATAATAGCCATGCTGGGTCAGACCAATGGTCCATCTAGCCCAGCATCCTGCTTCTATCAGTGGCCAATCCAGGTCATAAATATACCTGGCAAAAAGATGCCATGCTATCATGCACAAGGTATGATGTGATACTACATATGCATACTTGATACCACATAGGCAGTGAATTGCTGCACATTACTTTTTGCAGTAAATGTGCGGTAACTGCAAAGCTTACTGCACTTTAGCAAAAAGGCTGCTTTATTTCTAATATTTCTAGGGTCACTCAGGCATGTAGAAGACAGCTTCTCCAACTTAAGGGCCCTGTTTGCTAAATCTATGCTGGCTCTGACCCATTAGGCTATGCTTTTCCATATACGTAGTAAAAAAAATTTTCAAAATGATCTCTACCATTTTGCCTGGCACTCATAAAAACAATGACATGAAAACCATTGCATTTAGGGCCATATCACCTATAGGCTTGTATGGGTTGTAGTAATGCTATAGAATAAACACTGCTTTATTGACTGTACTCAGCATTTTGCACTATGAAAGTCCCAATACACATTAATCATTATTAATGGTATATTGGTGTAGGTACTGTATACACATTATTAATTTTTACTGTTTCTCTATTTTGCAACTCAAGAGAAAATAGTTTTTTCTAATATTGGCACTCAGGCTTACTGGTCTATAGGTTCCTGGATCCTCCCTACATCCCTTTTTAAAAATCCTCATGTACAGATAGCCAATTTTAATGATAAATTACAGGTTGCTACTAATAGACCTGAAATTCATTTCTGAGTTTTTTCAAAACTCTAGGGTGTGTACCATCTGGTCTAGGTGACTTGCAACAACTTAGCTTGTCAATTAATTTATCACTTTTTCCTTTGAGATGCCTTTCAAATTCTCTGAATTACCAGCACCAAAGACTATTTTGGCATAGGTATTTTTCCAACATTCTCCTCAAGAAAGATAGAAGCACATATTTATTTTAGCTTTTCTGCTATGACCCTATACTCCCTGAGTGACCCATTTACACCCTTTATGTCACCTAATGGTCCAACTGACTTCTTCATAGGCTTACTGCTTCTAATGTATTTGAAAAAATATTTACCATGAGATTTTGCCTCTATGGTAAGCTTCTTTTCAAATTCTCTTTTGGACTGCCTTATGAATGTTATCCTAACATGTCAGTGCTTATGCACTGTTTCTATTTCATCACTTGCATCTGTTTTCCAGTGTTATGAAAGTCATCCTTTTAGCTTTAATAGCCTCTTTCACTTCAACCTTTAACCATGCTGGTATTTGTTTGGTCTTTCTTTGACCTTTTCCAATGAATACAATTCATCTAATTTGTGCTTTCAAGAAAGTATTTTTAAGCAGTACCCCCGTCTTTTATAAACTTTTAACCTTTGCAACTTCTCCTTTTTTGTTTTACTCTAATTTCCTCATTTTATCATAGTCTCCTTAAATGCCACAGCAGTACTCTTCCTTAGTGTCTATCCTAGTATTATGAGAAATGTTATCACATTACAGTCACCGTTGCCAAGTGGCACTCCAATATTACTCCTTCTGCTAGGCCCTGTGGACCAATAAAGACTAGATCTAAAGACATAATTGCCATACTCAGAGCATAGGTCCATCTCACCCAGTTTTGTGCTTTTAACAGTGCCCAAGCCAGGTCACAAGTGTCTGGCAGAATCCCAAAAAAGTTGCAAGACTCCATGCTACCTACCCCCAGGGCGAAGTGGTGACTTTCCCCGAGTCTGCCATAACAACAGTTGATGGACTGTACCTCCAGGAATTTGTCCAAACCATTTTAAAACCCAGCTATGCCAGGGGCGGGCCTGGACGGGCCCAGGCCCAGCCACTTTTGCTCCAGGCCTGCCCACCCTAACTAGCCCCAACCCAACAACATTCCTCGCTGCCTTTTCTCCTGCGTGTCCGGCCGGCCGGGAGCTTTGCCTGCCTGAAATTCTTCTTCTCCCCGCCGCTGCCTCGGTCCCTTCAGCATTCTTTTTTTCACCCATCGCCTGCAGCGCTGCAATTCACACAGGCAGCTCCGCACCCCCTGCCGCATCCATCTGGCCCTACGTAAACAAGAAGTGCATCAGAGAGGGCCGGATGGACGCTGCAAGGGGTAGCAGAGCAGCCTGTGTGAATCGCAGCGCTGCCAGCGATGGGCGAAAAAAAGAATGCTGCAAGGACCGAGCAGTGGAAGACGCTGAAGCAGAAGTTCTTCAGGGAGGGAGACATGCTGCATGGAGAGGGGATAGGTGGTGAGAAAAGGAGAAATATTGAATATAGGGGAGGAGAGGAGGGAGATATGGTACATGAGGGAGGGAGAAATGTTGGCCATAGGGGTGGAGGAAAGGGACAAATGTTAGACAAAGGGTGGAGGGGAGGGAGACATGTTGGACATGATGGTAGAGGGGAGGAAACAGATGCATGGGAGGGGGAGAGAGATGTTGGACCCAGAACACAAGGAGGGGGAGAGAGAGATAGTGGACAGTGAGAATGAGAGGGGGAGATGTTGGACATGGGGGTGCATGAGAGGGAGGGAGAGGTACATAGGAGGTGGAGAGGGGAGAAAAAGAGAAAAATGCTGGACTATGGGGGGAGAGGGCAGGAGGGAAGATAGGACAGAGAAATGTCAGGCTATGAGGGTTGGGTGGGGAGGGGAGGAAGAGGGATCAGATGCTGGGCTGGAAGGGCGGATGGAGGAAGATGATGGGAATGGTAGAACCCTGTGGAAGAGGCCAGGAGGGGGTGGCAAGGAAATGAATGAGAGGATAGTGATTACAGAGGGTATAAATATGGTCATGGGTAGTAGATTAAAGATGAAAGGGAATGTAGGGCTGGGGAAGGAGTGAGATGGGGGATGGAAGAGCTAGTGGGTGAAAGAAGAAGATGGAAATTTGATAGGTAGTTGAAAAGAAAAAGGAGGAGAAGAAAAGTGAGAGAAAGGCAGAAAAGAGCTAAAAAGGAATGATCAATATGTCAGAGGCAGGTGTAGTGAGGGAAAAGACAGGAGAGAAGAGAAAAAACATGGACTGCAGCCGCTTGAAGGAGAATTAGCAGACAGGAAAGCAGAGAAGAGAAATTGGAACCAGCAAGATGGAAAAATAAAATGCCCAGACAACAAAGGTAGAAACAAAGCATTTTATTTTGAATGTTTTAAATGGAATGTGTTAGCTTTTGGAAATGTGCCTAGCAAATGTCTTTGTATTGTGTTCAGGAGGAAAGGAAATGCATTTCTGTTTTATGTCTCCAGTGTTGCATTAATGCCAAGTTTAACTTCTTGGGGTTCCCATTCAAGTCTTGTCTAAAAAATTTTATTTCTAATTTGTGATCCCTTGTTCTGTATTTGGTGAGGGTCTGTTGGTGTGATAGTAATGGCAGGTGGGAAATCGGAGCGGAGGCAAAGAGAAGAGGGAATCGAGGAGGCCCTCCTTTATTTTCTGATCTGAGCTCAAGCAGGTCTAACACCAGTCCTGACCCTTGCTGTATAGCTGGTGAGGATCCGCAAGCATCCCCAGCTAAGGACCTCCTCCAAAGACAGCCAGAACTCTCTTCTACCAAGCTCTGCAGTTGACAACAGCATCCTTGAATCATCAACAACTAAGCATGTGTGGGGTACAGGCATCAATGGCTTAGGGTCATTGCTACTGCCTGCCACGCTTGGTAAAAGAGAGTTCTGACCACCTTCAGAGAAAGTCTTGAGCTGACAGAGCTTGGGGATCCTTATTAGCTAAAGTATATATATTTTGAGGTGGGAGTAGGGCGGGGCAGAGAAAAGTTTCCACTTTGGACTCACACTCAGGCCCACCCAAAACTGGCTGTCTGGCTACGCCACTGAGCTATGCTACCTCTTTTTACCATATCCTCTAGGCAACAAGTTCCAGAGTATAACTACATATTAAGTGAAAAATATTTTCTGCTATTTGTTTTGAAAGTATTGCTATGTAACTGCATAGTGTGTTCTGTAGTTTTTGCATTTGTTTTGAAAGAGTAAACAATTGATTTGCTTTTACCCATTCCACTCCACTGAGGATTTTGTAGGCCTCTATCATATCCCCCCCCCCCCAAGCATCTGTTCTCCAAGTTGAAGAGTCCTAACCTCTTTAACTTTTCTTCATATAAGAGTGGTTCTGTCCCCTTGATCATACTAGTTACCCTTCTCTACACCTTGTCTAATTACACTATTGGGCTCCTTTTCGAAAGAGAAGGATGTTCATCTTTTGACATAAAACGGAAGATGGACGTCCTTCTCCCAGGGACATCCAAATCAGTATAATCAAAACCCGATTTTGGACGTCTCTAGCGGAAGTCTGTCACAAGGGCGTCCAAAGTACAAGGGGGCAAATCAGAGGCATAGCAAAGGGGGGACTTGAGCATGACCCCTAATCGAAAAAAACAAGGACGTCCCTGACGAACACTTGGACGTTTTCACCCAGACCTGTTTTTCTTATGAATAAGGCCCAAAAGGTACCTGAAATGACCAGATGACCACCAGGGAGATTCGGGGATGACCTCCTGTTAATCCCCCAGTGGTCACTAACCCCCTCCCACCATCAAAAAACATCTTTAAAAATATGTCGTGCCAGCCTCTATGCCAGCCTCAGATGTCATACTCAGGTCCATCACAGCAGTATGCAGGTCCCTGGAGCAGTTTTAGTGGTACTGCAGTGCACTTCAGACAGGAAGACCCAGGCCCATACCCCCCCCCCCCCCCACCTGTTACATTTGTGGAGGAAACAGCAAGTTCTGCAAAACCCACCACAAACCCACTGTACCCATATATAAGTGCCCCCCTTCACCTATAAGGGCTATGGTAGTGGTGTACAGTTGTGGGTAGTGGGTTTTGGGGGGCTCAGCACACAAGGTAAGGAAGCTATGTTCCTGGGAGCATTTTATGAAGCCCACTGCAGTGCCCCCTAGGGTGCCCGGTTGGTGTCCTGCAAATGGTGGCTCCTCCCACGCCCAAATGGCTTGCAGTAGGACATTTTTGACATGGACGTCTTTGGTTTCAAAAATTGCCGAAAGTCTAGGGATGTCCAAATCTAGGGACATCCAAATTTAAGGATTTGGACGTTCCTGGCGGTATTTTCTAAACGAAAGATGGACGTCCATCTTGTTTCGAAAATATGGGTTTCCACACCCCTGGATTTTGCCATTTTGCAAGGACGTCCAAATCGGAACTTGGACGTTCCTTTAGAAAATGCCCCTCCACATCTTTTTTGAGATGTGGTGACCAGAATCCTCATGGTGCAATACAAAGTTAGTATTGTATTCTTTATTTCATTCTCTATTTCAGTCCTTATATTTCCTAACATTCTATGCTTTGTTTTATTGGCCACCACCACCACACACTGAACATAAGATTTCCACTTATTGTCTATGATGACACCTAGATCTTATTCCTGGGTAGTGATTTCTAATGTGGAACCTAGCATCATGTACACTGTAGCTGTAATTTGGTTATTCTTCCCATTTAATTTTTAATGATATTTAGATGCCCACTCTTCTTGTTTCATAATGTCCTTTTGCAATTCCTGACAGTACCCATGTGATTTAATAACTTTGAATAATTTTATTCCATCTGCACATCTGTATGTGGGGTATAAATGTCTAAATAAATAAATATAGTCTAGTCCAGGTGTTTGCTGCTCTTTAGTTTGTCAGTTTGACTTATTACATCTTCCAGTTTCACAAGATTTGTTTCAGTTCTTCCATATCATCACCTTTAAATGCCATTCGGACATGGGTAGCTCTACTAAGGCCTTGTCTCCTGAGTCTCCTCCCCCCCCCCCCCTTTACTCCTTGAAGATCTAATGGTCCAACTGACACTCTCACAGGCTGTGTTTTTCCATTTTTGGAAAGATGGTCTTTTGGCTCTAATAACGTCTTTCCACCTCACATTTGTAACTATGCCAGTGGCTGTATGGTCTTCCTTGTAGCTTTGTTAATGTGTGTGATACATCTGTGTTTCCAATAAAGTACTGTTAAATAACTTCCATACCTGATTTAAACTCTTAGAGGTGGCAAATCTATAATCTGGTACCTCCAATAATGTGTGGCAATGCCACATGTTGAGTGCCAATTCTATAATGGCATCAGTGTTCCCATATACCACTATAGAATACTAGTGTAAGTTGGCATAGATGTACTTAAAGTTAGGCAAGAGTAGTAACTTCAGTTTAATGGCAGGCAAAATGTTCATGCCTGTTGCATGACATCCCTGGGATTCTATATATTGATCCTTAACTTCCATGTGGAGATTGAAGCATATTCTATAACAAAGCATGTAACTTAATTGGTAACTAATCAGCACTGTCAATTGGATGTTAACAAGCAATTATCAGCACTAATTGGCATTAAAATTTATTTATTTAGATTTTGCTCACACCTTCTTCAGTAGTAGCTCAAGGTGAGTTACATTCAGGTACACTGGATATTTCTCTGTCCCAGGAGGGCTCACAATCTAAGTTTGTACCTGAGGCAATGGAGGATTAAGTGACTTGCCCAAGATCACAAGGAGCAGCAGTGGGATTTGAACTGGCTCCCTCTGGATTGCAAGACTGGTGCTCTAACCACTAGGCCACTCCTCCACACAACTCACTAAGTGCATTCTGTAACATGGTGTGCTTAAATTCTAAGTCATATATTTGAAAAAGGGGGCAAGGTGTGGGCATTTCTAAACTCTATGCACGTTGTTATAGAATACACCCGCTCTGCACCTAATTTAGGTGTCAGGATTTATGCCACGTAAAACATGACATAAATGGCTGTGACTGAAGTTGGTCGCGTAGAGAGGTGCTCGGTGTATTCTCTATTCCGTGTGGAAATTTAAGCCTGTTTTATTTTTTTTTCCATGCGGAATTTTTAGGCGTGATATATACTCTAGCTTACAATATTCTATAAGTTATATATATAACTTGGAAACATGTCCATGCCCCTCCCATGCTCCGCCCATGTGCATGCCTTGTTGCATTTATGCACTACTATATACTATTTTATAGAATAACACATAGGAGCCCTTTTACAAAGCGGCGGTAAGCCCAACGTGGGCTTACTGCTCGCTAAAAAGGAAGTACCGCCGGGCTACCCCCAGCGTGCCATCATATCCGGTGCTACACAAATATATGTATTTTTGTAGCACCAGTATGTACCTGGTGGTAATCGGGCACTGTTGCACGCTGTCCATTTACCACCGGGTTAGCGAGGGAGCCCATACTGCCACCTCAATGGTTGGTGGTAAGGGCTCCCCCTGAAATGGCTGTGCGGCAAGTGCTTCACTCGCCGCATGGTCATTTCTTTAAAAGAAGAAAGACTACCACTGCAGTAAAAGGGAGCATTGGCACGCATCAAAAACCGCAGGCCCTCTTTTGCTGCAGTTTGGTAAAAGGGGCCCATAGTGTACATGGGCACGCAAATGACAATTATCTCTTCACTTCATGTGTATGGAATGCGTAACTACCCTAGCGCAGTTACAGATTGTTCTTTTAAGCTTTGCAGATGTTTCTTTTAGCTTTTCAGCCATTTTCCTCAGTTTATCACAGTTGTTCTTTCAAAAGTTAAATGCTGACACTGATTTCCTTAGTGTCTTCAATGGCTATCTCAAATTTGATCATTTTCCCCAAATTTTGTCACTAAAAATTGAATGTGCAAATTGGTCACACGCCCAATTTGCAGATACAATTTAATTAAATAGTGAACCAATTAGTATTGATAATATGAGGTTTTAACAAGCTAATTGGATTAATTAAAATTTACGTGAATACATTTAATGCGTGGGTACAAAAAGGGGGCAAGGCCATGGGAGGATCAGAGAAATTCCTTTAATTTATACGTGTTATAGAACAAAGGGGATCCGTGACTAATTTAGGTACAGGGATTTACACCAAGGTTGTGTTGGTGTAAATGGTTGCGCCTAAATGTAGTCACAGTTTCTGGCACTTGGCGCTATTCTATAAATGGCGCTTGGTGCTATTCTATACACAGCGCCTAACTTTAAACACAATTTTTCTGTACCAATTTATTGAATTTAGTCCTTTATGTTCACTGTTGTCAAGTAGTTCCAACATAAAAAGTCTGCATTCCTTTAAGGACTAGATAGTAGCTCCTTCCCTTGTTGATCCCTGAACCAGCAGGTCCATGAAGCAATCATTTATTTCATCTAAGAACTTTACCTTCTTGACATGACAATATTAAGGTAATTGAAATCACCCAAGATTTTAGTGTTGCCAAATGTTGTTAGCTTCCCTAATTTCTGTTAATATTTCATTATCTGTCTGTTCATTCTGGCCAGACAGGCGGTTGTATAGCTTCACCAGTATTCTCATTTGTTTCTCCCATTGAAATTCTATTCATAAGGCTTCCATGCTGCAATATGCGTCCTCCTGAATTTTTATTCTGATTGACTCAATTCCATCTTTGACATCTCTGAGATGCCTATTATACCTACCTAATAATTTAGAGGTCGTTTTCCAAAGCCGCGGTAAAAAGTGGCCTGCGGTAGAGTAGGCATGTCTTTTTTGGACACAGGCTGGGCCAATTTTTACCACGGCTGGAAAAAGGACAATTTTTAATGGTCCGGGAAATGGACATGTGCAAAAAACTAAAACTAGCACATGCCTATATACAGCCTGAGCCCTTACTACCAGCCATTGACTTAGCGGTAAGGATTCATGCACTACCCACACAGTAACTACACATATTTTTCCCAGCAGACAGAATGCAATCCAACTTTACAGAATCAATGTAGGAACTATATATATATATATATATTTTTTTTTTTTTAAGTTGAACAAATACAAGGGATTCCATTACAATCATAGTGAGAAAAGAAAGAAAGATGAGATAGTTTTGCTTAATTGTGGATTAGATAAAGCACAGACAGCCAGCTCTGATTTTCTCGGCTGTATCATTTTGTTTTCCATCACTAAACTGCTTCTAAAGTCATTCAGTAATTCCAGAGAGGCACTGAACCTTAAGGAAATGCTGGCTAATTTCAGAATTTTGTTATTAAAATACCTTCCACACTATCAATCACATCTTGTTTGCCAGTGCAATCATTCAAAGTACATATTTTTAAATAATGGGTTGCTTTAACATTGCTGAAGTTAGTTCTTCAATAGCAGAGAGCTCTATCTAGTACAGAGTAGTTTCAGTAACTCTGTTTTAAGTTTCACGATGCACCCTCTAAAATATTTATTCTGGCACCATAAATACATTACAGCGCATTCTCCACAGCTTCTGCTAATCTGAACAAATTGCAAAGATGGATCTGAGAAGAGTTTGCCTCAGGTGTTTTACAGAGTCACTGTTGCCTTTTTCAAAATTCCGTTTAAATATGTATTAAATAATGTTTGCAAAATCATTTTATTGAGCCCCTTAAAGTATGCACACTGAGGACTGTTTGAGTTTAAACTGTAGCTTTTGTTTACTTTGACATGGTATTATTATTTAATGTAATCCTCTTTTGGTGGATGGATCATTTCAAAGCGTGCTTTGTCTGCTCACCTACT
Organism: Microcaecilia unicolor; assembly: GCF_901765095.1. Classification (NCBI taxonomy): domain Eukaryota; kingdom Metazoa; phylum Chordata; class Amphibia; order Gymnophiona; family Siphonopidae; genus Microcaecilia; species Microcaecilia unicolor. The sequence goes on along the minus strand of NC_044031.1, from coordinate 61,299,557 downwards.
GTAACATGTCCAAAATGGAAAGCCAACATTTAGTAATATAATACTATGTATTCAAGCCTTCTGTAACGTACAGATTAATGGGAGGTTCAAATCTCATCACCAATGAAGTGTGAACAGTTTTTCTGCTTCCATTTCTCATTGCCATCAATCTGTAAACTGCACTGATTAACATAGCCTACATTTTCTACCCACAGGGCTACTCTTATTAGCTGGTCCATGAATGTATTCTAATTAAACAAAAAGAACCAGGCACACCCATTAAAGGGGGGCCGACCACAACCGGGCTGAAGGCCAGCGAAGACAGAAGTGTGGGGAAGGGTACAGGGAGGACCAGCTAGAGAGCAGAGGTAGTAGTGGGAGGGAAACAAGGGGTAGCAAGGGGAGGGGCAGGAAAGAAGGGGAGGAGCAAGGGAGGAGGAGAGAGGAATTCAAACTGCACAGGAAGCCCTTTTGAATTTTCTGCTTCCATTTCTCATTGCCATCAATCTGTAAACTGCACTGATTAACGTGGCCTACATTTTCTACCCACAGGGCTACTCTTATTAGCTGGTCCATGAACGTATTCTAATTAAACAAAATGGGCTATTGACGGAAGAGACAACAGTGGATAGGCTGTGATTCTTTCATGAGACCAAAGTAAGAACAGTCCAATGATGTTGTACAACACATTGTCCAGATCACAAAAGTCCTTTCTTTAGATTGTTTTATTGGTCCGACAGAAGTTTCACAACTGATAAAGAACTACTTTTCATTCAAATCGGTATTTTTGAAGCTCATTATTTAAACGTTTTGGTACGCAGTTAATCGGCAGTTTGTGCAAATCAGAAGGGGATGTGCTGTGGGTGTGTTAAGGGCAGGATTTGGACATTACTAATGTCTGCCATAATGGAACAAAACAAAAACGTCAGGGGCAGCAGTCTAAATGTTTTGGTCTACACCTGTTTTTATAATGAATAAGGCACAAAAAGGTGCCCTAAATGACCAGATAACCACTGAAGGGGATTAAGACATTACCACTCCTTAGTCCCTCAGTGGTCATTGATCTCCCTCTCACCCCCCCCCCCCCCCAAAGATGTGAAAGAAACAGTACATACCATTCTCTGTGACAGCTTCAGATGTTAAAGCCAGTCCTATTAAAGCAGCAAGCATATCCCTGGAGAAGTCTAGTGGTCAGACGTGCAGTGCAATGTAAAGAGGGAGACCCAGGCCCATACCCAATTCTACCTATTACACTTGTGGTGAGCCCTCCCACACTCACCAAAAACCTATTGTACCCATGTATAGGTGACCCCTTCAGCTATAAGGATGACTGTGGTGGTGTACAGTTGTGGACAGTAGATTTTTGGTGGGTTTTGGAGGGCTCAGCGGGTAACGGTGAGATTGGTTTCTGGGAGCTTTTATATGAAGTCCACAGCAGTGTCCCCTAGGGTTCCCCATTGCTCTCCTGTGATGTCTGTGTGGCCAGGCTACTAAGAATACTGGCTCCAATGGATTGATTTTGTGTGTTTTTCACTCAGACTTTTTTTTTCTGAAAATGGACCAAAAAGAAACGCACTGAGCACAAAAACATCTAGCAAATGGCCATTTTCAAAACAAAAAGATAAACATTTTTCTGTTTCGAAAATCACTATATTTCCCACACAAATCTGGGATGTTTTTTGCAAAACGTCCAAAGTCAGATGTAAACGTCATATCAAATATGCCCCTCAAAACAATATGCTGAATTTACATATTTATAAAATGTATGCATGCCAAAGAACTTCCACCTCTCTGCTGGGTTATTGATGCTCATCATTTTGTACAGGAAGCAGGTTCTACCAATAAAATAAATTGCCACATGAGGACCTTTTGATCTTCAAATTAGCAACAAGATATTTAAAAAAAGAACATCCTAACAATACAGAACCTATGACACATTTTGCATGGGATGTTGAGTAGGAATTAGGATGTCAACGTCAGGATGTTCACAATAGGGGTGTAGCCAGACTTCGGCGGGAGGGGGGTCCAGAGCCCGAGGTGAGAGGCACATTTTAGCCCCCCCTGGCGCTGACAACCCCCCCCCCCCCCCAGTGCCGCCACCAACAACTTTCTGTTTCTGTGAGTCTGACGTCCTGCACGTACATCGTGCAACAGAAACAGAACGAAGCCTTGCGCCGGAAGAAGAGGACCTCGGCTGGCGGGGGTTGGGGTCCCCCGCCAGCAAAGGTAGGCGGCGGTGGGGGAGAGTTGGCGGCGGGAGGGTGGTCGAGAGGGTCATTGGCAGGGGGGGTCCAGGGCCAAATCTATGGGGGCCCAGGCCCCCGTGGCCACGCCACTGATTCACAATCTTCCTCGTATTTTATAATGGGATCTGCAGGGCACATTTTTGTAAAAGATATATCACATGTATTTGATGGCATGTACAGTGGAAGCAGCAATTACATGGACCTATTGTGCAAACAGAGTGTCTTCACTGAGGTGCTTCCATATTGTTTATCCATGTACCTTCTATGTATAAGAGCCAACACTTACATGTATAAGAATCATCCAATTTAGAAACGAAGTAATGAAATGCAATTTTTTCTTTTATCTTTTAAAGTCTAAAAAATGAAGCAAGAAGCTAAGCACGATTACCCACTCAGTTACTTGCTGTAAGCCCTGGCTCAACTGAGCACTTTGTAGAATTTTATGCAAGCCTCACAGAGTGAAAATGCTGATGGGGAAAATTTTAAAATACGAGGGGCATGTTGGATAAGTTCAATTTTGGACATTTTGCTAAAAATGTCCAAGAACTGAGTGGTGAACATAGCCATTTTGGAACCTCAAAAAGTCAATTTTTTTGGTTTGAAAATTACTACTACTACTATTTAGCATTTTTATAGCGCTACAAGGTGTACGTAGTGCTGCACAAACATAGAAGAAAGACAGTCCCTGCTCAAAGAGCTTACAATCTAATAGACAAAAAATAAAGTAAGCAAATCAAATCAATTAATGTGTACGGGAAAGAATAGAGGAGGGTAGGTGGAGGCGAGTGGTTACAAGTGGTTACGAGTCAAAAGCAATGTTAAAGAGGTGGGCTTTCAGTCTAGATTTAAAGGTGGCCAAGGATGGGGCAAGACGTAGGGGCTCAGGAAGTTTATTCCAGGCATAGGTGCAGCGAGACAGAAGGCGCGAAGTCTGGAGTTGGCAGTAGTGGAGAAGGGAACAGATAAGAAGGATTTATCCATGGAGCGGAGTGCACGGGAAGGGGTGTAGGGAAGGATGAGTGTGGAGAGATACTGGGGAGCAGCAGAGTGAGTACATTTATAGGTTAGTAGAAGAAGTTTGAACAGGATGCGAAAACGGATAGGGAGCCAGTAAAGCGACTTGAGGAGAGGGGTAGTATGAGTAAAGCGACCCTGGTGGAAGACGAGACGGGCAGCAGAGTTTTGAACCAACTGGAGAGGGGAGAGGTGACTAAGTAGGAGGGCAGCAAGAAGCACATTGCAGTAGTCTAAACAAGAGGTGACAAGGGTGTGGTTGAGGGTTTTGGTAGAGTGCTCGGAAAGAAAGGGGCGGATTTTACGAATGTTGTAAAGAAAGAAACGACAGGTCTTGGCAATCTGTTGGATATGAGCAGAGAAGGAGAGAGAAGAGTCAAAGATGACCCCAAGGTTTCGAGCTGAGGAGACAGGGAGAATGAGAGAGCCATCAACAGAAATAGAAAACGTGGGAAACGGGGAGGTGGGTTTGGGGGGGGGGAAATGAGAAGCTCGGTTTTGGTCATATTTAATTTCAGGTGGCGTTGAGACATCCAGACAGCACACTGAAACTTTGGTTTGGATGCAAGGTGAGATATCAGGGGTAGAAAGGTAGATTTTGGAGTCATCAGCATAGAGATGGTAGGAAAAGCCATGGGATGAGATTAATGAACCAAGGGAAGAAGTGTAGATAGAAAAGAGGAGGGGACCAAGAACAGAACCCTGAGGTACGCCGACAGGCAGAGGGATAGAAGTAGAAGAGGATCCACCAGAGTGAACACTAAAGGTGCGGAGGGAGAGGTAGGAAGAGAACCAGGAAAGGATAGAGCCCTGGAATCCAAGTGAGGACAGGGTATCGAGAAGTATGCTAGGAAAATGACCCTTTTCCTAGACGTTTTATACTCGGTGCGTTTTTCTTTTGGGACCATTTTGGAAAATAAAATATCAAAGAGTTAAACATCCAAAAACCAGTCATTGGGATATCAGAGGGCCTTCATTCTTAATAGACTGGCCACACAGAGATCCCAGCAGGGCAGCCAAGGGGGCACTGCAGTGGACTTCACATAAGATGTTCCAGGTACACATCTCGCCATAACCCCCTTATAGTGAATGATGAGCCCTCCAGGAGCAGAAACTCTCTCTCTCTTGAACCTCAAGTTAATTACATTGTTAAGACAGTGTTCTTTAAACTGTGACAGTTGTGTAATGTACGTCCTTACTTTGATAAGAAAAACTTCTCTGTCATGGTTCAAACACTGACATTAACCTATTTAGATTAATGTAATTGTTTGTATTCTACCATTACAGTTAAATTATTTTTTTATTTTTTTATTATTTATTTATTTATTTATTGCATTTGTATCCCACATTTTCCCAGCTCTTTGCAGACTCAATGTGGCTTACAATACATCATGAATAGTGGAAATATATAAGAAATAAACATTTAGTATTATATTAACATGATAATGATGAAGCATGAATTATATAACAAGCAGCGGGGGAAAAATAAGGCTTCAGATTGTTTGGCCACGGTTGCTTGGGAATGGGTGGATTATAATTTTTTGTTCAGGTGTTCAGGTGTCAGGAGTGTGGTTTCAGAGTCTTTTGGCTTCATTTCTGAAGTCCACTATTCCTGTGAGTTCCTTCTTGGGTTGTATTACTGCTGCACACAGTTAATTGTTCTGGAGGGCAGATAAAAAAGAAAAAAAAACTTTGTGTGTTTGGCATTGGGTGGGTAGAAGTGTTTATTTCCAGGCTTATTTTCGAAAGAGAAGAACGCCCATCTTTCAACACAAATTGGAAGATGGGCGTCCTTCTCACAGGGTCGCCCAAATCGGCATAATTGAACGCTGATTTTGGGCACCCCCAACTGCTTTCCGTCGCAGGGATGAGCAAAGTTCACGGGGGCATATTGGAGGTGTAGCGAAGGCGGGACTTGGGCATGCCTAACACATGGGCGTCCTCAACCCATAACGGAAAAAAGGCATTCCCGACGAGCACTTGGACAACTTTACCTGCTCCTGTTTTTCTTACAAAATTGGCCTGCTTAAGTCCATAAGTATTGCCATACTGGGAAAGACCAAAGGTCCATCAAGCCCAGCATCCTGTTTCCAACAGTGGCCAATCCAGGTCACAAATACCTGGCAAGATCCCAAAAAAGTACAAAACATTTTATACTGCTTATCTCAGAAATAGTGGATTTTCCCCAAGTTCATTTAATAATGGTCTATGGACTTTTTCTTTAGGAAGCCATCCAAACCTTTTTTAAACTCTGCTAAGCTAACCGCCTTTACCACATGTTCTGGCAACGAATTCAAGAGTTTAATTTTCTCAGATTCGTTTTAAATTTACTACATTGTAGCTTGATCACATGCCCCCCTAGTCCTAGTATTTTTGGAAAGTGTAAACAGATGCTTCACATCTACCTGTTCAACTCCACTCATTATTTTATAGACCTCTATCATATCTCCCTTCAGCCGCCTTTTCTCCAAGCTGAAGAGACCTAGCCGCTTTAGCCTTTCCTCATAGAGAAGTCATCCCATCCCCTTTATCATTTTCATCGCCCTTCTCTGCACCTTTTCTAATTCCACTATATATTTTTTTGAGATGCGGCGACCAGAATTGAACACAATATTCAAGGTGCGATCGCACCATGGAGCGATACAAAGGCATTATAACAATCCAAGGAAGAATATGAAATAGAACAAAATTACTAGCAGGCTTATTTTTGAAAAAGAAGGACGCTCATCTTTCGACACAAATCAGAAGATGGGTGTCCTTCTCACAGGGTCGCCCAAATCGGCATAATTGAAAGCTGATTTTGGGCATCCCCAACTGCTTTCCGTCGCGGAGATGACCAAAGTTCACGGGGGCATGTCGGAGGTGTAGCGAAGGCGGGACTTGGGCGTGCCTAACACATGGGCGTCCTCAAACCATAATGGAAAAAAGGGTGCACTGACGAGCACTTGGATGACTTTACCTGGTCCTGTTTTTGTTACGGCCAAGCCACAAAAAGGTGCCTGAACTGACCAGATGACCACCGAAGGAAATCAAGGATGACCTCCTCTTACTCGCCCAGTGGTCACTAACCCCCTCCCACCCTCAAAAAACATCTTTAAAAATCTTTTGTGCCAGCCTCTATGCCAGCCTCAAATGTCACGCTCAGCTCCATCGCAGCAGTATACAGGTCCCTGGAGCAGTTTTAGTGGGTGCAGTGCACTTCAGGCAGGTGGACCCAGGCCCATCCCCTCCTACCTGTTACACTTGTGGTTGTAAATGTGAACCCTCCAAAACCCACCAGAAACCCACTCTACCCACATCTAGGTGCCCCCTTCACCTGTAAGGGCTATGGTAGTGGGTTTTGGGAGGATTTGGGGGGCTCAGAACACAAGGACTTTACATAACAAACTCTGTGTTACCTATTACTATGTAAGCCGCATTGAGCCTGCTTTTAGTGGGAAAGTGTGGGATACAAATGTAATAAATAAATAAATAAATAAATAAATGTAAGGGAGCTATGTACCTGGGAGCAATTTATGAAGTCCACTGCAGTGTCCCCTAGGGTGCCTGGTTGGTGTCCTGGCATGTCAGGGGGACCAGTGCACTATGAATGCTGGCTCCTCCCACAACCAAAAGGCTTGCATTTGGTCATTTCTGAGATGGGCGTCCTTGGATTACATTATCGCCCCAAATCAGAAACGACCAAGTCTAGGGACGACCATCTCTAAGGATGACCTAAATTTCAGAATTTGGGCGTCCCCAACCGTATTATCGAAACGAAAGATGGACGTCCATCTTGTTTCGATAATACGGTTTTCCCGCCCCTTCGCCAGGACATTTTGCAAGGACGTCCTCAGCAAAACTTGGGTGTCCCTTTCGATTATGCCCCTCCACGTGACTGAATTAAGTCCTTACCAATAAAACTAGCTGATGTGTACTGGCTATCCTGAATTCAAAACGATAGAGTATTTAGCCTCTTGAACAACAGTTTTATATAAGCTAAAGCTTTTGGTCTTCACTCCCAGTCCTTGAGGACCACCAACAGGTTGTCAGGCTTCTCACAGAAACACTGGGTTTGTGAGCCCTTGGACCACTGCCATGGAGCGGCAGTGGCTGGAAAAATCACCCCTAAACCAGGGACAAGGCAGAACAGGACTGGAACCCTGGACAGGAGTTGCAGCAGAGGCAAACAAGCTGGAACAGGCAGAGCAGGAACAACTAGACTTCACCAGCACTTGACCGCTGTTCCTCAGGAGTTGAGCCCCTGAGTGCAGGCGGTCGGCCGGACTTACAGGACAGGGCAGGAACTGGATACTAACAGGATACACACACAAAACAGTTAGGACTAAAAGCTGCCAGGCAGCCACTAAGACAGAAACACAAACAGATAAGAATCAGGACTAAAAGCTGCAAAGCAGCCACTAGACAGAAACACAAACAGATAAGAACTAGACAAGGAATACAGACCAGAAAACAAAACTAGGAAATAAGCAATAAAACCAAAGCTAAACTATACACAGACTAACTAGAATCAGACAAGGATCTCAGACTAGAAACTGGACTAGGCAGAAGTGCACAGAGCACCCCAACATACTAGAGGCCTTAGGCGATGCAAAGGCCAACACAAAAGTTTCCAGGTGGCAAATAAAGCCCATCAGCAGCTGCAGTTCAGCTGCAGCAATCACAAGACAGCTACGGGTGCTGTTCTGGCCCAAACAAGAAAAGCAAGTCTGGCAGCCTGGAAGATCCGGACCGGACTGGGCTGAAGTCTGGAACGTGTGACAGTTCATAGCAGCCACTGGTTCTGGCCACCAGAGGGTGAGGTGAGCACAGACAAGGAAACAGTCACAAATGTGACACAGGTTGAGTTTTCAAGATATCCTATTGAATACACATAAAGGAGATTTGCATGCCTACTACCTCCATTGTATGCAAATCTATTTCAAGCATATTCAGTAGAGATATCTTGAAATCCTGACTTGTTGGTAACCCTTGAGGATTAGGAGTGAAGGGCGAGAAATGAAGACATACCTGATGATTCAGCTTGTCCTGCTCAGATTTTAGCTTATACCACTATCTCCTTGTGCACTGGATATTCCACTTCAAGACACAACACATCACCAAACCAAGGAGTAAGTTAAGAACAATAATTTATTCAAGTTTTCTTTAACATTGTCTTAACATCCTGTTCTATTCCTTTACTTGGTCAAATAGTGATGCAGATGTATCAAAAGAAATGCTCAACAGCCTATCTACAAATATCTCAGGGTCAACTCTCTTCCTAAAAGTGATATGGTGAATATATCCCTGGTATGAAATGGAATATATTATTTAACTTATAACAAAACTTTTAAAAGATATCCACTTTCTACTAAAGGCAAAACTTGCCGTGTTTTGAACCGACATAAGGTTACCTGCATTCATTATCAGATTCTTTTGCTCTTTTGTCACACTGAGGATCTAACAGCTTTGTTCAAAGAGGACTTTTACCCCATTCACTTGCCTATGAGAAAAACATCATTGAATAAAACCATAAATGCAATTGAAATTAAGAGAAAAAGAAGTTCTTACTGGAAAAAAATGGAAATAAATTGCATTTTCTCCAGTGAAAGAAAATATGTTCTGAGGATCAAGCAATTAAAGCATTCAAGGTCAAAGTATTTACAATACAAGCTCTCACTGGCGGAAAGAATGGTAAATCTTTAGCTTTCTGTGCTAACATTGCCATATATTCATACAAAGGTCTTGAAAAGTGATGGGATAGAGAGGTAGTGATGCAGGAATATTATGGTGCTCATTTTCAAAGCAGCTGGATGTCTTAAAATGCCTTTAAAAATGCCCCTCTGTTACAAATGTCCAAATTCTATGCCTTCATCAGGAGTCCCGATCTTAGAGTCAATCATGGAGAACGTGCTGAATAAACCAAGCATATGCATTAATATCTTCCCAAAGAATTCAAATTCTACTTATGTAGAAATACATTTATTTAAATATTTTTTGTGTACTCATACTACTGAGAGACCAATTAAGACCAACAAAGGTTTTCTTTTTCATAGTCTTCGTTCATATAATCATTGCACATGTTTTTCCTTTTTTACTTGCTACTAGTGTCCAATTTCAGTCTTAAACAAATTCTCCAATACTTCAGCAACTTATCTTTAAAAAAAAAAAATCATTCTTTGGGTCCCGACATGGTCCATGTTTCGCCTGTCAGCTGTTTCAAGGCACCCAATATATATCTTCATCTGCTGACTTGCTTAGTATTAAATAACTACTACTACTACTACTATTTAGCATTTCTATAGCGCTACAAGGCGCACGCAGCGCTGCACAAACATAGAAGAAAGACAGTCCCTGCTCAAAGAGCTTACAATCTAATAGACAAGTATTAAATATTAAATAAGTAGAATTTGATCAGTATTCTTCAGGAGGATATTAATGTATATACTTCAATTGTATCTGTGCCCTCTGAAGGAAAAACATATTTTTTAATCTCACTGGTTTTTGGGGGGGGAATAAAACAAGCAGCCACACAAAAAACTGGTATAAACCCTAGTTAACCTGCGCCACACTAGATCTGCACCAGCTTTTTTTGTATGCTGCTTGTTTTATTCGGCACATTCTCCTTGATTTGCTCTAAGATCTGGACTCCTGATGAAGGCAAAGGCTGAAACATGGAAGGTGTTGAGTCCATGCTCCAGTAGAGCTCATGCTTTTATCTGATGTGCTATCTTCAAGCAAAAAAACTGCTGCTATACATAATAAAGAGGTTCATCGTGGCTTACATTCAAGAAAAACATTAACAATATGATACAGTCAGATAATTATAACAGTCTACTAAGAATTCTGGCTCCTCCAACATCAATGGATTAATTTTGTATGTTTTTCATTTGGATGTTTTTTTTGTTTTTTGTTTTTTTAATGGTCCAAAAAGATAAACACACTAAGCACAAACCCCTGAATTCTATGTGGAGGGGCATAAATTGATCGGAGCGCCCAAGTTTTCCTGAGGGCGTCTCCGCAGGACAGCCCCCGTGAAGGGGGTGGGGAAACCGCTATTATTGAAACAAGATGGGCATCCATCTTTCGTTTGGATAATACAGTTGGGAACGCCCAAATCTCAACATTTAGGTCGACCTTAGAGATGGTCGTCCCCGGTTTTCGGCGATAATGGAAACCGAGGACGCCCAACTCAAAAACGACCAAATCCAAGCCATTTGGTCATGGGAGGAGCCAGCATTCGTAGTGCACTGGTCCCCCTCACGTGCCAGGACACCAACCGGGCACCCTAGGGGGCACTGCAGTGGACTTCAGAAATTGATCCCCCCAACTCCTCCCAAAACCCACTCCCCACAACTGTACATCACTACCATAGCCCTAAGGGGTGAAGAGGGGCACCTACATGTGAGTACAGTAGGTTTTGGGTGGGTTTTGAAGGGCTCACATTTACCACCACAAGTGTAACAGGTAGGGGGGATGGGCCTGGGTCCGCCTGCCTGAAGTGCACTGCACCCACTAAAACTGCTCCAGGGACATGCACACTGTTGTCATGGAGCTGGGTATGACATTTGAGGCTTGCATAGAGGCTGTCAAAAAATTTTTAATTTTTTTTTTAGGGTGGGAGGGGGTTGGTGATCACTGGGGGAGTAAGGGGAGGTCATCCCCGATTTCCTCCGGTGGTCATCTGGTCAGTTCGGGCACCTTTATGAGGCTTGGTCGTGAAAACAATGGACAAAGTAAAGTCGACCAAATGCTCATCAGGGACGCCCTTCTTTTTTCCATTATGGTTTGAGGACGCCCATCTCTTAAGCATGCCCCAGTCCCGCCTTCGCTATGCCTCCGACATGCCCCATGAACTTTGGTCACCCCCATGACAGACTGCAGTTGAGGCCACCCAAAATCGGCTTTCGATTATGCCGATTTGGGCTACCCTGAGAGAAGGACACCCATCTTCCGATTTGTTTTGGAAGATGGGCGCCCTTCTCTTTCGAAAATGCCCCTGATAGTGTGACCAAAACCTGCGTGGGCAAATCCGGTCATATTCTGGATTTGCACATATAATTTAATTACTTAACAAGCCAGTGCCAAAAATTGCCACGTAACAAGCAATTAGTGGCACTAATTGGCATTAATTAGAATTTACACACACAACTTGCTAAGCGTACTCTGTTAAGTGGTATGTGTAAACTCTAATGCATGCTGCCAAAAAGGGGCAAACACATGGGTGTGAAATGGGTGGGCTGTGGGCATTCTGAAAATCAATGTTCAGGGTGATTGGTTACGGCATTTACACCAAGTTTTGGCAGCCATTTTTTCTTGAGATGTTGAAGCCACTATAGAAATGCTAGCCTCTTCCCTGACGAAGTGTAACGAAACCTGGCCATGTCGGCAGAGGTTTGAGCTGGAGGAAATCGCTGCTGCTATTTTCTATAAGATAAGTTAAATATAAGTAATAATTTTGAACAAATCATTGAAGATATACAATTTTTTTAAAGAATATAAAGAGCAAAATGTAAGAAAAAGATAAAGTATAAAATTGACGGGTTGATCCATGAGGATATAAAGGACACCATTTACAATTTGTGGCATGGTCTCATATGGTGGAAACTTTTGAAATGTCTGAAGATCCCCGAATAGTTAAAGATTTATTTCTGCATGTCCATTGATGGTGATAAAGATGGAGACGTTAATGTGAGTAAATCTAGGGATAAGCAGCATAAAATGTATTGTACCATTTTGGGATCTTGCCAGGTACTTGTAAGCTGGATTGGCCACAGTTAGAAACAGGATGCTGGGCTTGATGGGCCTTTGGTCTTATGTACTTATTTTCGGTGCTGATTTTTCAGGTGTCATATATAGAATCCAAATTCGGATTTAGACATCATATCAAAAATGCCCCTCCACATGTTTTAGATGTAGGACAATGCCTGAAAATTTGGGACAAAAATTCTAGTTGAAGAATGTTGAAAGAGAAACATTCTGTCTGTCCATCTGTCTGGGAGCAAAATAACTCTCTGAAAATTTTAAAATGGGCCAAAAATTGGACTGGAGATTCCAGTGAAATAAGTCCCCTCAAAAATGGCCATATCCAGTTCTATGAAAGAAGCCGTTCCTATTTCTGTAACATAGAAAGTTAGAGTAAAACTGAATATTTAGAGAACAGGGCAAGGAAAAAGGTAGAAGTCCCTACTCTTCCAAACCTCCAAACTGTCCCATACGCCATAAAGTACCCACCTCTCACAACTGCTCCATCCTCCAAACAGCTCCCACAGCTCAAAAAAGCACACACCTGTAATTCACCCCCATATAAGCTTCATAGTAAAAACTACCCCGAAAACTGACACACTACCTTTCCAAAAAAGGTTCAAAAAAGAACAACTAAAATGATAAAGGAGATAGAACTCCTCCCAGATGAGGAAAGGCTAAAGAGGTTAGGGCTTCTCAGCTTGGAAAGGAGACTGATGAGGGGAGATATAATTGAAGTCTATAAAATACTGAGTGATGTAGAATCAATTTTTTACTTGTTCCAAAAGTACAAAGAGTAGGAAACACTCAAGGAAGTTACCTGTAAATACTTTTAAAACAAACAGAGGAAACATATTTTCACTCAAGCTCTGGAATGCTTTGCCGGAGGATGTAGTAACAGTGGTTAGCGTATCTGAGTTTTAAAAAGGTTTGGACAAGTTCTTGGAGGAAAAGTCCATAGTCTGCTATTGAGACAGACATGGGGAAACTACTGCTTGCCCTGGAATTGGTAGCATGGAGTTTTGCCACTATTTGGGTTTCTGCCAGGTACCTGTGACCTGGCTCAGCCGTGACCTGGCTGAGCCACTATTGGAAACAGGATACTGGGCTAGATGGACCATTGATCTGACCCAGTATGGCTATTCTTATGTTCTTATACTGTTGGTTTAAGTGCACAAATTAAAGAAAGTTTTTGATATATTGGTTTAAAGAGGTTAAGTAACAAAACTGTTCGTGTTTGTTTATGGTAACTGAGTTAAAGTGATAAGAAATCCTAATTTCTTAGGTGCATAAGACGGTGTATAAAGAGGTCTATGTGAATAGCTCAATAAAATCTGTTTAGTTTATTAGCTTTGTTCACTGCAGCCTTTTTTTTTAACAGCAAGGTTGTTACTGGTTCAACACTAAAGAAGCATATATACCAATATGGCTTCAGTTAGAGCAGCTCATTTCCTCTTCAATACCACTATATTTAACTATATCCATGTCATCTGATTCTTCCGTAGTAGATAATCTAGTATTACAAAGCACTAAAAACTGTTTACTAAATTTGGATAAAATTCTAGAATATCCTATCCCTTCCACACTACAGCTTCCCATATGGAATAACACCAAATTTCGTATTAACAAAAAAACATTCTAATGGAAAAATTTGACTAATAATGGAATTTGGACCATTGAAGACCTATGCATAGCGAGACAGAATACTCTACTAACATTTCAAGAACTCCTCACAAACAGGCACATTCCCAGGGAACACTTCTTTCAATGGTTGTAACTGACACACTGCATTAAAGCTACAAATATACTCAATTCATCTAGCATCCACGAGCCCTCTATCAGATTACTACGTCCTTGATCAACAAAGGTCATGTAGCCTCTTCTATTTCTAAGATTCTACTTTCTCATCATTATAAACACTGTCACTCACTTAGAGAAGTATGGGAGAGGGATGCTGATCAAGTTCTTCCACAATCTATACATTCACACTTGTGGAGGCCCTTGATAAGACCCTTATCCTCTGCTAATCTTATGCAATCAATGTTCTTCCTCTATCATAGAGCTGTTTGGACTCCACGGAAACTCCACATTGCTAAGCTAGCATCTTCCAATCTTTGTTGGCATTGTCAAACACAAGTTGGCACACTTGTACATATGATTTATGATTGTAAACAAATTATAATGTTTTGGGAAGATATCTGGGAAATCATATGTTCTATATTTCATACTAATGTCAAACTTAGTATCTCAATAATCATATTTAAATCTTGTTCCCATGAAATCTGTCTGCCAGAGAAACAACTAGATTTATTTGATATTCTGATTACCGTTGGACAATTCATGATCTTAACGAATTGGAAGAATCTTCAATGCTTAATGAACACTTTTGGTGGCAGTCAGTTCTATCACAAAATGGAAATAGCCTCTGCAAGTTTTACTGGACTCCGCAACAAAAAGACACTGACTTGGTCTCCCCTAACGGACTATATTCACTCAACTTGAAAGTAATCCTTAATCAATCTTAATGCCAGAATACTTATTGACTTGAATCACTTCTCCAGCTCTTATTTTTATTATTAGTATGTCCCTATTCTATTGCTCCATTTTACTGTTATACCTTTTATGTATGTATGTAATTATGAAAACTTTAATAAAATTTCTGGGAAAAAAAGAATTTTTCCTGGGAGGAGAAGAGGGTAATCCCACCTGCTAACAATTTTCTTACCCAGGTGTAGGCACCGAGCACCAAGTAAGTAAGGGACCAATGGAGACTGCCTTTGGGAGGCTCCAGCATGTCAGACCCTGGATCCAGGGACACCCTGAAGGGGTGCAACATTTATAATTGGCAGCACCAATGTAAAGGTCACACTTCAGAATGGAACTGACTGAACAATATTTTATTATTGGTGACCCAGAAGAATGAAAATACGTTAATTTCTCATGATTCACAGCATCTTTAATGGAGGAAGGAATATGGTGGTGCTTTCCTTTCCACGTGGCATAAATAACAAACTAGGGATGTGCACAGGGCAGACATTTTCACTTTGTTTTCAGTTCATTTGGGTTTTCCTTATGATTTTCAGACATTTTTCCATCTGTTTCATGCACATAGACTTAACATGCATTAATTCATAGGCTAAAGCATGTTAAATTAATTTTGGCTAACTAACCAAATGTGAACCAACAAATACACAGCCCTAAGATGGACATGCTTCAGAGCTAAACCTCAATGGCTCTTAGGGTGTAGATGTTCTTTTATGAATACTGCAGGTGATGCTGAAACATCTATGTTATATTTGTTCAATTCCAGGGTGATTTAGAGTAGTCGACAGGGTGAGAGATTCAGGATCATTAGAAGCACAATCCAGCTCTGTAAGAAGTTATGTGGATGTCTAGGCTTCCATACTGACAGCACTCGCAGCTTGTCTCTTTAGGGGAAAAGGATATCTCTTTTATTATTCTGCTATACTTAACCTATTTTTATCTATCAATACTCTATAATCCCTATTACTATGTAAGCCGCATTGAACCTGCTTTGAGTGGGTAAGCGCAGGGTACAAATGTAATAATAAATAAATGATTGACATTAATCAGTTTTATATTTCCGGTTGCATCAGCTACATCCTGGAGGCTTGCCTACAGTCCGACTGTATTCTTCAAATAATGTGCAGAAATTTCAAGGAAACAGAAAAGAAACAAATGCATTAAAAAAAAATACAAATCAGAGTTATAATGGTACCATTTCAATTCCATTCTTTCCAAAAATGACTATACATCACAAAACCCTTGATGCAATAATTGAAATCTTTTGGGTAAAAACAAAAAGGTTACAGATGTGAGATTTTGCACAGTGAGAGCAAGAAATTATTTCTAATTGAATGTAATCACATTTCAAGTTTCCTGAGGTTTGATCTTCACAATTGGTTAACATCAGATTGTCTCTCGCACTGTGGTGAGCTTTTTCATGACAAAAACAATTAGAAATGTCAGTTGTCCTTGCTATTTAACTGGTTAATGATAAATTGGACCAGGTTAGATTAAATTCAAAGGCGCCCATAGGAAAAGGGGATGAGTGTCATCTACCTTCCCCTCCCACCAAGCCTAATAGCCCCCTTCCCCCACACCTCCAAGTTTTTGTACTGATATTGCAACAGCAACTTAAAAAAAAATCAACACAGGATCAACCAGCCCTTGTGTGCCAATAGAACCTGCAATGCTCCATCAATTCCTTTGACATGGGTTTCCTATTATTGTTTCTAAATTGAATGGTGAGGCCACAAGTAAGGCCATACCGATTCCATCAGTGGGAAGTTTAGCTCAGTTTTTTGTTGAGAAAGTGGATAAACTTCATCATTCTCTAGACATCTCAATGGGTTTGTTGACAAAAAGCAGTAACTGGTCCGACAGTTGCTGGGGAGAGGGTGATGTGGTCTGAATTTCAGAAGCCAGCGTTGATAACGGTGGAAAAGATGGTACGTCAAGTGAAAAAAGGGACAGCATTATTAGATCCTATACTTTGGAAATGGTTGTTATTACCTAAGCATGGGCTTATACCATTAATCCGGACAATAATTTGTCAAAGTATGGAATCGAGAATAGTACTACGGCCTTGAAAACAGGTTATTGTGTAACCTATTTTGAACAGGCAATTACTGGACATTCTAAGACCGGAACATTATAGACCCATTTCTAATTTGTACTTTTTGGCAAAATTGACTGAAAAGCTAGTTTTGCATCAATTGTGTTGTTTTTTTTTTTTTTTTTTATGATAATGCAGTACTGCATCCCAGGCAAGCAGCATTTCACACAGGTTATAGTACTGAGATGGCTCTTGTGGAGTTTGTCAGTGAAGTGCAAGGCATTTTGGATGCCGGACTTCTTGTCTTATTGGTCTCACTTGATTTGGCTTCGACCTTCAATACTGTGATCATCCCTTGCCTTTGGCATGCTTAAAACAGATTGAGCTGAATGATATAGTAGTACTGTTGTGATTTGTTAGTTTTTTTTATCTGAGTGTACATTTTCAGTGGTACATGAATCAGAAATATTTGTCCTGAGGGGATTGGTGACTGGGGTCTCATAGAGCTCAGTCTTGTCACCAATATTATTGAACATCTTTTTGAGCCCATTATTGGAGGTGATCTAGCAATATGGTATCAGTTCTTGTGTGTATGCAGATTATGTTTTATTGGTAGCTAGAATTGCTACAGGGATGTTGAACTTGTCTCTTTTTCAGAATTGCTTAATCGTGGTGGAAGGTTGGTTGAATAGTCATTCTTTGGTTTTGAATGTGAATAAAGGCTCATGGCCTTGACCTGAGCTTTTGATTAATTTATTGGGCAAAGATCTTCCAGTAGTAGATATGTTTCACTACTTGGGTGTTATTGTTGATGCAAATATAGATTTTGTTATGATTGGGGTCTGAACCCCTCTCAAACTTACCTCTTTCCTGGGGGTCAGCTTCTTAGCTGGCTTCTGTTTCTTTTCTCTGTCCTTTCTGAGCTGGCTCTGTCTCTCTGTGCTGGCAGCTTCCAGCAGCATGGCTCTAATTGTTTCACTACACTGCACCTGTGGGTATGTTGCCTGAGTTGCTCTAACTCTCTTTGGGTGTACTGGCTTCAAGGGTTTCACAGTTTTGCATTGGTGTGGGTTGGGCCTCTCTGGGTCAGTGTGCTTTTGCCTAGGTCTAGGGAGTGTGACATCATCAGGGAGGGCCTTGATAAGGAAGTGGTGTTGTTTCCTTCAGGGCCTTTGCAACAGTTGTGTTTGCTTTAGGTAGGGTGGTGCAGTGTGCACTTCTGACATTGTGTCTAGGGTCCCTGCTTGCTTTTGCTAAGGTCCAGGTTAGTGTTAGTGCAGTGTGCACTGGTGTTTGTGTGTTTGGTCCCCCTGCTTTTCCCTCTTGGTTTTGGAAGCATTGCTGTGTGTAGGGCTTTGGAAGCTCTGTTGTTGATAGAAGTACTTCGGGGTTTGGTGTTGTTAGGAACACTGCAGAGTTTGCTGTTAGAAGTACTTCTGGGATTGTGCTATTGGGAGCATTGCAGTCTTTGCTGTTGGTGTTTGGTGCTTTAGAAGCACTTTTGGCTTATGTGTTAGCTTCCCTCCTTGTGGCTCCCCTATCTTCCCTTTTAGTGCTAGGAGCTCTTCTGGTTGCTTGCCAGAGTAGTGCTTAGGAAGCACCTTGTTAGTTGTATCTAGCTTGCTAGAGCAGTGCTTAGGTAGCTGGTTTAGTTTTGTGTTTAGCTTATTAGTGTAAAGCTCTGCTTGTAGCTTGGTGCTTAGTAGCACCTGTGTTAGCTTTGTATTTAGTACCCTGCTCTGTTAGTTTAGGGCTTAGGAAGTCCCTTTCTTGAGCAGGGCTTAGGAGCTCCTGTTTAGTATAGGGCTTAGGAAGTCCTTTTGTCAGTTTACTGTTAGGAACACTCCTGCTGGTTTAGGGCTTGGGAGCAAGTAGATCAGTTTAGGTTTAGGAGCACTTCTGTTTCCAGTCCTGGTCCCTATGTCATCCGGTATCCAGTAAGTCCTGTCGGCTACTCGAACCCAGGAGCTCAACTCTTGGGGGGTTTAGTAGCTAAGTACAGGTGAAGCTGTTGGACCAGTCCAGTGTGCTCCAGTCCTGTGTTCCGGTCCTGTGTCCTCCAGTCCGGGGGACCAGTCCAGGGTGTTCCAGTCTGGTGTGCTCCAGTCCAGTGTGTTCCGGTCCGGTGTGTGTTCCAGTCCGGGGGATTGCAGTCCAGTGTTCCAGTTCTGTGTCCTCCAGTCCGGGGGATTCCAGTCCATGTGTTCCGGCTCACTGGGCGGTGCCTGCAGTCCCTGCCGGTGCCGGTGTGCTTGCCCAGCATTGGTTGGTGGGTTTTGCCTGCTGCTGTCGCTCCTCGTCAGCAGCCCAAGGGCTCACGTTTGCTCCAGAGCCCGGCCCCGCGGGCTCTGAACCTGAGAACCTGACAGATTGCAAAGGCCATGAGCCCGGCAAGAACCTCCGCCCAGCTGACCCAGCTGGGGTCCAGCTCCATCGTTGTTCTTGATCCTTCTATGACTCTTCGTCAGTATCGTGGGAAACTGTTGTCTCATCCTGTTTTGAAGAAGACCCCTGAAGCGGCAGCTGAGAGAAAACGTGTCCGGTGGCTTGGAATCGCTGAAAACCCAGTTTCAGATATGGACCCTTTCATCATGCTCTCAGAGTATCGCCGCAGCCTTGTCCTGAATCCAGCTTTGTGGGATACTCCGGAAGCTGTCGCTGAGAGAAGACGTCTTGGGAATGCCACGCTCTGGGCCCAGCAGGGGTCCAGTCCCGTTCAAGCAGTGCGCCCAGACAAGCCTCTGAATCCAGTCCGAGCAGCGCGTTCAGCCAAGCTTCAGAGTCCAGTCCGAGGGACGCTGCTGACCGAGCCTCCGATGCCAGTTCAAGTGGCGCTTCCACTCAAGCCTCCGAGTCCAGTCCGAGGGATGCTTTTGACCGAGCCTCCGAGTCCAGTCCAAGCAGCGCTTCTAGTCAAGTCTCTGCATCCAGTTCAAGTGGCGCTGTCTACTGAGTCTCCTAGTACCAGTTTGGATCCCAGTTCCAACCCCATTTTTGATCTGGATCCGTTTCTGACACTCCAGGATTACCGGGTTGCACTTTTGTCTGATCCAGCCCTGAAGAATACTCCTGAAGCTGCAGCGGAAAGAAGGCGTGTCTCCTGGCTGGGGTTCGAAGAAAACCCAGTTTCTGCTATTGATCCCTCTACCAAGCTGTTCTTTTACCGCTTCCAACTCCTCTCGGAGCCAACCCTGCGGGATACTCCTGAAGCCCAAGCTGAAAGAAGGTGGCTTCCTGATTTTTCCCGACAAACTTCTGAGTCCAGCCTGAAGGGCTTTGTCTGCCAAGCTTCTGAGTCCACACTGAGTTCCAGCCCAGTACCTGAGTCTGTTTTGAGTTCCAGCCCAGATGCTGAGTCCGGAGCGAGTTGCAGCAGTGACAGCCAAGATGCTGAGTCCAGAGCAAGTTGCAGCAGTAGCAGCCAAGATGCTGAGTCCGGAGCGAGTTGCAGCAGTGGCAGCCAAGATGCTGAGTCTGGATCGAGTGGTAGTTCCAGTCAAGATGCTGAGTCTGGAGTGAGTTGCAGCATTGGCAGTCAAGATGCTGAGTCTGGATCGAGTTGTAGTTCCAGTCAAGATACTGAGTCTGAATCGAGTTGCAGTTCCAGTCAAGATGCTGAGTCTGGATCGAGTTGGAGTTCCAGTCAAGATGCTGAGTCTGGATCGAGTTGCAGTTCCAGTCAAGATGCTGAGTCTGGATCGAGTTGCAGTTCCAGTCGAGATGCTGAGTCTGGATCGAGTTGCAGTTCCAGTCAAGATGCTGAGTCTGGATCGAGTTGCAGTTCCAGTCAAGATGCTGAGTCTGGATCGAGTTGCAGTTCCAGTCAAGATGCTGGGTCTGCACTGAGTACAGAGTCCAGCCGAGATGACGAGTCCACGATGAGTGCTGAGTCTACACCGAGTGCAGAGCCCAGCCAAGATGACGAGTCCACGATGAGTGCTGAGTCTGCACTGAGTACAGAGTCCAGCCTAGACAATGAGTCCACGATGAGTGCTGAGTCTACACCGAGTGCAGAGCCCAGCCAAGATGACGAGTCCACGATGAGTGCTGAGTCTACACCGAGTGCAGATCCCAGCCAAGATGACGAGTCCACGATGAGTGCTGAGTCTGCACCGAGTGCAGAGTTCAGCCGAGATGCCAAATCAGAATTGAGTTACAGTCCCGGGCAAGATGCAGAGTCCGGGTCAAGTTACAGTCCCAGCCAAGATGCTGAGTCTGGTGAGAGTTGCCGTCCCGGCCAAGATGCTGAGTCCGGGTCAAGTTGGAGTTCCAGTCCCAGGCAAAATGCTGAGTCTGGGTCAAGTTGCAGTCCCGGCCAAGATGCCGAGTCCGGGCCAAGTTGGAGTTCCAGTTCCAGGCAAGATGCTGAGTCCGGGTCAAGTTGCAACTCCGGTCAAGATGTTGAGTCCGGTGAGAGTTGGAGTTCCAGTCCCAGGCAAGATGCTGAGTCTGGGTCAAGTTGGAGTTCCAGTCCCAGGCAAGATGCTGAGTCTGGGTCAAGTTGCAGTCCCGGTCAAGAGGCTGAGTCCGAGTTGAGTGGCAGTTCCGGCCAAGATGCTGAGGCCGAGTTGAGTGGCAGTTCCGGCCAAGATGCTGAGGCCGGATCAGATTGCAGTCTCAGGCAAGATGCTGAGTCTACTCTGAGTTCCCACTTCAACCAAGACGTTGAACCCCTCCTGAGTTCCAGCTCCAGCCAAGAGGCAAGGTCCAGTCTGAAGTCCTGTTCGAGTTCCTGTCCGGCTTTAGATTCCAGGATGGGTGTGGGCTGTAGCCCAG
Source organism: Microcaecilia unicolor (assembly GCF_901765095.1). NCBI lineage: Eukaryota > Metazoa > Chordata > Amphibia > Gymnophiona > Siphonopidae > Microcaecilia > Microcaecilia unicolor. Next base: position 61,278,239 of record NC_044031.1, on the reverse strand, counting down.
TTCTGGCTGCTACAGTGGAGTGCCAGGAAGTCAAGGAAGTTGTGGATTCCTTCAAGAGATGGTTCCTGTTGAATAGGACTCCACTTGGTGCATCCAAGACTCTGATCCTGCCTAGCAGCCGTACTAAAGAGCCTCGTGGCGGCCAAAGCCACTCTGGTTTCCAAGTTCCAGATGTACTAGTTACTTCCTGGCCAGCCATCCAGATTTATGTTGTGAAACCCATTGGGAGATTTCATCACAGCTACCCATGGAGACCTAAATTGTCTTTTGAGACCTGGAGCTCCTGTGGGGACACGGGAGCCTTGAGGGGGAGGTGCTGTTATGATTGGGGTCTGAACCCCTCTCAAACTTACCTCTTTCCTGGGGGTCAGCTTCTTAGCTGGCTTCTGTTTCTTTTCTCTGTCCTTTCTGAGCTGGCTCTGTCTCTCTGTGCTGGCAGCTTCCAGCAGCATGGCTCTAATTGTTTCACTACACTGCACCTGTGGGTATGTTGCCTGAGTTGCTCTAACTCTCTTTGGGTGTACTGGCTTCAAGGGTTTCACAGTTTTGCATTGGTGTGGGTTGGGCCTCTCTGGGTCAGTGTGCTTTTGCCTAGGTCTAGGGAGTGTGACATCATCAGGGAGGGCCTTGATAAGGAAGTGGTGTTGTTTCCTTCAGGGCCTTTGCAACAGTTGTGTTTGCTTTAGGTAGGGTGGTGCAGTGTGCACTTCTGACATTGTGTCTAGGGTCCCTGCTTGCTTTTGCTAAGGTCCAGGTTAGTGTTAGTGCAGTGTGCACTGGTGTTTGTGTGTTTGGTCCCCCTGCTTTTCCCTCTTGGTTTTGGAAGCATTGCTGTGTGTAGGGCTTTGGAAGCTCTGTTGTTGATAGAAGTACTTCGGGGTTTGGTGTTGTTAGGAACACTGCAGAGTTTGCTGTTAGAAGTACTTCTGGGATTGTGCTATTGGGAGCATTGCAGTCTTTGCTGTTGGTGTTTGGTGCTTTAGAAGCACTTTTGGCTTATGTGTTAGCTTCCCTCCTTGTGGCTCCCCTATCTTCCCTTTTAGTGCTAGGAGCTCTTCTGGTTGCTTGCCAGAGTAGTGCTTAGGAAGCACCTTGTTAGTTGTATCTAGCTTGCTAGAGCAGTGCTTAGGTAGCTGGTTTAGTTTTGTGTTTAGCTTATTAGTGTAAAGCTCTGCTTGTAGCTTGGTGCTTAGTAGCACCTGTGTTAGCTTTGTATTTAGTACCCTGCTCTGTTAGTTTAGGGCTTAGGAAGTCCCTTTCTTGAGCAGGGCTTAGGAGCTCCTGTTTAGTATAGGGCTTAGGAAGTCCTTTTGTCAGTTTACTGTTAGGAACACTCCTGCTGGTTTAGGGCTTGGGAGCAAGTAGATCAGTTTAGGTTTAGGAGCACTTCTGTTTCCAGTCCTGGTCCCTATGTCATCCGGTATCCAGTAAGTCCTGTCGGCTACTCGAACCCAGGAGCTCAACTCTTGGGGGGTTTAGTAGCTAAGTACAGGTGAAGCTGTTGGACCAGTCCAGTGTGCTCCAGTCCTGTGTTCCGGTCCTGTGTCCTCCAGTCCGGGGGACCAGTCCAGGGTGTTCCAGTCTGGCGTGCTCCAGTCCAGTGTGTTCCGGTCCGGTGTGTGTTCCAGTCCGGGGGATTGCAGTCCAGTGTTCCAGTTCTGTGTCCTCCAGTCCGGGGGATTCCAGTCCATGTGTTCCGGCTCACTGGGCGGTGCCTGCAGTCCCTGCCGGTGCCGGTGTGCTTGCCCAGCATTGGTTGGTGGGTTTTGCCTGCTGCTGTCGCTCCTCGTCAGCAGCCCAAGGGCTCACGTTTGCTCCAGAGCCCGGCCCCGCGGGCTCTGAACCTGAGAACCTGACAGATTTTACTGTACATGTTGATGCAGTGGCTCAGCACAGATTCACTACTCTATGCAGATTGCAGGTTTTCGAGGTTATGTGGATGAGAAAATATGTTTAATCCTATTTCATATGCTTTGTATGACGTGGAGGGGGATAATCGAATGGGGACAACCATCTCTAAGGGCGCCCATCTCTGAGGACATCCCCGCGAAGGGGCGGGGCATCCCGTATTATCGAAACAAGATGGGCGTCCATCTTTCGTTTCGATAATACAGTCAGGGATGCCCAATTCTCAACGTTTAGGTCGACCTTAGAGATGGTCGACCATAGAGATGGTCCCCCTCACATGCCAGGACACCAACCGGGCACCCTAGGGGGCACTGCAGTGGACTTCAGAAATTGCTCCCAGGTGCATAGCTCCCTTACCTTGTGTGCTGAGCCCCCCAAAACCCACTCCCCACAACTGTACAACACTACCCTAGCCCTTATGGGTGAAGAGAGACACCTACATGTGGGTACGGTGGTTTTGGAGGGCTCACAGGTAGGGGGATGGGCCTGGGTCCGCCTGCCTGAAGTGCACTGCACCCACTAAAAACTGCTCCAGGGACCTGCATACTGCTGTGATGGAGCTGGGTATGACATTTGAGGCTGGCATAGAGGCTGGCAAAAAATGTTTTTTAATTTTTTTTTGGGTGGGAGGGGGTTGATGACCACTGGGGGAGTAAGGGGAGGTCATGCCGATTCCCTCCGGTGGTCAGCTGGTCAGTTCGGGCACCTTTTGAGGCTTGGTTGTGAAAAAAAAGGGACCAAGTAAAGTCGGCCAAATGATTGTCAGGGACGCCCTTCTTTTTTCCATTATCGGCAGAGGACGCCCATCTCTTAAGGACGCCCCCGTCCCACCTTCGGTACACTGCCGACACGCCCCCAGGAACTTTGGTCAGCCCTGCAATGGAAAGCAGTTGAGGACGCCCAAAATCGGCTTTCAATTATGCCGATTTGGGCGACCCTGAGAGAAGGACGCCCATTTCCCAATTTGTGTCGAAAGATGGGTGCCCTTCTCTTTCGAAAATGCCCCTGATAGTTTGATTATAATAATACTACTTTAGTAGGTATTAATAATGAGAATCTGAAGAAACTTCGAACTCTCCAACAAACAGTTATCAGTATGCTGGGGAGGACTGCTAGGAGTGAACATATCACAATACATACATTATCATTGGCTACTGATATTTTATAGAATAGTTTAAAGTGATGGTGTTAACTCATAGAGCAGTTTATGAAAAGGTACCTATAATGCTTGCTACTTTAGTTCAACAGGATCAACCAATAAGGTCAATGCATTTGCAGGATAAAATGCTTTTAGAGGTTCCCCAGGTTAAAGAAACACTTGTGGGCCACAAGGAAAGGTGCTTTTTTAATTTAGCACCCGTCCTGTGGAACGTTCTTCCACAATCGTTACGAGAAGTTCAGTCTTAGGTGCGTTTTAAATGTTTGTTAAAAGCTCACTATTTCATGTTGGCATCTATAGTATTATTACCTGAGGGTCGGGGGAGAGGATGCTAATATAAGGTCTGTATGAATGTATGGCATTGATTGGTCTAGTATGATTGAGTCTGTCCTATTTTAAATGGCATTCCTTTTCTTTTTTTAAGTTTTACTTTCTGCTGTACATCGCTGGAATCTTGCTATTTTAAGTTTTAAAAAAATGTTTTTATTATGATTTTAACAATTATTCAAGCAATCGCTTGCAAAAGAAAATATGGACACCATTCCTGGTATATCTTGAAAAATAGAAAGGAAAATCTTACACTGGGAAAAGTTATCTAGTCTTTGACCTCAAAATAGGGAAGGAGGAACACTTACCTTTACAGAGAGAAAGGCCTACAGTACATGGTCATTATGCCTGAATATCCCTTTTTATACTGGAGTGTCATCAACAAGCTGAATCATAAACTTATTATCAAGAAAACTCTTTAAACCTACAGGGTCATAAATCTCACATTCTGAATTGTAAGCAAATACATGGGAAAACAAAAGAAAAAGTCACAATTATTTTGTATTACCCATGGGCAGAGGGCCAGGAATGACTAATGTCGCTCCTGAGTCTCTCAACCCTCATCAGGAAAACACCACACTTTTTGACCCATGAACTACTCTAAATGGTGATGGAAAAACAACTTATAAACTAACCCTCCTGGTAGCAGATGCCATGCGCTAATTCTGCATGCCAATGCTGTGTTGGCATTGCCACGCAGCTTAGTAAACTTGGAGGGGGGCAAATTTTTATCATTCTTAAATATAAATAGAGGAGTGTGGTAGCCGTGTTAGTCCACTCTTAAGGTTATCAATAGAAATCAAACAAAATAAAACATGGATAAGATGATACCTTTTTTATTGGACATAACAATACATTTCTTGATTAGCTTTCGAAGGTTGCCCTTCTTCCGATCTGACGAAGAAGGGCAACCTTCGAAAGCTAATCAAGAAATGTATTAAGTTATGTCCAATAAAAAAGGTATCATCTTATCCATGTTTTATTTTGTTTGATTTCTATTGATAACCTTAAATATAAATGAAATCAAGAGTGTAACATGGGTCTCCACCAATTCTTTAAATGCTTCCAAAAATTCTGATATATTCAAAATATCTTGAGAAACTTGTTCCATGCCTGCATTAGACGCCACCTCTGCAGGCTTCATAACCTGTCTCTTTTTGAAGGGAACCTAATAGATATCAGAGGCATTGAGTCACTTGGCAACTGTAACACTTCCATTACGTACTTCTTAAACAACTCCCTTGATGACATTAAATCCATCTTAGAAAAATTTAAAAAACGAAGGTTACATGCTCTCAATTGATTTTCCACTTGTTCAAGTTTATATTTAGTGTCCACAGAGGTCTTAATCAGCTTAAACTGCAGATCTTTACTCTCCTTCACAGTGCCTTCCATTTCAATAATTCTTCTCCACCAAATTCTCCACTCTTGCAACCTGTGAATGTCAGACACAGCCTCGGTAGGTCTTTCCATTTGGTTCAACCGACTACTCAGTTTGAGACAGTGTGTTGATCACTTTCAGAATAGAAGCCAAGGTGATCTCAGACTGTCTCAGTCTCCAGTCCAGCCACTAGCATTGCTTCCACCGATGTTTCACCCGCGGTTGTCTCAGTATCCACAAGGACTTCCTGCAGGAGAACTCTCTCCACCAGAGCTACTCTTCCAAATCCCATCTGAGTCGAGCTGCTGCCTTCTCCCCCTCTTCAGGGTGCCAAACGCTCTGGGCTGGTTCACCGCACTGCTCTCGGCAGGCACCACCCTTGCTTCAGCCACACTCAGGAGAGGGGGAGGGGAACTAGCAGCCAATGGTTATGGAGGAATTCGAGAAGGCGGGCTGAGCGAAATGCTCTCAAGTCTTGTTGATGCTTTCTGTTTTGGCAGAGCAGCGGGGACACCTCCATCTCGGTCCCGAACTGAAACATCAATTGCAGAATTGATGCATGACCCAAAAAAGGGATTGGAAGTAAGGCTGCCCTAATTTTCCTTCTCCTCTTCGGCATCACAGCAACAGTAAAAATAAGCTTTAGAAACTCAGGAGGAACTTAGGAGCAGCCAGCCTTGAATCATGCACTGTCAGCCATCTTGGATCCTCCCAACCGCTATTGTAAGTTATGCGGTATAGAAAATTTAATAAACTAAAACTATACCATGGGAACCCATGCAGGAGGCAGGGCCCACACTGATCAGAGGCAATAAACAAAAAAGCACATAAGCCGGCATGATAGTTCTGTAGGTGCTGTGAATGATTACTGTAGCAATTCTGGCTGCACTGTGGTGATTGAACAGACTGATTTCATATGCTTTCTGTAGAAGATGCAAGCTATACACTGAGATTAAAATTTTCTAAGGATTTTTCACCTATAATGCAAACTGGGATCATTTCTGGCCAGCCGATCTGTACGCAAAGGTAAGTATGCAAGTTGCAAATGTCTTGTGTGCCAGTTTCATGGCCTTTCTCAGTCAGTTTGCCATTGCCTTCCCCAGACATCTTTAACCCATTGTTTCTAAGGCTAGGTATACATTTACCAATCAAAAGAGGATGGACGACGGAGTTGGCTAGAGACTAACTACCTGACAGAAATCACATTTGCATAAGATTCAGACTAAGATCATGGGCACAGTAGGCATATAACCTACAATGCACCACAAGGCCTCCTATATCAGTGAGATATGCTCTTTATGTGGTTATATGACAAAGTATTTTCCAGGTATACCAAGTGGAGGCAGAGTGGCTCCAGAGTAATTTCCTCTCTCTTTTAAAATAAAATATAGCTATTGGTGGTCACAAGGTCACTCATCCCATCAGTTGTGTTTTCAACACCACTCTAGAGACTTTGAAGATCAGCTGCCCTTTAGAATCTTAAAATTATTTCTCAGACTTGGGGAGAAAATAGAAAAACCCACATAGTTCCCATATAAGGGCCATTAACAGACAACATACACCGTTCGTAGATATCCTGTGCTCTCAGCAGACCTCGAGCTACATTTTAGTAAATGTATGTTATGTCTTTAGAAGGATATCTATACTGCCTCTCCAGGCCTTTGTTAGAATCCCTGAAGCAGTGCCCACATTAAAAATGTCACATATACAAAAAAATAAAACCTAGATTAAAAAGTCATTATTTTGGCAGATTGTTACTATGTGCAAGTCACATAAAAGGATCACAAGAGAACATGGAGACAAACAGTTCTGTTGACCCAAAATGCTTATAAGGAGACTATCACATCTTATGAAGCATCACTTGCCCAATTTATCAATAAAAACATAAAATGATCAGAAGCGGAGGCTGTACAATATTTATTAGGGCTGCTTATCCATTTAGTGTGCATTTGATTCGTTAGCACATCTTTAAAAATGTAGTCCTTGCTAAATTAAGTCAGTGCTCATTAATCTATGAATTAAATGTGGATTAAGAGGATTAGTGCACATTAAGAAGTTCTAATGCATGGTAAACATATTTATCAAGATGAACATGTGAATCAAACTAAGGAAAAACTGAAAAATCAAGCAAAGAGCTCAAAGAAGACTGAAAATGAACAGAAAATTTTTGAACGGTGTACAACCTAAGATTTATAGAGGTCCTTTTACTATGCTGGACTAAAAAGTGGCCAGCGGTAGTTTTAACGCATGGGTTTCCCACTCAATCTAGCTGCTTTTTAGCATGGCTCTAAAATGGCTGAATTTCAGTTTCTTCCATTTATGGCCACACGCTAATTTACAAATTAGCACGTGGCCATTACCGCCTGATAAGTAGGAGGCAGTAAGGGCTCACGTGCTGCTCGTGCAGTAACTCGGCAGCATGTGGCAATGTACCTGTGCTGCCTGATTACCACCGGGTATCTGTTCAAAAAAATCCGCTGTTCAGCGGAGAACTCGAACGCCCCAAGGGAGAACACAGGTATGAAAGAAAGTGGGATGTTTGACCACGGAAATACAAGACCTGGAGAAATGGATCTTAAAAATACTTGTTTATTGATGAAAAAAACCTCTTTTTTTCATCAATAAACAAGTATTTTTAAGATCCATTTCTCCAGGTCTTGTATTTCCGTGGTCAAACATCCCACTTTCTTCCATACCTGATTACCACCAGGAACACCTACTCCCCACCCCCTGCACTAGAATAGTAAAAATGATTTTCTAGCGCAGGGAATGGCGCACAGCAAACCCAGAACTACCGCAGGGCGAGTGGGCAAGCCTAGCAGTAGGGCAGTTTTGCCGTGCTCTACCGCGCCTTCATAAAAGGGCCCCATAGTTTATTTTTAAATTTAGAGGTCAAAATTGAGCCACAAGTTTGACGTATAATTTGAAATTCCTAACATAGAAGTCCTTCTACTAAAACGGGGTAAAATTTGCAATTACCATAGCTTAACGTGGTTGAAGGATGTATGGCCTGCTGAAAGTTAGGTGCCAAACCGACCATCTTACGAGATGGGCTCGTTCCTGGAACCGGATATCAAGCCCTGCCAGAACACTGTTATTAAACTTTCATTGCTACAGTTGAACTCTGACACTAAGGAACCGAACTGGACTGCATAGTTCCTAAGAGTTCCTAAGGTTTTGAGACCCCTGTCTCATAGTCACATAGTAAATGACGGCAGATAAAGACCTGTATGGTCCATCCAATCTGCCCAACAAGATAAACTCATTTTACATGTTATGCAATACTTTTTATGTATACCCGAGTTTGATTTGTCCTTGCCATTCTCAAGGCACAGACCGTAGAAGTCTGCCCAGCCCTGTTCTTCTACTAAAAGTTCTGAAGCTAACATTGAAGCCCCTTAAAATTTACACACTAGCCCATCCCTATCTATTCAGTCACGATCAGGGCATAGACCATAGAGGTCTGCCCAGCACTGGTTTTGCTTCCCAATTACCAGTGTTGCCACCCAATCTCTGCTAAGATTCCATAGATCCATTCCTTCTAAACAGGATTCCTTTGTGTTTATCCCAAGCATGTTTGAATTCCATTACCGTTTTTATCTGCACCACCTCCCGCAGGAGGGTATTCCACGTATCCACCACCCTTTCCATGAAAAAATACTTCCTGACGTTACTCCTGAGTCTGCCCCCCATCAACCTCAATTCATGTTCTCTAGTTCTACCATCTTCCCATCTCCAGAAAAGGTTTGTTTGCGTATTAATACCTTTCAAATATTTGAACGTCTGTATCATGTCACCCCTGTTTCTCCTTTCCTCCAAGGTATACATGTTCAGGTCGGCAAGTCTCTCGTACAGTTGGCAACACAAATCCCATACCATTTTTGTAGCTTTTCCTTGCACCACTTCCAGTCTTTTTATATCTTTAGCAAGATACGGCCTCCAAAACAGAATACAATACTCCAAGTGGGGCCCCACCAACGACTTGTAGAGGGGCATCAACACCTCCTTTCTTCTGCTTGTTATATCCCTCTCTATTCAGCCTAGCATCCTTCTGGCCACGGCCGTTGTCTTGTCACATTGTTTCTTCACCTTCAGATCCTCCAACACCAACACCCCAAGGTCTCTCTCCTAAGTCGAGCTTACTAATCTCTCCCCTCTTATTTGGTATCTTCTTTTGGGTTTCTGCACCCCAAGTGCATCACTCTGCATGTCTTGGCATTAAATTTTAACTGAAAATCTAAACACAGCCTCACACTAGCTATGTATATGTAGGATTAAACACTCACCCTGTTATCAATCTTATCCACCTGTTGCTAATAAAGATGGAGAAAAAAAGCTTCAGTATTGCCACCCAGCCAGCCCAACACTGCAGGCTATAAGACGTAGGCTCAGCGTGCCATCATATAGCTTAAAAATACTCCAATTTTTCTTAACCGCTAACACACAGGTTGCTTCTAAGTACTAAGTCATCACTGATAACAGTTGTGTGTGTCTAAAGTTATTTAGATCAACAATTAATATTACTCTGATTCAATCTCTGGCTTTTGTATTGTAATTTTAAATATAAATCTGGTATGCCCGTCAGAAATCACTTAGTTTAATCCCGTCGCTGTAGTGTTCTGCTTACAACGGTGGGTTGAGAAGCCGTTGTCCAATTTCTCTTAACTTAGGTGGCTAAGGTCCCCTTTTACAAAGGGGCGGTACCTGTTCCGCCACTTTGCCTTGCGTCATTTTGGCGTTACTGCCGGGCTACCACAGGAGCCCAGTGGAAGTGCCTGCCCCCGCACACGTGCAACCCATTTCCAGTGCTTAAAAACGTTTTAGTGCTGGGGACTTCCCTAGCAGTTATTGGGAAGCCCCACACACTGCTCAGTCACTGCTGGGTTAGCATGGGAGCCCCTATTGCCTCCTAGGGCCATTGAGAGACTGGGCTGGGTAAAAGAGAGCCTTGTTGATTGGCAAATCCATATGCCAGTGTTACTGCAGGGCCCCTTTTACCGCAGCTTTGTAAAAGGGGCCCTAAGTGCTGAATATTGCCATTTAACCGCATAAGTGCTGACTCCACCCCTGGGCCACTCACAAATTGCCGGCTACGGCTTTAGCAGTTAGTGCCGATGTTCAGCAGCATTAACCAGTTAAGTGCCACTGAATATCACAGATAGTCCTGCACAAGCGATTTAATCAGGCAGGAGCCTTTCCTGCCTGGTTAACACTTTAGTGTCCAATGTTCCCATCAATCTGTTCCCATATGGCTTATTACGGGAACATTGGACACTAATTAAATTACTTTGAATATCAACCCTTCACTTTTCCAATGTGCACAATATTTTGCACCTCCTAAGTCACCTGCATAAGTAGCAGGTGTAAGGTATGCAAACACTTAAAATATACAGTGTGTCTGCTACTTTTCAAAGAAAAGCTACGCAGGTAGGTTCTCGAACATTTTTTGAAGGACATTGTTAAAGCACATTCTGTAACTACCTAGCTAAAACAAACAAGGACGAGGAAAAGGACCTCACGAAGCCATGAGAAACAAAACAAACCAGTGAGGTCAGTCCAAGGAGGATGCCTCAGGGGTCTTGATAAATCTCTGATGTAGCTACAGTTGCATCATTTACATTGGCCAACTATACGGTCATTCTTTTTCAGCGCACCCACAAGACAGAAGATAATCGAAGGACTTTACTGCTAGATTCCTAGGACAATTCATCCTGTTGTCAAGCCCTATATTACAACATCAGAGATTTATCAAGATCCCTGAGGCAGGCCTTTGGGCCGAAACATGGCCGTGTCGGGTCGTTTTTATGTATTTTTCAATAAAGACTCTTTTATCGTCCTCCTTGGACTCACCTCACTGGTTTGTTTTGTAACTACCTAGCTTACGTGAAAATTGCATCTGCACGATGTTGGCTACCCAGGGGACTGACTGCTGGTTATTTCTAAAGTTCCTTATCATTTCAGCTATATCTAGCAAGACAACAAAATAAAGCCAGTAATCCAGAAGGCTTATGCAAGAGAAGCAAAGCCGAACATACCTGTGAGGTTGTGCAGGGCAGAGACAGCTTCACAGTGCAGAACTAGCTAGGTAGAACAAAAGAGAACAAGGAAAAGTTACAATTGGTGAACAATGAATACAAAGCTTATGCATTAAAATAGTAATATCTTAAGTTTTAGAACTACCTCTGAGGCAAAAACAGGACAGCAAAAATGATAAAAGTTTAAAAAAACAGGTGGGGAAGTTGCAGAGCTCTCAACCCTTGCTCTGTTTTAGTTGTGCAAGGGGTGGTTTGGGGATAAGAAGCATAGCAAAAAGACCACATTGTGCCATCTTCATTTAAAACCAGAGACCTTCACTTTCTCTTGCCAAAAATATTCCTTAAGAGTGATGCATTTCAGTGGGACATGAAAAAAAATCTCTCCCACCCCCTGCAAATCTTGAAATGAGTAGAGTAGCTGAGTAGTGAAAGTAGTGGGTTGATAACCAGGTAAACCAAGGATCTAAACCTCCTCTTCCCACTGACACTTCTTGTGACTGTTCGCTGCATCAGATACAAACTGAGGGCTATTTTTACTAAAGTATGCCACTGTGCTTACAGGAAGAGTTGCCAATGTGTATTAAAAATTAGTGTGTACAATTACCTCGCAGGTATCTGATGCCCCATTGCACACTTCAGCTGTGTGCTCTCCTCCGGGGGTAGCTTAAGTCACTTCTCCTCGTGTTCAGCATCTCCCCTTCCCTAGCCCCTTTTGTCCACCATCACCTCTTCCTTACACCTTGTGTTTCCAGCCTCTTTCCCTCCCTACCTCCTCAAATGTCCAGTATTACCCACTCACCCCCCTCAAGATAACCAGCGTCTCACTTTCCCTTCCCAATATCTCCTCTTCCGTTCCCAAACCCCCTCCCTCAGGTGTCCAGCATTTCCCTCCTCCTTTCCCGACCCCCCATGTATCCAGCATCTTCCCCATGCCAAGCCTATCTCACCTCTCATAGCACTCACAGTCACTGCTGCCGATTCAGCGCCTTGAGTGTCCGCACATGCTCAAGGCCTGCTGCATCCTGTTCCCTCTGAACTTTTTTTTTTCAGAGGGGGCAGGACATGCCAGGTCTCAGCTTCACAGACGCTGAAGACTATGCATAAACTGGGCTCATTCTTGTTTAGAGAAGCTGATTGCTCTCCCCCAATTGTGCCATCCTAGGTGAATGTCTAGTTTACTGTTTAGGCTGGACCTGTTAACACATGTTATTAATAAATAGGTCTTGTATAACAGGCAGTGTATCAAATCCTGTCATCCTTACCTCTTACTCTAAAATAGGACATGTGGTAAAATGCTTATTAAAAGCATTAGTGTGAACTAATGCAGTAGTGTACATTATTCATTCTAATGCTGTTTAGATACAATTTTTTTAATAAATAGGCCCCACTGCTTGAAATGTGACCTGCAATAAATAAAGCATGTTAGCACACAGTAATACTTTTCAGTAAATCTAGTCCTTAGATTATAAACCCTCTGAGGCAGGCAACGGTATCTGAATGTAACTCATCTTAGCCTCAGATTCTGAAAGGTAAGCAACAAATTCAAAATATTTTTGGTAAGACGGGGGCTGCATTGCAAAGAACTTTTTTTTTTTTTTTGCATTTATACCAAGCCTAAGCCCATCTGAAAATAAAACCATACTCTTCACAAATGAAGTTTTACCAAGATCTGAAAGGACTTTCTGCAGACTTGCTTGGGTTATTAGCCTAGGCCAGCGGTTCCCAAACCTGGCCTGGGGGAACCCCAGCCAGTTAGCTTTTTCAACATATCCACAATGAATATTCCTGAGAGAGCTCTGTATGTATCTCTTCCACTTCATTGTGGATATCTAGAAAATCAGACCAGTTTGGGAACCACAGGACTAGTAGACAGAGCCAGTGGCGTTCCAAGGGGGGGGGGGGCGGTCCGCCCCGGGTGCACGCTACTAGGGGGGTGCCGCACGCCATCAGCGTCATTCGTTTCCATGCTCCCTCTGCCCCGGAACAGGAGTAACCTGTTCTGGGGCAGAGGAAGCATGGAAACGAATGACGCTGACCGGCGCACGGCACCCCCCCCCAGCAGCGTGCACCCGGGGGGGTTCTTTTGCTGGGGTGGGGGGTGTCCTTTCGCCGGGGGGGGTCGCACTTCACCGGGGGGGGGCTGCACCCGGGGGAGGGGGGCGGGGCACATCAGCGATCCGCCCCGGGTGTCAGCCCCTCTAGGAACGCCACTGGACAGAGCAGTAGCCTAAGAAGCCAGAGTTCAAATCCTGCTTCTAACACCGATGCTCCTTGTGATCTTGGGCAAATCACTTCGTTCTCTGTTGCATCAAGTAGAACTTAGACTATAAAACCAGTAGAACAGGGAAATAACTTAACTTGTGTATCTGTTTATAACTTCCCTTGAGCTCTGATTTGGAAAATGTGAGTAATTAAATCTTTAATCCAGGCTGGAGGAACAGTGGGAATTAAGTCATGCCAAACATAATTCAAAATGAAACTGATAAAGCTCTGCTCTCAATAGCATCAAAGAACCATTCAGGCTGCGGTATTCCCATTTTCTAAAATCATTTACAGTTACAAAGAGCAATTCTGTAAATAAGTGCAAACAGTCACATGCCCTCTACCATCGCCACACACCAATCCCATGCTAAAAAATAGGTTTTATTTTATAGAAACATAGAAACATGATGGCAGATAAAGGCCAAATGGCCCAACCAGTCTGCCCATCCTCTGAAACACCTAACTTTTCCTTTTCCTAAGCGATCCCATGTGCTTATCCCACGCCTTCTTAAATTCTGACACAGTTCTTGATTCCACAGCCTCCACCAGGAGACCATTACACGCTTCTACCACCCTTCCCATGAAATAATACTTTCTTAGATTACTCCTAAGCCTGTTCCCTCTTAACTTCATCGTATTCCCCCTCGTTCCAGAATTTTCCTTCAGTTGAAAAAGGTTCACTTCCTGTACATTAATGCCCTTGAGATACTTAAACATCTCTATCATATCTCCATTCTCCCTCCGCTCTTCCAGCGTATACATGTTGAGGTTTCTGAGCCTGTCGCTATATTTTTTGTGTTCAAGATCGCTTACTAATTTTGTAGCCGCCCTCTGAACCGACTCCATCCTGTTTTTTATATTTCCATAGGAGCGGTCTCCAGAACTGCACACAGTGTTCTAAATGGGGCCTCACCAGAGACTTATACATGGGCACTATCACCTCCTTTTTCCTGCTGATCATCCCTCTCTTTATGCATCCAAGCATCCTTCTGGCTTTGATGGTCGCTTTTTCTACCTGTTTGGAAGCTTTAAGGTCATCAGACACAATCACCCCCAAGTCCTGCTCTTCCTTCGTACACTGAAGCACTTCACCCCCTATACTGAACCATTCCCTCAGATTCTTGTGACCCAAGTACACAACTTATTTATATCATATTATCCCAAGCATGCTTGGGTTCAATTTGGCTTACATATAACTTGAGTTTAAAAAGAGGGGCATTTTCGAATGGGGACGACCATCTCTAAGGGCGCCCATCTCTAAGGAGGTCCCAGCAAAGGGGCGGGGAAACTCGTATTATCAAAACAAGATGGAAACCCATCTTATTTTCAATAATACGGTCAGGGGCGCCCAAATCTCAACATTTAGGTCGACCTTAGAGATGGTTGACCTAAATGTTGAGATGGTTGTCCCCGGTTTTTGGCCATAATGGAAACCGAGGACGCCTATCTCAAAAATGACCAAATCCAAGCCATTTGGTCATGGGAGGAGCCAGCATTCGTACTGCACTGGTCCCCCTCATATGCCAGGACACCAACCGGGCGCCCTAGGGGGCACTGCAGTGGACTTCACAAATTGCTCCCAGGTGCATAGCTCCCTTATCTTTGGTGCTGAGCCCCCCAACCCCCCCCAAAAAAAACCCACGCCCCACAATTGTACACCACTACCATAGCCCTAAGGAGTGAAGGGGGCACCTACATGTGAGTACAGTGGGTTTCTGGTGGGTTTTGAAGGGCTCACATTTACCACCACAAGTGTAACAGGTAGGGGGGATGGGCCTGGGTCCACCTGCCTTGAAGTGCACTGCACTCACTAAAAACTGCTCCAGGGACCTGCATACTGCTGTGATGGAGCTGGGTATGACATTTGAGACTGGCATAGAAGCTGGCAAAAAATGTTTAATTTTTTTTGTGTGGGTGGGTGGGGGTTGGTGACTACTGGGGGAGTAAGGGGAGGTCATCCCTGATTCCCTCCGGTGGTCATCTGGTCAGTTCTGGCACCTTTTCGAGGCTTGGTCATGAAAAAAATGGACCAAGTAAAGTCGGCCAAATGCTCATCAGGGACGCCCTTCTTTTTTCCATTATCGGCCGAGGACGCCCATGGGTTAAGTACGCTATGCTTCCGACACGCCCCTGTGAACTTTGGTCATCCCCGCAACAGAAAGCAGTTGAGGACGCCCAAAATTGGCTTTCGATTATGCCGATATGGGCGACCCTGTGAGAAGGACGCCCATCTCCCGATTTGTGTCGAAAGATGGGCACCCTTCTCTTTTGAAAATAAGCCCAACAGTGAGTTAGTAGCTTGATGGAAAACATACTGCTACAGATTTTATTAATGAAGTAAGGAATAATCAGTGTTTTTGAAAACTGATAAGAGGTCATTTTTTTGCTGTGAAAGACCCTTATTATAAACCATAGGAAAGAATCCACCTAATAGATTATGTGGTTAGGGAGTCTGCTAGGGGAAAAACAGAAATCTGGAAAGGATACCCTCATTGCCATTAGAAATACACCTTCAAATAAAATTGTGCCAGAGGGGTGATTGGTCTGTGAAGTTCTGTGTGAATGTTGTGGGAAGGGGGTAGGTATTCATGGGAGGGGGTCCTTGTGTGGGAGTATGAGTAAGCGAGGGAACATGGGGGTTGGGGTGGTGGGTGGGAGAGTTGGTTTCAGGATTAAGGGGAGTGCTTCGGGTGTGTTTGGGTGGTGGGTTCTGAGCATGGTGTGGGGTCTTTGTGGTTTGTAGAGTAGTGGGGTTGACAAGGTGAGGGCTGGGCATTGGGTCCCCTTTGCTAGAGTTGTTTTCCTTTTGGAGAAGTGTATTATGGTTATACTGGTGGTGAAACCAATGGCCAGGAACCTTGCTACTTGGTTGGCGGGTCTGCTTCCAGATCTTATTCATCAGGATCAGGTGGGCTTTGTGCAATCCCCATAGGTAGTCTGGAATGTTCATATGGTTATGGCAGCCTTAGGGCATTGTACCACTCGGAATATTCCTGTGGTCTTAGTTAGTCTTGATGCCCAAAAGGCATTTGATTGTGTATATTGCGATTATCTGTTTTCTTCATTGGATAAGTATGGTTTGGGGGAACCCTTTCTGGATCCTATATACCAATCCTCTGTCAGCAGTGTTGATCAATGGTGGGCTCTCCAAGTACTTTTCTTTGGTGTGGGGTACCCGTCAGGGATGCCCTTTGTCACCGCTATTTGGTCTTGCTTTGGAGCCCATTTTGATGGCACTGAGGGTAAACCCTACGGTAAGTGGCCTTACTATTGGTGGGAAAGTGGTGAAATGTATGTCTTTTGCAGATGATATACTGTGTGTCCTCGCCCATCCATGGCAATTTTTGTCTCAATTTTTGTGTTTGGTGCATTCCCACTGCAGAGTCTCTGGTCTGTTACTTAACCTTAATAAGGCTGAGGCTATGGCTGGGGGGGGGGGGGGGGGGTTACCATTACGCTGATTAGTGGGATGATTTTCCATTGCAGAAGGTGTATCTTAAATTGAAATATTTGGGGGTTTATTTAACTAGCAAAGTAACAGATGCCTACCAAGCAAATTATGTCTTCTTCAAAAATCTTTACATGCCTTTGCTCTGTTGGCGTCTTTACTATTGTCCCTTATTGGGTATATAGCCTTATAAGATGGTGTTATTTCCAAAATGGTTGTACGTTTTACAAACTTTCCCGATGTATGTAACTAACCATGATGTGTCTCTTTTTCAGAAAAGTTTGACTACATTTCTGTGCACCTCTAAAAGGCCAAGAGTCTCCTAACAACAATTATCTTTGCCTTTTGGTCAGGGAGGCATGAGTTTATCTGATCTGAGACGATATAATGTGGCTTGTATTGAGAGACATTTAGTGGACTGGGATTAAAGGGACTGATTATTTTACTCATACTCTTCTGAAATGACAGTTGTTTGCACCAACCTATAAGTAGTACTATCTTCATACAAAGTATCCCCATGTGAGTAACGACAGCTGCAGCACATCTGGCTGGAAGTGGCTTTGCAAGCAGATAAAGTTTCCTTCTTCTACTATGCTACTTCCTCTCTGGGGTAATAGAGATTTGGACTCTGCTGCGACAAAGTTTTACTTATGGTGCTGGTCCCAGCATGGGTTAACCTATGTGCAAAGAAAAGCTTCGAGAATGGTATGGGATTTGCGTTCCAAGACGTATGAGGAGAGACTTGCTGACCTGAACACGTATACCCTGGAGGAAAGGAGGAACAGGGGTGATATGATACAGACGTTCAAATACTTGAAAGGTATTAATCCGCAAACAAATCTTTTCCGGAGATGGGAAGGCGGTAGAACGAGAGGACATGAAATGAGATTGAAGGGGGGCAGACTCAAGAAAAATGTCAGGAAGTATTTTTTCAAAGAGAGTGGTGGATGCTTGGAATGCCCTCCCGCGGGAGGTGGTGGAGAAGAAAACGGTAACGGAATTCAAACATGCGTGGGATATACATAAAGGAATCCTGTGCAGAAGGAATGGATCCTCAGAAGCTTAGCCGAAATTGGGTGGTGGAGCCGGTGGGGGGAAGAGGGGTTGGTGGTGGGGAGGCGAAGATAGTGGTGGGCAGACTTATATGGTCTGTGCCAGATCCGGTGGTGGGAGGCGGGACTGGTGGTTGGGAGGCGGGGAATAGTGCTGGGCAGACTTATATGGTCTGTGCCAGAGCCGGTGGTGGGAGGCGGGACTGGTGGTTGGGAGGCGGGGAATAGTGCTGGGCAGACTTATACGGTCTGTGCCAGAGCCGGTGGTGGGAGGCGGGGCTGGTGGTTGGGAGGAGGGGATAGTGCTGGGCAGACTTATACAGTCTGTGCCTTGAAAAAGACATGTACAAATCAAGGTAAGGTATACACATGAGTTTATCTTGTTGGGCAGACTGGATGGACCGTGCAGGTCTTTTTCTGCCGTCATCTACTATGTTACTAAGTTACTATGTTTGTGATCTGGTAACTGAAGAAGGGACCATGAAATCCTTCCAACAGCTTCAGGAGGAGGGGAGCTTGTGAGATACTGACTGGCTAGCGTATCGACAAGTGCAACATTATGTTCACACCCTGGACATTTCAACACTGAATGAAGATGCAGCAGACCTGATTTCTGAAACTTTGCTTTTGGCTCAAACAACAAAGGTGGATTTATCATTTTATCAGATCAGCTTGGGTAGTTAAGCACCTGCCTGTGTATATGAATCCTTGGCCAGAGCTTGGAATATGGGCCTACAAGCTGAGGAACAGGTTACGGGTGATGCTCTGCGCTTGCGTATGAAACATTTGAAGCACCTGGCTCACTCTACAGCTTTTCAGGAACAACAGTATAAATTTTGTATATTTCTCTCCATCAGGCATACTTGGCTCAGCTGACAAGCATGGCTGAATGTCCATGATGCAGAGCTGAACCAGCCATGTTGGTGCATATGTTTTGGACCCGAGTATCGATAAAACCTTTTTGGGTGAGGGTATTGAGATCTTCCTGCTTCTTCGACATTCCACTGTTTTTGAATTTTGTCTCTTTGGGCCTTGGGTCGGGTCCTAATCTTATTTTACACAAAGCCTTCTTCTTGGCCAGAAAGTGCATCTTGATGTGCTGGCAGCATGATGCTGCCACTTCTGTAACTCTGGAGGAATGAACTCTTTCTTTTGATGAAAATGGAGAGATTAGATGTTGGACAGTGGTCTGCTCGGCTTGGAAACTTTTCTAACAAACTTGGTCTCCAATATGGGACCATTTGTGACATTAGACTTGTAGCTATCTGCTAAATGTATAACCTGGAGCATGCGATTTTGGGGTAAGGGTGATAGTGGTTCCTTAGAGTTGTGGGTTCAGATCGCTGTGAAGAACCAACATGAGCGATTTGAACTGTTTGGCCTGTATTGTTACTTAAGATTTGGGGGGCAGGGGTGTTGGGTGGGGTAAAAATTTAAAATAACCATGATGTATTGTGCTTTGAAGTGTTTTTGGTGTTAGTGTGGTTGCAATAAAGTGTATTAAAAAAACATTTGTGCCAGAGTATTAAGTTACTGACCAGGAGCACATGGCAAAGAATACTCCTCATTGATCAGCACTGAGAGGTTAAGGTCCAAGCTACAAACAGACAGGCAAGCCCGAAGCTGCAGTTAGCAACTGAGACTCTGCCAGGGGAAAGCTCATAGGCTGAGTCTGAAGAATGGAGTCAGAAAAGCTGAAATTGGAGAACCTTATTGCCTGTTTGAAATTGCACTTTTTTTTTTGTTGTTATATTTGTACCCCACACTTTCCCACTCATGGCAGGCTCAATGTGGCTTACATGGGGCAATGGAGGATTAAGTGACTTGCCCAGAGTCACAAGGAGCTGCCTGTGCCTGAAGTGGGAATTGAACTCAGTTCCCCAGGACCAAAGTCCACCACCCTAACCACTAGGCCACTCCTCCACTTTGGATTAAACTGTGCAAGAGAACTATATGTTAGCTGTGAAGGTTACTGATTAGAACAAGAATCCACTTATGTTTCAAAATGAAGCATGTAAGCAGTACACTAGTGTCTTACCTCATATATGGAAAAAAGGAAGACTGTTCTGAGTTCCTGACTCCAAAAGCTGCCCTAGAGGGAACCAGCCTGCGACACTGTATAACCCCTTGAATTCATTTCAATACAGAGAGAGAATCTTATAAAGCATTAATCTAACTAATCAACAACCTCAGCCACCTCACTCTTAGACATGCTATCACTTGTCAATTGTTGCAGAACAACTGTGAAATCTAAAATATGAGAACTATAAGTAAAGAAATGATTTCACGTATATTAATTCAGAGGTTCTAAAAAAAGAGGCCAGAAATGAGTTCTTTGGATTCTTAATAGTTGGTGATGGATGGAGATGCTTAAAAAGCATTACATAAAGAATCCTTGACTTTATATGTAGACTATAAGGTTCCACTACTCTATGTAAACTTAAGACCAGAATTTTATAGCAGATGTTGAAAAGGTCATATTTTTATAACTAAAGGAACATATTTGTCAAGAATGATGCCCAACAAATCCAAAATTGCAATAAAATGCATTGAACTGGATCACATAATAAGGTCAAAGCATTAAAATTTAAATTAAAAAGGGACAGCTCGTCATCCTAGACCCTTGGTTAAAAGGCTAAATACATATATTTCAATCCCTGCCCTGGAATGTCGCTGAATCCAAAAGACAGTTCTCACTCCCTTTAATTTCCTCTGTTTATTTCTTTGTTGCACTCATTTCCAACCCCTGACATTTTCATCACTTGGCTCGCATACATTGTCTGTAGGGAAAATATCTTTAACAATAATCTCAGTCTGAATGGTATACCAGAGACTTTCAGTATCAACAGAATTTTGCAGAGTTTTGATTTTAACAAGCATGTCTTTCCTTGACACATTTTGACAGAACTTTGAATCTTCCCAGTCTAAGTCAAAGCATTTTAGAAGATTTCTGTGCAAAGTTTTTACTTCCCCAGCCTTATTTTAGATCTTTATAGCATTTAAATTATTTCCCAATATATCAATTACTTTGAACAGTTTAGATTCCCAAATGTCCTGGATCTTGTGTCACCCTGGAAACTCAAAGGATGTCCGCACCAGCTCTCCTGTCATATTGCCGCTTCATTTTAACCTGCTGCTGTTCCAAGGTTTTCCGTATCCACTCTTGTGTTAAGTTCAATTTATCTTTGTGGGAGCGAATCCAATCATCCTGACTATGGATTGTTTCATCCACATTATACTCTATAAGCACGAATGATTTTCAAGGAAGTAAAGTTCCTTTTCCCAGAAAAAGATAAGCCAGTGTGTATCCAGTTGACTGATGAATTGAACCAGTGGCGTAGCCACAGGTGGGCCTGGGTGGGCCAGGGCCCACCCAATTAAGGCTCAGGCCCACCCAACAGTAGCACACATTTAGCAGTAGCTGGTGGGGATCCCAAGCTCCGCCAGCTGAAGACTTCCCCCTGATGGTAATGAAAACGCTATTCTCCATGATACTGGCACCTGCGCATGCTCAGTTTTCAGCGCATGCCTGCTGCAGACTACTAAGGTGGAAAGAAGCGTTTTCCCACCAGCTCAGATTTTTTTTGGCGGTGGGTGAAGGGGAGAACACTTGATGCCCACCCACTTCTTGCCTAGGCCCACCCAAAATCTGTTGTCTGGCTACGCCCCTGAATTGAACTGTTGTAGATCTGATTCAATTTGAGGATATACTCTGACCATGACTTGTTTTGTACTCAGGAAAAGTACGTAATATCTGATGTAAGGCACTATTAAAACATTCACATCTTCAATTACCTTGGGATGGTAGGGAGTGGTGTGTATCTTTGTACTACCAATGACATAATTCCTTAATGACTGCCGACTCAAATGCAGGTCCCTGATTAGAATGTAATTTTTCTGACACTCCGTACACTGCAAACTATTTAGAGACAAGCAAAATGTCCAGCATGGTCATGAAAAGCTTCCAGCACCTTCTGTTTGAGAAGGTCGGGTAGTACTAATTGCCGCAAATTTGCTCCATGTCTGCAATCCCCATAAGACCTATAGAGTAAATTTAGTTCCCTGTAGTCACAGCAAATGTGTACACTTCCATCTTTCTTTTTAATCATGATGGCGGGAAAAGCCCATGAACTGTTACTTTTTCTAAGAATGCCTTGTTTCACTAGATCATTCATGTGACTCTTAAATTCCTTGTATATGTGAGGAGAAACCCTACAATAAGGCTGCTTGATTGGTGCCACATTACCAGAACTGATTTCATATGTCACTAAGGGGTCCTTTTACTAAGGTGGGCTGAAAAATAGCCTGCAGTAGTGCAGGCGCGTGTTTTGGGTGCGCGCAGAATCATTTTTCAGTGCACCTGTAAAAAATGTCTTTTTAAAATTTTTGCCAAAAATGGACGTGCAACAAAATGAAAATTGCCGCACATCCATTTTGGGTCTGAGACCTTACTGCCAACCATTGACCTAGCAGTAAAGTCTCATGTGGTAATTGGGCGGTAATGACTTACGTGCATTGAATACCAGTTGGTGTGCGTCCAATACACGTGTCTGAAAATAAAAATTATTTTTGAGATGTGCGTATCGGATGCGTGCCAAAAATGAAATTACCGCAAGAGCCAGGCAGTATCCGGGTGGTAACTCCATTTTGGCGCATATATACGCTTATGCAGCTTAGTAAAAGGGCCCCTCTCTTGAAAATCTATTTCACATTACAAAAACACACCTCTGTTTTTCCAGAGAAGTTTTTTTTCAATCAGTTATTCTGATTGCAAAATATCCCATTCAACCTTTACTTTAGGTATTTTAGATTCCCAGTCATCAACCGACTCTAGAGAGGTAGAGATTCCCTGAAGAACTCCCTCTATTACAGAGGTGATAATCCTCAGCTATATGGGTTCTTCCTGGAATGGTGATGTCCCACGCTCCCACATTTATTACTCTGACAAGGACATTTCCACAACTCTGCTCTACCAAAGTATTTGGCCACCATCATTTTGTCAGGCAGGTTTGTTCACCTGGTGGCTGTCACTACCAATGATTCAGAAGAATCTCGGACTCTGTGATATTTTCCCATTACTAATTTTTCAGGGATGGCTGGAATTATCTGACTCATATTTCCCTTCACTTTGACAAATCCCAGGTTCTTGTCAATCCAAGACATCTTCTTTTCAGCAATTTCAGACAATATTCCCCAAATTTTGACTGGTTCCAGAGTGAAGCAGGAGAGGTCCTTGAATAAACCCTCCAGATGCTGCAGCACATTCACTGAACTGTACCACTCTTAACTCTTCCTTCCTGAAAGTTGTCCTTCACGATGAAAATGCATCTTTTCTTGTACCATGTTCCTTTCCTGCCCATCGAATAGCAGCTTGCATAAGCTCTGAGAAAGACATGCCAGGATTATCTTTGTTGCGTTTGATGATTTTTTTTAGCACTTCATCCTGGAGTCCCAAGATAAATTATTCCTTGAGTGTCTCCTCTGGATTTCCAATTCTTCTCCTGTCCCTCTTTCATAATTGCTTCCAACTTTTCCTGCAACTTGTAAGTGAATATTCGGATTGTCTCTTTCTTCTTGCCTACGGTTATAAAATTCTTGTATGCACAGTCCCAGCACCACTTATCCCAATACACCTGATGCAAAAGATCACAGATAGCCTCCACTGAGCAGTCTCTGGGTAGGAAATATTTAACTGTGTCCACTGCCAGACCTTTCAAGTGATCCCGAACCATTTCCACTTGATCTTCCAGAGGTACTCTTAAAATCCTTAACCGGGATCCCATTTTTTCAATACACTCCTCCACCAGCAAATCTTCAGGTCCTCTGGGGGAAACTTTGAAAATCAAGGACTGTCTTGTCCTGCAGTATTACCACGGTGTTACTCACAATCTGAGGCAGCACTCTAATTTTGGCAGCTTCTCTGTCCATTTTTCTTGTCAGACTTAGCACCCTTCCCTGGCAAAAAAAAACAAAAAGAGAGAATTTGCAAACAGATCCTCCCCCAAAATTTCTCTCCAAAATAAGGCACACTTCCAGAACAAAAAATTCCTTTATTACCCCAACACTCAACTGCACTTTTGTCACCTTTGCCAGCAATCACCTACCAAACAAAATCTCTAAACACTGAAATCAAACTCAAGGATTCTGATTACACTAATTACGTCAGGGTTTCAGGTCAACTTTAAGGGCTAAATAGGAAAAATCCTGCCAACTATGCCAAAAATAGTGGTTAATCTGTTCCAGAAGAGACTCATCTCACCGTACCAGGCTGCAGCTGCCGTGCCTCCAGCCCCAGAGGCCCATGGGCCCCATCCAGACTCAGTGTTAATGGACCACCACTGTGGCCAGGTAAATTAATTTAACTTTTTTTTATTTAACCCTGAGTTATAGTACTCCAATTAGGTTATCATTCTATAAAGGTTATTGAGAAACCTACATTCATTTACAGAATAAGCTCCTACCAGGCACTGTCAGTGGGCCAGATTTTAAAAATGGCATTGAAAATTAGGCACTGGGAAAAATCTGCACTAAGTGCTATTCAATAAAGGGCATTCCGGGATGAGCACCCTTTATTGAAAAGTGCTTCACATGGATTTCTGTGGCCAAATTTGGGCGCAAAGACTTACGCCTTCTGAAACCTGATGTGAATCCTGGTAGCATGGATCTTCATTATTCTTTATTTATTTAGATTTTGCTCACACCTTTTTCAGTAGTAGCTCAAGGTGAGTTACATTCAGGTACTCTGGATGTTTCTCTGTCCCTGGAGGGCTCACAATCTAAGTTTGTACCTGAGACAATGGAAGGTTAAGTGACTTGCACAAGATCACAAGGTGCAGCAGTGGGATTTGAACCAGCCACCTCTGGATTGCAAGACTGGTGCTCTAACCACTAGGCCACTCCTCCACACTGCACATAAATCTTGTGAACAATCCTGGCTCACCCATGCCCCTCCCATGGCCACACCCCTTTATGAGTTGCACACATTCTAATTTAAGCACCCATTCTAATAGACTAGCATGCAGTCAGATCTGCATGCAAATCATAATTAGTGCCAAGTACTTGTTAACTTCAATTATTAAACCATTAGAGCATATTAACTAATTATTTTGTTCGTGAATCTGAGATCCATGTTTCTATATCGCTGTATCCCCGGACGGGTTCATCAAGGTTTACAACATTTAATACAAAACATCCGTATACTAGAATAAGTATACTGTTTACTAAGGCGCGCTAGCGTTTTTAGCGTGTACAAACTGTTTAGGGCGCCCCTAGGAATATTTCGGGCACCTACACAGCACGCGCTAAAAGCACTAACGTGCCTCTAGCACGGCTTAGTAAATGGGGCTCTAAGATAGCAATTAATAACACAAATTTACAATCTCATCTTGAAAGAAAAAATATCTCAAGTATAATAGAGGAAGAAAGAAATTCCAAATCATTAATCATTAATTTTCAAATTTAAAAAAAAACGTTTTTAATCTCTTCCTAAAAATAATATAAGATTTCTCTTAATGTAATATAAAAGGGTGAAGAATTCCAAAATTGAACAACCATAAATAAAAACAAAGATTTAGAATATTTTTAAAAATCGGACACCCTTAGGACTTGGAGACCAGAAGAAAAGATTGCTATAATTGGATCGAATGACATAATAGAAAATCTTTAAAAGTATTCATCAGTATTTCCGAACTGAACCCATATATTACCTGAAGGCTCCTGGTGCTTTTTTTTTGCTGTACTTAGGAGTGTGTTTTGTACTTTGAACCCACTCTGTACTGTTATACTTGAAATAACATACAACCAGCTTTGAATAATACCCTTGTATTTATAGGAAGCCAATGTAACGTCTGTAAACAGGGAGTAACCCTATCGAATTTCTTTAGCCCAAAGATCAGACAGGCCTGGTTATTAACTTAGTTGACAATCCTATGTATAAAACATTACAGTAATCTATATGGGATAAAACAAGCATCTGAACCAGCAAAGTAAAGTAGACTGATCAAATTAAGACCTCATCAATCTTAACTGCCTAAGGGCCCTGTTTACTAAGCCGCACTATAGACAATATAATCTACACGGCATTTTAATCTACACTGGCTCCCTGTTAAAGATCGTATTCAGTTTAAAATCTGCTCCCTAACGCATAAAATAATTTATGGAGAAGCCCCCGAATACCTCATTGATCTACCTTCTAGGAGTGCGCTAATATCTGCAAGGACCTAACCTCAATCTACATTATCCCAACTGTAGAAATGTTAAGTACAAGACCCTTTTTGCTTCGTCCTTCCCTTACATCAGCCCAAAATTCTGGAATATGCTGCCGAGACAGCTAAAGGAACTGGTCGACCATCAGCTGTTCAAAAAGTCTTTAAAAACATTCTTATTCGCCAGAGCTTATTCCACTGGCAACTCCTATGTTTAACCTCTCTCCCTTGCCGACTGTACATGGCAATCTGCTGGTTGCTTGCCCCTATCTTTCACCCCGTGTTCTCCCCTGTTCCTTTCCCAGCCTGTCACAGTCTGTAACTTGAGTCATCTTTGCATTGTATTGCTACCTCTTGACTTCATGTAATCCACATTGCGCCTGCTCTTGTGGGAAAATGTGGGGTAAAAATGCACTAAATAAATAAATAAATAAATAAGCAAGCCAACATTTTTAGCGCGTACTAATGCTAGACACACCCATAGGAATAGATAGGTGTCTCTAAAGTTAGCATGCACTAATTTTTAGCACGCGCTAAAAACACTAATGTATTAAGATGCAAGAATTGAAAGACTCTGTTGATACGATTAAATAAGATTTTTCACAGAAAATTGAGAATTTACAAAATGAGGTGGTACAAACAAACAAATTTAAAGCTGCTGTGATAAAAGACAATGTGGATATCAGGAGAAAACTTGAACATATTGAAAATCACAATAGGAGATTGAACTTGCGCCTGCTTAATTTTCCTAAATTGTATGGGGTTTCTCCCCAAGATTTATTTACTAGATTTCTTAAAGAAAATTTAAAATATCCTCAAGAAGCAATTCCTCCATTAGAAAAAATGTACTTTATACCAAATACGATTAAAAAAACAGATGAGGCAACAAATGTTCAACCTGGAAATGAAATGGACGTGGAAAATCTAACAGCGATTTTGGAACAGTCAATAGAAACTGCCACTGAAAGGGCGACTTTGTTGGTGACTTTTCTTTTTCAACAGGACTTGAATGCTGTAATGAGACTTTACTTTAAAACAACAAATCACAATTTTGGTGGAGAAAAAATATGGTTGTATCCAGATGTAACAAAAGTGGCTCAGCAAAAACGAAAACAGTTTCTTTCAATGAGATTAAAAACAATAGAATTGGGAGGTTCCTTTCTGTTAGCATATCCATGCAAATGTATTGTGAGGTTTAATAATACTAAATATGTTTTTTACGTTCCTGATCAGCTTAAATTGCTCCTAGATTCAAAACAACGATAGAGATAACAAAATAGTAGACTGAGAAATGCGGTGTCATCATTTTCTTGTAGAAACTGTTAATACAAAGGTAGCTTCACCTATTCTAAACCCCCCAATTTTTTGAGGTCTAAGAAAGCCATTTAAAGTGTAATGTTAAAAGATTATGTAAGAAATGTTTTATTTTCTGGCTGTTTTTCACTTAACAGTAATATTTCTGTTTAAGTTTAAAGTAAACTAATACAAATTATGAAATAAAAACACTAATGTACCTTAGTAAACAGGGCCCTAAGTTTGTAGAGACACCAAGGTCATAGAGGTTGGTTTACTCCAATTTTATACATTTACTGTGTAGTTTAATGATATTAAGCTCAAAGTTTAGTTTCACATCCCATCTCCAGAATGCAAGTTTTAACCTTCAGTTTCAGATACAGAAGTTAAAATCTTTTAGAAAGGCCAGGGATTGTGAATAATCTTGCACAGCTGTAGGTACAGTCAAAGCTCCATAAATCAAACACTCTAACCTACTGATCCATTTACAATGGTGCTTTTTTTTGTAAACAAATGACATTTCATACTTGTGATCACATCCCTAAGCCAGCACCAGAAACTGAGCTTTCTCATTTAACCACAGAAAAGGCATAGACTAGGTAGCGGCAGTGCAAGTTTTTTCAGACTGCACTTTTAAGGCTTTAAGGGGCCCTTTTACTAAGCCGTATAGGCACGTACACGTGTCCTACGCACGTCGATTTGGAGTTACCGCATGGCTACCGCGTGGCCCAGGAGGTAATTTCATTTTTTACGCGCGTCTGAAAAATAATTTTTATTTTCTGATGCGCGCCAAGTGGCATTATACGTGTGTAGGCCATTACCGCCCGGTTAACGCATGAGACCTTACCGTTAAGGCAGTAAGGTCTCAGACCCAAAATGGACGTGCGTCAGTTTTGATCTTGCCACACGTCCATTTTCGGCAAAAATTAAAGGCATTCTTTGCAGACACACTGAAAAATGGGTCTGAGTGTGCCCAAAACGCATGCGCAGCCCATTTTTCAGCGTGCCTTAGTAAAAGGACCCTTAAGGCCATTTATTTTATGGTGCATTAGGCCTAATGGTTAGTGTAGCAGTTTGAGAACCAGGGGAAACAGGTTCCGTTCCCACTGCAGCTTCTTGCGACCCTCAGCAAGTCACTTAACCCTTCATTGCTCCAGGTACAAAATAAGTACCTGGATATAATATGTCAACCACTTTGACTGTAACCACAGAAAGGCGGTTTATCAAATCCCATCCCCCACCTATTTTGTATGCTAAATCAGTCTTTGATCTATTACTACTATTACTATATATCATTTCTAGAGCACTATTAAACATCCTTCCAGCATCCTCAGCCACAAGGAATACCAACCAAATGCTGAATGTGATCAGAGAAAACAGTAAAGATTCTCATGCTGACATTTTAATCCACTTGGGGACAAAAATAGTACAGCTGAAGCACTGTACACATACATATAAGAGACACTACACAAAGCATACAATCTATTCAAGGCAGGCAAACAGGACACTGAAAAGATCAGGTGGTACTATTTATTACAGGAAATGTTTAAAATAACAACACATGTATGAACAGGAGAATGAGGGGTTAAGATTTTAAAGTAGTCTCCTGCATTTCAACAAGACCGGAGAGAGTGCATGACACACCATCTCAAGAAGTTTAATCCAGGCATGTGGTGCGGCAAGGCTGGGATTAGTGGTGGTGGAGAAGGGCACAAATAAGACATTTACTCAATGAATGGAGTTCCTGGAAAAAGTGCATAAAAGAGAGGAAAAAAGGCTTTCCAGGCTAAGTTCACTAGTCTTATTTTGCATATTTCACTGCTTGGCTGGCTACCATTTAGTAACATAGCATAACACAATAAATGACGGCAGATAAAGACCTGTATGGTCCATCCAGTCTGCCCAACAAGATAAACTCATTTTACATGGTATTTCTACTGTCTGTTTTATATCTGTATAGCTCGGGTATAATTTGTATAATTGCTTCTTTGGTGGCAGGGTACACCTCTGCTTTGAAAAAGTGGGAAAAAAACACCCCACCTTGTTTTGCTAATACAGAAACTGTGTATTAACGTTTTTTTCAAGTTACCTAATTATTCTATATTATAGTCTCTTGATAAGCAGTGGCTCCTAGCTTTAGAAATTCAGCTTACTACACTTATAGTTCCACTCCCAACTCTATCCCTAGGCTTACTGTTACTATATAGGAAACCCACTAAGTAATATTCCTGAATCACATTTAAGTGATGTTGTTAATTGGTACCGTTACCATAAGACGCCACACTCACTGCAGCCAATATACATGGCTTTAATTCAACGTAATAATTGTGGCTCATTTGTCCTAAGGACAATCATCTGGTGGTTTAGGACTTGCTTCAACTCTCTTCTATGAGAGAGGAGATCAGACAGGAACTGGCTGCAATTAACGGATCTTCCAGGACTGTACTGTATTCAGCCAAGTCGCCACAGAGGATAAAACAACGGAAAACAGTAGGCTCTGATGGATTAGACTTGTAACACACAGGCATCCTCCCTGCCAATTGTTGCCCTTTATGATTCTTTTGTTAAATTAGACTATTCTGATGCTCAGAAATAAGCTCTGAGGTAGATCTAGAGACAAAGAAAGTAATTCAATACAAAAGAGACACCCACAAAGCACAGGAAAAATAGCATAAAACAAAACATTCTTGCTGTTAGGGGACTCCTTTAAAGAGGCATTAACTTAGGGACACAATCCATGGGTCCAAACAAAGTTAAATGCTATGCTCAGCCAGCAGGAATACCAACCAAATACTAAATGTGATCACAGAAGAGAATAAGGATTCTCAAATTAATATTTTAATCCACTTGGGAACAAGTGATCTGGCCAAAAGTAGAACAGTGGACATGCAGAGAGCTTTCCAGGAGCTGTGGGAGGGGCTGAAGTCTTTGGTACAGAGTTCTGAAGTGCTATCTACCTATGGAAAGGGAAGGAAAAGACCACATAAAACAGAGGAGTTCAATAAGTGGCTCAAAGCCTGGTGTCAACAAGAAGGTTTTAGACATATAGGAGGATAGGGACAGTATATGGAAAAACAAAAGGCTTAACTGTAAGGATGGCCTACATCATTTTGTGGCAGAAAGGAGGCTCGTTGGTGAGAAACTATGACAATATGTTACTAGGCATTTAAACTAGAAAGTGGGGGGTGCAAATGGAAGCAGGTGAAATCAAGAAATCACCCCCAGAAAATGCAATAGCAATGGGAAATATAATGTTAATACTATCATCAACAAAGTGGAAGGGGAGACTAGGCAAAATACTATACAAATGATGAGAATATTAATAAAATGTAGCTGGTAAGTACAGTCAATGGTAATAAGTCATCTGGATTACTGCAATGCACTGTACTCCGGATGCAAAGAACAGACAATCAAAAAACTCCAAACTGCCCAGAACACGGCCGCCAGACTCATATTTGGAAAAACTAAATATGAAAGTGCAAAACCCCTAAGAGAGAAACTTCACTGGCTCCCACTCAAGGAACGCATTACGTTCAAGATCTGCACGATAGTACACAAAATCATTCACACAGACGCCCCAATCTACATGCTAAACCTCGTAGACCTACC
Organism: Microcaecilia unicolor; assembly: GCF_901765095.1. NCBI lineage: Eukaryota > Metazoa > Chordata > Amphibia > Gymnophiona > Siphonopidae > Microcaecilia > Microcaecilia unicolor. The sequence goes on along the minus strand of NC_044031.1, from coordinate 61,247,561 downwards.
TCCCAGAAACGCCACAAGATCATCCCGCAAATTTCTCAACCTGCACTACCCCAGCTGCAAAGGACTTAAATACAAGCTGATGCATGCCACTACCTTCTCCTACATGAGCACGCAGATATGGAATGCATTACCTACAGACTTGAAAGCAATCAGCGAAACAACTGTCTTTCGAAAATCCCTGAAGACATTCTTCTTCAACAAGGCCTACAATGAGAAATTATAGCCTCATTAAACTAATCAATGAAAACATTTATCCTTCGAAAATCCTTGAAGACATTCTTCTTCTTCTACAAGTCCCACAATGAGAACCTATAGCCTCACTAAGTCACCCCACTAACCCACTCAATTAGGAATGCCTACCTTCTTAGGGTTACCATATGGCTCCAGAAAAGGGAGGACGGATTGAGCCAGCCGGGTTTTACTTCCATTGCTTTCCATTGAAAGCAATGGAAGTAAAACCCGGCTGGCTCAATTACTTCCATTGAAAGCAATGGAAGTAAAACCCGGCTGGCTCAATCCGTCCTCCTTTTTCTGTAGCCATATGGTAACCCTATACCTTCTACAACTACCCTAATCACTCTCTTCCTTCTTCTCTTACCCCTCCTAATCATCACACATTAAAAATTGTATATGATATCCTGTAATGACAATGTTTCAAATCTATGTAAGCCACATTGAGCCTGCAAATAGGTGGGGGAATGTGGGATACAAATACAATAAACATATAAAAATATATGAACAGAACATCTATATAAATAATTCTCACCTCCAACGTTCTGAACCTCACTGTGTGGCAGGGAAACACTGAAGCCCTGTAGTCTTCTAGGCTGTCAGCACCACTCACTCTCATTCTCACTCATAGACCCGCCCTCAGCCACGCCCCATCCACTCATAGACCCGCCCTCAGCCATGCCCCATCCACACATAATTCACAACCCCAACATTCTAAATGCAAATTTGTAGTTGCAAGATCCCATGAGTGTATGCCCCGCCCTCACGTCACAACGTGATGATGTGGAGGGCGGGGCTATGACACTCAGCCAATCACCAGTTCCACCGCCCTCCGACGCTACCCCCCCCCCCGATGCACTGCGAGAAACAGTGGCCTTCGCAGGGCCTCCACCACCCCCCCTGACGCACAGCGACAAACACCGAGCTACGCAGGGGAAGGAGTGCCATCCGAACACCTGATCCGCTGGGACCCTGAAGCTACCGCCAGCCAAAAAAAACTACCCACCTGCACCCTCCCCATGCTGCCGTCCTGTGCCCTCCCGACGCTGCCGCAGGTAAATCTCGCTAGCGCCCGTTTCATTGCTCACAGAAACGGGCCTTTTTTACTAGTTAAGTAATAAAATTCAAGATCTGTATGTGGGGATGAGAGGCTCATGTGCACAATCTGGGAGAGGAACCGTGAAATGACAGTGTGTGAGAATCTTAAGGTTGCAAAACAATATGACAAGGCAGTGGCCATAGCCAGAAGGATACTAGACTGCATAAGAGGAATCACTAGCAGAAAAAGGGAGGTGTTAATGCCCTTGTAGAAGTCATTGGTGAGGCCCCACATGGAATATTGTGTTCAGTTCTGGAAGCTGTATCTTGCTAAAGTTGTAAGAAGACTTGAAGCAGTTCAGAGGAAGGTGGCAACAATTTTATATGGATTACACCATGAGACATATGAGAAGACAGGCAACCTCAGTCTTCAAGGCCCCACAACCCAGTTGAGGTTTCAGGATTTCCCCAATGAATATGCAGGAGAACTATTTTCATACAATGGAGGAGGTACATGCAAATAGATCTAATATATATTCATTAGGAAAATTTTGAAAACCGAATCGGGTTGCAACCCTTGAGGACTGAGGATACCCACCCCTGCCCTAAGGAAAGAAGGAGTAGAGGAGCTATGATACAGATGTTTAAATACTTGACTGGTATTAATCTACAAACCTTTTCCAGAGACAGAGGAGTGCTATAAACTGAGGTTGCAGGATGGAAGACTTCACAGAGAGGGTGGTGAATGTCAAGAATGCCCTCCCAGTAGAGGTGGTGAAGACAAAACAGTGACAGAATTCAAAAACATGTGTGGGATAGTTACAAAAAGATCCCAAATAGAAAGAGGATAGTATCAATACAAAACTTAACACATCATTAGCTATGATTTCATTTATGATGGGCAGGAGAGGTGCTTAGATGGCAACTCCAGCAGTGGGGAAGTGAGACCAATGCCAGACATACTTCTACACTCTGTGTCCCGAAGATGGCAGGAAAGGATCAGGATCAAGTATGCATATTTTATACCACATGCACATCGTATGCTATGTGTGTAGGTGCTGTATATATTTGTGGGGGAGGGGAAGACATCTTCAAGTGGAACTTAGCGAGTGCAATGTTAATACTACTGTTAGAATGTTGGTTCTGTCATGAATTGATAATGAATGTGACTGTTGGGCAGACAGGATGGACTATGCAGGTCTTTATCTACTGTCATTTACTATGTTACTATGCAAAATTAATGAAGATATGCAGAATGAATGCGTATGCAGGTGAATATGAAAAATTCTAACTATATAAAGAAACAAATAAGGAGCTAACAAAGTGACCTGAGAAGATGGTCAAGCAAACTTGGTGGAAGATAAGTACATAAGTAATGTCACACTGGGAAAAGATCAAAGGTCCATCGAGCCCTGCATCCTGTCCACGACAGCGGCCAATCCAGGCCAAGGGCACCTGGCGAGCTTCCCAAACGTACAAACATTCTATACATTGTTATTCCTGGAATTGTGGATTTTTCCCAAGTCCATTTAGTAGTGGTTTATGGACTTGTCCTTTAGGAAACCGTCTAACCCCTTTTTAAACTCTGCTAAGCTAACCGCCTTCACCACGTTCTCCGGTGCTGGTGGTTGGGAGGCGGGGATAGTGCTGGGCAGACTTACACGGTCTGTGCCCTGAAAAGGACAGGTACAAATCAAGGTAAGGTATACACAAAAAGTAGCACATATGAGTTTATCTTGTAGGGCAGACTGGATGGACCATGCAGGTCTTTTTCTGCCGTCATTTACTATGTTACTATGGATATTCAGATAAACAGGATGAGATTTGTGGCTTGATTTCTGGTGAAATTTCTGGTGTAGAGAGAGAGAACTAGGATTCATCAGAATAAAGATGATACTGAAAGTGAGGTACACCAGTTGATAGTGGAATAGCAGTGAAGAAGGGGGATTTATCAGAGCATATATTAAAAGTGCAATGAGAAAGATGAGAGAGAAAAAAAGGACAGAACAAAGCCCTGATATCCAAGTGATGACAAAGTATCAAGAAGTTGATGATCAACAGAGTCACAAGCCATGAATAGGTCAAGAAGGATGAGGATTGAGTAAAGTCCCTTGGATTGGCCAGGAATTGATCATTAGAGATTTAGGCAAGAGCTTTTCTCTAGAATGTAGAAGGCAAAATTCAGAACTGAGCAGGTTGAGAATGGATTGAGGTGCTGTATTTGAAAGCGTAGAAAAGGGATCATTTAAACTGGCAATTACATCACAAGTTTTCCGTTGTATGTATGTGATTAGCATGAAAGAGTCTGGATATGGGAAAATTAACCAAATCTGTTGGAAGAACTAGTTCTGTGATAAAATGTTTAGCAAGAAGTGGTATAACAGGGGAGGTGGAGGGGAGAATAGAATGCATTTTTTCAGTCTATTGGATGAGAACAAATTGAAGCATGCCAATTAGGCTTATCAGAAAAAAGATAGGTTAATAAAGTGTACAACTGACTAGTGAATCTTCTAGTTTAACCCAATGCGATTAAGCAAAAGGACTGATCCAACAATACAGGTTGTCTAATAATACTACTACTATAAATCACTTCTATAGCGCTACCAGTCATACGCAGCGCTTTACAATTGAACATGAAGAAGACAGTCCCTGCTCAAAAGAGCTTACAATCTAAATCAGGACAAACAGACAGGACCAAAAAGGATAAGGGAAAAACAGACAGAAGGACACGTAAGGATAAGATAAGATAAAAGTTACAAATCAGGAGTTGAAAGCAGCATCAAACAGGTAGGCCTTTAGCCCAGAGGGGGTTAGAAAATTCCCCCCTTAGGGGGTCCTTTTATGAAGAGGCAGTAGGGCTACCACCAGGTTTGCACTTGGTGAATTGGCCTTTCTGCCAGGCTCACTCCTGCCGTGCACCATTTCTGGCACTAGAAAATATTTTTTGAATTTTCTAGTGCCAGTGGGTGGGCAGTGGGCATGCCTGCCGGTAATCAGGCAACACCACACGCTGACCGATTACCACCAGAGCCCTCTCCACCTTCTAAATAAGAGGCAGTAAGGGCTCCAGCATAAATGGCCAGACAGCAATTTTTTAAGTACAGCACAGCCATTACTGTCTCCTTAAGTACATAAGTAATGCCACATTGGGAAAAGACCAAGGGTCCATCGAGCCCAGCATCCTGTCCACAACAGCGGCCAATCCAGGCTAAGGGCACCTGGCGAGCTTCCCAAACGTACAAACATTCTATACATGTTATTCCTGGAATTGTGGATTTTGCCCAAGTCCATTTAGTAGTTGTTTATGGACTTGTCCTTTAGGAAACCATCTAACCCCTTTTTAAACTCTGTCAAGCTAACCGCCTTCACCACGTTCTCCGGCAATGAATTCCAGAGTTGGATGAAGAAACCTTTTCTCCAATTTGTTTTAAATTTACTACACTGTAGTTTCATCGCATGCCCCCTAGTCCTAGTATTTTTGGAAAGCATGAACAGACGCTTCACATTCACCTGTTCCACTCCACTCATTATTTTATATACCTCTATCATGTCTCCCCTCAGCCATCTCTTCTCCAAACTGTAAAGCCCTAGTCTCCTTAGTCTTTCTTCATAGGGAAGTCATCCCATCCCCGCTATCATTTTAGTCTCCCTTCACTGCACCTTTTCCAATTCTACTATATCTTTCTTGAGATGCGGCGACCAGAATTGAACACAATACTCAAGGTGCGGTCGCACCATAGAGTGATACAACGGCATTATAACATCCTCACACCTGTTTTCCATACCTTTCCTAATAATACCCAACATTCTATTCGCTTTCCTAGCCGCAGCAGCACACTGAGCAGAAGGTTTCAGTGTATTATCGACGACAACACCCAGATCCCTTTCTTGGTCCGTAACTCCTAACGTGGAACCTTGCTGCGGTAAAATGTGGCCTTGCCATGCAGCAATCCAACACACTGATGCCACCGCGGGCTACCTTTTACCACCGCTTGGAAAAAGGGCCCCTTAAACCTGTTTTGGTGATCAGCAGGTTTAAAAAAAGACCAGATATTCAGCAGAAGTTTCCGGATAGTGGTTGCCGCTGAATATCCAGAGTTCGCAGTCAGCGCTGTGGCTATCCAGATAACAGTGATTTTCATCAAATATCCAGAATGCCAATCTGCATACACTTAAGACAGCTTTTTTTCTGTCCTACATTATGTGGACAATTATCCAGATAACAGCACTGAAAATCTATTCAGATAAGTGCAGTCTCCATCCCAGTTCTACCCACAGCTTAGTAAAAGGCCCCTTAGTTTGTTAGCTTCCCTAATTTCTGCTAACATTTCAACATCGGTCCAGGTCCTGTCAGGCTGTAAAAGGTGATATCTTATCATGGAGAGGCCACGGCTCCCTGATTATAGGGAGAGTTGCAAGTAAAGGAAATGTTAGTTTCCCTTTAAACAAAAGGAAACTACAACTCCCATAAAGTTTAGAGTTCTTTTATTCATTTATTTATTTGTGCATTCTTGTATCCCACTGTTATCCAAAAACAAGTTTCAGTTCAAAGTGGCTTACAGTTTACATTTTAGGTGAGAATTACAGTAGTATTTTTCTTTTTCCATAGAGAGGACATCGATAGTCTGAGTGTTTTATCTATCGGATCTTCGAAGTAGTCTGTATGTTTACCTGTAGAGTTTTCGGAGAGGTAGTTTTGAAACAGTAGGACCTTAATTTATGTTGTTGTCTGTTGGGTTTTGGTGAGGTAGATTTGTTGAGTTAGGATGTTGATAGCGGTGGGGCAATTATTTGTGTGGTTTTCTGAGGACTTTTGATGAGGTAGATTTGTAGAGGTGGTGTGTTAATGTTTAGCGTTGTTAGTTGTAAAATGTTTTGAAAAGGTAGGTTTTCATTTCTTTCCTGAACTTAAGATAGTTAGTGATAGATAGGAGTTGTTGCCTCCAAGAATCCAGATATGGGAGGAGGATTCTAGAAGAGGGTGGCAAGGAAGTCTTGCTACCACTACAGGAAGCATATTGCCCATATTGGGAAGGGTGGTGGGATAAACCCAGAGGAAGCCTAATTGGACAGAAAAGGAGATTGGCTTGTGAAGTGGGGGAGGCCCCAGGAGAAGGGTGGGGTGTGGTCCCAAGGCCCTACAAAGGCTCTTCTCCAGAAAAGAAAGAGAGAGAAGCCGGGAGAAGAAGTACCAGAGAGAAATGACCTAGGTGAGGAAAAGGAGAGACTGCAGGGCCTGAACAATTCCAGCATTAAACGCCTGTGGAGGAAGGACTGCAGAAAAACAGAATGGAGACAAGGTATGCACCTTGAAAGTGAGGAGAGGTTCCCTTGTGTTTTGTTTTGTTTTCTTGCATGTTTGATTTTGGAAATATTATCTTTGGACCTAAGACTAACAACCGGGGGGTTGAGGGAGGACAGGACCGTAAGATCAAGGTAGTGTGTTGTCTTGTCCAAGGGGTGCTCGCTGTTCCACTGAGGTCCTGCTACTTATTCAAAAGGGTTCAGTATCAAGGTATTGCTACTTGGAAAAGAAATGTTTTTGGAAAGAGAATTACCCCTCTCCCCCAAGCTCATTGGAAGTGGCTACAGAAAGGCTGATCTGCATACTGCCCAAACTGTCTAACCCAGTGTTTTTCTATTTGAAGTAGAAGAGCCAGAAGGCTTTGCAAGTACCAGAATACGTGTTTACCCAAGGCAAGAGGATGCTGGGTTGAAGGAAGTCCTGAACTAGAGATTTGGGAAAGTCACTCTGAATATGCAGAGGCCCAGAAAGGAAGACTACTGCATTAAAACCAGATGCTAGAGGTTGACTGTCTATAAGCGCAAGTATTGCCAGGTCCGTGGTTTTCCTGCCCAAGTGGGCTGCTTTTTAAAGTCAGTAGTGGGAAATTTTAAGGAGTTGTGGGTTACAAGTTTTGAGTAGCTTTCTGACCCAAGGAGCTGTAATTTGGGCTGCAAACACATGAGTCGCTGAAAGGGGCAGAGGTGGATCCCCGCATGGTTGATGGGATGGAATTCTTTTTCTGGAGCTCTCCGCAGCAGTCCCTACAGGTGACCAGTTTTGTTTTTTTAGAAATCTAGCTTTTACCTGGACTGTGTCCACAATAGCTCCTACGATTGAAATTTGGTTTGGCAGTCAGAAGGTTGACTTCTTGAAACTGATGATGAATCCCAGTCTATAAAGGTAAATTGTTTCATCTCTGAGGATTAGAACCAGGAAGTTCCCAGAAGATGGTCATTATGGTATGGAAAACTAGCTGAACCTACTTGAAACTGTGGCCACACACTTGCACATAATTTAGCCAGTGTTAGGATAATTATATTTAGACTGCTATTCACAGATTTTGACATTTAGGTGTCAGAAAAGTATAGGGAAACATATTTAGTGGCAAAAACAACCTTTTGTTTTAACTATGGTCAAAAACAGGTATAATAACCAGTTAAGTACCACTGAAAATGAAAAGATAGCGAGTTAACCAGTCGCCGGCCATTCCCAGCCGGTTAACTCACTTTGAATATTGGCCAGTAAGTGTATCCAAAGAAATTCATTACAATCCCCAAATCATTTTTTTCTATGTCCAATTTTATTCTATAGTTCTTCTGTGATCCAACTATCTACACATTTATATTCTTTAATTTATTCCATTTTTTTCCATTAGCAAATATTTTTATTGGATTGGCATTTTTTTTTTGCAATACGGAAAATGTCTACCTAGAGCTGAAATGTGCATCTGATACTACTCATCTAAAAAGCACATAGGAAATGTAGTTTTTTCATAAAGGGAAACTGGACAGAAATGTGTATGCATATATATTCAGAGGAAATACAAGATAGAACAGTATGCATGAATTATAATAAAAAGGTTTCAGACTGTGCCACTCTGCAAAGGAATACTTGGCAAGAATTTTGCCACGTCTCACTGAATAAACTAGCATTTATTAATGTCAAAGGAGCTTCAACAAATCAACTTATTTCTTGACTCTGCTTCTTTGTTTGATCTGTTTTCTCTCTTATTAAAGGTGTGTACCACTACTACTACGTAGTAACATAGTAGATGACGGCAGAAAAAGACCTGCACGGTCCATCCAGTCTGCCCAACAAGATAACTCATATTTGCTGCTTTTTGTGTATACCCTACTTTGATTTGTACCTGTGCTCTTCAGGGCACAGACCGTATAAGTCTGCCCAGCACTATCCCCGCCTCCCAACCACCTGCCCCTCCTCCCAACCACCGACTCTGGCACAGACCGTACAAGTCTGTCCAGCACTATCCCCGCCTCCCAACCACCAGTCCCGCCTCCCGATCTTGACTAAGCTCCTGAGGATCCATTCCTTCGGCACAGGGTTCCTTTATGCTTATCCCATGCATGTTTGAATTCCGTTACAGTTTTCATTTCCACCACCTCCCGCGGGAGGGCATTCCAAGCATCCACTACTCTCTCCGTGAAAAAATACTTCCTGACATTTTTCTTGAGTCTGCCCCCCTTCAATCTCATTTCATGTCCTCTCGTTCTACCACCTTCCCATCTCCGGAAAAGGTTCGTTTGCGGATTAATACCTTTCAAATATTTGAACGTCTGTATCATATCACCCCTGTTTCTCCTTTCCTCCAAAGTATACATGTTTAGTTCAGCAAGTCTCTTACTGCTGCTACTTTCTCCTCTCCCTTTTTTTTTTTAGCTCGTAGTTTTCTCCTCTTTTTTTCTACATGCCAGCTCAGTCAGAATCGGAACAGTCTGGCCCCAGAATTTGTTATTCACATTTTTCCACAAAATCAAGATCCCTAAATTCAGTCAGTAGGTGGCACCATTACACAATCACTATGACTTTGTCCCGTTCCGCCCCTCCCCCAAGACTGTAAACACTGCTTTGGTAGCATCCCCAGCCGTAGATGAGTCAAGGAGAGAAGACCAAGCTAGCAACTGAACTCAGGTTCTTCTACATGTTCACATCAGGGAGGGTAGAGGAGAGGTTAATGCCATCACTAAATAGTAATGCCATGATTGCCTGGTTCTAGCAGAACACTGCTGCCACCAGAGGCGTAGCCAGACTTCGATGGGAGGGGGGACCCAGAGCCCAAGGTGAGGGGGCACATTTTAGACCCCCCCCCCAATGACGCCGACCCCCCTCCCACCATTTTTAACCCCTACTGCCATTTTTCACCCCCCCTGCCGCCACCACCGCCACCACCTTTGACCCCCCCCCTGGTGCCAATCCTTTCGACCTCTTCTTCCCGCCACCACCAACCCTCCCCTGCCGTCGCCGTCGGGTACCTTTGCTGGCGGGGGTCCCCAACCCCCATCAGCCGAAGTCCTCTTCTCCGGCGCAGCCGCATTGCTGATCTGCAAGGGCAGGCTTCTGTTTCTGTGAGTCTGACGTCCTGAGAAGAGGACTTCAGGTGGCGGGGGTTGGGGACCCCCGCCAGCAAAGGTACCCGACGGTGGCAGTGGCGGGAGAGGGTTGGTGGTGGGGGGGGGGGTCGAAGGGGCTGGCAGCAGCGGGGCCAGGGCCAAATCTACGTGGGGCCATGCCCCCATGGCCCCACGTAGCTACGCCCCTGGCTGTCACAATGACTGGACCAAAATAAGCTAGAATGTATCAAATAGGGGAAATATCTTTGGTTAGTTGCCAGTGAATGTTTATTGTGTCAGCTATCAGCTTCAGTTATTACTGTGCTAGAAGCCAAACACAGCATGGACAAATTGCTAGGCCCAATAGGAATTTAATTGATGATTGATTGATTGATTGATTGATTGACTGAAACCACACATAGAAAAATGAAGGCAGATAAAGACCATAAGGTCTATCCAGTCTGTCCATCCATGCCATCTACTAACCTTCCTTGTCCCTTAAAGATCACATGTACTTGTCTCTAGCTTTCTTAAATTCAGATACAGTTTCCAGCTCCACTGGGAGGCCATTCCATGAATTCACCACCCTTTTCCGTGAAGAAGTATTTCCTCAGGTTACTTCTGAGTCTATCCCCTTTCACCTTCATCCTATGCCCCTTCATTTCAGAGCTTCCATTCAGTTGAAAGAGACTTGCCTCCTGTGCATTTATGCCACATAGACATGTAAATGTCTCTATCATATCTCCCCTCTTCCACCTCTCCTCCATGGTATACATATTGAGATCTTTAAGTCTGTCCCCATACACTTATGATGAAGACCACTGACCATTTTAGTAGCCACACTCTGGACTGACTATCCTATGTCTGTGATCCATTTTATCTCACAATTCTTCAGGTTTTTAGGCTTTTCAAACCTAGTCCCTTGAAGAAGTGTTTACCACCACAGAGGACTCCCCTTACATAAGTACATAAGTAATGCCACACTGGGAAAAGACCAAGGATCCATCGAGCCCAGCATCCTGTCCACGACAGCGGCCAATCCAGGCCAAGAGCACCTGGCAAACTTCCCAAACGTACAAACATTCTATACATGTTATTCCTGGAATTGTGGATTTTTCCCAAGTCCATTTAGTAGTGGTTTATGGACTTGTCCTTTAGGAAATCGTCTAACCCCCTTTTAAACTCTGCCAAGCTAACCGCCTTCACCCCTTCATCTTAAGACCTCTCATTCCAGAGCTTCCTTTCAACTGAGACTCACCTCTGGTGCATTTATGCCACAGGGGTATTTAACATCTCTATATATTCCTCTCTCTCTCGCCTTTCTTCCAAAGCATACATATAGATCACCTATTCATCAAGGTACAAGGTGGTTTACAAAAAGCATAAAGTAGCATTAAAGAAAGGGATCTCAAATATTCCTGTGTCAGCTGAGTAATTTAATTATGTCTATTTTGTGAATAAAGTATATAGAACACTATGTCGTGCCGAGTTATATAATGGAGCTGTGCTGGGGAAGGGGGAACCGGATATTGCAAAGACAAGTTGAAAACTAAGGACGATTCCATAGATGTGGAAAAGAGGGCAACGATGGATTGTTTAAGAGATCTGAATGAGACTTTTGAGCAAGGGTTCCCAGACCCAGAGAAATAGTTATCAAGCAGAATTAGGGCTAATATTAATGGGCACTAACATGACAAATTAAAATTATTCCAGCCAAAAGCTGGGGTTAATTAACCATCTTGCAAAGTGGCTCACAAATAGCATTATTCATTTATCACAGTAGTTAGCAACCTGCAGTACTATGATACCCCAGGTTGGTAATTCCCATAGTAATTCAAGTTCTCCTTTTATCACACCTTGGTAACTTCCCCCTTCAGTCTTTGAAGGCCAGAGTATCATCAGAGTTCCATGATTTCTACAATGAATATGCATGAGATCCAATTGCATAAAAGAGAAATGATACATGCAAATATATAGAAAAGGAAACAGTGGAGGTGATCAAGAAACCAGAGTGCAGTCAAAAATGTGCTCAAAATCGCTTTATTCTTGAAGGAGCAGCTGCGAAGGTCAAAAAATTATATCAGGTGTGGATGTTGGCCAAATATATCCCATGTATTAAAAATGAGGAAGAAATACCAAACGATAGCCAGCATGGTTAAAAAGTGAGGTGAAGGAAGATATTAGAGCTAAACGAAAATCCTTCAGAAAATGGAAGAAGGATCCAACTGAAAATAACAAGAAACAGCATAAGGAATGACAAGTTAAATGCAAAGAACTAATAAGGAAGGCAAAGAGGGACTTTGAAATAAAGCTTGTGTTGGAGGCAAAAATACATAGAATTTTTTTTTTTAGGTACATTAAAAGCAAGAAGCTGGCAAAAGAATCAGTTGGACTGCTAGATGACTGAAGGGTAAAAGGGGCACTCAGGGAAGACAAAGCCATAGCAGAGAGATTACATGAATTCCTTGCTTCATTCTTCACCGAGGAAATTTGGGAGAGATACCGGTGCCAGAAAAGATATTCAAAGCTGACAAGTCAAAGAAACTGAATGAAATCTATATAAATCTGGAAGATGTAATGGCGCAATTTGACAAATTGAAGAGTAGCAAATCACCTGGATCGGATGGTACTCATTCCAGAGTATTGATAGAATTGAAAAAATGAATTTGCAGAACTATTGTTAGTAATATGTATTTTATCTTTAAAATCAAGCATGGTACCGGAAGATTGGAAGGTGGCCAATGTAATGCCGATTTTTTTTAAGGTTTCAGAAGTGAACTGGGAAATTATAGACCAGTGAACCTGATGTTGGTGCCGGGCAAAATGGTAGAGACTATTATAAAGAGGATGGATTAAAGATGACAAAGCCAACATGGATTTAGTGAAGGAAAATCTTGCTTCACCAATCTATTACATTTCTTTGAAGGGATAAAGGAGAGCTAGTCAATATTGTGTATCTGGATTTTCAAAAGGCATTTGACAAAGTACCTCATGAAAGACTCCAGAGGAAAATGAAAGGTCATGGGATAGGAGGTAGTGTCCTATTGTAGATTAAAAACTGGTTAAAAGATAGAAAACAGAGAATAGGGTTAAATGGTCAGTATTCTCAATGGAGAAGGTAGATAGCAGGGTTCCCCAAGAGTCTGTGCTGGGACCACTGCTTTTTAACAATTTATAAATGATCTAGAGATGGGAATAACTAGTGAGATAATTACATTTGTTGATGACAAAGTTATTCAAAGTTGATAAATTGCAAGAGGTTTGTGAAAAATTACAAGAGGACCTTACAAAACTGGGCATCCAAATGGCAGATGACATTTAATGTAAGTGCAAAGTGATGCATTTGGGAAAAAGGAACCCGAATTGCAGCTACATAATGCAAGGTTCCACATTTGGAGTCATCGACCAGGAAAGGGATCTGGGTGTCATCGTTGATGATACGTTGAAACCCTCTGCTCAGTGTGCAGTGGCAGCAAAGAAAGCAAAACGAATGTTAGGTATTATTAGGAAAGGAATAGAAAACAAAAATGAGGACATTATAATGCCTTTGTATTGCTCCATGGTGCGACTGCGCCTTGAATATTGTGTTCTATCCTGGTCACTGCATCTCAAAAAAGAGAAGGGTGACGAAAATGATAAAGGAGATAGGATAACTTCCCTATGAGGAAAGGCTAAAGAGGCTAGGACTCTTCAGCTTGGAGAAAAGACGGCAGAGGAGAGATATGATGGAGGTCTATGAAATAATGTGTGGAATGGAACGGGTGAACGTGAATCGCTTGTTTACTCTTTCCAATAATAATAGGACTTGGGGGCATGCAATGAAGCTACAAAGTAGTAAATTTAAAATGAATCTGAGAAAATATTTCTTCACACAACGTGTCATTAAACTCTGGAATTTTTTGCCAGAGAATTTAGTAAAAGCAGTTAGCTTAGAGGGTTTAAAAAAAAAAAAAAAAAAAGGTTTGGATAGCTTTCTAAAAGAAAAATCCATAAGCCATTATTAAAATGACGGGGAAAATCCACTGCTTATTTCTAGGATAAGCAGCACATACTGTATTGTACTTTTTTGGGATCTTGCCAGGTACTTGTGACCTGGATTGGCCACTGTTAGAAACGGGATGCAGGACTTGATGGACCTTCAATCTGTCCCAGTATAGCAATACTTATGTACTTATGGCTACCATCGCTCTTACTCAAAACTACTTCAGCTTTCAGAACAATTTTTTCCAGCAATAAGGGCACAGCCATGGGCTTGATATAACTTGATGTGGCTAATCTATACGTAGCCCATTTTGAGGAAGTTTTTTCTGACAGATCATACTTTTAATACAGAGACTAAAATGTACAGACACTGCATTGACATTTTTCTTCTTTGGGAAAGGTAGTTTAGATAGACTCATTGAATTTCATATGTGGCTAAATACTAGGGACCCTAAATCTAAATTCGAGATGAGTTATAATCTTCACAAGATCACCTTTTTCGACATTTTAATAAGAAAAATGCAGTACTATTTCATCACAACCATTTATTTAAAAAACAACAACAGAGAAGAACAGTTTTCTTCATTGTATCATCTTATTTTCTTTTCCATGTTTTATTTTGTTTGATTTCTATTTATAACCTTTAAGAGTGGACTAACACGGCTACCACACCTCTCTACTTCATTGTACTAGTAATCACAATAGAAGTCTGAAAAACAATTTGCCTATTGTCAGTTTTTAAGACTGAGGTTCAAAATTCTGCTGCATGACTTACATTACACCAGTGTTGCTATGCTCAAATTAGCCCTCTCCTCAAGTTACTTCATTGGCTCCCTATCCGTTTCCACATACAGTTCAAACTCCTCTTGTTGACTTACAACTGCATTCACTCTGCAACTCCTAGGTACCTCTCCTCTTTTATCTCTCCCTACATCCCTCCACAGGAACTCCATTCATGGGTTAAATCTCTCTTACCTGTATCCTTCTCTCCACTGCCAAGTGCCAACTCTGTTCCTTTTATCTTACTGCACCATACACCTGGAATAGGTTTCCTGAGTCAATGTTAAGCGCCATCTCTGGCCCGTCTTCAAATGTAGGCTAAAAGTCCACCTTTTGATGCTGCTTTTAATTCCTAACCCCTATTCACTTGTTCAGTACCCATGTCTGTTTTATCATTCCCACCTTAGTAATTCCCTTATCCCTTATTTGTCCTGTTTGTCTGTCCTGATAATATCGTAAGCTCTGTCGAGCAGGGACTGTCTTTTCATGTTCAAGTGTACAGCCCTGCGTACATCTAGTAGCGGTATAGAAATGATAAGTAGTAGTAGTAGTAATTTGTTCCGAACATCAGGATTTCCATGCTCAAGCACACATTCCCCTGGATTCTATATAGCATGCCTAGAGAGCCGCTGAAATCCAGGCATATTCTATAACAATGCACATAACTTAATTGACTTAACAAGCGTTGATAACAGCACTTAGGCAATAATGAGTACTAACTGGCAATAATTAGAATTTACATGCTGTATATTCTATAATTCAGTGTGCCTAACTTCTAATGTGCGCAAGCAAAAAGAGGTGTGGTTATACGTGAGGAAATGAGCATTTTATGGGCGTTCTAAAATTTACGAGCTTAGTTATAGAGTATGGTCCTCTGAGCTTAAGTCTATGCACCGGGAATTATGTCACGTTTTCACCGGTGTAAATAGAGGCACCACTTATAGAATACGCTTAGTCAGAAATGTTTTCCATGTGGATTTTTTTGGCCCATTATGGCCAATAGATTCAAAGAGGATATTCCGCCAAGAGTATTAAACAGGGATTTCAAAAAGCTAGAGCACAGTGCTGAGATACTTTATTAGCTTCTAGGTACCCAAAGCCAAACCAGATAATATATACACTTTACATTTTTTTCACCAGGTCAACCATAGTAACATAGTAGATGACGGCAGAAAAAGACCTGCACGGTCCATCCAGTCTGCCCAACAAGATAAATTCATATGTGCTACTTTTTATTTGTACCTGTCCTCTTCAGGGCACAGACCGTATAAGTCTGCCCAGCACTATCTCCGCCTCCCAACCACCAGCCCCGCCTCCCACCACTGGCTCTGGCACAGACCGTATAAGTCTGCCCAGCACTATCCCCGCCTCCCAACCACTAGCCCCGCCTCCCTCCACCGGCTCTGCCACCTAAACTTGGCTATCCAGAAGATTATTTAAAAAGATACTGGTATATTTTAGAAGTACATTCATGCTTTAGAGGTAAAAAAAAACAAAACAAAAAACAGTTATCGCGTACACACGCAGCAGGAATTTGGAAGAGAAATCTGTTCCTTCTATGTTACCAGCAATCAACAGAGAAGAAACCACACACACACAGGTCATACCCCTTGTGGTTCTTGTTCAGTTTGTAAACATGCTTTAACAGTAACAGTTTTAACCCATCTTACCACAAAAGAATAATTAAGCTCAAGTACAAAACTAATTGTAATTCTACCTAAGTGATATGTATTCATCATTTGTCTGTACAATTTGCTTGATGTCGGTAAAACTAACAGGCTCATTTTCAAAAGAGAAGGACGCCCATCTTTCGACACAAATTGGAAGATGGGCGTCCTTCTCACAGGGTCGCCCAAATCGGTATAATCAAAGTCAATTTTGGGCGTCCCCAAATGCTTTCTGTCGTGGGGATGACCAAAGTTCATGGGGGCGTGTTGGAGGCGTAGCGAAGGCGGGACTTCAGCATGCCTAACACATGGACGTCCTCGACCCATAATGGAGAAAAAAAGGGTGTCCCTGATGAGAACTTGGACAACTTTACCTGGTCCTGTGTTTTTTACGACCAAGGCACAAAAATGTGCCAGAACGGACCATATGACCACCAGAGAGAATCGGGGATGACCTCCCCTTACTCCCCCAGTGGTCACTAACCCCCTCCAACCCTCAAATAAATCTTTCAAAATATTTTGTGCCAGCCTCTATGCCAGTCTCAAATGTCATACTCAGGTCCCTGGAGCAGTTTCAGTGGATGCAGTGCACTTCAGACAGGCGGACCCAGGCACATCCCCCCCTACCTGTTACACTTGTGGTGGTAAATGTGAGCCCTCAAAAACCCACCACAAACCCACTGTACCCACATCTAGGTGCCCCCCTTCACCCGTAAGGGCTTTGGTAGTGGTGTACAGTTGTGGGTAGTGGGTTTTTAGGGGGGGTTGGGGGGCTCAGCACACAAGGTAAGGAAGCTATGTACCTGGGAGCAATTTATGAAGTCCACTGCAATGCCCCCTAGGGTGCCCGGTTAATGTCCTGGCATGTCAGGGGGACCAGTGCACTACGAATGCTGGCTCCTCCCACGACCAAAGGGCTTGCATTTGGTCATTTCTCAGATGGGCGTCCTTGGTTTCCATTATCGCCAAAAATCAGAAACTACCAAGTCTAGGGACGACCATCTCTAAGGACGACCTACATTTCAGGATTTGGGCGTCCCCGACCGTATTATCGAAACAAAAGATGGACGTCCACCTTGTTTCCATAATACGGGTTTCCACGTCCCTCCACTGGGACATTTTGTGAGGATGTCCTCAGCAAAACTTGGGCGTCCCTTTCGATTATGCCCCTCCATGGGTCCTATTTACTAAGGTGTGCTAGTGTTTTTAGCGTGTGCACATGATTAGTACACCCCAACTGTGTAGGCGCCCATAGGAATATTGTGGGCACCTACACAGTTTGCATATTTATTTATATGTTTATTCATTTTGTCCCATTTGTTGTTCTTGCCATTTATTTAATTTCCCTCTTTTATATTTATATTGATATGCACATTTTTAAAACATAGTTCTACTTTGTATACCTATATGCGTTTTGCCATATCTTGAACCTTATTTTTCTTCCAGTGTCTTAGGGGTCCTTTTACTAAGCTGTGGGAAAAAGGACCCTGCGGTAGCGGTGGGGGCCCTTTTTCCCATGCGCCAGAGCCCATTTTACTGGAGCGGGTAAAAAGATCCCCCCCCCC
This sequence comes from Microcaecilia unicolor, assembly GCF_901765095.1. NCBI lineage: Eukaryota > Metazoa > Chordata > Amphibia > Gymnophiona > Siphonopidae > Microcaecilia > Microcaecilia unicolor. Next base: position 61,229,944 of record NC_044031.1, on the reverse strand, counting down.
AAAAAAAAATGGCCATGCATTAAGATAACTCTTATTGCATGGCCATGTGTTGGGGAGCACTTACTGCCACTCACCGAGGTGGCAGTAAGAGCTCCCGCTGTAACCCAGGGGTAACCAGGAAGTGCACTGTGATGCCCGATTATTGCCGGGTTAGCACCACGTTAGACAAAAAAAAAAATTCCAGGGAGCACTGGAAATGGCATGCACTCAACCCAGAACTACCACCGGCGGCCGCACTGCCCTGGCGGTAGTTCAATTTTAGTGTACGGCAATCCTGCATTGGGCTTACCGCCGCTTTGTAAAAGGGTTCCTTAGTAAACTATGTAAAGGAGTTTTAAAGCTGTCTGCAGCATATCCCGATTCCAATATGGGCACTGGAACACATTAAAAATAAAGTGTATTTTAGCTTTTTTTTTTTTTTTAGAGTTTTGAGGAAGTTTTATTCTTTAAGCTGACTCTTGACCTTTGCTGGAGGCTCATAAGCCAGAAGCATTCATTGCTTGGCAGATTCTTCAGTCCCTGTGTGGAGGAGAAGTGCTACTCTTGCAGCACCTGAATGCAGTAACTAGGGGTATTTGATCATGTCATACTACAGTTTTGTACCTGAACCCCATAAAGCTTTTTTCTAAGTATTTTTGTCTAACCATAAACAGGTTTGTTGTTCGTCTTTTACATCAGGGAGCTGGAATGGAGCGAGTAGGAAAGAGCTAACCGAGGAGTTTAGATTTGAGAACCAGAGACGGCATGACGGCTGAAGCCCATGAGGTTAGTAGTCTCCCCTCCCTCTCCTCCGCGCAGTGTGCTGTGGTGGCTAAAAAAGCAAATATGTTAGGTATTATTAGGAAAGGAATGGAAAACAAAAATGAGGACATTATAATGCCTTTGTATCGATCCATGGTGCGACCACTCTTTGAATATTGTGTTCAATTCTGGTCACTGCATTTCAAAAAATATATAGTGGAATTAGAAAATGGACAGAGAAGTGCGACAAAATGATAAAGGGGATGGGACAGCTTCCCTATGCGGAAAGGCTGAAGCGGCTAGGGCTCTTCAGCTTGGAGAAAAGACAAAAGACGGCTGAGGGATGATATGATAGAGATCTATAAAATATTGAGTGGAGTAGAACGAGATGTCAATCGTTTATTTACTCTTTCCAAAAGTACTAGGACTAGGGGGCATGCAATGAAGCTACAAAGTAGTAAAATTAACATGAATCAGAGAACATTTTTGTTCACTCAACGCGTAATTAAATTCTGGAATTCATTACCGGAGAATGTGGTAAAGGTGGTTAGCTTAGCTGGGTTTAAAAAAGGTTTGGATAGCTTCCTAAAGGAAAAGTCCTTAGACCATTATTAAAATGACTTGGGGAAAATCCACTGCTTATTTCTGGGATAAGCAGCATAAAATGTATTGAACTTGCTTTTGGGATCTTGCCAGGTATTTGTGACCTGGATTGGCCACTGTTGGAAACAGAATGCTCGGCTTGACGGACCTTTGGTCTGTTACAGTGTGGCAATACTTATGTACTCTGTTACACTAGTATTCTATACAGGAAAGTATGCTCCTACTTTTCATATATATATATACATATATACACTGTTACAGAATAAGCCTCCACATAAGGAAAGTATGTGGCACACAGAGATGTTTGATTCATCTAGATTTACACTACTGGGTTTAACAGAAGTACATTCACTAGCCACTGTAATTAAAAAAAGAAGCAGTGCAAATAAAGAGGCTGCAATTATGTACATAACATTTTTAAAGCAGTCTCTTAGCAAAAGTTATTCACCTTACATGAACTTGTTAAACTAAATAGTCTTTTGTCATTTAAAAATGTATATATAATATACAAAAGGATATGCTTTTTAACAATGTTATTCCTGTCTTATAACAGAAACCAGTGTGTGTGTGGGGGGGGGGGGTGCTCTGTGAGATCCAGGGTTCTAGTAAGCAAAAGATGAAGAAAAAGCAGTGAGTAAGCAAAGTAACAGTAAGTTTAATTAAAAATGTCTTTTTTGTGTCTGTGTGGAACAGACTCACTGACAGGCAGATGATCAAAAGCCCCACACTGTTCCAAACAGCGCTCTAAAAATAGCGGGGCGTTATTAGACCTGCGATCAGAGATAGAGACATGCAAATTTAAGTACGCAGTTATCTCTGATCATGGGGTAGAAGTGTGGGAGAATTGTGCCTGAGCATGCGCTCAACACAATCCTCCCGCACTTGTTTGACAGGTCTGGGCTGTCAAAAGCCCAGATCTGTCAAACACAGGGGCTGGAGGTCCATGGGACCACCAAACCCCAACTACCCCTGCCCCGAGCAAGGCAAAATGGGGGCTGGTGGTCTGGCATGCAAATGCATACTGGACAGGGCTCACCATTCCTCCCCAATGGTCTGCAAACCCTACAGCAGAAATGCAATAAACAGATCTTAGAATATGTTTTGAAATATAACACAAATCTTTGCCAAAACAACTAGAACCCTCTTCCCCTCCACAAAAAGGCTTTTCCCTGTTACTTTGCTTTTTAGGAACATACAATAGGGTTTGACCGGCTGCTGAAGTTCTCCTTTGAGAAATTCAAATAGCATGCTTGCTGAAGGCTTGGAGTCAATAGTTCATACTGTTAGATACAACAGTTAATACAATGAGATTTCTCTATTTTAAAATTATAAAAGCCCTTAACAGTTTAAACCTGTAGTATTTATGCAGACCATAAAGTTCCTATAGAGAAGGTCAATACCAGACAATACTCTGCAGTAGTTTGTGCTTTCTGAGGTCACCTCTTACACCTCACAGCATGCTCAGGGGGAAAAAAACTAAAAGCAAATCTATTTTTTGTAAAAGCTATATTTTTTCTATAATCATGTTGTGCACCCAAGGCATTTAAACAATGAAAACTTTTATTTACTGTAACTAACTTGATAAGAAGCTTTATCATCAATAAAACTCAGTCCCCGTCTGATCTCAAATGTGTTGAGGAATAAATAGGAAAATGTGACATCATGAGATAAACAAGTTCCACTACAAATCCTGCAGAGATGCCCTTAAGAAGGCAAAAGTAATTCTATGGCTCTGTTATCCATAAATCTGAAAATCTTTATTGCATTTTTCCACAATAGACTCTTCTTAAAATCACCACAAGCCACCTCACCAACTTCAAGTGATGTTGCTAAATGTAATGAACAAGCATCCTTCTTTTCAAGACAAAACAGAATTTCCTTCATAGGAGTCCGCTCAGTGAGTGCCAGGGGTGATGAGCACCCCCAATATTTAGCAAACTCCTTCACTGTGTCCAAAGAGGGGTAATTCTTTATTGCTTGGCATCCCCAATAAGGGGTAGACTGGAAGTGATCTGGGCCCCCCTCGCACTAAGGGACATGGGCTCCTAATCACCTATCAAAAATGATTGTGTAACCCCGACTTTGAGGTTGTCTAGACAGCTGCCTGGACTACGCCGAGGATAGGTAGACAACAGAAGTGCATACTATTATTTATTTGTTGGGACTAGGCTCTGGGCCGTGCCTAGGGTCTCTGGCGCCCCCTGCAGACTATCAGTTGGCGCACGCACCCCCCCCCCCCAGACCTGCCTGGCTCCAAGGCGTGTGGAAGAGCTGGGCGGTGCCAAAGAGCCGACCGCTGCTCCCCCAAGCTGCCGTCTGGGGCGCAATGGATGAAATGGCTGGGTTTAGCCTGCAAAGGAGGCTCTGAGCATACTTCTCAGTCAACCTGAGCCTCCTCCGCTCCATCCCCGATTCCCCGGCGCTTTAAATTTACCTCGCTCCGCCTCCGACATCTGCGCAGCGTCAGTGAAAGCGCTGCCTGTCTGACGTCTCTCCACCAGCCTTCCCTTCGCTCGTTTGTTCCCTCTGTGTCCCACCCTCAAGGAAATGACGTCAGCAGAAGGCGGGACACAGAGGGAACAAACGAGCGAAGGGAAGGCTGGTGGTGAGACGTCAGACAGGCAGCGCTTTCACTCACACTGCGCAGACATCAGAGGTGGAGCGAGGTAAATTTAAAGCGCTGGGGAATCGGGGATAGAGCGGAGAAGGTTTGTTTTTTTTAAAAATACAACTCGACTGTGCGGCGCCCTTGAAGGCAGGCGCCCCCCTGCGGCGCTTACCCCACTTACCGTGTTGGCACGGCCCTGACTAGGCTGTACCTAGGTGACCGAACAAGCTTTGCACCAATATCACAGAACGATGGAAACCACACCAGTTCTTCTGCTGAAAACCAGAATTTTTATTGTCCTTCAATTGGTGAGGGTACAGCTTTAACCATTTCAACATAGATGGCCAATTAGTTACAATAGTTTTCTCCTCTCCTTCAATAAAGCAAAAAGAATTACAAATAGATTCTCCTTGTTACTCAAACCATTCTCCGGTGTGGTGATAGCTTGGCTTGGCTTGCACAGTTCACTTGCTGTTACTCTTAACCCTAGAACGCATATTGGGGGCCTTTTAGGCCCCCGTGCTTACATTTTTGCTATTATCTGCAAAATTACTTTAGTTAGAATTTTGAAACTCAAGGTATTACTCAAGTATGTCATTGTTGATAATATCCAGTTGTTCATATAATTTTTTTTCATAGGCATTATGGTGTAACAATGCTTGTTTGGTGAAAACTACATCTGTACGAATTGGGGGCCTTTTAGGCCCCCGCTGTTTTTATTATGTTCTCAGAAGTGTTTGTGTCTCAAGTTACTTTATTTGTACTCAGTAATGCTGGTGGAGGGGCCAGGGTGTGGATAATAACATGTGAGGATGTCATGTGATTTTTGGAGGGAGTGATAAGGCCATGACATCACCTCAGGTCCTCTGAACACTGAGGACAGTATACACTGTGAGCTAATTGCTGAAGGACCTGTGATAAGATAAGCTGTTGAGAGGAAATCTGTTTCATTTTCTAACATCTAGTCAGCAATGGCACAGTCTTCCTCCAAGTGTCTGACTGACCAAAAGATTGAAGCGATTATGTTTCAAAGCGATGATGAAAGTGAACTATCTTTGTCTGATGAAGAATATCTGCCACCAGCTAATCAAACATCCTCATCCAGTGATTCTTCTGATGATGAAGAAGTGAATCTAGTGGATCCTCAAGAAGTGATAAGTAGAACATCCAAAACGAATGTTTTTTGGGACAGTAATCCTACATTAGTCGGACGTACTCCAATACACAATATTGTGAGACAGGCTCAAGGAGCTGTGGGAAGTCCCAGTTACTTTACCCCTAAAGATGTATTCTGTACTTATTTTTCTGACAATATTGCAGAAGAGGTCCTATTATGTTCAAACCTAGAAGGAAGACGTATCGCTTCAGCAAAAAATAAGTCCTGGAAAAATATCTCAAAAGAGGAACTTTATGCATATATTGGACTTTTCCTGCTGGCAGGGAGTCAAAAATCGTATGATGTCCCAATACGAGAATTATTTCTGGACCCACTTTCTGATCCACACTATCAGGCGACAATGTCAGTGGGCAGATATGAGGAAATTAGAAGGATCATTCGCTTTGATGATAAGCGAACTCGTGCAGCGAGGTTTGAAACAGACAAATTAGCCCCTATCAGTTATATCTGGAACATATTTATCAAAAATTGCACAATACAATCCTAGTACTAATGTTACTGTAGATGAGCAACTTGTACCGTTCAGAGGACGCTGCAAATTCATACAATACATGCCCAGCAAGCCAGCCAAGTACGGTATAAAAATCTTCTGGATGTGTGATTCTGCAAATTATTATGGCATAAATGGCGTAATCTACTGTGGCAAAGAGGTTGGTGCACCAGTACAGAAGGATCTGGGGTCTGAAATAGTCAAAACTCTTGCTGTTCCAATATTCAATTCAGGTAGAAACATCACCATGGACAATTATTTCACCAATGTTGAACTAGGCAATTTTCTGCTTGCAAAAGCTATTACACTTGTTGGTACTATAAAGCAAAACAGACGAGAAATTCCAGCAGCACTCAAACACAATCGTCAGCGAGCACTTTATGAGAGTGTCTTTGGATTCAATAACAAAGCGACTTTGGTATCTTACAAGGCAAAGAAGGAGAAATCTGTAATTTTACTCAGTACCATGCATCACGATTGCAGTGTTGACAGCAATAACCAAAAATTGAAACCAGAAATCATCCTGCATTACAATGCAACAAAAGGAGGTGTAGATAAAATGGATGAGATGGTGGGAGAATATTCGTGTAAGAGGCAAACAAAACGATGGCCTGTAGTACTATTTTCAAATATGCTTGATGTAGCAGCCCTAAATTCATTCATTATTTATACAGAAACTCATCCTGAATTTCATGCACAGAGGAAGGACAGGAGACGCTTATTCTTGAAGGACCTTTGTCATGAACTTGTAATACCTCACATGATAGAGCGAAGCGACTTGAAATGCTTGCCAAAGAAAACTAAAGAAGCAATGAAACGGTGTGGCGTACAGTTTCAGATTACTCCAGAGCCAGGAGAAAGAAAACGAAAGCGTTGTTTCATGTGTCCAAGAAACATAGAGAGGAAAACTGAGTGATATTGTTCCACTTGTAAGGAAACTGTTTGCAAAGAACACTCTTCTGAAAAAATAACATGTCAGAATTGTTTGGAAGACTAATATAATAGAAAAGAAAGTTAGAATAAAAATGTAGCTGCAGCTAGTTTGCTATAGATTTCTATGCATTTTTGTGTGTTTTCATGTCTTTGCGTGAAATTTGGGAAAAAAAAGATTTTTTGGTGTTTTCTGTGAAAAATTATAATTAAAATGTTGTCCACTATTCATATTTTATTGAGCAATTTTGAAATAAACTTGTGAAAGTTATTTAAGTGTGTTTTTCTACATTATGTGCATGGGGGCCTAAAAGGCCCCCATGACGTTAATATGTATATTTTTAACGTCATGCATTCTAGATGTTAACTGTCATCAAAAGTCAATTAGTTAGTAATCACTAATCCTTGGTATGTAGGTGATAGATACTGTGTCTCTGCAGCAAGGGTGTTAAAGATGTTAAACCGACCTTTTCTTCTGCCTGCTATGGTTGTAAGTTGCAGGCTGCCTGGATGTCACTATTAGGCTTATTTTCAAAGCACTTAGCCTCCCAAAGTTCCATAGAAACCTATGGAACTTAGCCTCCCAAAGTGCTTTGAAAATATGCCTCATATGTACCCTGAATGAATTCCTTTCTCCTTCTTCCCTGGACTGCACAAGGGTGGAAAGGTTCCTCATACCTTCCCACTAAAACAAGCCAGCAACCTGGTTTCAGGTCTGTTACTTGTCCCTTGAACCTTGAATTCTTGCTCCTTTAGCAAGTGTCTATTAGTGCCAACTCTACATTCAGGATTCTGATTCTGCATTCAGGATTTCCACATCAGGCTGGACAGAAGATATCTCCCTTTTGGCATGGGTCAAAGGCAGGAGATGGAAAACAAGACAAATTTTGCTGGCAAAGAGGGAACTTATAACACTTAGGGGAAGGTAACTTCTGCCACCAGACCCTTCCCCACATTATCATAAACCCTCCTATTGTTCCTTTGGTTTCCAGAGGCTTCTACCCTCTGGAAACTTCTAGTGTGAACATGTGACTTCCTGACAGGTGCGGGAACAGGAAACAAAAAAAAACAAAACTTCACAGAAAGGCCATAACTGAAGCTGCTTATCTGCTGAGTAGATATAGGCTTAGAGATGAAAGCTGGCAGCTTCTTCCTATTGGCTATCTTAAGGCCAGCAATGGAAGCACTGGAATGGAATGGAAGCAATGGAAGCACTAACTTCCATTGGACTGACTGAACTGTGCAAAGCATTGAGAATTTATAACAGCACAAACAACTGTTAAAATTCTCATGATGTTGCAATTATATAGATGGAAGCTAGGAGAGTGGGCCCTCGGGCGCTGCCTTATTGTCCCAATGATCAGTCAGCCCCTTCCCCCAATCAATTTATTGATTTGGACTTTGCTTGCACCTTTTGAAATATTGGCACCCATGCTTTCCTTTGTATATTTTTCCCATTCCACATGCATCATCCTGCCTCTCTCTGGATTCCCTTAACTCCACTGGAGAAGTTAAAAAATGAATTACATGATAATTTTTTAGCTTCAAAAGTTGATGAGGTAGAGTCAGTTGATATGTTATTAGAAGAATGGAATACAGTGTTGTTTGATTCTACAGAAGCTGTTGCTCTGATGAAAAATACTGTAATGAGAAAATTAAATAGAGCTCCATGGTTTAATAACAAGATACGGCTTATAAAACAGGAGTTAAGGAAATGTGAACGTGAATGGAGAAAATTTCCATCTTTGCTTATCTTGATAAGATGGAAGTATATAGAAGTATGACTTATGAAGAAAAATGTGATTTTTCTTTATTTTCAAGTCACTTCACTGGCTTCTGATCAGGTACCGCAAACAATTCAAGCTTCTCCTACTAACCTACAAATGCTCTCAATCTGCAGCCCCTCATTACCTCTCTATCCTCATCTCCCCTTACGCTCCTACCCGTAACCTCCGCTCACAGGACAAATCCCTCCTCTCAGTACCCTTCTCCAACATCACCAACTCCAGGCTCCGCCCATTCTGCCTCGCCTCACCCTATGCTTGGAACAACCTTCCTGAGCCCTTATGCCAAGCCCCCTCCCTGCCCATCTTCAAGTCTTTGCTTATAACCCACCTCTTCAATGCTGCATTCGGCATCTAACTCTTACCGTTCAGTAAATCCAGACTGCCCCAATTTGACCGCCCGTATCGGACTGTCCGTTCATTTGTCTCTTAGATTGTAAGCTCCTTCGAGCAGGGACTGTCCTCTGTGTTAAATTGTACAGCGCTGCGTAACCCTGGCAGCGCTTTATAAATGTTAAGTAGTAGTAGTGCATCTTCCAGTACTAAAGAGATTTTTCAAGTTGTTAATAGATTAGTCCGTTAGGAGTGCAGTTCTGTGACAAACTCATCACAAATTTCTAGTGATTAATTTGCAATTGATGTTCTGGATAAGGTGAAATGAATAACAGACCAATTTGATCAGTCAAAATTTACCACATTAGATGTCAAGTACTTTACAAGTTGAAGAATTATGGGCTTCTTTTCCAGAAGTATCACAGGAATTGACTGAGTGTACCTTTTCTAAGGTTAACAATAGTTTTTGAAAAAATTATATTTGTTAGCCATCTGTGCTAAAAGGTCTTAAGTACCGGAAATTTTCGATAAATTTGATGTGAGACCATTGTCAAAAGATAAGAATGTTAACTTTACCTCTGTGGAGAATTATAGACCTATCTCCTCCTTGCCATTTATGGCATAGGTAATGGAGAGACTGGTGTATTTATTTATTTATTGCATTTGTATGCCACATTTTCCCACCTATTTGCAGGCTTAATGTGGCTTACAGAGACTTGTAATGACATTGTCATTCCAGGATATCAGATACAGTTAATGATGTATCAAGATTAAGTAGGGAAAAGAAAAGAGTTAGGTGGGTGAGTATAGAAGGTAGACATTCTTAACTGGATTGGGTTGGGTTGGCGAAGTGGTTTATTGAGGCTATGGGTTTTCTTTGTAGGCCTTGTTGAAGAGATAAGTCTTCAGAGATTTGCGAAAATTGGTTATTTCGTCGATTGTGTATGAGCAATTAGTGCATTTTTTGGATTTACATAAGATTCTGGATCCTAACCAGGTTGGTTTTCATTAATTTCATGATACTGAGAGACTTCGTTGTTGTCATTGTTTGATGTGATATGTATAGGTTTTAGTAATGTCAACGCTTTCCATTTGTTATTTTGGATGTTTCAGCTACATTCAAAACCATTAACCCTAGAACGCATGATGTTAAAAATATACATATTAACGTCATGGGGCCTTTTAGGCCCCCATGCACATAATGTAGAAAAACACACTTAAATAACTTTCACAAGTTTATTTCAAAATTGCTCAATAAAATATGAATAGTGGACAACATTTTAATTATAACTTTTCACAGAAAACACCAAAAAATCTTTTTTTTCCCAAATTTCACGCAAAGACATGAAAACACACAAAAATGCATAGAAATCTATAGCAAACTAGCTGCAGCTACATTTTTATTCTAACTTTCTTTCTATTATATTAGTCTTCCAAACAATTCTGACATGTTATTTTTTCAGAAGAGTGTTCTTTGCAAACAGTTTCCTTACAAGTGGAACAATATCGCTCAGTTTTCCTCTCTATGTTTCTTGGACACATGAAACAACGCTTTCGTTTTCTTTCTCCTGGCTCTGGAGTAATCTGAAACTGTACGCCACACCGTTTCATTGCTTCTTTAGTTTTCTTTGGCAAGCATTTCAAGTCGCTTCGCTCTATCATGTGAGGTATTACAAGTTCATGACAAAGGTCCTTCAAGAATAAGCGTCTCCTGTCCTTCCTCTGTGCATGAACTTCAGGATGAGTTTCTGTATAAATAATGAATGAATTTAGGGCTGCTACATCAAGCATATTTGAAAATAGTACTACAGGCCATCGTTTTGTTTGCCTCTTACACGAATATTCTCCCACCATCTCATCCATTTTATCTACACCTCCTTTTGTTGCATTGTAATGCAGGATGATTTCTGGTTTCAATTTTTGGTTATTGCTGTCAACACTGCAATCGTGATGCATGGTACTGAGTAAAATTACAGATTTCTCCTTCTTTGCCTTGTAAGATACCAAAGTCGCTTTGTTATTGAATCCAAAGACACTCTCATAAAGTGCTCGCTGACGATTGTGTTTGAGTGCTGCTGGAATTTCTCGTCTGTTTTGCTTTATAGTACCAACAAGTGTAATAGCTTTTGCAAGCAGAAAATTGCCTAGTTCAACATTGGTGAAATAATTGTCCATGGTGATGTTTCTACCTGAATTGAATATTGGAACAGCAAGAGTTTTGACTATTTCAGACCCCAGATCCTTCTGTACTGGTGCACCAACCTCTTTGCCACAGTAGATTACGCCATTTATGCCATAATAATTTGCAGAATCACACATCCAGAAGATTTTTATACCGTACTTGGCTGGCTTGCTGGGCATGTATTGTATGAATTTGCAGCGTCCTCTGAACGGTACAAGTTGCTCATCTACAGTAACATTAGTACTAGGATTGTAAAGTTTTGTGCAATTTTTGATAAATATGTTCCAGATATAACTGATAGTGGCTAATTTGTCTGTTTCAAACCTCGCTGCACGAGTTCGCTTATCATCAAAGCGAATGATCCTTCTAATTTCCTCATATCTGCCCACTGACATTGTCGCCTTATAGTGTGGATCAGAAAGTGGGTCCAGAAATAATTCTCGTATTGGGACATCATACGATTTTTGACTCCCTGCCAGCAGGAAAAGTCCAATATATGCATAAAGTTCCTCTTTTGAGATATTTTTCCAGGACTTATTTTTTGCTGAAGCGATACGTCTTCCTTCTAGGTTTGAACATAATAGGACCTCTTCTGCAATATTGTCAGAAAAATAAGTACAGAATACATCTTTAGGGGTAAAGTAACTGGGACTTCCCACAGCTCCTTGAGCCTGTCTCACAATATTGTGTATTGGAGTACGTCCGACTAATGTAGGATTACTGTCCCAAAAAACATTCGTTTTGGATGTTCTACTTAAATCACTTCTTGAGGATCCACTAGATTCACTTCTTCATCATCAGAAGAATCACTGGATGAGGATGTTTGATTAGCTGGTGGCAGATATTCTTCATCAGACAAAGATAGTTCACTTTCATCATCGCTTTGAAACATAATCGCTTCAATCTCTTGGTCAGTCAGACACTTGGAGGAAGACTGTGCCATTGCTGACTAGATGTTAGAAAATGAAACAGATTTCCTCTCAACAGCTTATCTTATCACAGGTCCTTCAGCAATTAGCTCACAGTGTATACTGTCCTCAGTGTTCAGAGGACCTGAGGTGATGTCATGGCCTTATCACTCCCTCCAAAAATCACATGACATCCTCACATGTTATTATCCACACCCTGGCCCCTCCACCAGCATTACTGAGTACAAATAAAGTAACTTGAGACACAAACACTTCTGAGAACATGATAAAAACAGCGGGGGCCTAAAAGGCCCCCAATTCGTACAGATGTAGTTTTCACCAAACAAGCATTGTTACACCATAATGCCTATGAAAAAAAATTATATGAACAACTGGATATTATCAACAATGACATACTTGAGTAATACCTTGAGTTTCAAAATTCTAACTAAAGTAATTTTGCAGATAATAGCAAAAATGTAAGCATGGGGGCCTAAAAGGCCCCCAATATGCGTTCTAGGGTTAATCACACTATTTTAAAAACTAGATTACAAGTAATTGGACTATGTGGTACAGTATTGAAATGGTTTGAATCTTTTTTTGGAGCAGGACTTTGTGTTATTCAGAATAAGGATGTGTCTGAGTATAGGTCATTTTTAACAGGTGTCTCTCAAGGATCTTTTAAATATTTTTTAATAGCTCTTTGCTGCTTGCTTAATTGTTTTGGTGTACAATTCAGCCTGTATGCAGATAGATATATAATTTGTAATTCCTTTGTAAAATGCAAGGGCCACACGGTAACCATGTGGTAACTCCAATTTGGGGCGTGTAGGCACCTATGCGGCTTAGTAAAAGGGCCCCTTGAAGAGAAGGAGGGTGAGAAGAGAGGGGATCCAGGAGGAGGGAGTGGTACAAATATAAGCCTCCTATGAGGGCTAAAATACCTAGTTGCAGATCAGACTCTATTAGTTTCACTAATTCTCTCTTGGAACCTTGCCTCATAATTCTGTTCTTTTCCATTGTCCTTCAGTGTTAATTTGTGCAGCGAACACTTTTTAAAGAGATCTATCAGGTAGCTAAGCAGCTACCGACCCACAGTAGAGCTCGGAGGCTATAAATTGTCCTCTGATAAGTGACTATATTTAGCTAGGTAGTCTGGGAAGGAGGATTAGGCCAGGGTGATAACTATACACACACACATACACACACCAAGTATGCACACGCATTCTCAAAACTGAAAGCACAGACTTCAAGGTACTGCAGATCTGTGCATTTAGCTTTCAGACCACATCTTGAAAACTCAGGATCTCTCTTCTACCCCTCTCTCTGCCCAAACCCTGAAATTATCTTGTTGCAGGGGTGGATGGACTGTTCAGCAACCGGGAAGTACCTGGGGGTCCAGAATAGTTGGTGACCCAGAGCAGTGAGTGCCCAGCGCTTCCTGTCCCATGTGTCCAATAATTGTTTTTTACATATCCTGCTAATACCTTTCAGTTCTAAGTGGGTTACAAACATTAGAAAAAGAGAAATCAGAACAAACCTCTGAGAATTACAATAATCAATTCAATTAGTAATACATATCTCTTAAATAAGAACATTTTTAACTTCTTCCTGAACAAAAGATAAGACTGTGAAGGAAAAAACATTTCAGCAATGTTGTTCCATAATCGAGCTGCTTACACAGCCAAAGATTTATCAAAAAGTGCCAATCTCCTCCTACCCTTGACTGAAGGAAAAGTAAAACGTTATCAGTGTTGCATCTCCTAATTCTAGAAAAGGTCACAAAACAGAAATGAGCCAACAAATAACCAGGAATCTGCCCTTGGAATGTTTTAAAAAGAAAACAAGCTGGCTTGAATAAAACTCTTGCCTCAATGGACAATCAGTGAAGCAAAATATAAAAGAAAGAAACTATCAGATTTAGATAAACCAAATGTGATTTTTCTTTATTTTCAAGTCACTTCACTGGCTTCTGATCAGGTACCGCAAACAATTCAAGCTTCTCTTACTAACCTACAAATGCACTCAATCTGCAGCCCCTCATTACCTCTCTATCCTCATCTCCCCTTACGCTCCTACCCGTAACCTCCGCTCACAGGACAAATCCCTCCTCTCAGTACCCTTCTCCACCACCACCAACTCCAGGCTCTGCCCTTTCTGCCTCGCCTCACCCTATGCTTGGAATAAACTCCCTGAGCCCATACGCCAAGCCCCCTCCCTGCCCATCTTCAAATCCTTGCTCAAAGCCCACCTCTTCAATGTCGCTTTCGGCACCTAACCATTATTCATCTATTCAGGAAATCTAGACTGCCCCAATTTGATTGACTGCACTTTTTTTGTCCTTTAGATTGTAAGCTCCTTCAAGCAGGGACTGTCCTCTGGACTCTGCCCCTGGGTTCGCAGGTGGGGGAGAGGGGTTGAGAGAGACCTGATTAATACCAGACTCAGGAGTAAAGGAGAGGGAGGGAGAGAGAGATTTTGAAAACACGGGCTAGGGTGGAGTAAGGAAAGGAAGAGAGAGACAAAGAGAGAGAGAACCCTGGGGCAGTGGAGAGGGAGGGGGAGGGAGGAAAGGAAGAGAGATGAAGACATGTTGGACCCAGGAGTGGAGGGAAGAGAGAAAGAGATATTGGACAAGTGGGGAAGGTGGGAAGGTGTGGAAGATAAACATTGGACCCATGGACAGTGGGGAGGGAGGGAACAGATAGGAAGAGATACAGAGAAGGAAGGAGAAAAGGAAGAGATATAGAGAGATGTTGGACCAGGAGTGAGAGGGAGGGAGGAAGAGATGTTGAACTCTGAGAGAGAGAGAGAGAGAGAGAGAGAGAGAGAGAGAATGTTGTACCTGAGGACAATAGGAAGGGGAAAAGAGAGAGATATGTTGGACCCCAGGGAAGAGGGGAGGGAGAAAGAGATGTTGGACTCAGGGATAGCTGGAGGAAGAGATGTTGGAGCTGGAGGTGGAAGAGTGGGAGAGTTAGAGATGTTGGAACTGGGGACATAAAGGAGGGAGGGAGAGATGCTGACAACAGGAAGGAGAGAAAAGAGAGGGAGTCACGCAGTGGTGGAGGGAAGGGGCAGAGAGGTATCAGGCTACAAGTTTGGAGAGAGAGAGAGAGAGAGAAGATACTGAGAATGTTGTACCCATATGGGAGATGCCATGGGAGGTTGTCAAGGTGATGAATGAGAGAAGAACATTGAGTATAGAGGGTAGAAATGTGGTATTGCGAAGTAGATAAAAACAGAATGGAATAGGATACGGGGTGAGACTGGAAATTGGAGAGCAATGGTGTGAGAGAAGGAGATGAAAAGTTGATAAGTAAGTGAAAGTAAAAAGGAAATAGAGCCCTGGAAGACAAGAAAGAGAGTGAAGCTTAAGTGGACAGTGGCAGAAAAGCGAGGGAAGAGCTAAAAGGGAAAGATAAGTATTTCAAAAGACAGGTGTAGTAATGGAATAGAACAAGACAGTAGGAAGAGCGGAGAAATGACAAATGGACAACAGCTGATAGAAAGATAGCAGAAGGTAGGAAAACAGAAGAGAGAAACTAGAACCAGCCTGATAGGAAAAATAAAATGTCCAACAACAATAAAATGTCCAGCAATAAAATGTCTGACAATTTTATTCTAAATTTATAAACCGGAATATGTTAACTTTGGGGAATGTGCATTGCAATAGGCTTTGTAGTATATTCAGTATAAAAAGAAAAATGCATTTTTATTTCTTGTGTTGCAACACATGCCGAGTTTGATTTCTTGGGGTTCCCAGTTCAGTTTTTGTTTTAATATTTCTATTTGTAATTTGTGATCCATTGTTCTATATTTGATGAGGGTCTGTCTATGATTTGGAAATGAATGAGGTGTGGCATTCTGTTTGCATGTAGTTTCTGTTTAGAGATCTGAAGCAGTTCTATTTTAATTGTAGTAGGTGTATTGATGTTTTGTAGTGTTACCTATTCATAGGTAGGGTTCTTGCTGTCTGAATCATAGGATTAGTACTACTATCATATGACATGCTTACTACATAAATGTTGAGTTAGGAATTTTTCAGGTTTCGTATTTTATATTGTGTCTGGTAGTGGAGAGATTTATGTTGCTATTGCTCAAATGAACAAAACAGGTTAAAAAGATCCTCATGAATGAATGCAGCCAAGAGTATAGTGAAGTCAAACAGGAAAAGCCAAGGAGTCCAATAGATGTAATGTTACACTGATTTATTCATCAATCTATCTAATTCAGATGAAAAACAGTCCATGCATCTAAAGTCATAAAATAAGCAACTGGAGAAAAAAAACTTGACTCGGCTATGTTTTGGCAATGGTCAGTTACTCCAATTAGTTGTTAGGGAGATGTATTTTCAAAGCACAGACTTACAAAAGATCCATAATAAGTTCCATAGGTTACTGTGGAACTTTGTAAGTGTAAGTGCTTTGAAAATGAGCCCCATAGTAAGCATCGGTGCATGAATTTCCTTGTGAACAAAACAAGGTTCTTTAATGTTGTAGGGGCAAACTTACTCCTCTATGGAGCGTTTAACAATCTTGGGTATATCTCACTGTACCCTTGGTTATTACTCAGATGAGAATCAGAATATTGTTTTTAGGTATGGTGACTTCCATAGAAAATTTTCCTAGTTCTTATCCGCATCTGCTGTTGTTGGTGGGGGGGGGGGGGGGGGGGGAGGAGGGATGTTGGAATTTTGTGAATGAAGAGCATATTTACATTCAACTCATAAGAACTGTTATACTTTGTCACATCAAAAGGTCCATAAGGATCATGTATATGGTGTGTCACATATGTGAGCATCATCTGTCAGGTGCACCCAAATGAAAAAAAAAAGGTTCAGCCTCAAGCAGCAGTTAGAAAGCAAAACAACATGTATACCCTGGATGCACCACTAGCATGATTTGTATATTTCTACGTCAGGTTTTTGTTTAAAGTGAGTTTTAGAAATATTATGACAGATGCAGAACCAGTAATCCCACCGACCCAACCTAATATACCTGGACACTTGCTACACAATGTAACCAAAGATCGTAATGAACATTACCTGACTCTTCCTCCCCTTTCCCTCTCTAAGATCCCCCAATGCTACCTACCATACATGTACCTCATTCCACCACAATAACACTGTTTTCATTCATTCATACCATGCATTTGTTCAGACCGGAATCGGCTAACGCCGTTAACGGTAATATGTAAGCCACATTGAGCCTGCAAAGAGGTGGGAAAATGTGGGATACAAATGTAACAAATAAATAAAAAAATAATCTCTGTCAGATGGAAGTCTGGGGGAAGGGGGTGCATGACCGTTACTGCCCAGGGGCCATGATCTCTGTCAGTCCACCCCTGCCTTGGACTTTTCATTTCATGGAAATAAAGCAAAAAGAGGGTATCTCAAATATCATGAAGGCAAATTCATGTTTGGTCTAAGTTGCGTAGAGTTACTGCTTTCAGTTACTATGGGCATATAAATAGAAAGAACAGTTCATTGTAAGACTGTTCTCTCTTGCAATAAACACATAAGTAGGGGCAGCGTGTTGTTCTGTTTCATTGTTTACTATACCAGTTGGTTGACTTTTGCTAGTTGCTCTGTTTCGCTTGCTCTTGTATTGTTTATATGCATTCTGTCTGCACCTGACTGCTGCTAATAAACAGATTTTTCTTAATTTGAGCATTGAGAACACTGCTTTCTCTGCTCTACTGGAGAGAAAAGCAACAATGACAGCTACTTTGTCTCGTCAGTAGATGGCAGCTACTGCCACGTGTACCATAAATGACTGCACAGTTGCAAGAATGGAGTTAAAAATGAATCAGAGAAATCTACCATGGCTTATTAACGCCATCTACCACCCTGATTTTAAGTTTAATACTATCATAAATTAACCGATGGCTCTCAAAGTTACTAGGTTAGGTCTGATTGATCTTGCTGTGAGAAAGACAACAATATTGCTTAAACTCTAGAGATGGATGAACCTAATGGGTTACTGCAGCCTTTCCTTATCTCAGACATTCTCTGTTGCTATAATGCTTTCCAGAACCACAGTGCAAATACATTGAAACAGCTAGACGGTTGGATCACTCTTCAGCATTTTAAATCAGTCATCCACTACAGAATAACCAAGGTTATTCATTTCTATTTTATGAAAATTAGCACATTTGGAGAAATGTACCCCCTGCCACGACAATATATTACACAAATTGGCAAAACAGGGCTGCAGCTTTATTAACCACTGTCCTCAATAAACAACGACACAAAACATCAACATACTATATACCAGCACAAAACTATATCCTTATCAGTAGCATCCTGTACCCTCAATCCATATCCAATGTGCAATTAGCTTTAGGTCCCACCTCCACAACTGGGCATTTGGCTAAGCCAAATAAGGTAACCTTTATTATTATTATTATTTGTTACATTTGGATCCCACATTTTCCCACCTATTTGCAGGCTCAATGTAGCTTACATAGTACCGTAGTGGTGATCACCAGTTCCGGTATGAACAAATACAAGGTGTTATTGTGATATAATAAGGATCATATTTGGTAGAAATATAGGAGAACTTAGGAAGGAAGGGAGAAGTTGGGGTGAATCCATTACAATCTTTGTTTTTGGTTGTGTTGCAGGTGCTCAGGCTTTTATGTTGGGTCTGTAGGATATGCTTTCCTAAACAGGTTTGTTTTTAGTTCTTTCTGAAAGTGCAGGTGGTCGAACGTTGTTTTTTTTCTAATTTTGGCAGTGCATTCCATAGTTGTGCGCTTAGATAAGGAAAGCTGGATGCATATGTTGATTTGTATTTGAGTCCTTTGATGCTTGGGTAGTGAAGATTCAAGTATGCTCGTGATGAGCTTGTTGAGTTTCTGACACCTGCAGTGACAAACCAAGGAACTCCTGGTCTTGACCCAGTGGGCGCTCCATGATTCCCCAATGGTATTGGCTCAGGGAAACTGGACACCGCCAAAGCCAAGTTCCAGGGTATACCATTCTCACTGGCAAGGCTGGAAAAAAGGTTTAACATCAAAAACTCTGCCACAAAGGAAGAAAGTGCTGCACTTTCCTTATGCTCACTGCTTATCATCTGCAACTTTGAGCCCATTCCAACCCACCCCCAACATAGCCTGAAAAGAATTTAATAAACCAGCAGGAGCAGAGATAGCAAAGATTAAAGTGTCATTGGTAGTAATATTATATCTGCCCATCATGTCTTAACCTGCTGAATGCCAGAGCTTCCCTTGGGGCAAGAGTTCAGGTTAAAACATCAAGGGAGGCAAAGTGTTGTTTTCCTAAATTGATTGGGAAAAGTTTGCAAACAGTGACTCATTGTTTTAACTCATTGATTGATGACCATCTAGATACCCTAGTGCAAGGTTGGAACAGTACTATTGAACAGATTGCCTAGTTACCTCAAGAAACATGTATGAATACCAGGAACAAGATTCAGCATTTCTCTGACCTCCGTGTTGAAGTTAGAGGGAAAAAAAAGCAAGCTTTGTATAGGAAAGAGAGAAAATGAAGGCATAAGAAAGAAGAAGCAGTAAGAGTGAAGTATGTTGATAAAAGATGCAAAGAGAGTAATTTTCAAAAAGAAAAAAGTCCAAGCTTTCTTAAATAGCCCAAGAAGACTATTTCAGATAGCGGGTACCTTGATCAGAGAGACTTCATCCACCAAAGGTTGTTTTCCCAAAGCCATACAACCAGTAGCGTAGCCAGCAATTAATTTTTGGGTGGGCCTGGAGGTGGACTGGGTGGGCACAGACCTCTTTCCTCTCCACCGTCCGCCCGCCGCCGCCACCACCACATTTTGTGTCCACCCGCGACCGCCCCGCCAGCAACAGCCCCCTGCACTGACCTGAAGCGCGTTCTCCCTCCAATCCAGCACCGGCGATCATAGCCAGCCTTCTACCACGTCCAGCGCGCGTCGTCAGAGCTTCTTCTCAGGCGCGTCCCGCCTACTCTGCAACTTCCTGCTGGACGTGGTAGAAGGTTGGCTATGATCACCGGTGCTGGATTGCAGGGAGAACACGCTTCGGGTCAGTGCAGGGGGCTGTCACGGGTGGGGCGGGCCTGTAGCAAAAGTGGGTGGGCCTGGGCCCATCCAGGCCCACCCGTGGCTACGCCCCTGCATACAACTGGTATAAATGCTCAGAACTAGTATCAGAAGATACATGCATGACTTTTATACACATAAATCAATACACATAAATCTTCCCTAAATCAATCAAGTTTACAGATGATTTCCTAATTTTTAGAAGTCTTCTAAAACCACATTTCTTCAGTCTGACCTTTCTGAATACAAAAACTCAGAATTTTACCCACACCCTTTTCTTAATCTCGTTTCCCATCTAGTCCTGCCTAATTATGCTCTCACCTATCCACCCTTAATTATTTGTTTGTCCTTGAGATTTCCTAAATCCCTGGTTACTTACTGCACATGTATTAATTTGCTTCTTGAACTTATTGTAATTTGCGTTATATTCTGTACATTATTATGTTTTAGTCCCTTATTGTTTGTTTGTAATCCACATTGAACTTGAGTCTATTTCGGGCTAATGTGGGGTATAAATGTCATAAATAAATATAACTTATAGAATACTATGCATATGATCTCACCCACACACCACCCAGACACCGCCACCCTACCGAAGATATGCACAGAGTTATAGACTAGTGCTTAGGCAAACTTTTGGCAGGTGCACGCATCTGTGTGCACAAAAGAATGCATATTCTAAACATTTACATATGAAACTGTCATGTAAAGGTTAATACCTACTTTACAGAATTACCCCAATCAGATTATGTTACGCTTCCAAGCAAGCCTACCTAACAGCATCAACAGACTCAAACTGAAGGGTAACAAAAACCTGATGTCAATTTTAGGGACAAAGATTTTCTTACTGATGTATTCTTTCATAGGGCTGTTCATTATCTACTTACTTCCTATCTATTTATTTTTGCTGATGTCCTTGCATTAGCCACTGCAAATTTGTATTATGTCATTGGCTTACTGCAAAGTATAAATACAAGAACTGCTTTTGTCAAACATTTGATTTTTGTGACTTATCAGGCTTTTGTGTAACATCCTTCAAATGCACAACAACTGTGGAAGTATGAAAGTAAACACCCAGAGTCTGTCTTCATTCTTAAATTTGGACAAGCATTCCAGTGAGCATAAAGAATGAGTGAGGATCCCCCAGTTCCCAAAGGAAAGGAAGCTGCAGGATATGCAAAGAGGGGGGAAAAAAGCTCTTTAAAGAGTTAGATCAGCAAACAAGGAAGCAAGTGGTAAATACATACATACAGTGGGAAATACATGTAGACAATCATGGTTTAATGGGACAGAGTCAGCATGGGTTCAGACAAGGGAATTCTTGCCTCACCAATTTGCTTCATTCCTTTGAAGGCATGAATAAACGTACATAATGGTGAGACGGAGTTTCAGAAAGTTTTTGACAAAGTTCCTCATGAGAGACTCCTGAGAAAATTAAAAAGTCATGGGATAGGAGGCAATGTCCTTCGGTGGTTTAGGAATTGCTTATTGGACAGAAAACAGAGGATAGGGTTAAATGGCCATTTTTGTCAATGGAGGAAGGGGACTAGTGGAGTGTCACACGAATTTGTACTTGGACCAGTGCTATTTAACATGATATTTATAAGTGATCTGGAAATTGGAACGACTAGTAAGGTGATTAAATTTGCAGATTTCACAAAACTATTCAAAGTTATCAAAACACATGTGGATTGTAAAACAACTGCAGGAAGACCTTAGGAAACTGGAAGGCTGGGTACCCAAATGACAGATGAAATTTAATGTGGACAAATGCAAAGTGATGTACATTGGGAAGAATAACTTGAATCATAGTTATCTGATGCTAGGATCCACCTTAGGAGTCAGCACTCAAGAAAAGGATCTAGGTGTCATTGTAGACAATATGCTGAAATCTTCTGCCCAATGTGCAGCAGAGAACAGAAAAAACAAACAGGATGCTAGGAATCAGTGCTTTTTTTGTAGAAAAAAAGGTGCCGGTACTCATTATGGGCGGGGTCTCCACATATGCCCCACCCCTATGATAGCCACACCCACATTAGCCACACCCCTTATATCAGCCATGGCGCATATAAACAGACATCATTGAAAATATTATACTAGTATAGGAGAAAAAAATAACGTGATTTTTTCATTATAAATAATTTCTGTAAGCTGTTACAGCTCCAGTATACTCAGTGCAAAATAAGACAGCAGATGAAAATTCTCAAATTGGACATATTCCAAACACTAAAATGAAAATAAAATCATATTTTCTACTTTTGTTGTCTGGTGACTTTGTTTTTCTAGTGTGGAAGCAAACAAAAGAACAGATCACTAGGTGGTATTAATAAGACTTTATTGGAGAAATAATCGCCCAACACAGACTGTGTTTCGCCCACAAGGGCTGCGTCAGGTGCTCTAAAATAACAAACAGTAATAAAATAAATGAATCAACAACATATATAACACCACTCATAAAATATATAGAAAAATAAATAAAGAACTTAAGAAAGAAAGTTAAGAAAAAAAAAAGAAGTACGTGGAGGGGCATAATTGAACGAAAACGTCTATCTCCATGGGTGTTTATCTCCGCGAACGGGTCCGTGAAGGGGCGGACCGAACCGTATTTTTGAAAAAAATAGATGTCCATGTTTTATTCGACAATTTGTGAGCTGGGCGTTTTTGTTTTTCAGTGATAATGAAAAATGAAAGCGCCCAGCTCAAAAACGAATAAATTCCAAGGCACTTGTTCGTGGGAGGGGCCAGGAGTCGTAGTGCACTGGTCCCCCTCACATGCCAGGACACCAACCGGGCACCCTAGGGGGCACTTTTACAAAAAAAAAAAAAAAGTAAAAGAGCTCCCAGGTGCATAGCACCCTTCCCTTGTGTGTTGAGCCCCCCAAATCCCCCTCAAAACCCACCGCCCACAAGTCTACACCATTACTATAGCCCTAAGGGGTGAAGGGGGGCACCTACATGTGGGTGCAGTGGGTTTGGGGGGGGGGTTGGACGACTAAGCATTAAGCAGCACAATTGTAACAGGCAGGGGGGGGGATGGGCCTGGGTCCACCTGCCTGAAGTCCACTGCACCCCCTAACAACTGCTCCAGGGACCTGCATACTGCTGCCAGGGAGGTGGGTATGACATTTGAGGGTGAAAATAAAAAAGTTGTGAAACATCATGTTTTGTGGTGGGAGGGGGTTAGTGACCACTGGGGGAGTCAGGGGAGGTCATCCCCGATTCCCTCTGGTGGTAATCTGGTCATTTAGGGCACTTTTTGGGGCCTTATTCGTGAAAAAACAGGGTCCAGGAAAAGTGCCCTAAATTCTAGCTACAAACGCATACTTTTTTTCCATTATCGGCGAAAGGCGCCCATCTCTGTTCGGGTGATAACCACGCCCCAGTCCCGCCTTCACCACGCCTCCGACACGCCCCCATCAACTTTGTATGCTTCCGCGATGGAGTGCAGTTGAAAACGTCCAAGTTCGGCTTTCGATTATACCGCGTTATTCGTTTTTGGAAGTTAAACGCCTATCTCCCGATTTAGGTCGCAATATAGGCGTTTTTGTCTTTCGATTATAAGCTGGATAGGATACCATGACATGTGCAATAACAAAATCTCAAATAAACACATCTAAATATTCACTACAAAAATACATACTCATAATTAAAAAATAATAAATACAAATTATATAACCAAAGGAAGACTACTCGATATTAAAACAATAATCCTCCTACTAAAATGATCACATATTCAAATTGTATATCCATAAATATAAAAGACAGCCTAATGACCCTATACAAGTGATCATATACTACAGCATAGCGCGATAAAAATATCAAAATTACAACATATAATAAAAGATATTGGGCATTCTTCTAAACTAGTATAGAAGACAGTAACGTTATCCATAAATATAAAGGACAGCCTAATAAACATATATAAGCAATCATATACTACAACATAACACAATAAAAGTATCACAATGTAAACAAATTTTAACAAATAAAAAAAAAGATGTTGGACATTCTTCTAATCTAATATAGAAGACACTGACATGAGAGGAAAAATAATTAATCTAAAAGTATGAAAAAGTATATAATGACTCACTTCAGTTGCTGTAATATCAAACAAAGCAAAAGCATATAAACAGCAGGCCAGCTTCTTCCCAAGCAATATCTAAAAAATAAAATAAAATCAAACAAACTGCTTGAATAAAAATAAATTAAAAAACCAGAAAAAATATGACTAAAGATAAAAATAAAAAACAAAATGAAAAATATAAAATGATGATTAAAGCCATAACCTAATAAAAAGAAACAAAAGAAAATATAATAAATAGATGTTAAGTCCTTAATAAGGGTGCCCTTTCATAGTATTATTAAGATGATGTTTTGTAAAATGTTTTGTAGGGGAGGTCCTTGACACAGCCGGGAGGCGAAACATGCATGCTGGACAGTCTTGAGCCCCCAGTCCGAACAAATCTAAGAGAAGTGTGTTTAAAATGTTAATATAAAAGTTATAAGCCGGTGAAGAAGTTAGTGCGATTTTAAATTGCCATAAAATCATCATTTGGCAATTTAGCACTTCTGAGGCAAGAAGAAAAGTGTTTGAATTATATGTGAAAGTTATGAAGACAAAAACAGAGTGGAGGGGAGAACACGTATTGGGACTTGTGAAAATCATGGTGGCAATGAAGACCTGAAGCATAAAGAGCTTTTGCAAACTTTTAGTAAATCCACAGTATGGCAACTTTCTTCTCACAGGTCTCCCACTTAGCCATCTCCCTTCTCTTCAATCTGTTCAAAATTCTGCTGCACGATTTATATTCTGCCAGTGTCGTTATGCTCATATTAGCCCTCTCCTCAAGTCACTTCACTGGCCCTCAAGTCACTTCACTGGCTGCCTATCCGTTTCCGCACACAGTTCAAACTCCTCTTATTGACTTATAAGTGCATTCACTGCAGCTCCTCAGTACCTCTCCACTCTCATCTCTCCCTACACTCCTCCCCAGGAACGCCATTCACTGGGTAAATCTCTCTAATTTGCACCCTGCTCCTCCACCGCTAACTGCAGATTCCATTCCTTTTATCTTGCTGCACCATATGCCTGTAATAGACTTCCTGAGCTGGTATGTCAAGCTCCATCTCTGGCTGCCTTCAAATCTAGGCTAAAAGCCCACCTTTTTGATGCTGCTTTTAACTCCTAACCCTTACTCATGTGTTCAGTACCCATATTTTATCATTCCCACCTCAGTAATTCCCTTATCTCTTATTTGTCCTGTTTGTCTGTCCTAATTAGATTGTAAACTCTGTGGAGCATGTGCTGTCTCTTCATACTTTGTCAAGGAGAGTTATCTTTAGTACCTAGGTGCCAAAGTAGAAGCTTACAAAACCCCACTTTAGACAACTTGCTGTTCAGTTCCAACAAACAAAATGATCTGAACTATCTGTAATGAAGAACAAGAGAACATGTTTCATGTTTTATTTATCAGACTTATACATTGCCTCTCACAATAAACTGCAAAGCAGTTCACAGTTTTAGAAAACATCAAAAACACCATAGGCCTGATATTGCGCCAGCGACGGTTAGCATTTGCTGACAGCTACTGGAGTCATCCCCAGAAATTCAATACTGGGCCATGTCTCGGCTTCGGCATTGAATTCCCGGGTAGATGGAGGTGGTGAAAACATAACCAGTTACGTGGGATATTCAGTACTTAACTGGCCATGAAGATCCGCATAAAGATAGAACTGTTTTTTATGCGGTTCTATTATCTTAACCGATTAAGTGCTGGGGATGCCTGTAAGGTACACCAGGGAGGGAAGGGGTTCAGCGACGGGCAGGCAGATGCCGGGACACCATGGAGGAGGAGAGATGCTGATGTGGGGTAGGTGAAAAAAGATCTATAATTTTTTAATATCTCCAGGGGGAGGGCTGTGGAGTGCCGTGCAAGGACTCAGTTAGCTATGGGCCCATCCACAATACTGGGTCTGGCTATGCCACTACCGTAAACCTCATCATCTGACTACAAAAACACAGCCTGGTACTGGATTTGGATAACGGGAAGCTTGGAATAAGCTTTGTCAGCATTGATGCTTACACCCTGTGCTCCCTGTAATGCCGATAGCCGTCACTGAAATGGGTACTTTGTATGGTCTACCTCAGGTCTATACAGCCCTCTGTCAACTTATTCTCCAAAAAGCAACAGAGACACTTCCCTCTCACTGAGAATATGAATGTCCCATTGATTTTCTGCCAGGTAAGATGCCACCTCAGGGCAGGGTTTATCAGCTCTCTGTTCCTGAGACCCAGGCTATGTCTTCCTACATCATTGAAAGCTTAGAGAGGTTTCATCCAACCATCCACCTTGCCAGCCAGGGCAGGCTTTTCTTTTTGGAGAAGAAAGATAGAACTCTACACCCTTGCATTGATTATTGAGGGCTGAATGATATCACGGTCAAGAATAAATACCCGCTTCCTTTAATATCTGAGTTGTTCGATTGCCTACAAGGAGCCTGCATCTTCAAGAATCTGGAACTGAGGAGAGCCTATAACCCGATTCGTATCAGGGAGAGAGACAAATAGAAAATGGCCTTTAACACCAGAGATGATCACTACAAATACCTGGTTATGCCATTCGGGCTCTCTAACACCCCAGAGGTCTTCCAAAACTTTGTGAACATCTTCCAGGTTCTTTTACAGAACTGTGTCCTGGTTTATTTGGATGATATGATATACTCCAAGACACTTGCCCAAAATCAGGAACAAGTAAAACAGGTCCTTTAGCGTCTTTGTGAGAATCATATATAAGTGCAGAAGTATGTATTTGAGAGGAATGAGTTGACCTTCTTAGGTTATATCATATCTGGCCAAGTTCTCTCGATGAATCCTGCACAGATATCTGCTATCTAAGACTGGCCACACCCCCAGGGGCGACAAGCTATACAACATTTTTGGGGCTTCGCAAACTATTATCGTCAGTTTATCCATGAATATTCTACCACTGCAACATCACTGACTACCCTGACTCAAAAGTAAGCTAACACTAGGGACTGGCCAGAGGAGGTGATATTAGCTTTTGATCTGAAACAAGCCTTCATGGCAGCCCCAGTACTCCTGATCCTGAGAAGCCCTTCTTTGCTTCTTCCATTGGGACCGGGGACATCCATTCTCAATCTGCCACCAAAGGCAAATCATTACCTTGTGCATTCTTTTCCAAAAGATTTATGCCTGCAGAAAAAAAATTATACTATTGGAGACCAGGTAGCCATTAAGATGGTTTTAGAAGAATGGCATCACCTTCTGGAGGGAGCCCAATATCTGTTCATGTTTACTACGGACCACAAGAACCTACTGTATCTTCAGGAGACCCAGAGACTCATACCTTCCCCCCCCCCTCCCCCCCCCCCCCAGGATCAATGGTCCTAAATGCCTTCTCCTAGGCATTGAAGCCTACCAATGAGGGTGCTGATCTTCATTGCTTGAACATTTGGTTAACTTGCTTCCAAGGAAGGACACATGTATGCGTCAGTCGTTTTATCTAATATTTTATCAGACCATACGAACTTATGGAGTTATGGATACACCTGAAAATTGATACATATGATTTCAAGCATGTAATTTAAAGTCCCATATTTTCAAATGTTAAGTGTATCCAAATGCTTGACATTGATCACTAGCGTCTCATGTACACTCATATTTCCACTCAAAATATGGCATGCTGAACATTTTGAAAATTCAGGGTGAGCAGAATAATCTTCAAAGTGCCCCTTGTATATGCAGGTGAAGTTATGCAAGTAAATAATCCACATTTTTAAGAGACTGAAAATTCACAATGAACAAATATAGTCAGAGGTATACACATTACTCCTCAATTTATATAGCTAAGTTAAATCCTGCTGAACTATTGAAAATGTATGCATACAATTCTATTTTGTGTTGAAAAAAGAATGTTCCATGAATTGCACAAACAGTAAGCTTGGGACAGAGATTGAAAAGACCTACAGAGAGGGAAAAGTGATTGATGGTTTTATACAATGCAGAATGTTGAAGAGAAATGAATTATAAAGGCTCCAAGAGCAGAATGAGAACAGCACAGCTGAAAACTAAAACAGAGAAGATGGATAAACTCTTCATATGTTACTCTTATGCTTGCAAGCTACAGTCAGATTAAAATATTTCATAAGCAGTTTAAAAAAAAAGATCTTAAATCAAGAGATACAATTCTGTAACTCAGACGTGACTGGGATTCATCTTCTGAGCTGCTGAGAGACGGCAAAGCAGTATTTGCATGTACTACCCTCTATTCCCCCCAACCCTACCCAAACAACTTGGCATAAGCCCTTATTTTAGAAGCATTCCCATTTGCAAATTGCAGATTTTACAAATGTTGATGGTCATACTTTTAAGAAATTCCCCAGCTGATATTCACCCCACAGCAGTAAGTGTTTTCAAACACTGACCACCGTGGGCAAAATTAGTCCCAGATATTCAGTGCCAGGCAACATCCAGGCAGAAGCACTGAATATTTGGCATTAATTTCAACTGCGGTGGCCGCTGGAACTTATGCAGGTCCCTGGTGATATTCAACTGGGACCCAGATAAGTGCTTTCAGTGCCTCTGCCTCTTTGATCCCTCCTCCCCAGGTCCCAATCCTTCAACTTCTCCCTAAAGAAAAACAAATCCAGACCCCCCCCCCCCCCCCGGGCATACTTCAAAGTCCATTGTGGTCCAGAGGGGAATCCTATGGGCAAGAGCGATGCCCACTTGCTTCTTCCCATTGTGGGTCTGGCCACAAAATGGCCACCGCACCCCCTAGCAACGGTCTCATGGTATTCGCGAGTACTATGAGATTGCCACTAGGTATCATGGTGGCCATTTTGTGGCCAGACCCACAACAGGCAGGAGCAAGAGGGCACCAGGCTATTCTTTTGTGCTACTGTCCACCTTCTCTGTTACACAGTCTCTGGGATTGTTTCTATCAAACGCTGGTGGAAGCCGCAATTCGTTATTCAAATATTCTCATTTTTGGTGATTTTAATATTCATGATGATGTTCTTTCTCATCCTCGTTCTCAATCACTTTTATCAATTATGGTAGATGTGGATCTTCACCAATGGGTCGATTTCCCTACTCACATAGCGGGGCATACCCTTGACTTAGTTCTTACTCACTTAAATTCTCCTTTATCCCCATTTCTTTTCATATGCACTGCTCCCTAGGACCATTGTTTCTCCATCACTCTTCCTGTCCCCTGTCCCCAAGAGCACCCACATTCAAAATTTTGCCTTTTATCAGATTGCCCCCTTAAAACAGGTGAATACGCCTTTAGCCTCTAATAAACAATCATTGTACCATGGAGGGGAATAATCGAACGGCGCTGGCGAAATACATGGCCGGCGATGTATTTTGGTGGCGCCGCAAACAGCTGGCCAGATCTGTATTTTCGAAAAAGATGGCCGGCCATCTTTTGTTTCGATAATACGGTTCCGGCCAGCCAAATGCCTTGGATTTGGCCGGGGTTTGAGTTGGCCGGCTTCGTTTTTTAGCGATAATGGAAAGTTATGTCGGCCATCTCAAACCCCGGCCAAATTCAAGACATTTGGCCATGGGAGGAGCCAGCATTTTTAGTGCACTGGCCCCCCTGACATGCCAGGACACCAACCGGGCTCCCTAGGGGTCACTGCGGTGGACTTCAGAAAAGCTCCCACGTGCATAGCTCCCTTACTTTGGGAGCTGAGCCCCCCAACCCCCACTACCCACAAATGTACTGCACCCACTAAAACTGCTCCAGGGACCTGCATACAGCCTCTAGGACTTATTGCTGCTATATAACTTTGGCACACCAGTTCACACCTGAAGACTAATCTCTCTGAAAAAGTCCTTTCTTGAAATAACCACGTTTACTCACAGTTAACTGCAGATCAGAGGTTGTGCCCCACTGGCAAAGAGTCCCCTGGTACTCAGATGAGCAGTAGGTCAGAGCTGGCACAATGGTGTACAATGCCCTCTTTCAGCACCATTCAAAGTAAGAACTACATTCTCTAATGTGGGTAACACAGGAAAGGGAACTAAAACTGGCTTACAAAAATGGCCACTACCGTATGGACTACAACAGGAAACAAAACAGGGCACACTCTGACCCAGTAAGCAGGGGGAAAGCACCAGGGGAGTAGAGCTTATCAACTACCAATACCTACACCCACCACAATGCATTGCTGATGTGACTCTGCAGTGCGCATAACAGAAAAGGTGTCACACTCACCCAGAGCCACATCACAAGCAGGAAAAGGCTGTCGGAGGACAGAACACATTCTGCTGTCATGGAGGTGGGTACGGCATTTGAGGCTGGCATACAGGCTGGAAAAAAAGTGTTAAAAGTGGGGGGTTTTTGGTGGGAGGGGGTTAGTGACCACTGGGGGAGTACGGGGAGGTCATCTCCGCTTCCTTCCGGTGGTCATGTGGTCAGTTCGGGCACCTTTTTGAAGCTTGGACCTGAAAAAAAAGGGACCAAGTAAAAGCGGCCAAATGCTCTTCATTGCCGCCTTTTCTTTCCATTATGGGCTAAAGCCGGCCATTTCGTAACCCCGCCCATGCCCAACCATGTCCCGCCTTCGCATCGCTGCCAACACGCCCCCTTTAACTTTCGCCGGCTCTGCGACGGGAAAGCGTCAATGGTGTCAAAATAGCAGCTTTTGATTATACCGATTTGGCTGCCGTTGCAAGATCGACGGCCATCTCCCGATTTGTGTCGGAAGATGGCCGGTGATCACTTTCGAAAATGAGCTGGATAGTGGACTAAGACTTTTAAAAAGACAGCTTCGTAAAGCTGGACGTACTGTAAGTGGCTAAGCAGCAAGTCTACTACTGATCTCCAGAGCTATCATTCTATTTTGAGACATTTAACTTTCATCTGAAAAGTGCAAAATCACTATATATTAAAAATAGTATTCACAAGGCACCAAATCTGACCAGAGACTTGTTCTCTCTTTCTACATATAACGTCTAACTCTAAGCACAGCCCTTCCATTATAGGTGTTCTACTTTCCCGTCTGCTGAAGTATTATCATTATACTTTCATTCTATAATCCAAGACCTTTCATCTGATCAGGTACCTTCTTCCTGAAAAATAGCTATAGTCTGGCCCATTCTTAAAAAAAAACATCCTTAGACCCATCTGTCCCTGCTCATAATCGTCCTGTTTCCAATCTTTGTTTTGTCTCTAAGGTACTAGAAAAGATTGCTTTCAACCAAATGTCTTTATTTGTAGTAACATCCTTAGCACTAAACAATCGGGTTTCAGACCCCTTTACAGTAGGGAAACAATTCTCACTGCCATTTTTAATGAAATTTACATTCATCTGGACAAGCATTTGGTGGTTCTGGCTATTTATCTTGACCTATCCACAGCATTTGATGTAGTAAATCATGAACTTCTGTCTCGGTTATCATCTCTGGGCATTACTTGTTCTGTACACTCTTGGTTTTCATCCTCTCTCTGGTCGTTCTTATAAGGTCTTATGTAAATCTAATGCTTCATCTCATCCCCTAACCTGTAGAGTTCCATAAGGGTCGGTTTTCTCTCTTATGCTTTTTAATCTATTCCTGAGCCCTCTTGCTTCTCTTATTCAATCCACTGGTATTTCTTTTCATGTTTATGCCGATGATATCCTTCTTTAATTCCTACTAATCTTTATGCTCCTAGTCTTGGTCCCCTTCAAAATTGTCTTTTCACTATTTCACACTGGTTATCTGAATATACTAGTCTTAAATAAACAGAAGACAGTCACCTGCTGGTTTACGGGTGGTACTTCTATTCCTACTATTCCCTTAAATCCTTTTGGCACTTTGGTTGAACCAATTAGTTCTTTTTGTTATCTTGGAGCAATTCTTGATTCTAACTTGACATTCACCCCTCAGATCATGGTTTACGTAAACACTCCTTTTCAGCTCCATTTCTTCTTCTTCAGTGGCACTTAACCAGATATTGGCACTGACTCTCACTGCCACAGCACTATCTAGGCACTGCCAAGATGATCTGAGGATGGAGTGAGGGCAGAGCTGGGAGTTACTCAGGCACTACCCATATTCAACAGTGGAATTAGGACAGAAAAAGGCCGTCCTACGTTAACTGAGTAGCTATGTGGGCAACACTAATGCCCAGCGACCACCTTGTACCTGGATATTCACTGTTGGTATCTGGATAGGGGCCAGCACTATCTGGGTCTAATTTAATTTTAAGGAATGCTGACCGCTGCCAGCTGAATCTTGCTCCCACTGATTTTCAAGATTAGCATGGCTACTATGTAGAACTCTACACTATAATATCTTTCACACATGTGGAGCACCCTTAGTTATATGAAAAGTTCAAGTTTTTCCCACAATGCATTCCACAGAGGATCACCACTCTTGCAACTGGAGTTCTATTTAGATTTTAAAAAAGTCCCCTTTTTGCTTTAGAATTCTCATTTTTTGCATATGGGATGAAAGAAAGATGAGTATCTCAAATGAAGACGTGGAGATTGATGAGCCAATACTTTTATCAGCTCACCAATCTCCATGCCTCTATTTAACATACTCATCTGTCACTCTTACCAGGCATTGTTAGAATTGCCTTTTGTGTGGTTCAACATGCCTGGTTAGCTATCTAGGCACTAGCATTGAATATCTGTGGTGTCTGGATAACTTCCTGGTTTGCCCTACCAGGGGCGTAGCAAGAAGTCCAAATTTGCGGGGGCCAAGCACTTCCTCTCAGCACTTCCCTCCCCCCCACTCATACCTTTTGCTGGCAGGGATGCCCAAGCCCCGCCAACCAAAGAGATTCGCTGGCTGAGCTCCCACCCATGCTGCCTCAGCAGTGAATAAGCCAGCAGGGTGCTTCAGCCACAGATGCTAGCACTTCCATGACAGAAGCACCCATCCCTACCAGTCACTCATCTGCAATTTTGGAGGGGGCCCTAGTCCAAAGTTGGAGTGGTCCAGGCTCCCAAGGCCCCCCATGGTTATCTGGGTTTCCCTGGTCACAGTGATTTAAGTGAGCAAGATCCCATTGGATTCTAATAGGTCAATATTTATTTATTTAGATTTTGCTGACACCTTTTTCAGTAGTAGCTCAAGGTGAGTTACATTCAGGTAATCTGGATATTTCTCTGTCCCAAGAGGGCTCACAATCTAAGTTTGTAGCTGAGGCAATGGAGGGTTAAGTGACTTGCCCAAGATCACAGGGAGCAGCAGTGGGATTTGAACCGGCCACGGTGCTCTAACCACTAGGCCACTCCTCCACTATGCAACGTGCAGCAGTCAGTAGGTTTTTAAATGCTGGCCACTCGGGCTTTATATAACCGGAAATTCAGTGCCTGGCTATACGCAGCTATTGTGCAATATCCTGGTATATTGTTCAAAATGAGCTCCTTTACAAAAACTAGGACCAGCTGTAATCAGAGATTGATCTCATAGGTCATAGTCATTCCCCTTCTGAAACAGGAAATGCATATGTATTTTTGGCCCTTCCCTAGTGCCACTCAAGACACACCCAAACCATGCCACTTGCTATATGCACATATTCTGAAATTATCCAGTCAGGCAGACTGGATGGACTGTGCATTCATTCAAGGGCCCTTTTACTAAAGGGTTGCCGCATGGCAACCTGGAACTACCGCGAGCCCAACTTGGCTGCCAACGGTAGTTCCGCCTTGAACGCATGCCATTTCTGTCACTACAAAAATACTCCCATAATTTCTAGCGCAGCGTTAACCCTCAATGGGTGGCGGTAAATGCTCCCCCCCCCCCATATGGCCACGTGGTAAATGCAATTTCACCACGTGGCCATGTTGACTTTAGGCTTTTTTTTACCTGCTGCAGTAAAAAGAGCCCTGACGCACAGCAAAAACGACTTCTGCCGCTACCATAGGGCCCTTTTCATCACAGCTCGGTAAAAGGACCCTTTACTATGTTACTATCCTGCTTATAATCGAAAGAGAAAAACGCCTATATTGCGACCCAAATCGGGAGACAGACGTTTATCTCCCATAAACGAATAAATCGGTATAATCGAAAGCCGATTTTGGACGTTTTCAACTGCACTCTGTCGCGGATGCGGACAAAGTTGATAGGGGCGTGTCATAGGTGTGGCGAAGGCGGAACTGGGGCGTGGTTATCGGCCGAACAAAGATGGGCGCATTTCACCGATAATGGAAAAATGCGTTTTTAGCTACAATTTAGGACACTTTTCCTGGACCCTGTTTTTTCACGAATAAGGCCCCAAAAATTGCCCTAAATGACCAGATGACCACCGGAGGGAATCGGGGATGACCTCCCCTGACTCCCCCAGTGGTCACTAACCCCCTCCCACCACAAAAAATGAAGTTTCACAACTTTTTTATTTTCACCCTCAAATGTCATACCCAGCTCCCTGACAGCAGTATGCAGGTCACTGGAGCAGTTGTTAGGGGGTGCAGTGGACTTCAGGCAGGTGGACCCAGGCCCATCCCCCCTACCTGTTACACTTGTGCTGCTTAATGCTGAGTCCTCCAAACCCCCCCCCCAAGCCCACTGTACCCACATGTAGGTGACCCCCTTCATCCCTTAGGGCTATGGTAATAGTGTAGACTTGTGGGCAGTGGGTTTTGAGGGGGATTTGGGGGGCTCAACACACAAGGGAAGGGTGCTATGCACCTGGGAGCTCTTTTACCTTTTTTTTTTTTTTTATGTAAAAGTGCCCCCTAGGGTACCCGGTTGGTGTCCTGGCATGTGAGGGGGACCAGTGCACTACGAATCCTGGCCCCTCCCACGGACAAATGCCTTGGATTTGGTCATTTTTGAGCTGGGCCGCTTCGGTTTCAATTATCGCAAAAAAAACGAAAACGCCCAGCTCAAAAAATGACCAAATCCAAGGCATTTGCCTGGCACAAACCGTATTTTCGCAAAAAAAGATAGACGTCCATTTTTTTCGAAAATACGGTTCGGCCTGCCACTTCACGGACCCGTTCTCAGAGATGGACGTTCTTATACATAGGCGTTCGTGTTCGATTATGCCCCTCCACGTTTTACCTGTGTGAATCCAGGCATGCTAAATCATGTTTTCTACGTTTGACACATTGTGCATTTTATGTTAGAAAAGTTGTACTGTGTATCAGCCAAAGATCTTTAAAAATGAACTGCAAAATGTTCACTCATTCTCCTGGAAATGGTAAGCATCATGCACCACTAGATGGGCGTTACTGTTTGCTCTCTGCCAGCTTTCTCTGGATTTTTTATTTCCTCATCCTTTGATTAATGAAAGCACAAGAGAGAGATCCACTAACAAAAATCGAAACTATGAAATCTAAATAAGAAGGTCCAATTAAAAAAAAAACAAGCTGCACCAAACAGCAGCTAGGAATCTTTTCATAGAAAGGTACCATGGTGGGGCATTTTCGAAAGGGACATCCATGTTTTGGTTTGGACGTCCTTGCAAAACATTCTGATCCAGGGGCGGGGAAACCCATATTTTCGAAACAAGATGGACATCCATCTTTCGTTTCGATAATACGGTCAGGGACGTCCAAATCCTGAAATTTGGTCGTCCTTAGAGATGGTCGTCCCTAGACAGGGACGTTTCTGATTTTCAGCGATTTTCGAAACCAAGGACGTCCATCTCAAAAACGACCAAATCCAAGCCATTTGGTCATGGGAGGAGCCAGCATTTGTAGTGCACTGGTCCCCCTGACATGCCAGGAATGCAAACGGGCACCCTAGGGGTCACTGCAGTGGACTTCATAAATTTCTCCCAGGTACATAGCTCCCTTATCTTGTGTGCTGAGCACCCCAACACCCCCCCCCCAAAAAAAAAACCCCACTACCCACAACTGTACACCACTACCATAGCCTTTATGGGTGAAGGGGGGGCATCTAGATGTGGGTACAGTGGGTTTGTGGTGGGTTTTGGAGGGCTCGCTGTTTCCTCCACAAACATAACAGGTAGGGGGGGATGGGGCTGGGTCCGCCTGTCTGAAGTGCACTGCAGTACCCACTAAAACTGCTCCAGGGACCTGCATACTGCTGTCATGGACCTGAGTATGACATCTGATACTGGCATAGAAGCTGACACGAAATATTTTTAAAGATGGTTTTTGAAGGTGGGAGGGGGTTGAAAGTTATGATCACCAGTCAAAGACTTCTCGATCAAATATATGTACAGCAACATTGCTTATCCTTATACTTATTTTACTTATCTTGATTTATTTCACTTAGAGGTGTTTTTTTTTTATTTTTTACAAAGCAGCGTTAGCATTTTTAGCTCATGCTACAAATCGGCTGGTGATAAACGTTGAGACACCCATTATGGGCTCAGCATTTAGCGCCAGCTGATTTTCAGCGCAAGCTAAAAACGCTAACGCTGCTTTATAAAAGATCCCCTTAATTCAATCTGTTAAAATCCAACAAAGATGCACATACTGAAGCCTCAGAGGACAGAACGTTTTCAAACGACTGCAGAAACTAAGGGGGTCTCTCACTAAACGTTAGTGCATGTTATCTTCAGCAGGGCCCATAGGAATAAAATGGATCCTGTGGAAGATAACATGAGCTAAACATGCATTAACCTTTAGTAAAAGACCCACTCAACTTATGCCATTTTAAATGTGGGTTGTGTAAAACCTGTGATGATATGTTACAAGGAGAGAGCATAACTAATCCAATAGATAATAAGATTTATAAATTAGGATAGGTTACTGTACTACATGTCTTTCATCATATGTACACCACCTTGAGTGAATATCTTCAAAAAGGCAATAAATGAAATCCAAATAACATATAAATATGCTGTATATAATTTTTGTTGTCCTTGCAATAACATATTCAGGCGTAAAGCAATTTGCAAATTAAATTTAGGTTGGAAGAACATAAATGCTATTTAAATAAAGAAACAAAATGTGAAGCCCTGATGGCTGCCACTGTGTAGAGATGGATCATACATTTCTTTTTATCTATGCAAAATTTTATAATATTACTATCAGATGGAATATGGCATATTTGCAAGCTCTTAGACTTAAAAAGTTATGCGGCATTTTCGATAGTGCATCTAAGTTGTACTTTGGACGTTTTTTTCGCGAAATGTCCAAAAACTGAATAGAAAATATACCCATTTTTGAAAAAAGAAAAACATCTTTTTTTAATACACCGTTTTTAACAAGATTTTGTGCTGTGTGTGTTTATCTTTTCAGACCATTTTTGAAAAAAATTGTACAAAATCAAGCCATTGAGATGTAGGAGGGGTAAGCATTTTTAGCAGACTGGTCCTCCAGACCAGGGGCGTATCTGGACTCTGGCGGTAGGGGGGGCCAGAGCCAGAGGGAGGGAGCACATTCTAGCCCCCCCCCCCCGGCACCACCAATCCCCCCCCTGCCATTTCTGGAACCCCCCCGCCACTGCCAGACCCCCCCTCGCCACCAATGACACTCTCCACCCCCTCCCGCCGCCGCCAACCCTCCCCCGCTGCTGTCACTTACCTTTGCTGGCAGGGGACCCCAACCCCCCGCCAGCCGAGGTCCTCTCTTCCATGCAGGTTGCAAGTTGCAATGCTTCCTGTTCTTCTGAGTCTGACGTCCTGCACGTACAACGCACAGGACGTCAGACTGAGTTCCAAATTCTGAGTCTGACGTCCTGCGCGTTGTACGTGCAGGACGTCAGACTCAGAAGAACAGGAAGCGTTGCAACTTGCATCCTGCACGGAAGAGAGGACTTCGGCTGGTGGGGGCTTGGGGTCCCCCGCCAGCAAAGATCGGCGACGGGTTGGTGGCGGGTGGGCGGGCGGGCGGGAGGGAGGGGGAGGGTCGGTGGTAGCGGGGTCCAGGGTGAAATCTGCGGGGGCCCAGGCCCCTGTGGCCCCACGCAGATACGCCCCTGCTCCAGACATCGCAGAAGAGCAATGGGGCCCCTAGAGGGCACTGCAGTAGACTTCAAATAAGTGCTCCAAGGTACACATCTCACTGTTGCTCCCTTATCTTGTCTGCTGAGCCCTCCAAAACCCACCCAAAACCAACTACCCCCAACTGTACACCACTACAGTAGCCCTTATGGATGAAAGGGGCACCTATATGTGAGTACAGTGGGTTTCTGGTGAGTTTTGGAGGGCTCACAGTTTCCAGCACAATTGGCGACAGGTAGAGGGAGATAGGAACCTGAGTCCCCCACTGCACAGTGCACTGCACCCACCACTACACTACTCCAGAGACCTGCATGCTGCTCTAATAGACCTGGCTATATCACCTGAGGCTGTCACACAGGCTGGTAAGTCATATTTTTATTCATATTTCTGGGGAGTGGGATGGGGTTAGTGACCACTGGGGGAGTAAGGGGAGGTCATCCCCAATTCCCTCCAGTGGTTATCTGGTCATCAAGTGCACTTTTTTGTGGCTTATTCATTAATAAAAACAGGTCTAGACCAAAATGTCCAACTTATAGCCCTGGATGTTTTTGTTTTGTTCCATTGTGGCAGAAAAACGTTCAAGTAGGAACGCTCACACCCCGCCCTTAACACACCCTGTGAGACGTTCCCTTGTGATTTGAATGCACTTCTGATGGACTTCATAGAAAAAAGTCTAAAAACTGGTTGTGGACATTTTTGTGGAAAAACAGCCAAATGCAGATTTATGCCACTTTTTGGATGTTTTTCTCTTTTGAAAATGAGCCCACATATGTATTAAAGGCTTGGCAGAAGAGCTAGGCATTCTATTGCTTTCTGAAGTAGAGGTAAATCACTATTTGCATCCTAAATGGTTTTGATAATTGTAGAAAAGCATTAGTATCGTAGCTATGTTATTTGAATGTTCTAATGTTTGTTTATTAGATGTTTCATTAGTATTATGCTGACATTGTGTTATATGTGTTATTTGAATTTCAGAGCTGTCAAATGTGTATATTTTTGATCCTGTGTCACGGTAGTTCTATTATTAGGTTTCAATTTGCTGTTTTCCAAGTTTACCTCATTTATTGTATTTATGTTTATATTTGGTCATTTTATTATTGTTATGTAAGTTTTATGTTAAACTGTACCTGCTGTACACTGTCTTGGCTGAATCTCTTCATAGGGGCAGTTAATAAAACCTTATAAATAAATAAACCCTAGCCCGATATACTATGGGACAGAAATCAGGCACTATAAAATCACACACTATTTTGGGATGTAAATGTAACCAGGATTGGATAAATGTCTCCATCCTGGAACTCGCTAACTTGGCATCTCTGATTATATATATAGGGATAGCAGCAAAGAAGAGAGAGCAGCAGAATCACCATCCAGCAGGTTATCTTTAGTGATCCCTGGTCACATCCAAAACTGAAATTTAATGAACGTTTTGTGATGTGTATGATGGGACTCCAGCTGGGAATCAACAGACTTGTCCAGAATTTCAAAGTAGCAGGAGAGACTACTAGGCAATAATCAGATCAGTGTATACAAAATTATATAGGAAAACGTATATAAAGTCCCAGAATTCAAAGGTTAAAGAATTAAAAATGGGCAGAAGAAGGCTACCTGAATTATGTAAAGTTCTGTATCTCGACTCTTATCTCTTCCTACACTCCTCCCCAGGAACCCCATTCATCAGGTAAGACACTTATCTGTACCCTTCTCCTCCTCTGTTCCTACCGTCTTGCTGCCCTGTACACCTGGAAAGGACTTCCTGAGTTGGTACATCATATTCCATCTCTGGCCATATTCAAATCCAGTCTAAAAAGCCTTCCTTTATGAAGCTGCTTTTCATTCTTAACCCGTTATCCACTTGTTCAGTACTCATGTTTTATTTAATCCTTTCACAATAACTCCCTAATCACTTATTTGACCTGTTCTCTGTCTTGAATAGTTGTAAACTACGTCAAGCGAGGGCTGTTTGGGTACATCTAGTAGCACTACAGAATTGATTAGGGGTAATAGTAGCTAGCAGTAGATGGGGAGTTTTGCTTCCTAGCTACTAGGTGGTAAGCTACTGGCCTTATGCAAATGTAAGGAATCTAAGGGAAGACCCTTCCAAATTGTATTTTTTTTTTTTTTGGGGGGGGGGGGGGAACGGACAGTTAATGGAATGGAATGTTGTGCTCCATTATATAAAGACAATGATACGTAATAGAGAAAAAACACAAAATAATGATTCAGGCTTTCTGAGTAACCAAGCATATGCTGTCAAGTACAATTTAGAGGGCATGTAATCAATGTATGCTATTTATTCAATTTCCATTGAAGGGTAATCCATCAACAAGAGTCAGTGATGCTAGAAAACACACTGTTTATTGAACATCACTATGATGCTCTTCCTGTGGAAAAACAATGATAAACAGTATGGTTTGCTGAGCAATGTAATGTGCAAATGTTGTAAGTGTACTTACATGGTGTTCTTAGCTAAAATAAGCATACATTTAGCTATAGGTTTGAATCTTTTCTGACCCCAGCTAGGTGGTTTCAGCAAGAAGAACTTCATAAACCTGGACCATGAATCTCAGTTCAAATGTATCCAGAAAACCTAAACTTTGCACCACTACCACTGTTCCCTCTAAGCTGAGGGGGGAGTGCTCTATTTACAGCCCCGTCACTATCACATGCTCAATAGTGAGGGACAGGCAAGCTCTGCAGAAGAAAATGACGTGGGGACAATAACTGATCCCCAACCCCACCCCATCCCTGCAAACTCCAACACCATCCGCAGAAGCCTCGAAGAATTATGATTTTACAATTAAATCTTTTAATTAAAGTATAAAAAATGAACCATATTCTGTACAGCTGTCATTTCTGAAGCACAAATAGAAAACACGAAAGCAGAAAAAGAATTAAACCCCCATCTCCCCTCCCCCTCCACAAACATTTCCTTCCTGCTTCACTTACAAAGGTCACCAAAACAAACCCAAAGGTAAAAGGTAAAAACCCCTACGTATAGTCCAAGCAGTAAACCAGGTGGACCAAGAAATCTTCACAGCCAGGAGTCCATAAAAGATTTTATTCAGCACCAAGCTGGGAGAGTGGACGTTGTAAACACTTCTAAACTGGTGAATATCTGATGATGTTACACAGGTTAGCAAAAAGCTCATTCAGCAAGGTACAGTGTTAGCAGTTCATAGGGAAGCATGCACATAAACAGGTTCCCTCCACACCACTGGAGAGAGAAGCAGGCCAGCTACAACCAAGCATACACAGGGACAAGGACCAGCCAATAGGAAAAGTCCCAGAAACAGATCTACCAAGTTACCCATTCCAGGAGGGAGACTTTTTGGCCAGTCCTGGTTTTAAACTTACACCCCAAAGCAGGAAGTATTTGTAGTCCATGATTCTATCCTTTGAAATCAGTGCTGCAGGTCCCATAGTGCACCAGGATGAGATTGGCAGAAATCCAAGACCAGCCAAAGAGTCTCCCTCCTGGAATGGGTAACTTGGCAGTTCTGCAGAAAGCATAGGGAACAGAGACAGGCCCAGAAAAAAGCCTATGACAGGGTACTGCAGGAAGACTAAGATTTGTAGTCCAAAGACATTTCCTGCCATTAAGGGCACAAGCACCGTAAACTACTACAGCAGTGGCGTAGCCAAGGGTGGGCTTGGGTGGGCCCAGGCCCACCCACTTTGGGTTCAGGCCCACCCAGTAGCAGCATACCTATGATGTGGCTGGCAGGGATCCCCAAGCCCCACCAGCCAAAAACTCCCAACAAGTGTCCCTCCTGCATACCTTGTAAGTAGCAGATCTTCGCCTGCTCGCATCGGCCCTATAGCCTTCCCTATGATGTATTTCTACCTAGGCAGAAACAGGAAGTTGCATCAGAGGGAAGGGTGTGGGGCCAACATGAGCAGTGTGTATTAGTTGCTGCTCGCTGCTGGTGAAAATCTGCTATTTAAAAAGGTATACGGGAGAGGGAGGATGTTTGAGAGACCATATGGCATGCAGGCGAGAGAAGGAGAGACCAAATCACCTGTGGGACGGGGCAAGGTTCTTCTGCCCACCCATCTTGGGCCCAGGCCCACCCAAAATTGGGTGTCTGGCTACGCCCCTGTACTACAGGCAATGCAATCTGATATACACAATGTCCAGAGCTGCCAAGTCACCCATTCCAGGAGGGAGACTGTTTGGCCGGTCCTGGATTTCTGCCGACCTCATCCTGGTGCATTATGATACCTGCAGCACTGATTTTAATGGATAGAATCATGGACTGCAAGTCCCACACTGCTTTGGGATGTAAGTTTAAAACCAAGACTGGCCAAAGCATCTCCCTCCTGGAATGGGTAACTTGGCAGCTCTGCAATGTCCAGCATATACATAAACAGGCAACTTGCCTCCAGCACAAAATATAATGGACCACTACCCTGAAGAAGGTGGCGAAACACTGGCCGTGTTGGCAGTGTATCTAGAACTTTAATAAATTAATAAATAAATAAGAGATGCCATGCTACTCAGTTCCAGGCTGGAGAGTTTGGAACAGCCCTGGATTTCTGATCAGCCCATTCTGATGCATTATGGGACATGCAGCACTACTTTCAATGGGCAGGATCAGACACTACAAATCCCACACTGTTTTTGGGATATTAAGATCAAAACCAAAACTGTCCCAAAATTTCCAGCCTGGAACTAGGTAACTTGGCATCTCTGCTTGTTGAGTCAGCTTCCTCAGCTCTTCTTCTCACAGCTCTCCTGGTTTCAGAGCGCATGGGCTTATGGGAATTGTAGTCTCAACTCCTTTTAAAAGGACCCAGGTTTTAACTCACCTGAACGTATGCAGAGAATATTCCCTGCTTTCTCTACTTTTTTCCTTACCTATGTGGCAGTCCCAGGCTACACATTACAATTTACAACAAAAATAAACGAAATAGAAAAGACCATTTCAAAATCCCACATTGTCTGGTGTGATATTGGGAGAAAAGCAGAGAGTACACACAAGAGCTTAGAACCAGCACCCAAATCACAGCACAAGATGCAAACATTGACATCATCTTCACAGCTAGCATTTCATATCTGGCAAAAAAGCACACTGAATTCCACCAGAAGATGAAATTAATCCTTCCTCTTCGATTCCAGTTTTAGAGAACAGTCTTTAGTGCCATCAGGGATGGTCCAGTCATTAGATAAGAGTATTAGATACACTAGAAGAACCTTCAGACTTGCGCCTTCTTCAATAAATTTCTGGCCTTTAGCCCAATTACCCCTTTGCCAAGAGTTTAATAATTAAATCAACAATCATAATCAGACCACAACAAATGCATAATTGGATATCATACTTCTATTACATAAGTTCATAAGTATTGCCATACTGGGACAGACCAAAGGTCCATCAAGCCCAGCATCCTGTTTCCAACAGTGGCCAATCCAGGTCACAAATACCTGGCAAGATCCCAAAAAAAGTACAAAACATTTTATGCTGCTTATCCCAGAAATAGTGGATTTTCCCGAAGTCCAATTTAATAATGGTCTATGGACTTTTCCTTTAGGAAGCCGTCCAAACCTTTTTTTAAACTCTGCTAAGCTAATCGCCTTTACCACATTACATAAGCTGCTGCCCCAGGCAACTGCCTAGTCTTGCCTAATTGTTGGCCAGCTCTCAACACAATGGATACTAGAATAATCGAACTTCCTTTTATTAGGGTATAGTTTGCCAGTTAAGCATTATGACCTATCCATCACAATAGTAAACTTAAAAATCAATGCAGTTCTAGGCCAGACTTGTGAATAGAATTCTGCAATAACTGGAGAATGAAAGATGTAATAACAACCCAAAATCAATGTTACAGAATGAGCACGTTACATTAGAATATTCCTTATTTAACTCATAGAGCTTAAGTGGTGTTCAGAAAGCTCTCTGTATAATTAACATTGATGAAGTCAGAGCTGTATTGGATTTTAATCAAGAATTCTCCTATTGGCCATCAGAGTTGTAGAGCAACAGTTTCTGCAACAAGATATTAGGATTTACAAAATGCTTCCTTAAAACCCTTTAGAACAAGAGGCTGCATGACCTTTAAACTGGATTTCAGGACAACAATCCATAATAGCGGGATTGTCTTTTTCTCTTAAGTGACTGTTTTGCAACTGTGCCATAAAGTTGTGTTTATGTAGAAAGTAACTGAAAGGTGAAGAGCCAGGCAAATTGAACTTTTCTTTTATAAACATTAAAAAAAAAGTAGTTACAGAAAGTTGCCCAATAAAAACAATTCCCCATTCATGTCAAGACAACTCAATAAAAGGAGGTATTATTTATTTTTAGGTAATGATTGAACCAGATAGGTAGCTAGGTTCTTTGCCATGGAATCTCCAGATCATTTTTCAATGATTTCAAGCATGATTACAATGCTATACTAACTTGTAAATCTAGCATGTGCTTGGGGTAGATCGTAACTGGAAACCATTGCAACTCTACAGGGTAAGGGGTCGTGGATTTGATATATCACCTTTCTATGGTACAACAAAAGCAGTTTACATTTATGATATGCAGGTACTTTATCAGTCCCTAGCAGTAGGGATCCCCGGGTCCTACTGGCTGACGAGTCCTCTCTAGAGTTTCCTCCCCTGTCAGTCTCATCCCCGGAGCAGTCAGCTTCTGACACCAGCACTCCCCCCCCCCCCCCCCAACGCATGCTTAGTTCAATTGGCATCCCTGCACATGTGTGGATGGGGCATTCTGGTTGAACTGAGTATGCTTAGCACTCAGGAGCCTGGCGTGGGGCAGTGCTGGTGTCGGCGGCTGCAAATGGGCTGCTACCAGCCGCGAGGATGAGACTGCTTGGGATTCTTCAGCTAGCGGGGCCTGGGAATCCCTGCCAGCCAAGGTATTTATTTTTAATTCAGCAGGGCGGG
This sequence comes from Microcaecilia unicolor, assembly GCF_901765095.1. NCBI lineage: Eukaryota > Metazoa > Chordata > Amphibia > Gymnophiona > Siphonopidae > Microcaecilia > Microcaecilia unicolor. The sequence continues at coordinate 61,185,357 of NC_044031.1, read as the reverse complement.
CGAGGGCCCCGAGGGGGCGTAGCAAGCAGAGAGGAAATGCGGATCGTGCCCACCCGGTTCACTCTCTGGCGCACCCAATAACTGAGGTCTGGCTACACTACTGGTCCCTAGTGGGCTAAAATCCAAGTTCTGTACCTGGGGCAATGGAGGGTTAAGTGACTAGCTCAGGGTCACAAGGAGCCACAGTAGAGGTTGCTCAACTTGCAGCCATGCAAGAAGGGTTATATATAGATCATCAATGTACCACCATCTAGAATAGCTCAGAATATATGCTTTCTTGGTACATTAAGAAGTCAGGGAAACCAGCCCCTTCCTGTTGTTTAGAATAGGTGAGACAATTTATGCTAATATGTGTTTCTGGATCAAACTATGAAAGAACTGTGGGGTGTCTCCCATGGGCCCCATACATGTTGCCTGAAGTATAAGTGAAATAATGAATCTTGGCTTACACCAATACTTAGCACCTTCTATGTCAGAACAAGACGGAATTTCAAACTGAGCACATTTTGAAAATAAAATAGCTGCAGAAAAGCAGCATTCCTTAAATTGTTCCCCTCTTAGATTTTTGAGTGTTGGCTCAAGACAGATGCACTTCCTGGAGAAACACTATCCCAGATCTCTCTATCTAAAACGCACCTCCAACGTTCTAATGAAGCCTCACTTTCCCAACGTTCTAAAAGTGAAGTGGCTGAGATAGGCATTCCTGCTCTCTGTATCCATCTCCTGAATTGACATCACGTACTTCCGGGTTCGTCACAAGCAGAAGTGACCAACCACACGAGGTTTCTCGGCTTCAGAATGTTGGAGGTGCATTCTATTAAATAGGATTGGTCAGTTCCTTGAAGCACAGCCAGAGCTCAGCGTCCTGCAAAGTAACGCTCAGACACCAGAGAGAGAGGGGGGGCCTGACACCAGAGAGAGGGAGGGACGGGGGGGGGGGGGGGGGGGATCTCTGTCACACACACTCTCTCTCTCTCTCTCTCTCTCACAGTCAATGTCTTTCTCTCTCTCACTCTCACACACTGTCTCTCACACACTCTATCACATTCACTCTCTATGTGTCACACAGTCACTCACACACTCTCTTGGTCTCATACACTCAGTCTCACAGAGAGTCTGTGTCTCACACAAACTCTCTCTCTCGCACACACTGTATCTGTGTGAAACACACTCTCTCTCTCTCTCTCTCACACTGTGTCTCAAATACGCACTTGCACACACTCTCATTCTCACACACACACTCTCTCTCTCACAGACACACTCGCACCCAGACTCACGCTCTCTCTCTCTCTCTCACACACACACACTCGCACATTCACTCTCTGTCTCACACACAATCACTGTCACATACACTCTCTCAAACATACACACTCCGAGGAAAACCTTGCTAGCGCCCATTTCATTTGTGTCAGAAACGGGCCTTTTTTACTAGTATTTAATAAAGTTACAAGTTTTTTTTTAACAACATGGTTCAGTCCTTTCATATTTATTGAAATTACTTTAAAGGAGGACACTGTTTAGCATAACCAAAACAAGGCCATCATTGAACCCCTGGCCTCATCGAACATAAAGCTAAAATACTGCTTCTCCTTTTTAGAGAGTGTTACATTCATACCATGATGTTAGCTCTGATGCTATTACAAGGGGCAATTATAAAAAAAGCATGTCTATATTTGTGCACCTAGAAAGCACCTATGTAGCCCCTGTTCTGTAAAGATCCTGTCTAACATAGGCATGACGGTGGGTGGAGATGTGACTGGCTGCGACAGCCAGTGAGTGGGTCAGTACCAGGTGCTTGCTGTCAGAACTGCCACCTGAAGAGGAGGGTTATAAGTGCAGCTGCAGTACTAGCAGTCGAGTAGCTCAGCCCACTGTCAATGATGGTGCTGTGGCCCTCTCTTTCTCCCCCTTCCAGGTCCCTTCCCCTGATCCTCCAGTCACACTCTGCAACCTCCCAGTAGCAGCCAATCCCAACCCCACACCCCTGTATAGCACAGAAACACCTCCCCACACCCCTGATCATCAAAGCCAGCTCATCCCCCAACAACCCCGGCCTCCTGACACACTAACCCTGTGCCCTGCCAGAAAAGACACACTCCCTTAGGGTTACCATATGGCTCCAGAAAAAGGAGGATGGATTGAGCCAGCCGGGTTTTACTTCCATTGCTTTCCAAAGCAATGGAAGTAAAACCCGGCTGGCTCAATTACTTCCATTGAAAGCAATGGAAGTAAAACCCAGCTGGCTCAATCCGTCCTCCTTTTTCTGGAGCCATATGGTAACCCTACACTCCCTGCCAGTCAAACCCCACCTCGCACCCAGGCTAACCCTCCCCCATCCTCCCTGGGCTTCACACAAGGGTCATCATCATCAATGGGTGGTGGTCCCAGGTGAAAAAGACCCTTCTCCGTTACTGCCTGGATCAGTGCCATAACCCAAATTTCAGGTGTCATTGTATCATTTTGGATTGTAGTGCTTACCCAGGAGACTGAAGAGAAGACTCGCTACCCACTGAAGATGACCTTGTCACAGGTGAGTCCATGGGGGGGGGGTAGGCCTGGGGGGGGAGTCAGGATTTGTCTGGCAGGGCCTGGGATTGGTTTGTTTGGGGGGTCTGGTTTTGGTCACGAGGGGAGTGGGGAGGTGTTGTGCTGTAGGGGGTGCAGGGTTGGGATCGGATGCTGTCGGAGAGTATGACTGGAGGGATCAAGGGAGGGATGCAGAAGGGAGTGAGCACCACCACCTTGCCAGACATTTTGCTTTACCATATTTTTAATGTTTGGCCCTGCACCTCGTTACATACAGTGTCAAGTAACGCAGTTGCTCTTGCGCTATCTGCAATTGCATGTAATGCAGCACGGTAAGAATCTTCCCTGTGCAGTACACAAAGCAAGATGCTGGACACACCCCTTGCATTTACTACACATTAAATTTTGTGGTGAACGTGTGGTAACTACATACACTTTAGTAAAAGGGCTCCTTTGTAAGATGCATACCTATGTACAGAATAATGCTTAGGTAGATAGTTGGTATTTATGAATGAATGCACACATACACATGTATATGTCAGTATTATAATCATTTATGTACTTAATCAGTATGCAAATGCTAGCACCTATGCATCCAGCTTCTCATGTATAAGCACGCAACTATGGAACTCATTACCAAACGCCGTGAAAACACCGTATGACCTACCAAACTTCCGGAAATCATTAAAAACTAACTTGTTCAAAAAGGCATACCCTAACAATCCAACTTAAACTCCTGAATCTTGCAACACAACGAAACTAATACTCAAAATGGACATAACTTAACTCTTCCTCCTTTCGATTCCCTAATGTGTCTGTTTACACATGAACTTTACTATAACATAATATCACACTGTATTTGCCATACCGGAATGGCAATCGCCTCACGGTACTATGTAAGCCACATTGAGCCTGCAAATAGGTGGGAAAATGTGGGATACAAATGCAACAAATAAAAATAAATAAATAAATAGAGTTACCCTGACAATATCCAGCCGGGTAGCTAACTTTACAAAACCGTTCTTAATATCTTTCAACAGAAGAACCATAAGGGTAGAACATGAACTCCTGGGTGGAGGGAGAAAAAAAAAATCACAGGCATTGTCCACATTATAGACACCAGTTGTTATGCCATTCCCTGGCTCTCAACAACCATTTCCATCCAATCACACAGGCATACCAGAGGTACCATGCAACGTTTCTGTCACACCATCAAATATAGAACACACCTATTTACAATATATCAAATATGATTAACACAGCTAGAACAGAAAATAAATCATACTATAAAATAAGTATGGTTATGCTTGGTTATTGTGGGATCACTTTCAATCTAGCCCATGCAAACTATCCATAACAAGCACCAAGCTCTTAGAGACATGATCACAGTGTTAAAAAGTGATTTTTCTTATCTGCTGTCATTTTAGTTAAGTCTGGAAAAAAATATATAATATACATGTGGCTGACACTTTGTCTAAAGAGTGGCAGCTACTTTGACTGATATGGGAAGGAGAATGGGAGTGTGTGTGTGTACATATACACATAGACACACACTCCCATATATATTGTGATGGGCAAGATCTAGAGGGGAAGACTTGGGGGTAAGGCTCCGGAAAGACCGATAGTCATCAGAACAAGTGGGGGACTACAACTCCCAGCTTCCCTGGGATATAGCTAGAGGAAGAAACTCTGGGAGGAGGCGTGGGAGGGGCTGATATCTGCAGGAACATTTGAGGGATTACAACTCCCAGTTTCCCCGGGGTAGATCACCTGACTTCTTTAGAGAGGGTAGTCCACACTACGATTGCTAGGAGGCAGTCACAAGACTAAAAGACAGCTGATGGTAATGATTATGAGCTGCAGGAGAGTAGAGAAGGAGTTCCAATGGAGTGGCTGCCACCAGAAGGGATGTCAGAGGTTCAAAGGGTGGAGGGAGAGACTGAACTAGAGCCTATGGACACTTCTGCCCTAGCCAAGGTAAAGAGTAAGAATTCTAAGGGAATGCTTGCAGCTTTAGTTGTTAACCTGATTCAATATGTGGAGAAGAAGCTTAATGGGAGCACCTGAACTTATTTGGAATATAATAGAAACGTGTCCCTGGACTCACGTTTGACCTTGGGGAGGATACCAGAGATTCAGTGTTGGTATATTAAAGGGTGGGGGTCCCCTTTCCTCAGCCATTCACTGAGGGGCGGGTACAGAAAGCTTGAGTCTAAAGGACAATTATATTGAATGAACTTTCTTTAAAAGACTGCATTGAATTTGAGGATAGCTGGAGGAGCTGAGGATATCTGCCCCTCCCACACCTCCTCCCAAAGTCTCTTCCTCTAGGTCTATCCTGGGGAAGCATCAAGACTTCATAATGGCATGACTTACTTTAAAGGGGACATTCCTTGATACAGCTTGACGTGAAGCGATTTCATGTTGGATGTTAACCCCCATGCCAACTTAGATAGAAAAGGCGAGTATAAATTGTCTTAAATGTTTCTATTTTTGAGAATATGAGAAAAATATTTTGCAAATTGATATTTAACTGATGTTAAAATTGAAATGTATTAGGGGCACTGTTTGGGATTAAATCGAATAAGAATATTTGATACAGGAGGTTCCAAGATGGCGCTGTGAATAGACGCACCTGTGTTTGCTCCTGGAGGCTGCTGTGTTTGTGAGTTTCTCTCGGTGCCTCTGTAGCCTCGTTAACCATGGGGAAGCGGAGGGGGAAGGTAAAGGAATTTCCCTTGGTTCCTGTGACCTCCTCGACGATGAAACAAACAACCCTGCAATTTCCCAGGCAGCAACCGGGTCCTCAGGGAACTTCGACCCCCACTGCAGCTCTCGGCCCTTCGGAGTCGACTGAGAGTGGAAACGGGGCTTCCTTGAGCCCTGTGGAGTGAATTGCACCTCCCCAGCCTGGAAGAGAGTTGCTGGCTGTTCAAACAGAGACAGACGCCGAAGTGGCTCAGCTGGTCCTGTCTGAGGGTGTGACTGCAGCAACGGAGATAGATTCTCAACTTCGGGAAACACTACTACAACAGGCTTCAAAGGTATTGCCTCAAGCTATTGTTTCCAAGTTAGCTCGGGCTGATAGTCTACCTCAATCTCCTCCTGTGGCTAGTGGAGTGATTAGACCAGCAATTGTGACGCTGGAGTCACTATGGGATATGGTTTACAATATCCAAACCTCTATGCAAACTACTTTAAAGCAGAATTCTTCTGATATTGAAGTTCTTTCTGAGGCTGCCCTGCTTCAAGCACAAGTGACTGCACAGCAAACCCAGAAATTGGAACGTGTGGTTATCAAAATTCAAGAAATGGGATCTATAGAAACAGCTTTGGTTAAAGACAATAATTTCCTACATAAACGACTTGAATACCTTGAAAATCAGACTAAAAGGCTTAACCTTAGGTTTCTTAATTTTCCCAAATCGCCATTCATTTCTCCTTTGGAGATGGTTAAAAAATATTTGGTGGACATCCTGGGAATGGACAAGGACTCACTCCCTTCCATTACATGGGCTTATTACATCGGGAGTACTGGAGTGGTGGTGGGAAATCCCCCCGTAATAGGGGAGGGAATGAATCTTACCTCATTCCTAGAAAGCTCATTAGAAATAGTTACTCAGAAGTTAACTCTGCTTGCCACTTTCGCATTGGAGCCTGATAGGAATGCCGTACTACGGCTTTCGTTGAGACACTTAGAAAATCTGTTTTTGGGCTCAAAGGTTCGTATCTTTCCAGATCTCTCACGGCCTACACAGATGAGACGAAGGGCCTTTTTGGAACTTCGCCCCAGGGTGGTGGCATTGGGAGCAAATTTTGTTTTGCGATTTCCTTGTTTTTGTAATGTGGTGCTTGAGGGTAAACATTTTCAGTTTGTAGATCCAAAACAGTTGAAAGAGTTTATTGATGCAAGAGTTGATGTGATTATAGTAAACCTTCCCTAATTTAGCAGGCTGGGGTCTGAACCAGAGGAGCATCTATTGATTATTATTTGTATTTTTTTCTTTTTTAATTTCCTTAATCTTGGAATCAAATTTCTTTAACTTGTGGACAAATGGGCTGTAAAGATATATACTTATCATTTTTGTTTCCTAATGTTAAATAATGCCGATTGCATATTCACTTTATGTGGTGATATATTGGAAAATTAAAAAAAAAAGAATATTTGATACAACCCTAATGTCAACTCTAACTGAAAACCCAATAGATCTGCATAACAAACTTTCTAAATTATTATTGCCTTAAATGTTTGGACCCCAAGCCAGTTACTACCATAAATAATTCCTAAACTGGACTATTATTCATAAGTATTTCTAAACCGAAAAGTGTAATTAAATAAGGTGTTCTTATGGGTCCTTTTACTAAGCTGGGGCAAAATCTGGACTTTGCATGTGCTAATATGAGACTTTCCCATGCTCTAAGCACAGATTTACCATGGCCTATTTTTAAAGTTTTGTTTAGGTTGTTTTTTTTGTTTTTTTTTTGCAAGTCATTGTCTAATATTAGCATGTGGTACCTGCCAAAAATTAACACAGGAGCACTTACTGCCTCCTATTTAAGAGACACTAAGTCCTATGCTGCCATTTTAAATCTACATTATCCAGTTAGCATATATTAATTAGGGCATGGTAGCTGGATAACCCTTCAACATCCATTACCCACCCATACCACTCCCTCTGAAAACATATTTTAAAAAAATAGCATGCAATCACTGCATACTAAGACACAAACTATTGCAAAATGCATTGAGCGTGAGTTCAACAGAGAGGAGCATCAAAGAATTATAAATAATTTTACAACACACTACCCTGCAGCTTCCAATACTTATTTTCCTATCTCCCTCCTCCCCCCCCCCCCCATGCATCTTCTTGTATAGGAACCCACGTCCTGAACTTCACGCAACTTCATGCCTCAATGTATTGGTTAGACCTATGGTGACACCTGCCTCTGTCAATTTTGCTAACTTTAATTTCACTAGAGAACAAAAAAGAAATTCCTACGGTCGTCTTTTACAAAGCCATGCTAGGGATTCTGGCACAGCAAATAGCTTTGTTGTATTTGCCATGCGGGAATTGCCAGTACAGCTTTGTAAAAGGAGCCCTGTGTTTTTCACACTTTCCAAAACATTTTGGCTGCAGTGATTGGTTCACTGATCAGAAAACATTTTGTCTTGTACTAGCTGGATTATAAATTCAAGTGCTAGGTGGAGGGGCATTTTTGATATGATGTCTAAATCCAGCTTTGGATGTTTTGCTGAAAAGGTCCAAAAATCAAGTAGTGAACATGCCCATTTTCAAATCTGGAAAACATCTATCTTTTGTGTTTCAAAAATGGCCATTTCCTAGACATTTTTGTTGACATTTTGAGCTAACTGCATCTATCTTTTTGGACCATTTTCAAGAAAAAAAAAAGTCCAAGTGAAAAATGCACAAAATCAATCCATTACCAGCATTCTTAGTAGACCTAGGGGACAGTGCAGTGGATTTAACATATGAAGTCCTGGATATACATCTCACTCTTACCCCCCTTACATTGTATGGTGAGCCCTCCAAAACCCACCGAAAATGTACTGTGCCCAATTGTACACCACTACAATAGACCTTATGGCTGCAGGTGATCCCTATATGTAGGTATAGTAGATTTTTTGATAGATTTGGGGGGGGGGGAAGGGCTGACACTTTCCACCACAAGTGTAATACAGTGAATTATGAGCCTGGGTCCCCTTCTCCACAGTGCACTGAACTGACCACTAGGCTACTCCAGGGAACTGCTTGCTGGTCTAATAGGACTGACCATAACATCTGAAGCTGTCAGAGGCCGGTATGTATTGCTTCATTCATATCTTTGGGGGGAGGGGGTGTCATGCCTTTATTTCTCCAGAGGTTATTTGATAGGGCACTTTTTTGTGGCTTACTCATTATAAACAGGTGTAGACCAAAACATCCAACTTTTATCATTAGACATTTTTGTTTTGTTCTATTATGACAGAAAAACGTCCATATGTTAGGAACACCCAGATCAGTGGCGTAGCTAGGGGGGCACCATGGAGCGACCGTTCCACCAAACTGAGTTCTGCCAGCGCCTATTTTTTTCTCAATGTGTTGCATTGAAAATGTGCGCCGGCGGAAGTCAGTTTTCGTACCGCTTTCGCTCCCTCCGCGCCATTCAACCTGGCTCCGCTTCTGACCCAGATCCCACACTTAACATGCCCCATTGTGATTTGGATGCACTGCAGATGAACAGCATAGAAAAATATCTAAAAAATGGGATTAAAAATAGAGATTTGGACATTTTTTTTCCCTAGAAAAACATCCATCTTCCTGTTTATGCAACATTTTGGACAAGTATTTTCAAAGCACTTACACAGTTCCATAGCAACTTATGGCACTTTGTAAGTCTAAGGGACTCTTTTACTAAGCCGCATAAGCGCATACGCATGCCCAATGCACGCCAATTTTGAGTTATGTGCATGCAAAAACTATTTTTTTCTGGCGTCAGCTACACACATCAAGTGGCATTTGACGTGCATAGGTCATTACTGCCCGGTTACTGCGTGAGACTTTACCACTAGGTCAATGGCTGGTGGTAAGCTCTCAGACCCAAAATGGACGCACGTCCATTTTCGGCAAAAATTTTAAAAAGGCATTTTTTTTACAGGTGCGCTGAAAAATGATTCTGTGCATGCCCAAAACATGCGTCTACATTACCGCAGGCCATTTTGCAGCACAACTTAATAAAAAGACCCTTAATTGCTTTGAAAATGAGCCCCAGTCTACTAAAAGCACATATATATACTGTTGAGCACTGAAGAGAAAAACAAACCAAGCTTCTCCAAGGTAGAATACAGAAAGACTTCCAGCCGCAGACAACCCTGCCAGGCTTTTATCTATAAACCTATTGCAAGTTTAATATCGAAGCAAAACTGGCACAAAGTCTGAGTAAAGCCTCTCCCTCGCCCATTCTGCCTCGCCTCACCCTATGCTTGGAATAAACTTCCTGAGCCCCTAAGCCAAGCCCCCTCCCTACCCATCTTCAAATCCTTGCTCAAAGCCCACCTCTTCAATGTTGCGTTCGGCACCTAACCTTTATACCTTTCAGGAAATCTAGACTGCCCCCATTGAGATTGTAAGCTCTTTGAGCAGAGACTGTCCTTCTATGTTAAATTGTACAGCGCTGCGTAACCCTAGTAGCGCTTTAGAAATGTTAAATGGTAGTAGTAGTAGTTTAGTGTCACGTAATTTTTAGACTGCCGGTCTAAAATGGTAAGGAAATAAACTTTCTATGTGAAAAGATGAGAGTACTTGTTTAGAGAGCGAACAGGAAAACTCAGAAAGCACAGATGTTACAGGGGTCGAGGACAATCAAGTCCCACTGTGCTTAAAACAATAATTCTGCTTGTTTGCTTTGGGCAGCCAAGAGTTTGAACTTCTCCGCAAGATTAACCACCACAGTGTGATATTTAATGCATCCTATCTACTACTCCATTCCAGACCACATTCCTACATCCTATAGCTCTGCTATTCTATAGCATATATAACCTGCCCCCTTCTCTTACATATTTGGGCATGTGCACTTACAGACAACCTGCTTAGAAAAGGCAAATTCCTCTGCTTGTCCCCACCCCCACCTCGAAAATTGCTTGAGAAATTGCCCAGTATATTGCCATCTAGTATAGCCAGCTGGCAGTATTGTAGAAAGGGGGCAGCAGGAGTTTTGGAGCAGTGGGAAATGGCAGTCCCCCTCCCTAATGTCCTTGTGATGTGACATTGTTCAGAGTACAGCTCCAGAGGATCCAGTCGGCACTAAACCCACTCACTCAAAAAGACCTTTCCAGTGTTCAATCAGCTTCTTCTCCCTCCATCAGAGTGGGAACTAAAGCCACTTCAATGAAATTAACTATTGATTCATAATAGTTTTTAAAGTTGTTCCCGCACTAATGACATGGACTTTTTATTTAAGAATTGCTTGCCAAGAAAAAAAAAAGTCTTAAACTTCCTCCCACAGGGCCCCCTGATTGCTATTTTTGTTAAATGATTTTATTTGCAAAAAAAATAAAGTTTGAAGTTCAGGATCCTCTTTGAGGTTTTGGTCTAAGGAAGAGGATATAGGAAATATATAGCATATACTTTTTATGTTCTGTATTTCTTTTTCAAGATAAATCTTGTATAAATTGTTTATATTTGCTAAGGACAGGTATGCTTCATGGGACACTGCATTTTTAATTTCTTAAATCAACTATACATTCATTCCCTGGCTCCTATTTGTCACCAGCAGAGAGGACAGGGACAGAGGTATTGGTTTTCAAGTTGCATTCTCCAGCTGCTGAGTGGGGTTCCATGAATTTCTTGTCATTTATTCACAACAAATGTTTAATGTACACAGAACCAAGAGTGCCAGTTTAAGAGTTCTGAAGGTGAAATTATCCGTTCTTTACTGTATACTTAAACCCATATATCTCCTGGCTAGCAAAGTGTTACCTGAGCAGTGTATTAATGTATTAGCTAAGGCTGACTGGTAGGAAAATTATTTTGGTTGTAAACAAAATAAGGCAAAAAGAATTCTCTGAAAACAAAACTCCCCCCCCCCCCCCCCAAAGCTGCTTCATTAACTTTATAAATAGACCTGGTACTGTTTCTTTCTTTGATCAGGATATATAAACTTCCATGAAGCTATACTACCCCGGGCTTAATGTTTTCAGCTGAGACGTGATCACTGCAGTACTGCCAGAAAGTCTCTGATGAGAATTAATCCCAAAATCAGACTATCCCCAGGTCCTGGAGTTGGACTTCCAAGTCAGGGAGACCCCAGAAACTATTCTGTTCTCACAGTGTAACTCATTAACCCCCGAGACTTACCTGTGCCAGGAGAAAAATGCCAGTGCCGACTCTCATGATAGCGGCTGAACTGCCACTGTGAGCAGCCGCAATGTGGACCAGAGGAACCAGTAAGCTTTCTTCCCTGTCTCAAGGGCAAAAACAGTCGGTGAGCGATGCTCATTAATGCGAATTGTTTACAGGTTCGAATCCGCATTTACTTTGCCTTAAGCAGGCAGCAATCATGTTGAACGTTAAAGGGAAGAGCTGACGAGTAGCCTGATGGAAGAGCAGCAGGCTAAGAGATTCAGGGAAGACAGGTTTGAACTGCTGTTTTACAGCTATTCCTTGAAGTAGAGTGTTTTGCACTTTTATTTCAAATGTGCAATTTAGCCTGTTAGCCTGCAGGCGTCCTAGACATGAATCACCTTCTTAAGATTTGTATGCTTTGATATACAAACAGTTACCTTCTAGGAGAATTCAGTAGGAAAGTTGACACAGCAGGTTGATAACCAGCACATCATTGTCCTCATTATATTAGTTTGTCTTTTGATCTGTAAATTTGCACCTAGCACTCCAAAAAAAGCAAAGAAACCGTGAGACTTCAGGCTGTCTTCTGCTGCTCTCCTTTCCACATGGTGAAGTTATAGGTTTAATATTAAGGGGTACTTTAACTAAGGTGCACTGAAAAAATGGCCTGTGGTAGCGTAGATGGCGTGTTTTGGGTGCACGCAGAATTACTTTTCAGCGCACCTAGAAAAATATGCCTTTTTAAAATTTGTGCCACACATGGACATGCGGAAAAATGAAAATTGCCGCTCATCCATTTTGGGTCTGAGACCTTACCGTCAGCCATTGACTTAGCGGTAAGGTCTCACATGGTAACCGAGCAGTAATGACTTATGCGTGTAGCTGACGCACGCCGGAAATTAAAAAGTATTTTCCAGACGCACGTAGCGGACACGCACCAAAATTGAAATTACTGTGAGGGCCATGCAGTAACCAGGCAGTAACTCCAATTTGGCGCACGTTGGGGGCACATAGGTGCCTACGTGGCTTAGTAAAAGGGCCCTTAAGTTAATAGCACTTATGCCAGGGAATCGTGCCTAACTTTAGGTGTGACTCCTAACACTCAAATTTGTAAATGTGTAGGGATCACTTATCTTATAGCTGTTTTGTCGATATAGCTAACAGCTACGGCCCTTTGACTCCGGCTGAGTTTCGACTTCTGCTTCAGGGTACTGCGGTGTCTTCGAATCGATATTTATCGTGCTCAATCATTTGACTTCTGCTTCAGGGTACCGCAGTGTCTTCGAATCGATATTTATCGTGCTCAATCTCTGCTTCAGGGTACTGCGGTGTCTTCGAATCGATATTTATCGTGCTCAATCATTTGACTTCTGCTTCAGGGTACCGCGGTGTCTTCGAATCGATATTTATCGTGCTCAATCTTTCGACTTCTGCTTCAGGGTACCGCGGTGTCTTCGAATCGATATTTATCATGCTCAATCTATCAGTTTATAGATTGAGCATGATAAATATCGATTCGAAGACACCGCGGTACCCTGAAGCAGAAGTCAAAACTCGGCCGGAGTCAAAGGGCCTTAGCTGTTAGATATATCGACAAAACAGCTATAAGATAAGTGATCCCTACACATTTACAAATTTGAGTATTAGGAGTCACACCATTAAAATCTGTGAGGTATTTTAGCCTGTGATGATTAGGTAGAAGCTCCCTTAGGTTGTAGTCCAACAAAGGAGTTTTCTATCCATATTTGAGGCTTTTTCCTCCATTATAATACCAGAACAGTAGAAATAGGAAAGTGTATTGAATTCGTAAAGAATTGTTGAATATTTTACACTCTAGAAGCTCTAATTTGGTTAGATATAGTTAACTTTAGGTGTGACCGTTTGTACCAACTGAGACAAGGTGCAACTGCACGCACCTACATTAGGCACATGATGCATGTTAATTTTAGGAACGTCCCCATTACCCCTATAACCCTTCCATTTCCATGCCTACTTTTTCAGATCATATCTAAATGCCAATTACATCTAATAAGTGCCAATAACTGCTTGTTAAAAAAAACAATTATTGGCACTAAGCACATTCAATTAAATTTCACATGCAAATTGGGCACATGCCCAAATTTGCACATACAATTTTTGATGACTTGTATAGAATTAGGGGATTGGTGCACTTACATACATATATAAATATTGCCACACTGGGACAGACCAAAGGTCCATCAACCCAGCATCCTGTTTCCAACAGTGGCCAATCCAGGTTACAAATACCTGGCAAGATCCCAAAAAAGCTCAATACATTTTATGCTGCTTATCCCAGAAATAAGCAGTGGATTTTCCCCATTTTAATAATGATCTATGGACTTTTCCTTTAGGAAGCTGTCCAAACCTTTTTTTAACCCCGCTAAGCTATTTGCTTTTACCACATTCTCTGGCAATGAATTCCAGAGTTTAATCAAACATTGAGTAAAGAAAAATCTTCTCCAATTTGTTTTCAATTTACTACTTTGTAGCTTCATTGCATGCCCCCTAGTCCTAGTATTTTTGGAAAGAATAAACAAACGATTCGCATCTACCTGGTCCATGCCTCTCATTATTTTATAGACCTCTATCATATCTCCCCTCAGCTGTCTTTTCTCCAAACTGAAGAGCCCTAGCCGCTTCAGCCTTCTCTATGGCCACAATATTGGCACAAAAATGTTTTGTCCAGAATCATTGCCGTCTTAGAATTATTCCCTGTTATCTCCCTTTATCTATAGGTTATCTACCACTACTACTACTTAACATTTCTAAAGCGCTACTAGGGTTACGCAGCGCTGTACAATTTAACATAGAAGGACAGTCCCTGCTCAAAGAGCTTACAATCTAAAGGACACGTGACCAGTCAGGGGCAGTCTGGATTTCCTGAAAGAGTTAGGTGCCGAACGCAGCATTTAAGAAGTGGGCTTTAAGCAAAGACTTGAAGATGGGCAGGGAGGGGGCTTGGCGTAAGGGCTCGGGAAGGTTGTTCAAGCATAGGGTGAGGCGAGGCAGAATGAGCGGAGCCTGGAGTTGGCGGTGGTGGAGAAGGGTAATGAGAGGAGGGATTTGTCCTGTGAACTGAGGTTTCGGGCGGGAACGTAAGGGGAGATGAGGGTAGAGAGGTAGTGAGGGGCAGCAGACTGAGTGCATTTGTAGGTAAGAAGGAGAAGCTTGAACTGAATGCGGCATCTGATTGGAAGCCAGTGAAGTGACCTGAGGAGAGGGGTGATATGAGTATATCGGTTCTGGCGGAATATAAGACGTGCAGCAGAGTTCTGAACAGATTGAAGGGGGGATAGGTGGCTAAGTGGGAGGCCGGTGAGGAGTAAATTGCAGTAGTCAAGGCGAGAGGTAATGAGAGCGTGGACAAGAGTTTGGGTGGTGTGTTCAGAGAGGAAAGGGCGAATTTTGCTGATGTTAAAGAGGAAGAAGCGGCAGGTCTTGGCTATCTGCTGGATATGCGCAGAGAAGAAGAGGGAGGAGTCAAAGATGACTCAGAGGTTGCGGGCAGATGAGACGGAGAGGATGAGGGTCAACTGAGATAGAAAGTGGAGGAAGAGGAGAAGCGAGTTTTGGTGGAAAGACGATGAGCTCGGTCTTGGACATGTTCAGTTTCAGGTGGTGGTTTGACATCCAGGCAGCAATGTCGGATAAGCAGGCTGATACCTTTGCCTGGGTCTCTGCGGTGATGTCTGGTGTGGAGAGATACAGCTGGGTGTCATCAGCATAGAGATGATACTGGAAACCATGAGATGAGATCAGGGAGCCCAGGGAAGAGGTGTAGATTGAGAAGAGAAGGGGTCCAAGGGCAGATCCCTGGGGAACACCAACAGATAGTGGGATGGGGGTGGAGGAGGATCTATGAGAGTGGACTCTGAAGGTGCGGTGGGAGAGATAGGAGGAGAACCAGGAGAGGACAGAGCCCTGGAACCCAAATGAGGACAGTGTGGCAAGAAGTAAATCATGATTGACAGTGTCAAAAGCGGCGGATAGATCGAGGAGGATGAGGATGGAGTAGTGGCCTCTGGATTTGGCAAGGAACAGGTCATTACAGATTTAAGAGAGTGCTGTTTCTTTCGAGTGTAGAGGGCGAAAACTGGATTAAAGTGGATCGAGGATAGCATGAGAGGAGAGAAGATCAAGGCAGCAGCTGTGAACGGCGTGCTCAAGTATTTTGTAGAGGGAGATGGGGCGGTAGTTGGAGGGACAGGTAGGGTCAAGTGATGGTTTTTTGAGGAGAGGTGTGACTACGGCGTGCTTGAAGGTGTCAGGGACAGTTGCAGTGGAGAGAGAGAGGTTGAGGATATGACAGATGGTGGGGGTGACAGTATGAGAGATGATGTTAAGTAGGTTGGTGGGGATGGGATCAGAAGAGCAGGTGGTGGATTTCGAGGAGGAAAGAAGGCAAGTGGTTTCCTCCTCGGTGATGTCGGGAAAGGAGGAGAAGGAGGCCTGGGTTGATTGGTTGAGGGAGAGGGTCGAAGGGTGAAGAGGAGGAGATGGCTTGGTAGTCAACTCAAGGTTGATCTTTTGCACCTTGTCGCGGAAGTAATCGGCCAGTGATTGAGGAGACAGCGAGGGGGAGGGGTGGGAGGGGAGGGCACTTTGAGGAGGGAGTTAAGGGTGGCGAAGAGATGGCGGGGGTTGGAGCTGAGAGAATTGGTCAATTGGGTGTAATAATCCTGTTTGGCAAGGAATAGGTAGGAGTGAAAGGAGGATAGCATGAATTTGTAGTGAAAGAAATCTGAATGGGTGCGGGATTTCCTCCAGAGGCGTTCAGCAGATCGGGCGCAGGAGCAAAGGTAACGGATGCAAGGGGTCAGCCATGGCTGGGGAATAGTACACTTGGTGGGATGGGAGGTGGATGGTGCAAGGGTGTCCAGAGCAGAGGAGAGAGTGGCATTGTAAGCCACTAGGCTCAAGTAACTTGATCTGGTTACCCTTTTTATTGTATTATATTACCACTCATAACCACTTTTCTGTATTTTATTTTATAATAAATATTATTTTACTCAAAGCACTAAATATCACCCTATGTACTATCTCTTATTTAATCCTATTACATTCATTCTTCCCACACATTCTTCCAAATAGTGAACATGAACATAAAATCCTAACATAAATACTTCTGCCTAGAGCTTATACAGGAAATGATTGTCTATTGCTCTGTGAACAATGTTTCCATACTGTGAGTAACCCTCATTACTTCACTCAAAAACTCAATAGATCGAATCAGTTCTTAGATATATGTCCCGTTTTCCTCCATATCAAATTGTCTGTTACTCCAAATGGTATCTATAGGGAGATAAACTCATAAACTAGAGAGTAGAATTCTGGACTAAGAATACTGCAGTGGTATTTGTCATTAACGTTCTTGCTTCTAAGTGTTCAAAAGTAGCTGAAGTAGTCAGAACCCCATTTCTATGTTGTCTCCAGTTTAACATTACTGTGAGGGCTAGACACATATCACACATACATAATAGCATAGCTGATGCATTGTCCCATTTCAACTGGCCTCTTTTTTTGGCAGCTTGCACCAACAGTGGATGATGATGGCACCGCAGTACCGGAGAATCTTTGGAGAATTAGAATGACAATCTAAACCCTCTACTATTACTACTTCTTATCATTTCCATAACGCTGAACACTAAGCACAAATGAGACGGTTCTTGCTCAACAGAGCTTACAGTTTAATCGAGACATACAAAGAGGACACATAAGGGATTAGGGAATTACTTATGTTGGGAATGATTAAAATAGATATGGATACTGAACAGGTGAATAGGAGTTAAAAGCAGCCTCAAAGAGGTGGACTTTTAGCCTAGATTTGAATACGGCCAGAGACAGAGCTTGATGGGGGCAGGTAACAAGCTCTCAGAGGAAATATGTGCGCATAGTTTTCCTGAGGTAACTTTCAATGCAGAAGTACATGAATTTTTCAAAATTCGAAAGTGCATCACCTCTTCGAGCAAAGCTTCACTGGCTCCCTATCAAAGAAAAAATAAATTTTAAGATCAACACAATGACCCTCAAGATCATCCATGGTGAATCCCCTGGCTACATGAATGAATGGATTGACCTCCCTGCTAGAAACAGATCTATTTCTTCACGTACTTATCTTAACCTACACCTTTCCAATTGTAGAGGAATTAAATATAAGACCTACTACGCATCCAGTTTCTCCTTTGTGGGCAGCCAGCTTTGGAACGCTATACCCAGACCAATCTGATTAATAAATGACTTCTTGCCCTTTAGAAAAATGCTGAAAGCTCATCTCTTTAAGCAAGCCTACCCAAATGCCCCAACCTAATCTCGCCAACTTCTACCCCCAATTCTGTTCTGACTTAAATACCAACCTCCCATCCTTCTCTTTCCATCTCTCCTTAATTTCATCCCTCCTTACCCTTTCTCCCAAATTACATTATCCTATCCTGTCTACCCTCTTTTATCCTAGTCCTATATTATCTAGCTCAACTTATCATACACTACTAAGCCCAACTTTACATTGTTTTACTACTGTTTTATTAAAATTCTATTAACTTTGTATTTCAAATTACTATGTAAGCCGCATTGAGCCTGCATTGTGTGGGAAAGTGCGGGGTACAAATGTAGTAATAATAATAATAATAATAATAATAATAATAGTTATTTCAGTTATATATATATATATATATATATATATATATATATATATATATATATATATATATGTTTTTTGCAGCATTTGTATCCCACATTTTCCCACCTATTTGCAAGCTTAATGTGGCTTACATTATGCCGTAATGGCGATCACCATTCCAGAATGAGAAATACAGAGTATTATTGCAGTACAGAAAATATAGGATAAGTTATAAGAAGTTCACTTCAGGCATTAAAGATTAGAGTAGATGTAAAAACATTCAACAGCATTCATGTGAATAAGTAAACAAATAAAAAGAGTTCAATGTTAACTTGAATTGGTAAGGTTTTGATGTCTGGTCATTATGAAGGATCTTTTAGGTACGTCTCTTTGAACAATTTAGTCTTTAGTAGTTTACGGAAGTCTGTCAGAATGTGCATAGTTTTTATGGCAGTTGGTAGTGCATTCCACAGTTGCTTGCTGATGTAGGAGAAGCTAGAAGCATAAATTGATTTATATTTAAGTCCTTTGCAACTGGGGTAATGGAGGTTCAAGAGAGTGCGTGATGATCTTTTTGTGTTCCTTGCTGGTAAGTCTATGAGGTCTGACATGTATAAGGGGGCCTCTCCATGAATAATTTTATGAACCAGGGTGCAGGTTTTGAATATAATTCGATCTTTTAATGGGAGCCAGTGTAGTTTTTCTCTGAGGGGTTTTGCGCTTTCGTATTTTCCATATATGAGTCTGGCTGCAGTATTTTGGGCAGTTTGAAGTTTCTTAATGATTTGTGCTTTGCATCCGGTGTAGATGGAATTGCAGTAGTCTAAGTGGCTCAGCACCATTGATTGCACCAGGTTGCGGAATATCACCCTTGGGAAGAAAGGTTTAACTCTTTTGAGTTTCCACATTGCATGGAACATTTTCTTTGTTACATTTTTCGCATGGCTTTCTAGTGTGAGATTTCTATCAATTGTGACTCCCAGGAGTTTCAAGGTGTCTGAAATAAGGAAAGTATGGTTTAGGGTACTTATAGTGGTAGATTTATTCTTGTTGTATTGCGATGAAAGGATAAGGCATTGTGTCTTTTCTGCGTTGAGCCTTAGTTGAAATGCATCTGCCCATGATTTCATTATTTGGAAGCTATGATTGATTTTATTTGTGATTTCTGTTAGGTCCTTTTTAAATGGGATGTAAATCATGACATCGTCTGCATAAATGTATGGATTGAGGCCTTGATTGGATAGCGATCTGGTCAATGGGGTCATCATTAAATTGAAAAGGGTTGGTGAGAGGGGCAAACCTTGAGGCACTCCGCATTCGGGTTTCCAAGGTGGTGATGTAGCCAATTTTGATATCACTTGGTATGTTCTTGCGGTTAGGAAGCCATTAATCCATTTCAGTACTTTTCCTCCGATGCCGAAATATTCTAGGATGTTCAATAGTATATTATGGCTGACATATATATATATATATATATATATATATATATATATATATATATACAGTATATATATATATATATAACATTTATTAATATATTGTATTCTGCTTTTTCCATTTGTATTCTTTGTAAAATGCAGCATATAAGTAGGTTAATTAAATTAAATGGCATGGGAGGTTAATAGAGAGGATCAGATAGGGGAAAGACCAAGATGATAAAGAACCAGGGTAGGAAAAGGAGATAAAGAAAGTAAAAGCAGGTTAGGGAGAGAGCAATGGGATATTGTTGGGAGCAATGTGGTAGCCAGAGAAAAGACACCTTCTACCCCTTTCTCTACACAGAAGGTTCTGGTGCTGGAGGGAGAGAGGATATGGAGGGATAAAAAGGAGAACTGGGATCTTAGGAAACGTCCCAGTTCTCTTTTTTATCCCTCTGTATCCTCTCTCCCTCCAGCACCAGAACCTTCTACACCTCCTCCTCTTCTTCTTTCCCCATTCTGATCTTCACTCTTTCAACTTCACCTTCCTGAACCTACCCCCTTCTTTTCCTCCTCCCAGTCTTTCCTCCTTCTTCATCCAGACTAGTCCCTCTGTTCACCCTGAGATCCAGCTAGATACAGCTGTCTCAGTCCTGATTCTGGACTTTATTTCTCCTCCTTGGTGCTGAGTTTTCATGGCCATTCCCTTAACTTTGGCTGTTTCCTAGCATCCCTACATGTTAATGTATGGGGTACAAATAGCCCATTACACCGACACTCTCCCTCAGCTAATAGCTTTATGGCATACATTTTAACTGCTCACACATCCTTCACAGAAGGTAAACAATCAATCATAAAAATAGAGAGCACTGGGCATGTGACTGTATCCAAGGTACATGCCAGCTATCTTTATACTAGGCAGAAAGCCCAGACTTCCCAAGATAAAAATGTCAATCAAAAGTAAATTTTTAAAAAAATTCATCCTGTACATTTATATAGTGAGCCTATGAACCATCCAATTATTTCTTCTACTAACATATGAAGGAAAACTAGTGTTTAAGATTTTTTTTTATTTTGACAATATTTTCACAACATATTTGGGAAAATTGTAACGGTACTATGTTATGTAGTATAATTTAGAAACATGCGATGTAGTTTTACTCTTTTTTTTTTTTTGTATTATTAGTCTATTGTATAATTTTTTTCAGGAATTCCAGTGATTTTCCTATTGGACAAATCACATTGTCGCCAGGCTTTCCACACTGATAAGTCAATACTCTGGACTTTCTAAAATGCCCTTTCAGAATATGACTTCTTCAATTATCATGGCAAACAACTCCTGAAGGGTACATCTTGTTGTCTTGTGCACCAAATGCAATAAAAGTGTACATTTTGAAAAAGAAGCCTTATACGTTTAGTTATGAGCCTTGTTTATTAAGCAGCGTTATAGGCGCATTAACATTTTTAACGCGCATTAACCATGTATGTGTGTTAACCATGTACATGCCTACAATATCCCTATAGGCGCCTAGATGGTTAGCGCGCGTGCTAAGTGTAGGCACGCTAAAAACACTAATGCACCTTAGTAAACAGGGCCCTATATTTGTTAAAAAAAAAAACAACTATGAACCATATCCCAAACTGAGCTATAGGTCAACAGGATGTTAATATGTTTAGCCTAATAGTGATTTGAGTTGAGTTTCAGTAAGTTATACTCAAATTTGTATTAAAAAAAACTTTTTATTTATCAGTATTTTAATATTACAACTAAGCAAAAACTTATACAGAAAAGTGAGAATTCCAACATAAAAGAAAAAGAAAACACAGGAAAATGTATATTATAATATAATAAAGAAATTGGAATTTACACTCAAGTCCACATCAAAAAGATTCAAGACTACAGATAGTGGAAAACAAAATACAAGTGTTGCAGGAATGGAGGCATGAATTTATGATACTTCAGGAGTCAGACAGCACATACCAGAATGAGAGAGTAATCTTCTTTATTTGCCAGCAAACACAGTAGGACATCAGTTCTAGCTCTTTTCTTCTCTTTCTCAGCTCTCTGTGTCTTTGTGGCTTCTGTCTCAGCTGCTTCTCTTCTTATGCTGTCTTCTCCTTCTTCTGTCTGTTCCTTCTGTCCTTCTCTTTCTTCTGAGCTCCTTCTGACGTAAACTGCTTCTTCTCCCACTTAAATACTGTTCTATCCCCCTCCTAGCCTAGCCCCCCCTTACTCTCCAATTGGTTAAGGAATAGATTAGCTACCTTGCCTCAACCAATCATTACTTTTAAAATATCAGTTACATAGGTTTGATATTTCTCAAACTGACCTCTGACCTGGGGCCCCTCAAGCCAGACAATATGGCACTAGAACTCTTACATTTCTCATTATGATTGATTTCTCATCTATAGCTTAAACTGGGTTCCCTTAGAGACTAAGAGGCCCAATCTGACATTGGTTATTCTCATATTCCTAGTACTAACTGCTAACTAAACTCTGGCATTCATTAAAGGGGTCAAGGGCCAATCTTACTTAATAGCATACAGCTATAGTTTGTTATTTCTTCCAGGACCATTCCTACATTTTACCTATAATTAATCAAGGAGAAGAGAGCTGACTAGTCCTGACCTCTTTCACCTATCAGCTTCTTACACAGAACTTGCTAGGACCACAGAAAACTCAAAACACATGTTGGCCTCTTCACTGCAGTCTTTGCTTAGAAAGTCAGACAAAGAATTGAACAAATATTCTACATAGAAATTACAGAATAAAACATATTCTAAAATAAGCATCCTTATAAAACATATTCTAAATATCAAGAACTTCTAAATTCTAATCTATTGCCTCTCTCTAAACAGTATTTCTGCCTAATCTTTAAACTACAATATGTCATATGTCTGGCTCATGCCTGCTTGCAAAACTATTCAATATGCCTAATAGTATACAAATGTTGAGCTAGCCTTCATTATTCACAAGGGACAGAGTTTCATTTCTCACTGACCTTTCTAACCTTTGGCTTAGCCAAGCTAGACATTGAAAATAACCTGAACCATCTGGCATTCCTTCACTTTAGTTGCAAGGTAAAAAATTGAACTTTTTAAACACCAGACTTTTAATATCATTTCTTTGTCCACTGCCTCACAAGGAAACAAAGGGAGTCTTTTATTAAGGTGTGCTAGCATTTTTAGCTTGTGCTAAACATTGAGATGCCCATTATATTCGAGCTTCAGGAAAATCCTTCTCTTGTTTATGAACCCAATAAATCAGTCTTGATTTCAGAGTCGGTGTTTTCCAGTTTCCTTGCAAGCAGGACAAGTCTGTGCTCCAATTTCTGAACCCGGGGGGGGGGGGGGCACAAGGCCTTGGTCAAGTTGCAGTTAAAGCCCATGAACAGTCCAAAGTAACTTCAGTTGGCTTAGCAAGTAATAAAGCAGGAACATGTGAAGCAGATAGATACCTGTTCCAATGAGGAAACACCTTCCCACTCACTCCCCACAACCTCCAACTCTCCCGCGACGGAACCCATATTCACTGCAGCCGCAGCTGGATAACTCAGCATCTCAGGAGTTTCCACCTCACTTGCTAGACGACTCGGTGCCTCTCACCGCTCAGTCTCTGCAACACTTCCTGGTTGTAGAGCTGGTGCTACTGTGCAAACTGCTGCCTTGTGGCTGTGGGGGAGCCTGGAGGCGCTCTCTGGTCAGGGCTAAAAGTGACATCTAGCTCTGGAAACATCACGGAGTCTCCACTCACACCATATGAATCAAGCAGGCTGCCCTCCAAGTGTGTCAGAATCCTGATTCTCTGCACAAAATAGTCCATCGAGCTAATGGCTATAACTAAGTATTTAACAGATACAATACTCTGCATCAAGCACTTTTCCTCAAAATTTCAAAGCAGAGCACTGCAAGATGAGCCAGAGGTTGTGTTGTGTACACATCTATACACATCTGTACCTCTCTGTTAACTTCACACTAGACTCTGATGTGATGATTATTATGCCTCAGACAGTGGTCAGAGAACTGCATCCATATCACACAGTTTCAGTTCAAGAACAGTTTTTTTTTACATATATTTAGCACTTCAAATTTTCAACAGTATAAAGAAGAATCCTTTTCTCAGTCCCACATATGTTCAGCCTTGAGCCCCAAAATCCCGCAGAGCTCTGTATATAACTACTCGGTTTCCACCAGAAAATACACATTTTTCTACTCAAAGTGACAGCCTACAGACACCACACATCTATCTTTCATCAATTCCCCCTCCCAGCTGCCAATGGACACAGCTTAGAATGTTTTAGGACTTAAAGCCTCAAGGCCCCAGCTTCAAAATGCCACAAAATGCAGTCTTGCTTGACAACCAAACTTTTCCATATTTAAATAAAATACTATGTGGGTCTTTTACTAAGGCGTGCTAGCATTTTTAGCGCATGCTAAATGCTAGAGATGCCAATGAATTCCTATGAGTATCTCTAGCATTTAGCGCACACCTATTTTTAGTACGTGCTAAAAACGCTAGTTTGCCTTATAAAAGACCCCCCTATATATTTTGAATTTTCCTGTCCACATACCTCTTCTTGCAGACAAATTTAATCCAGCACGTGACCACTGAACAGCTCTGCCACACATTGGCTTCCAGGTTCTTGTGCCTGCTCCTTGCACTCACCGCCTTCACTGGCCTCTGTCAAGTGTGCAAGTGCACACAGCGATTCCACTGCTTGCTTCCCGGACACACCAAGAACTTCCTCTTCAAGGTTCCCAACTTCTTCCAATGCTGCCTGGGACTGCCCACACTCCTTTCTAGGCTCCGGAGCAGCCCGACATCTCCCTGATGACCCTCCGCCTCTCTCCCATCCTCCAAGGAGGCATCCATGTGTGGGCATGAGCCTGATACATGACAACCTACCCATATTCAATTCCCCCTGGGGCCCAAGGTCCTCTCTGCTGGCCCTTGGTCCACATGGCCCCCACCCCCCTACCTGCTGATCCAGTCCCCAGGCTCACCGGGGGGGGGGGGGGGGTCCCTGGTATTTAGTGAGGCAGAAACAATGAAGTTAGAGGAAGGAAGGCTCAAACAATATATGAACAATACTGTACTGGTAGATGCATGGAATAGTGTAGCCAGTGGTTACTGCATTTACCTTCTGCCCATTCTCATGCTTCCACCCCCTCCCCCGGAGATGCAGGAGAACAACCAGGGAGGTTGCAGGAAGCAGACCTGGCAGCTGGAGGGTTTTTGTTGGGGTTTTTTTAATAGCAGCAAATATCTAAAATGGAGAGTAGTTAAATTTTGTCTTCCTTTACAGTTTATTAAATCAGGGAGATAGATATCTCTTAAGAGTCAAGACATAGCAAAGGAGCCATATGTGTTCTGAACAGACCACAACTGCACCTGCGCTGCAGCAGCACAGCTGAAAGCAACCAGTGAAGCATGAGCTTAGTAATAACATATAACTCTTGCTTACACTTGGGGTTCTCCACATCCAGAGCTTGGGTAACATGGCTAACTATGCACATTTCCACCGTGGATGTTCCTATTTTAGGAAGGGCACTGTACAAGAGAACCAGAGACCGAGTTAATCTAATAAAGAATTTTAAGTTAAAGATTTTAATATTGAAGTTTAAAACTGAATTTATTGAAAACGGGTCTCAAGTTCAAAAGTGCCAAAGTAAAATTGCAAACTTTACCAGAAGTATTTTTGGTGATAACTATGAATTGATCAGAGTGGTGAAAGCATTGCCACTGTGAATTTGTAATTGTGATTGCTGAATTCTAATGCTTAATTGAAGTCCAACAGTCTTCTTTGTTTGTATTGACCACACTACAAGTAAAGTTGGATTTATTTTGCTTTCTGTCCCAGCATCTTGTCCTACTATGTAGTTGCCCAATGGGATTAGGGATTGCCCTAGTGCCCTGGTTGAGGGGTGGGATTCTGGGAAAGGGAGTAGCCATTTCCCCTTGTACATCTCAGGTTAGAAGAGCCCTAATACATCTTTTGTAAAAGCTACCCCAGAAACTGACAAGAATAGGGAGGCTCTGGCTTGTCTGAGTGGGATGAGTCACAATAGCCTCCCAGCAAAACCTTGACAGAAATTAAGCCTGTTTAAGAAGCAGAGGTCATTTTAGAAGGAGGGGCGGGGACTAGGAAGCAGAAAGGAAACGGGGGGGGGGGGGGGGGGGGGAGACGATTGATGATGAATTAGGCAGGTTAACATGCAATCTATGTAAGCTTTCCTTTTTGACACTTTATATAATAGTATTGGATCTCATACATTTAAAAAAATTTAAGTAAGTTTATATGATCTTCTCATTTTAAAGACATATATTTCTCCTGTTGCAAAGTATAAATTCAGAGCTTATCACAACATAAAGCTATTTCAGCTAATTGAGTACAGGCCTGTTGATAGCATTCTTTACATTTTTCAGTGCCCTAAAACATCCATATCATTTGGCAGCTCATAGCTTTATTTAAACTACTGTATTGCATAACGCCTGTTCTTAATCCACTTGCAGTCGCAGTAAACAGTTATTAGTTAACCCTATGCGAGGGATTGAGTGGTATTGCAGCAGGTGTCCCCAAGAACACTCTCTCCCTGAAGGTGCAGGTTAACCACCTTGCAGCAGGTGGAGCTAAGAGGATGCAGGTGGAGCTAAACTGCCAAAAAGCAGGTTCTGAGTCAGAAGGGTGGGGCTCAGAGGGAAGGAAGATTAAATACCATGGAGCACAGTGGATCAGAGAGATCCTGAAGCAAGAGGTCTCTGGAAGGGAAGGCCCAGAGGGTAAGGATTCTCCAGCATGTCCTGTTGGCTGTAGGACCTGGGGAAGGCTTGGTGAAGTGGAATGTCCTTCAGTGGATGTTGTTACCCTGAGGTTGTGTAAGGAAGAAATTCCAGTAAGGTAGGAGAAAGTTAAGAGACTCTGAGAAGTGAATATTTAACCTGTGAGAGCTGTGTCTGGAACAGGCCACAAGGGCCCTGATGCATGAGAGAAAAAAAGTGTATGGTGAAGTGTGAAGCCTATTGGAGACAAGAGTACAAGGATTGAATTTCAGAGATTTTTGTTAAGAGTGCAGAGCCTGTAAAAGAACAAGCTTTTTTTTTTATTTTTCCTTTTGTACAGAAATAGTTTTCCTTTTGAACTTTCCAGTACCCAAGTTTTCCCCTTACTCACAGTATCGCATTTGGCGGCAGCTTCTCTGCAAGAAGAGACAACCCACGGATCTTCAGGGATTGGGATGGGGGGGCAGTACAGCTTGGGGTAAGAGTTTTGTACAAAAGGCTAAGGAGATTAGTTCTGCCTTTGAGAGAGAGACAAAACATAAAAGCTAGTAAGAGCTGCACAAGCCTGAGTTTCCTCTCTCTCTCTCTAACTCTCTGTAGGGTTCAGAGAGTGTTGCAGTTCTTAGAGTGCTCTGCAGCAATACAGAAAACCTGACCTGGAGTGCTCAGAAGAAAATATTGTATTTGAGGGCTGTTATGCAAGCCATACCTAGCCAGGAGGGTGGCAAGATTGAAGGAAGAACAAAAAGAAAAGTTTTAAAAGGGAGAAAGCAAGTGAAACCCTGGAGACCTCCTGGTTGAAAGAGCAGTAGGATAGTGTTGAGGCTGCAGAGAGCTACAAAGGCAGGGTTCTAACAAGTAGAGTTTTGATTAAACTGCTGAATGCACCTGGTGAAAAAGAAGCACAGCGTGTGAGCAGTATATGAGTGAGAGAAAGTGCTATGTAAGCTGGAAGGCTTCCTTAATTAAGCACAGTGATTACAGCTGAGTATAGCTATCAAAGAAGCTGGCTTTGGGAACTGCTGAACAGAGAAGTAAAAAGCTGTGTCCATAGAGTATTAAACGCTAAAGCTGCAACTGGGGCAGTTTAAGAACCCGGTTTGGCGTGGAAGTTACAGCCATGGGATTAGTGCACACTAGAGTGTGCAAGGTTCTCCTAGTAAAGGAGTCAGCTGCAACTAGATCTGCTGGAAGTTCTGGAGTGGAGTAGCTGTGGAAAGGCAGTCTACCTTCATCAAAGGGAACAGCCAGTTGGGGTTTTGTGTATCCTGACAGGAGACTTTTGGCACCTGCAGCAGGTGGAAAGGAGCAAGAAACTATAGGGATGTTAGTTTGGGACCAGAAGTTGGAAGAAACCTGGTAAACCCTGCTGTAGTGCCCTGCAGACAGGACTAATTACTGTCCCTGGGAAGGGGATGTGCCTGAAGAGAAGAGAAGTCAGGCTCACCAGAAAAGTAAAGAGACGCTAAGAAAGGCAGCTGACACAGAGACTAAGGGAGTGGCTAAGATAGCCCCAGAGAAAAGTCTGCCCGCTGATCTGTCCACAGTCAGAGGGGTTCAGAAGGAAGCATCCTCTGACATGGTTACAGAGCATAGAGGGCTTCAGGCACAGTTAGAAGGCGCCTACCTCTATAATGAAGACCTCACCAGGGAGTTGGATGAAGTGCAACAGAAATGCTAGAGGTTGCAGAAAGAGAAGGAAGCTCCTTTTTTCCTCCTTCCAGATGGACTTGAAGGAAGCCCTTCAAGTCCATCTGGAAGGAGGAAAAAAGGAGCTAGTGGATGCCCTTGTTCAGTGAACTGGCAAATATGTAGAGAACCTGCGGTCCATTCGCACTGCTGTGGATGCAGAACAGAAGGGGTTACAGGAAGCTCTGGAACAAAATGAACAAGTTCTTATAGTACTGGAAAAGAAAAGACAGGGATTGCTGAATCTGAGCAGCTTGAGCAGATGAGAAGCGTTTGGATCCAGAAAGCAAAGGAGCAAGCCAAGTGTCTGGTAGCAGCAGAAAAGAGCTGGTGCGGCAGCAGGACAAGGCTATGAAGCTCCAATTCCAGATCTGCCAGCTGACAGAGCAGAACCAGGTCTGTCAGGCCCAAGTAAAAGCTACCCAAGCAGAAGTTACATTACTGCAACAAAAACTGGCCAGAGCAGTGCCAGTGGAGCAGTATCTTAAACTGAAGGGACAGCTGGCTCATCTCCTACAGGAGAGTCAGGAGGAACAAGCGATGGTCAGAGTGTTAGAGGACAAGACTGCTGAACTCCAACAGCAAGTCCAAGAGAGGTGCCCCTGGAAGGAGGAGGTGGCTAAGAGGAAGGCGAGCATACAGCAATATTATACTTGGCTATTGGAAGAGAAGTGTTTGATGCAGAAAACTGTAGAGACACAGTATGAGCTCAATACTGAGTTTGTTGTGATGCAGGAGCACCAGGAGAAATTGTCAGAGTTGGACACCGGGAGATGTTTACAGAAAGGCCAGCTGGCAGGGAGAGGGATGTTGCTGACCCAGTTAAAGTATCTAGGAGAGTTACTTTAAAGGAATTAACTCTCCTAGATACTTTAACTGGGTCAGCGACATCCCTCTCCCTGCCAAGGAATTAGAGAATCTGGTTGATCACCTCAGCAAAGAGTCTCCAGCAGAAATGACTCAAGTGAGCCACACTGGAGGACTGATTTAAGAATGCTAGGAGAAAGAGGGAAGAATTGGCTAGCCAGCTCAGTGATTTCATGAAGGAACAAACTCTAGCTTTAGAGAAGCAGCTTAAGGACGCCCTGGTGGGGCTGAAGGAAGCAGGCTGTGAGGGGGAAATACCAAAGAGGGCGACTTATAATACATCCAAGAGTTGTGGAAAGATATAATGCAGGAATACAATGATACCACTGAGAGGCTGATGAGCACCACAGTGGAATTTTCAAGGAGTAGCTGCCCACTAAGTTTTGTGGTTCAGGGCAAGGATGGGAAGGAGTCCGTGAAGATTTCAGGTTGTCAAGGGAGGAACGTTCAGCATGAGTGAGATTATCATGATGGAATTTTCTGTGTTTAATCTCATAAAATACATCTCTGATGACCAACTCCCTAAAAACTTTAACTACCGGATCAAGGGGGATTGGAGGCATCCAAGAGGATTTCAAAGCCAGCCGGGACTTATCTACTTCTTTATCGTTGAAATAGACACGTAATTGCAGTTTTCTAATGTATATTTCTAAATCCAACAAGAATTGAAATTCATCGAACCTTGCAGTCGGTACAAAGGAGAAACCTTTATTCAAGAGTGAAACGTCCAAGGCAGAATTCTGTGGATAAATTCATTACCACCGGTTGGGAGGGCCCTGTGATCTGGTGGATGGGCGTGTACGCCCCTGTCTTCCTGCCCCTCTCCTCCTGGGAGGCTGTTCTACATACCCCCGGCCTCTTCTGTGGGGGCAGGAATCTAAAAAATCCTCCCCGCTGTCACTGCCACTTGAAGAGGAATTAGAAAAGCCGGTAGATGCAAAAGTGACTTTATCTGAAGTGGTGGCTCCATCCTTAGAGCTGTTCTCCATCCAGGGATATACCCATTTAGTAGTATAATCATTTTCATCCCTTGAAAATTTCTTCAGTTTGACTTTTCTGATGCTCTCCCGAAATGCACTTAAAGTTTGTTTTAATTGTTCACGTTTGGTGTCAAAACTTTTCAGGTGAAATCTTGGCCTTGATGTTAAGCTCCTCGTCAATTTTCAGTTTCTCAGCATCTAACACGGTCTTGCTTTTCTCAGTGATGGCTAGCATCAAATCTAACGAGCATTTGTTGAGAATCATGTTCCATTTCTCCACAAATTCAAGGTCATCAATAAAGATCTGCGGAGCTTTCAGGATACAGAGTCCACGTGGAATTCTCTCAGCCTTACAATACTCGATTAGAGCTGCTTGGTTAAGCTCCAATTTAAGTGAAGATTTAAATAATCCAGTTAAACGGTCCCAATCGGGTGAAGAATCAATAAACTGGGAAGTCCCAAACCCTAAGTTGGTGTCTAAAAGACCAGATGCTGCCTCTGCCGAGAAACTAAACCCGGTGCGCCACGAAGTGACCATGTTCCAGAAAAAATACCAAAGTATCAAGACAACTGAAAACCCACTGGAAAAAATATTGCAGTCCAAACAAAGCAGGTGGGTAAGGAGATAGACTGTGACTAACACTGTACACACCTATAGTGTTGTATAAAGTTGGGAAAAAGACCTCAGATGCTTGTGCTTTTTATGTGCTGATATGAGATACAGCTATTACAGCGCAGTGCTGGCTTCGATCATAGGTCCAAAAATACCCAACGGTATCAATTTTTTGTAATTATATGGTGTTGCATTTAAAATCTTTTTGCATTTAACAACCATATGTGGAAAAAAACCAAAGTTCAATTTATCTTTTGAGCAACAGTGCATGGCAGTAGCGAAACGTCCCTATGAGGACCCGTTTCACCAAAAGGCTTCCTCAGGGGACTCTGTGCTGCTTTTGCTGTTTAAATGCTGTTGAGAAACAAAAGAAAAAATTAAAAAATAGCCATCCCAGTCTTATTTACAAAAGCAAGACAGAGGAGCAGAATTCTTTGTACCTCAATGTCTGTGGCTATACGTTATAACCGCCAAGGAACTCAACATGGCGGCTACTTATAAAGAAACGCTGACGCATGCGCACCCCCATATGAAGTGTCAATATCAAACAAATGCTTATAAGTTGAACAAAGGGTGCATTAAAACAAAGGGTGGAAAAGTGCATATTCATGGAGAGACTCGCTTCTGCTAGAAAAAAGCAGACCATTCTACACTCACATTCAAGCCCAAGGGTTCCACAGATTGTAAGCGGTGGATCCAACGCTGCTCAAGTTCTAATAAGCTTCTGTCTAGATCAACTCCACGTTTCTGGGCAGAAACATTCCATGCTACAAATTCCAGGGCAAGCAGCTGCTTCCCCATGTCTGTCTCAATAGCAGACTATGGACTTTTCCTCCAGGAACTTGTCCAAACCTTTTTAAAACCCAGATACGCTAACCGCTGTTACCCCATCCTCCAGCCAAGAGTTCCAGAGCTTAACTATTCGTTGAGTGAAAAATTATTTCCTTCTATTTGTTTTTAAAGTGTTTATATTTAACTTCCTTGAGTGTCCCCTTATCTTTGTACTTTTGGAAAGAGGAAAATATTGATTCACTTCTACCCATTCTACACCACTCAGGATTTTATAGACCTCAGTCATATCCCCCCTCATATGTCTCTTTTTCAAGCTGAAGAGCCCTAACCTCTTTAGCCTTTCCTCATACAGGATGAATTCCATCCCCCTTTATCATTTTGGTCGCTCTTGTTTGAACCTTTTCTAATTCGGCTATATCTTTTTAGAGATACAGCGACCAGAATTGAACACAATACTCAAGGTGATCAATAAAGAGGCATTATAATGTTCTTGGTCTTACTTTGCATCGCTTTCTTAATCATTCCTAGCCTCCTGTTTGCTTTTTTTGTCCGCTGCCGCACACTGGGCAGAATATTTCAGCGTATTGTCTACAGTGACACCTAGATCTTTTTCTTGAGTACTAGCATCAGGTAACTATCATTTGGATTATTCTTTCTAATGTGCATCATTTTGCCTTTTGTCCACATTCAATTTCATCTGCTGTTTGGATGCCCAGTCTTCCAGATTCCATAGGTCTTTCTGTAAAGTTTCAGAATCTGCATGTGTTTTGACAACTGTGAATAGTTTTGTGTCATCTGCAAATTTAATCATCTCACTCGTCGTTCCGATTTCCAGATCATTTATAAATATGTTAAATAGCATCAGTCCCAGTACAAATCCCTGCGGCACAACACTCTTCACTCCTTTATTGAACCTACTGTATTTGGCCATTCTATCTATTCACTAGTAAGAAATACCCATTTCGGAAACAAATGAAATGGGCGCTAGCAAGGTATTCCCCCCCCCCACACACACACACACACCACCCTCCCTCCCTTCCTTCCTCCCGAGTTCCAGACCCCCCTCCGTCCCTCCCTTCTGAGTTCCACACCCCCCTGTCCCTCTCTCCCTCACTTCGTTGCTAGTTTCAGCTGCCGTCCGCGTACCTGATGCAAAGGGGAGCGTGTGAAACGGGCGGTAGCAAGGTTTTCCTTGAGGGCGGCGGAATGGCGGGCGTATTTCTGTACTCCTGCCCCTGCGTGGCTCGCATTTTTGTTGAACTCGTGCCTTGCCTTGTGCCTTCCCCGGCCCGCCCTCGACGTCATGGCATTTTGACGCGAGGGCGGAGCTACACTGCAGACCAGCGAAACCGGATATCTCTGGCGCCTCAAGTTTCCAGCTTGAGGCTTCATTGGAACGTTGGAGGTGCCTTTTATATATAGAGATGTGATCTAAGTTCAAGTCTCTTGCCATGAAGAGGAAGCAGCTCAGTAACTCTGGAAGACACTTTTATTTGTTTACATAACCACTGCCATGCTTGTCACATAGATTTCAGTATAATTTGTTTCGAGAATGATATAAACAGGGATGGTCTCTGAGCCTGTAAGTAATATAATAAATGCACTGGAGAACTAAGTTTCTGTTCCAAAGGCAATGGTGTACGTTATTCTGTCTCCTTCACTCAGTCCACCAAATGTCTCATTAAATATGCCACATTATCCCCCAGATTATATAGTGTGCCTAGAGATTGGCGCCAAAATTGGCGCAGATTCTATAACAAGGCACGCAACTTAACAACCTAATGAGCACTGATAGCAGCACTTAACAAGCAATAATGAGCACTAATTGCCACTGATTAGAATTTAAGTGCACAACTCGCTAAGCATAATCTGTAACGATGTGCGCGAAACTTAAAACGTGCGCAGGCAAAAAGGGGCGTGGTTATAGGTGGGGAAATGGGTGTTCTGAAATTTACATGCCTAGATATAAAATATGGCCCAGGGCACCTAAATCTATACGCTGTGATTTACGCCACATATTCCTTGGTGTAAATGGATGCACATAGATTTAGGCGCTGAAATATTAACCAAGTGTGTTCTATAATTTTGCCAAATATAGGCGTTGATTATAGCATACATTTAGTTGTCACTGATTTCAGCGCCGATTATTTTAGGCACCATACATAGAATCTCCCCCTATATCTTCTAATATCCAGCAACACCAAGCCTCCTTTACCTAACGGCAAGCTCAAATGAATTAAAGTCGCTCTAGGCCTTTTGGTATTCAATAAAAACCTATGATGCTCCCTATTACATTTTTTAAGATCATAGTTAGAATAGACATATGGAAGATCTGTAAGATGTATGTCCACCGAGGAAACATTACCATTTTATATTAAACAATGTGACTCTGAAAACTTAATGGAAGTAATGCCCGTAAGTTCAACAGGTCTATTGATTTTTTGCAAAAAGCAAGAAAATTAACATGCATGTATTTTTATTGAGGAAATATTCCTAAATGTTTATTTTTCTGATACTTTTTCTTGAGAGAAAGAGAAAGGTATAGTCTAGTGACCAAAATTATAACCCTCAAGCAGAATTGCCTTACTTATCTAGGGTGAAAAACAGTCCCAAGACTGTATCATGTCAGTGAAGCAAATATAAAACTCTCTCCAATGTAGCTCGGGGCTGAGTCATCACTAAAAGCAAGTCATCCACAAATGCCATAACCCATGCTTTCACAGTCCACACCCTAAAACCATGTACCATTCTATCTGTATCAGCAGTGGTTCCAGCGTGAGGATAAATAGAAATGGGGACAGGGGTCTGACAACAAGCCGACAACAAGCAACAGGAACTTTTATGGCCAAGGACATAGAGTTGCTATGCATCGCAAGTGAAAAATAAGTGCCTGCCCCCTCCTCCCACCTTGTGTGTTGCATGTATGTGTTTCCTGCAAATGTGGAGGCTTTCCCCAGTACAAGCTGTGTCTTGAATCCACACGAAATGTGGGGGTGATGCAGCATTCAAAGATGACCTGACCTCAAGGGAAAATCTGGGGTAATCCAGTGTTTTGACTACATTTGCCCCAAGTTTTCTTGGTTACTTTTTATTAGGGAAAAGGTTGAATCGCCCTGGTAAGTTATTTATGTTTACCCCTGATACAGCCTTTTTGGCGAAACGTGGCCACTCGAGATTTGCTTAATAAAGACTGGTTTGGACCTTTTAGTGTCTGCTTTGGTGTTTTCCTGTTTGTTGATGCGGACATCTGGAGCCTCATTTCTGCTTTCTTCATTATTTAGCAGCAGTCACATATGTAGGTTTGCAAAATGGCTGACATACGTGCATAAATGCCAACGCTTAAACCTGTCAGTATTTTACAACTTTTACGTGTAAGTTGCAGAGTTTCCTCTCTTCAGTATTTCAAGGTGTATCTTTGTAAAATGGCTGCTCACACTGCATGTATTGTAGAAAAGGCTCTATGTTGCCAGATCCTTTTCTAAAATATTACTGGAATTGTACATGTCCCAACCTAGATGTCTCAATTCCAATGTCAGTGATTCCCAAACCTGGTCCTGGAGGATATCCACAATGAATATTCATGAGAGAGATTTGCATGCAGTGGAGGCAGTGCATGCAAATCTCTCTCATGAATATTAATTTTGGATATCTTGAAAACCTGACTGGCTGGAATACCCCCAGGACCAGGTTTGGGAACCACTGGTTTATGTCTTTTCTAAGATGGGCCATTATATATATATATATATAAATATATATATATATATATATAAATATATATATATATATATATATATATATATATATATATATATATATATATATATATATATATACACACACACAGTTCTATTGTATCTCAATAGTTTTGAGTAGCAAAGAAAAACTGAGCTCAGGTGATATTCAGCTTACAGAAGTCAATAGTTTTAAAGTCACTGGCAGTGACAGTCTGAATTAGGTCAGTACCATGTCCAGGCACTAGCATTGAATATCCAGGGCATCGGTGGACATTATCCCCATAATTCTATAAAAGTCACCCAAAATTGTGCGTGCAAATTAACGGTTCACACCCAATTTGCATATGCAATTTACTTGAATTATGAGCCAATTAGAGCCAATAATTAGCTTTTTAACAAGCAATTATTGGTGCTAATTGAAATCAATTAATATGTACACTTGTAAATTTAGGTGCGTGATCCATGTCTAAACTTTACATGCGTCCCGGAAAAGGGGGTGCAGAAATGGGAGGGTTATGGTGGAACAGGGCAGAATGTGGGTATAGATTTGAATTCTGCATGCAAATGTAGGCGTGAGCATTTCTACCATGTTTTCATTGCTGCAAATGGATGCAACTAAATCTATGCATGACCCCTGCACTTAACCACTATTCTATAAACTGTGCCTAACTTTAGATGTGGCTTATTGAATAGTGCTTAAGTGGAGGTGGTTTCTGTGCCGATTCTTTAGGCGCAATTTATAGAATTCACCATTATCCCCGCAATCTATATAGCAAGCCTAGAGTTATGAACGGTTCTTTGTATAAATCTAGGTGTAGTCTATAACCACATGCATAGATTAATTGTTTTAACAAGTTGTTAAATGTTGTTACCAGCTCTTAAGCAATAATGAGCTCTAATTGGCAAAAATTAGAATTTGTGTGTATATCGCTAAGCGTTTTCTGTAATGTACTGCACCTAAATTCTAATGCGTACAAGCAAAAAGGGGCATGGTAGATGCAGACGTGCGTAGATTTAATCACATGAACTCCACCTAAGCATATTCTAAATACCGCATGTAGATTTACGCACAGTATTTAGAATACACTTTTAGGTGTAGTTGTCTTAATGTGCATTAATTTTAGGCACCATGTATAGAATCGGACCCTATATGGGGACTGGTCAATATTCAGGGGCCCTTTTACTAAGCTGCGTAGGCATCTTTGAATGCCCAATGTGCATCAAAATGGAGTTACCTTGTTACCATGTGAGTCTTTACTGCTAGGTCGATGGCTGGTGGTAAGGTCTTAAACCCAAAATGGACGCGTGGCAATTTTGATTTTGCTGCACATCCATTTTTGGCAAAAATAAAAGGCTCTTTTTACAGACCCATAACTTGCACCTACACTACCGCAAGCAATTTTTCAGTGCTCCTTTGTAGAAGGACCCCTCAATGTCTGTATCTGCACACCTAACTGCAGCACAGATTAGACTGCATTTTATACATTCCTATCTCTCAGGCTGTAGGATAAAATATCTCTGGTGCCCACATAACTTCCGGTTCCACCCCCAGACCTCCTTAGCACTGTCTCTCCTTCCTGCTTAAATCACACTGAATATCTACCCCCCGATTTCACCATGCAGAACTTTTTTGTTCTTTTCATGTCTATCTACCATATATAAGCGACTGTAAAAAAAATTATATATACAGTGCACTCCATTCAAGTGCATGTTGGATAAGCGCATGCTCTGTTTAACTGCATGCCGTACTTCGGTCCCGTTTTTGGCGCCATCTATTTCTATGGGGACAAACTTCGGTTTAGTGCACCACTGATAAGTGCAAGATTCGCTTATATGCATGGTTTAAGACCGCTCCTCTTCAGGAAAGACTCCGCATAAGCGCGCGCACGGAATTTGGAAGCCGATTGGCACGTGACAACCAACGAGATTTCAAATTTACCTCCCCTTTAACTGCCACGGGCAGAATAAGTGAAAGAATGTTGTTAGAGTGTACACTGGGGTCGTCATCGTCGTGGCAGAACTGTAAGACTTTAACACTTATTGAACGAATAGAAGTTCTTAAAAAAAATTAGAAAAGAAAGTCAAGCATCTATTGCTAAAGAATATGGTGTCAACCCCAGTCAAATTTCACGTGTCTTGAAGCAGAAAGACCAGCTTCTGGAAGACTGGCAAAACAGTACAAATCCACAATGGAAACAAAAAAGGGCGGGAAAAGCTGAGGAGGTAGAAGATGCTCTTCTTTGGTGGTTTTCTTGAGTCAGGAGCAGACAGTTTCCTGTCAGTGGTCCACTGCTTATGGAGAAAGCTAACCAGCTAGCTGAAAGTCTTGGACTAACTGAATTCAAAGCCACTGTTGGATGATTGGAAAGATGGAAGGAGAGGAACAACATAAAATTCAAGAAATAGCATGGTGAGAAACAAGATGCTGATTACTTTGGTGCTGAAAATTGGGTTGTTTCAGTTCTTCCTACCATCTTAAACGAGTTTGCACCTCGTGACATTTTCAATGCTGACGAAAACGGTCTCTACTGGCGAGCGATTCCTGATGGAACACTTGCATTCAAACATGCCGAAACTACTGGAGGTAAAACGTTGAAGGACCGACTGACGATCCTCTTTTGCTGCAATATGGATGGGAGTGAGAAGTTGGAACCCCTCGTCATTGGAAAGAGCAAACATCCCCATTGCTTCAAGTTAATCGACTTCCTGTGTCATACGAGGCTAACGCAAATTCATGGATGACGGGGGAAATTTGGAAGCAGTGGCTAAAGAAGTTAGACACTAGAATGCGGGCACAAAAGCATCAGATTTTGTTGCTTTGTGATGATTGTGCTGCACACAGTGATGATGTCAGGCTGTCTAACATTAAGGTGGTCTTCCTGCCACCAAACACTACCTCTCTGATCCAACCTGTGGATCAGGGCATAATAGCCAATTTCAAACAATATTATCGGGCTTTTGTGCTACGTCGTCTGATGAGCGTTATGGACAGTGCATTTTTTCTAGCAAAAAAGTTACCAGTACTCAAATGCTAGGCCACTCCAGGCCCCCTGCAACCAGTCACAGAATCAAAGACAAGGCAAGGTGCGTAGAGCCTGAGCTCTTTTATTAAAACTTGGGGACCATGGGTCAATTTTAGCAGACAATGGAAGAGGTGCCGGTACTCAGTACCCCCTCAAAAAAAGCCCTGGTTATGGATGACCAGACTGGCGAGAATAAACATGCTGTTGAACTGGCTCGTAATCTATCACTGCTGGATTCCCTACATATGCAGAAAGAAGCCTGGAATCATGTTACACAGGCAACCATTGTGAACTGATACAAGCGGGCAAGCTTTGTTAAGGATGTGGAAAGGGACGAAACAGATGCAGCTGTTGCAAATGCTTCAGATGAACAGGTTATTGACATCCCAGCCGGTGTTACTGAAAAGGAGTTTCATCGCTACATAGCTGTTGATTAAGATCTACCAACAGCTGACGACAGCACTGATGTTGAGACATGCGCCTACACACAGGCAACAACAGCTGATGATGAAAGAGGATGAAATGAGCAGCAAGGCACATGCTGACGAAATTCAACAACCTCCTCCTGTCACTTTTGCAAGAGCGCTGGAGAGTCTCAACACCGTGCGGGCCTATCTGGAGGCCACTGGATGTCGGTGCTATGACAGTTTTTACCATCTGGCAGACGTAGTCTATGGAACTCACAGACCCAATAGTGTACAGAGGACTATAACTCATTGCTTCAAGTAAGCCTAATGTCAGTTAACGAATACTGTATACTGTACGTATAATAATAAACAGTACTGTACATATGTTTATCAGATGTCAAGCTTCTTTGAGTCACAGTGGTTAAGTGCACGCTCCGGTTAACTGCATGCATTTCTTTGGTCCCAGGCCCTTGTACTTAAGCGGATTGCACTGTGTGTGTGTATATATATGTATGTTTGTGGGAAAACTACTAGTTTTTTTTGCTTCAGACTAGAAATTAAAGATGCATTGTACAAAAATGCTTTACTTTTAATAATTTTTCTGAAAGGAAATTCATTTTACCTTTATCCGGATTTGCATCATTTTGCATTCACAATAATTTATTATTACATGATTTGTGCTTCGATTTCAGATACATTTTTTTTTTCTAATGCACTGATTAAATTGAGAATTAGTTGGTAAGATGAAATACGGTAATCGTTGTTACATGCTGAGAGCTTAAATGGTGTTACACCACACTGCAAGACTAAGGACTCTATTCCAGAGGAGAAGATTATGCAGCGATAATGTATGATTAATCATATCTGTTTCAGTTTGTAATAACTACATGCATGATTCTCTGCTTCTGAGATTCAGAAACATTTCTAAAAACGATATTTACCATATTGGACAAATACAAGATATTTGTATTCTATACATATTTATTAGTCTAGCTTACCTTTCCAAGCCTGAGCTCAAAGTGATTTACATTTCAGATACAACAGGAATTTCCCTGCCTTAGAGGGCTTACAATCTAATAGGCTGATATCCCAGACCATGAAACAATTTGCAGGTTACGGATCAAATGGTGCTATTCAGTGGAAAGCAAGTGATCCCCTCTAAATCTTGTCCTGCAATTACCAATTTGGAAACTGACATAACTTGACCCTTGATGGTATATTCCAACATAATGCTGGGGGTCAGAACGTGCCACTTTTTTTTTTTAGTTTATTGGGAATTAGCAACCACAGTACAGGAATGAGTGAGGATTACTCTTGTCTCCTACAAAATAGCACATCTGGGGTAAGTCAGGGGATGAGGCAATAGGAATTCCTAGGTCAGTACCTAAGTAATGCCACACTGGGAAAAGACCAAGGTCCATCGAATCCAGCATCTTGTCCACGACAGCGGCCAATCCAGGCCAAGGGCACCTGGCAAGCTGCACCTGGCAAGTCCATTTAGTAGTGGTTTATGGACTTCTCCTTAAGGAAATTGTCTAACCCCTTTTTAAACTCTGCCAAGCTAACCGCCTTTACCACGTTCTCCGTCAACGAATTCCACAGTTTAATTATGCGCTGGGTGAAGAAATATTTTCTCTGATTTGTTTTAAATTTACTACACTGTAGTTTCATCGCATGCCCCCTAGTCCTAGTATTTTTGGAAAGCGTGAACAGACGCTTCACATCCACCTGTTCCACTCCACTCATTATTTTATATACCTCTAAATGTCTCCCCTCAGCCGTCTCTTCTCCAAGCTGAAAAGCCCTAGCCTCCTTAGTCTTTCTTCATAGGGAAGTCGTCCTATCCCCGCTATCATTTTAGTCGCCCTTCGCTGCACCTTTTCCAATTCTACTATATCTTTCTTGAGATGCGGCGACCAGAATTGAACACAATACTCTAGGTGCAGTCGCACCATGGAGCGATACAACGGCATTATAACATCCTCACACCTGTTTTCCATACCTTTCCTAATAATACCCAACATTCTATTCGCTTTCCTAGCCGCAGCAGCACACTGAGCAGAAGGCTTCAGTGTATTATCGACGACGACACCAAGATCCCTTTCTTGGTCCGTAACTCCTAATGTGGAACCTTGCATGACGTAGCTGTAATGTGGAGTTTGGGGAAGCAGGGGACAGAGTTTCTGGGAAAACACATTTCTTGTACTTAAGTCCCAGTTTGGGGTTGAAGAAGAAATATAGAGGTACCTGAGGCTCCTGGAGCTGGGTGGGTGGGGGAGGGGA
The DNA here is from genome assembly GCF_901765095.1 of Microcaecilia unicolor. NCBI lineage: Eukaryota > Metazoa > Chordata > Amphibia > Gymnophiona > Siphonopidae > Microcaecilia > Microcaecilia unicolor. The sequence continues at coordinate 61,144,764 of NC_044031.1, read as the reverse complement.
GGCCGCTCTCAAGCACAGTGGCAGGAATAGCTCTAGTGTGGGTGGAACCCTGGACAGGTGTGTTGATGGCAGTGTTCTGCCCCAACTGGTTCCAGCTCCTAGAGATAATAGGCCTCCTCTCACCCACTCTCATTGTGATCCTGGGTAAGTCACTTTGCGGTCCTTTTACTAAGGTATGCTGAAAAATGGCCTGTGCTGTTGTAGACATGTATTGCATGCACGCAGGTCCATTTTTCAGTGTGCCTGCAAAAAAGGCCTTTTTTGGCCAGGAATGGATGTGCGGTGAAATGAAAATTGGCGCGCTTCTATTTTGGGCCTGAGACCATACCGCCACCCACTGACTTAGTGGTGAGGTCTCACATGTTAACTGGGCAGTAATCGTTGGCGCACATATAATGCCAATTACCTCCCGGTTAGCACTGCGAGCTGGAAATTTTCCAGGGCATATAGTGAACGAATATAAAAAATGAAATTACCGCCCGGGCCACGTGGTATCCGGGCAGTAGTTCTGAATTGGCACGCATTGGGTGCTCATATGCGCCTACATGGCTTAGTAAAAGGGTTCCTTTACCTTCCATTACCTCAGGTGCAAATTTAGATTGTAAGCCCACTTGGGCAGGGAAATAACTCTTATATCTGAATGCAACTCAGCTTGGCTCAGGTTTATTAAAAGTGACTAAGAATTTTAAAAAAATGTGGTGGCTTAAAAAGATTGAGAGCAGCAACAAGGCTGTGAGCTATTTTGAGGCAAAGACTTATCTCATGCCACCAGCAGTCAGGAGATTAACATGGATTGGATTTCTTCTTTTGGTTCACACATAAGCCTTTATCATGTGCCCTTTTATTTTGCAAAATACTCGTTAATTAACTGTTTTGCATGCTTTTGTATCATAGCAGCTCATTAATGGAGAATTTGCACAAATTATCACACATAATGGATCATGTGTAAAAACATTTTCTGCCAGGAAGCCCACTTTTGTAACTTGATACTTTAGTACAGAAGCTTCTCTGTTTATATATGGCTGCAGGTATGTAGCACTTTGTATATATGTATATACTGTAAGTAGGAGGGAGGGTATTAATTGCTATTTATGATGTTCATCAGTATGCACTTGTCAAGGTTTTAAAGTTCATCTGCCGTGCAGATGCCCTGTCTCTGGCCTTATAAAGTCCTCTAATTCCTCACAATTTGTCCTCTGCAGATTTGATCACCTCACCTGTTTCCTTTCCCAAATCATTGGTAAATATGTTAAAACCACCACAAGTAAGATCCCTGTAGTGCTCCACTGTTCACCTTTCTCCACTGAGAAAACTGATCACCAGATTTGGGTGCTGAAAAAAAAGTGCACTGAGTGCTATTCTATAAACAGTGATCTGAGGGTTCCTTTTACTAAGCTGCAATAAAAGCGTCAGCAGATGTTTTTAGATGCGCACCGAGGCCCCCCTTTTATAAAAGGCTATCTCTTGACAAGAAATGGCTGTGCAGTCAGTGAACCACTTACCATGCGATCATTTCTGAGGGGGGGGGGGGGGGGATTACGCCACCCAGTGGCTTAGCTACAGGTGGGCCTGAATTTGTACTCTGGCTGGTGGGAATCCCCAATGCTCTACCAAAAGGGAGCTGGCGCCACACACCGGCCCCTCTGCACATGCTCAGTTTTCATCAGGTGGAAGCACTGAGCATGTGCAGACTACTGTCAGCGGCGTTAGCTCGTTAAGTGCTGCCAGCTGATGTTTGGAAGAGCACTGGCTGCCCAAGGAGGAGGAAATCTTCAGCTGGTGCAGTTTAGGGATCCCCACCAGCTCAGGTATTTAATATTTTGCGTTTGAGGGTAGGGGGAGAGGCAGAATGTGGACGCAAAGGGGAGGGGCTGAATTCTGTGCCCATCCATTTTGAGCTCAGGCCCACCCAAAATTGGCTGTCTGGCTACGCCCCTGACGCCACCTATTGAGGTGTCTGTAAGGGCTCCTATGCTAATGCTAACCCGGCAGTAACCAGGCAGTGATAATTTTTGTAGCACCAGAAATGGCGCGTGCTGGGGGTGGGAACTACTGCCGGGCTCCTGTGGTAGCCCGGCAGTTGCTCCAGATTGGGGCCCGGCAAGCCCAAAAGGGCCCCCTCAGTTGGGCACCAATTTATAAAATATCGTGCAGCACCTGGATCTAAACTCAAACTTTTAAGCAATAGGATTTACACCAACTGGGTATAAATCCCTGCACCTAAATTAGGCATAGAGCCCCAAATTCTATAATAGTTCACAAATGTTTAGTAAATGCCCCTGACATGGCCACAAGTTTACACCTGCATCTTCATAGAATAGCGCTTAGCAAGATGCACGCATAAATCCAAAGTCTTGTCAATTAATTCCAATAATTGATAGCACATACCTGATTGCACAGAAGCAAAGAAAAACATAGATATCAGCCAGAGTGTCTGACTTCAATGAATAATTATGCTCCTGGATTCTATATAACGTGACTTAAATTGCGTATGCAAATCCAGTCGTATTCTGGATTTACGCTTACGCAACTTAATTAGGAGGCTTATTTTCAAAGCACTTAGCCTCCCAAAGTTCCATAGAAACCTATGGAACTTAGCCTCCCAAAGTGCTTTGAAAATATGCCTCTAAGGGTCCTTTTACTAAGGTGCGCTGAAAAATGGCTTACGGTTTTGTGGGCGTGGGTTTTGGGTGCACACCTGTAAAAGGCCTTTTTAAAATTTTTGCTGACAATGGCTGTGCATCCATTTTGGTTCTGCGACCTTACCACCAGCCATTGACCTAGCAGTAAAGACTCACGTGGTAACTTGGTGTTAATGAGCTACGCGCGTCTGATACGTGCATCTGAAAATAATTTTTTGACCGCACATATTGGCTGTATGCCAAAAATGAAATTACTGCACGAGCCACATGGTAGCCGGTTGGTAACTCCATTTTGGCGTGCTTTGAGCATGCATAGACTCGTGACTTAGTTAACAAGCCAATCAGTGCTGTTAATTGCCAATTAACAAGCAATTGTTGACACTAATTGGAATTAAAGTGTATTTTGTAAAGTGATGCGCACAAACTCTAAGTCGCATAGCTGAAAAGGGGACACGGCCATAGGTGTGGAATGTGCGGGCCGTGGGTTTTTCTAAAATTTATGTTCGTTGTTTTAGAATACACCCAGTCCACGCCTAATTTATTCACGGGCATTTATACTAAGTTTTACTTGGCATAATTGTTCATGACTAAACTTAGCCATGTGGCCAGCTGTTCAGCGTATTCTATAAACTGCACCGAATTTAGGCGCATTCTGTAAACCTCACCTAAATCTAGGCGTACTTTATAGAATACGCCTAGGTGTAATTTTTTTTCTGCGCAGATTTTTAAGGTGTGATATATAGAATGTAGCCCTATGGGTCCAGATTCTATATATGGCGCCTAAGAAATCCATGTGGATTTAAGCATATGCTATAAGATTTAGACACAGTTTACAGAATACGCTTAGTCGATACCATAGCATCTAAATCTACCCTCACCCGTTTATGCCAATAAAACCTGGTGTAAATCTATGTGTGTATATTTAAGCACACGGACCCGTATTCTGTAATTACGTGCATAAAGTTTGGCATGCCCATGAACAAGCCCCTTTTAAACTATGCGCATTTATTTTGACCTGGGCGCTTTTCAATTTAGAAGCAGTTCTTTATAGCATATGCTTAACGATTTCCATACATAAATTCTGATAATTGCCAATTAGTGTTCATTATTAAGATTCTGTTATCAACACTCATTAGCTTGTTAAATTATGCACATTGTTATAGAATCCATGCCGATTTTGGCGCTGATCTGTAGACGCACTGTATAGAATCCAGGGGATGATCCTTATCTGATCCCATATTCTCTGTTCTTGTAAGTTCATCTCTTTGAGATTGTGGGAACACGATAGCTCTTTTCTTTCAAATTACATATTTCTACTTGTGTGCTGACTACTATTTGATTTTATCTTCTTCTGCCTCTCCTTGCCAACAGAATCTCTCAATAGTGTGTGTCTGATAGCAATCTGGTCTCTGCTTTCTTGCTTTGGCACAATATCCTAATAGAAAATAAAAATAAAAGTCATAATTAGTGATTTTGGGACTGGACCACATTCACTGTGGCACCATCTGTCCATTCTTTATGATTCTTATTAAAGCCAATAGAAAAATAAATTTTGTCCTTCCAGATGGCTTATGGAACTTATGACAGTAGACATAAAACAGATGGAGCTTTTCTTGTTCTCATCGAACTAAAAACTATATATTTGGTTTGGCATGCACGCTATTTTAGACCTGAAAAAAATACATTAAGAAGTGACGCTACTTCCATCTCCAGGATCTTTGTCAGCTAGCCTGACCAGTGGTTTTCAAATCTGATCAGGGGAATCACTAGCAAGACAGGTTTTCAGGATATCTGCAATAAATAGTCATAAAATATATTTGCATGCACTGCCTTCACTGTACGTAAATTACCTTCATGCATATTCATTGCAGATATCTTGAAAACCTGACTGGATGGAGGTCTCCCAGGGCAGTTTTGGGAACCAGTGACCTAAACAATGCTCCAATATTATTATTAGCATTTGTATAGCACTACTAGACGCACGCAGCGCTGAACACCTGACACAAAGAGAGAGTCCCTGCTCAAAAGAGCTTACAATTTTCCTGTCTAGTTCATTAGCAATGAGTAGCACAAACTGATAGGAGACAGTGATTATCCCGTTATCCACTGAAAGCATTCTTTCAAATTATTATGATATTTATAATGGAAGCTGAAAAATGCCAGAACAGGATTTCTGCAATAAGGACTAGATTCTGTATATCGCGCCTAAAAATTCAGTGCCAAAAGGAAATTCACTTAAGTGTCTTCTATAAAGTACACCTTAATTTAGGCATACTTTATAGATTAAGCCTAAATTTCCATGCAGTTTATAGAATATGCTGAGCGCTGGTCTATGCGAATAAATTTAGTTTTGGCCAATTATGCCAAATAAAACCTGGTGTAAATCCCAGCACCTAAATTAGGCACGGAGCAGGTGTATTCTATAACAACACGCATAGAATTTAGATATGCCCATGACTCACTCATTCCATGGCCATGGCCAGGGCCGTGCTGACAGGGTAAGCGAAGTAAGCAACGCAGGGGGGTGCCGACCTCTAGAGGGCGCCACTCACTTGCAAAATCTTTTACCTGAAGTTGTGATTCTCCTCTCTCCCCTGCCCTTCCCCCATCAGGAAGTGAAGGTAGCCCAGCTGTGCTGAGACAGACACTCTGCTCTGCTAAAGCTGCTTCAAAGAGTACAACCAGCAGCTATTTATGGCTTTGGTGTGTGAACAACTTTCATTCAGGGTGAGCTGGAACAACATTCAAATTAAAGAGAACAGGTTTGGAGGCAGGTGTGCAAGTGAAACTGGGGAGAAATAAAAAATAAATAGTGTAATTGTTATCTGTAAGTGGTTCAAAGTTTTTGTTTTTTGAGCATGTACACTGAGAGGAGGGCATGACTGCAATGATATGTACATAATTATCATATCTACAGCTAAAATCCATTTAATTGGCTGAGGTTCAAAGAGGAAGTTTAGCTGACATACAGTGTAGAATAGCTGGTAAATAAAAATCTGATTGCTTTTTTTGTGTGTTTGTTTTTATATAAAACATTCTGCTTGGATAGGAAGAGTTTGTGATATTTGAAAATACATTTTGCTTTAATGAAATTGCTAAACTTTAGAGTCAGAGACTTATCAATGAGGGATACATACAGTGGAAAGGAAGCCCTGGAAACAGATTTAAGAGGACAGATACCAGCAACAGAATCAGATACTGGGCCAACATGATCAGAAAAAGAAAGTCACCAGCCAACAAAGGTAGAAAAAAAATCGTTTTATTTTCATTTTAGTGTTTGGAATATGTCCACTTTGAGAATTTACATCTGCTATCTTATTTTGCAATGTATAGCAGTCTCCAAGAGACTGGGCTCCCAGTGAGCCAGGGAGGTCAGACTGTGTAAATAAGATGAAGAGACCCCCCTCCACTGTAACAAAGACAGGAACATGCATAATCAAAGCTTAGGTCTCTGCAGTTACAAGGGCTGGCCATTCCTAATTATGCTAATAGTTTTTAATAGGCTAAGTCCCACTGAAAAGCCTCTTTATAAAGGCAGTGCTTTCTAATTAATACCAATTAGTGCTGATATTTGGTTGTTAACCTTCAATTATCATTGCTGATTAGTTTGCTAACCAATTAGCTTATGCACATTGTTATGGAATATGCTTTGATTTCCACGCGGAAATATCTGCACGATATTTAGAATTCAGGGGCTAATGACTGCACCTGTTAACTATAGAAGAGGCTGATTTTTTTTTAAAAAATGTATCTGAGTAACTTCAAGGGTTAGTCAGACACCTCTCTGCTTTTGGAAAACCCTGCTGCTAGCCAGTTAAATGTAGCCAACTCCAAAAATGCAGTGCTGAAAACATTCCAGATCCATAGGCTGACCTTCAACTGGAGTCCAGCAGGAAAGGAGCTGCTGCCTTCCTTTTCTCCATGAAAGGATGTCCTAAATGCTCCCCTGTATGCGACTTCTGCTCAGCCTGATGTGAGGAACACCCTACCCTGACTGTATCCCTCCTGCTGACATTATCTTAAGATCTTAAGCAAACCTGAAAAGGCTGTCCCACAAGGAGGTGGGGCACCTCCAAAGGGATATCCCCAATGGGGGTCCAAAAAGGATTACCCCTTGGGAATCATCTTAGGAAGCAACTGGGTTTGATTGGGGCATCCATATTGCTCTATTATGGAGTTGGTATTGTAAGTATTCTGTAAATTTGGGAGTTTATGTGAATAGTATTTGTTTTAGACATGGTTCGAATTTGTTTAATGTGAGCAAGTGCAGTGTGATGCATGTGGGAAAGAGGAATCCGAACTATAGCTACGTAATGCGAGGTTCCACATTAGGAGTCACCAACCAAGAAAGAGATCTCGGTGTCGTTGTAGAACTTGCTTCCAGCTCATCTTCGTCTAGAGACTAACTTACAAAAATGTATGAAATATCTGAATACACACTATTTTATACTAGCTTTTTAGACTTTATAGATGGATAGATTAAACCTCCATAACCCCTTCATTTTATGGAAAACTAGTAAAAAAGCCCCGTTTCTGATGCAAATGAAACGGGGGCTAGCAAGGTTTTCTTCTGTGTGCATGTGGGAGTGTGTGTGTCCCTGCCCTCTGCCCTCTCTCCCTTCCCCTCTGCTCTCTGTCCCCTCCCCCCTTGGAGTCGAGTCCTTCAGGGTTAAGTTTCCTGCTGTGCTCTGTTTGTTACAGAGATAGTGAGGGCTTCTGCCCTCTCTCCCCTCCCCCCTCTGAGTCCTTCACTGTTACAGAGAGAGCGATTTGATTTCGTGCTTTGCTGTGTTTTCCTTCACTGTTTGTGTTAGAGAGAGCGAGGGCGGGGCAGACACTCATGGGGAAACCGGATATCTCTCCCCCTTCACACTTCCGGCTGGAGGCTTCATTTAGAACGTTGGTGGTGCCTTTTATATATAGAGAAGATTAATATTTTCTTTAAGAACATAGGAGTAGCCATACCGGGTCAGACCAATGATCTATCTAGCCCACTATCCTCTTTTCCAAACAGTGGCCAAGCCAGGTCACAAGTACCTGGCAGAAACCCAAATTGTGGCAACTCCATACTACAAATCCCAGGGCAAGCAGTTGCTTCCCATGTCTGTCTCAATAGCAGACTATGGACTTTTTATCCAGGAATTTGTCCAAATCTTTTTTAAACCCAGATATGCTAACTGCTGTTACCACATCCTCTGGCTTGTTGGAATTTATTGTATTTTTACATGCATTGCCTGTCACCTATTATTTCTCTGTGATTACTCTGTGACCTCTGATGTGAATTACTTAGAGAGGTCACACAGCTATGCAACTTCCTGTGGGGGTTCAGACACAGCAGATGCAGCACATGGAGCACATGGAGCTCATGATCTCTCCTAACCTGAGAGGATCTATGGTGGTGTGAGCATCCATTACCATCTAAGCACATGGAAGGAGCTGATAATACAAATGTATAGTAATATGTATATATAAGCCTGTCTGATTATAATCTAACTACAAACTGTGAGTAAACAGATGTTTTGTTACTTCAACTTTAAAGTGACTCAGCAGTGAATCATTCAGGGGTGAATGAGAGAGAGATGAAGAAAGAAATTAACATTTCTAAAGCTGAAGCTGTGTGTACTAAAATCTGCTAATTATTTACTACAAATAATCCAACAAAAGGGTTAAGGGCCCAGGGCCAGGAATTGAAAAAGAAGAGAAATATTACCAGGCAGAAAAAAAGGCCACATTTTTAAAGGAAAGATTCAGTCTGTCTCTCTCTCCCCCCACACAGCAGACAGAAGGCTAAGAAAATGGCTGAGGGAAGAAATTCACCATTTTTCTATTCTCTCAAGGTGCCTAAATTAACTGAGTTTAATTATCGGCAGTGGGAACTAAGATTCATATGTCTCCTTCGAGCAAAAAGATTAAATATATGCTTAGACCAAGACAGAACAGCTGAAAATATGGCTGAATGGGACAATGCAAACTATTATGTGAAGTGCATGCTTTTGGAAGCTCTCTCAGAGAAACAAGCCATATTAGTGGAGGGAAAAGATACACCAAAGGACATTTTATATAAACTGAGAACTATGTATGCAACTACATATGCAAAGCAGCAACCAATTTGGCTGGCAGAGTTGAATGAAACCAAATTAAGGGATAAAAGTAAATGTAATGATCACATTATGCATCTTATGTCTTCATTTCAAAAGCTAGAACTTTCTGGAATTCCCATGTGTGATGCATTGAAAAGAGCATTTCTTTTTACCTCACTATCAAAGAAGTTTGATGTTTTTAGGTCTGTAAATGAGGCCATTGAAGGGCAATCTTTTGAACAGGCAACATCAAAACTAAGGCAGGAATGCATAATAAATGATTCTGAGGAGATGTGTTCTCAAAGCAAGTCAGAGAGAAATGAAACAAATTTCTTGGCAAAGAACAGAGGAAGGCGGAGCTATGGGAAAACTCCACCCAAGGGCAAGCTGATTTGCTACTCATGTGGAAAGGAGGGACATGTATCTAAATGGTGTAAGGAAACACAAAACACTCCCTCTAGCTCACCTAAGCCAATGGAACTAAAGAATTTTCAAACCAGGAAATGTATGAAGGACAAAGATAAACACAAGGGCTTTCTAATGGCAGAAAAATCTTGACTATGGTAAATAATAATTCAAATGAAAGTACTTGGATTTTGGATTCAGGGAGCACATGCCATTTAACCAATTGTAAGAATTTCTTTCAGGAAATGTGTCCAGAGGAAGGTATTCTTAAACTGCAAACGCAGGGACTGCTAAGATCCAAGCAAAAGGTATTGGATTCTTAAAATGCAAAGTGTCCAATGAAGTTAAAGAAATTCCTGTAAGTGATGTCTTGTATATTCCCCAAGCAGTTTGCAATATGCTTAGTGTATCTACATTAGATAAGAAGGGATTTGCGATTCATTTGAAAACAGTAAGTGCACAATCTCTAAAAATGATGAAGTGTATGCTGAAGCTTTTATGCATAATGATGTTTATAAACTGAGCATTTCAGGTGAAGCCTCACATATGGCGCAAGTAAGGAAGAATGATGGTAAATGTAGTCTGGAAATCTGGCACCGCCGCCTGGGACATCGTGATTCTAAGGTGATCCAGGATCTTTACAGTAAGCAACTGGCCACCGGCATTCAGATAAGTGCAGATGCTGGTAATATGGAGAAATGCATAGACTGTGTTACTCAAAAAGGTGTGAGACCCTCATTTCCTGCATACACAGGAAATAGGAGTAATAAAGTGCTGGACTTAATACACAGTGACTTATGTGGACCGTTTAATATCCCATCATTGGGAAATAACAGATTGTGCTAATATTCTTGGATGATTTCTCTAGATATTGTGTGGCCTATTTGCTGAAAGAAAAAAGTCAAGTCACAGACATGCTGAAGAAATACGTAGCCATGGTGAGCAATAAATTTGAAAGAAAACCAAAGGTTCTTCAGACCGACAATGGTGGTGAGTTCACTTCACAAAGCATGCGCACATTTCTAGAACAAGAAGGCATTCAGCATATCACAACAGTAGCTTATACACCAGAGCAAAATTCTGTTGCAGAGAGAAAATTTAGGTCACTTGTGGAAATGACCAGATGTATGCTGTCAGATAGCAATCTCCCTAAAAGACTATGGGGGGAAGCCATTCTCACAGCAGTGTACCTACAAAAACAGAATGCCAACTAAAGGCGCGGAGCGCACACCACATGAGACATGGCATGGTAGGAAGCCAAACCTGTCACACATAAGAACATTTGGAAGTACAGCATATGCTCATGTACCAAAGCAAAGAAGGCATAAGCTGGATTCCACAACAGAAAGGGGCATTTTAGTTGGCTATACTCCAGGACACAAAGGATATAGAATTTTGAATCTGAAAACTGGCATTGTTGGCATAAGACATGTTACATATTTTGATGAAAACAAAAGGGTTGATAAAGGCTGGATTATCCCAGATGAGCCTTATCATCCAGAATATGAAACTAGAACCATAATAGACATGCCAGTGTATATAAATGCCATACCAAGGCAGATGTCTGAAAGCAACTCACCTGTATCTAACGAGGAACAGGCAGAGGAAGCAGACACAGAAAGGATCATTGAAGAAGACAGTACAGTTGGAGAAGGGGAATCAATTGGAGAAGAACTCTCAGATTTAGAGGATGCGGAAAGGTCAGACCAACCTGTTGTCAGACGCTCATCCAGGGAAAACAAAGGTGTTCCACCCCCAAGACTGTCTTACCTAACAAAGTCAGCAGAAGCTCAAGAGCCCTTAACATGGGATGAGATTGAGAAAATGCCAGCAGAAGAAGCTGCTGAATGGCATAAAGCTGCACAAGAAGAAATTGATGCATTGGATAAAAATAATACTTGGATTCTTACAAAATTACCTCCTGGCAAGAAAGCTATAGGATGCAAATGGGTATTCAAGTTAAAAAGGAATGCACAAGGAAAAGTGGAAAGGTATAAAGCCAGATTAGTGGCAAAGGGATATCTTCAAAAATATGGAGAAGATTTTGATGAAGTGTTTGCACCTGTAGTGAAACACACGACAATTAGAACACTTCTGAGCATTGCAGTCTCAAAAGGCATGCAAGTCAACCACATTGATGTGAAAACAGCATTTCTTCACGGAGAAATAACTGAAGACTTGTACATGGAAACAGCCATACAGGTTTCATAAATACAAAACAAAGACAGCTAGTGTGTAAATTAAACAAAGGTCTTTATGGATTAAAGCAAAGTGCAGAATGTTGGAATGAAAAATTGCATGAAATATTGACAAATTTAGGATTTAAGCAAGGTGAAGCAGATAAATGTTTGTACACTAGGTGCACAAATGGACAATATGCATACATTTTAGCTTTTGTTGATGATCTGCTCATTGCAAGCAAAAGTGAGCAAGAGTACAAGGACATTGTAAAGTGTTTAAACCTGAATGTTGAGATAAAAGAACTTGGTAATGTGTCATACTATCTTGGTATAGAAATTGAGAAACAAAATGATGGTTCTTATCTTCTAAGCCAGAAGCAGAAAATAAATGAGCTTATTGAAAGTTTAGGTATGCAAGATGCCCAAGTTGTAAGCACTCCCATGATCACTGATTTTCTGAAGGATGAAACAGTAAGAGAACCTTTACCAGATAACATCCAATATAGATCAGCCATAGGTAAGCTTTTATATCTAGCTACCACATACAGGGCTGATATAGCAAATGCAGTAGGAATTTTGAGCAGAAGGGTCAGCTCACCTACCAAATCAGATTGGACTGCAGTTAAAAGGATGGTAAGGTATTTAAAGGGTACCATTGATTGTAAATTAAAGATTTCAGCCAATAGTAATCCAAAACTAATATGTTACTGTGATTCAGATTGGGCAGGGGATCATTCTGATTATAAATCCACAAGTGGATATGTGTTTATGTATGGAAATGTACAAATTTCATGGGCCAGTCATAAACAAAGTATTGTGAGTTTGTCTTCTACAGAAGCTGAATATGTGGCAGCATCGGAAGCGTGCAGAGAACTGATGTGGATTGAAAAACTTTTGCTGGATTTTGGTATAGCTGAACAGAGACCAATCCAGATAATGGAAGATAATCAGAGCTGCATCCGACTGTCACAGAATGACAAGGTTCAGTCACGTACCAAGCACATCGCAACGAAATACCACAACGTGCGAGAGTTGGCGAAAGAAGGGGTCATCAGTCTACACTATTGTCACACCAGTGAGATGACAGCTGACATCATGACCAAACCGTTACCCAGAGAACATTTTGTGAATCTGCGTATAAAGCTTGGACTTTGTATGAATAAATAATTGCATGACAGTTATGCATGAGAAGGGGTTTGTTGGAATTTATTGTATTTTTACATGCATTGCCTGTCACCTATTATTTCTCTGTGATTACTCTGTGACCTCTGATGTGAATTACTTAGAGAGGTCACACAGCTATGCAACTTCCTGTGGGGGTTCAGACACAGCAGATGCAGCACATGGAGCACATGGAGCTCATGATCTCTCCTAACCTGAGAGGATCTATGGTGGTGTGAGCATCCATTACCATCTAAGCACATGGAAGGAGCTGATAATACAAATGTATAGTAATATGTATATATAAGCCTGTCTGATTATAATCTAACTACAAACTGTGAGTAAACAGATGTTTTGTTACTTCAACTTTAAAGTGACTCAGCAGTGAATCATTCAGGGGTGAATGAGAGAGAGATGAAGAAAGAAATTAACATTTCTAAAGCTGAAGCTGTGTGTACTAAAATCTGCTAATTATTTACTACAAATAATCCAACATGGCTTAACTATAATAAATGGTGAGACGCGGAACTTTAGCTCTGATCAAGCTGAATATACTGTTTGTTGAGAGACTGTGGTACCTGCTGTGGCCCTGCCAAAGCAGGTCACAGAGGAGACTGTGTCAGTTCAAGAAAAGGCTGTTTGTGTTTATTTTGCTTCCTACCTGTGAAGTGAACAGGATTCTCTCCAGCCCCAGCACACTAAAAAATTAAGTTGATGTTTACCTTCAAACCGCTGTGTGGCTCCATTTATCAGGGCTTCAGAGCCTGCCATCGTCCACATTCCCAAAATCCCTTAATAAACTAAACGCACATAGGGGGTCTTTTACTAAGTGGCAGTAAGCCCAACGCAGGCTTACTGCTCGCTAAACCGGAAGTACCGCCGGGCTACCGCAGCAGCCCACAGTAGTTTCCCACCCCCAACATATGCCATTTCCAGTGTTACAAAATATTTAAATATTTGTAGCGTCGTTGTTTACCCAGTGGTAATCAGGCAGTGCTATGTACTAACCACCAGGTTAGCGTGGGAGCCCTTATCACCACCTCAATGGGTGACAGTAAGTGCTCCCCCTCAGGGCCATGCCAACACAGTAAGCGAGGTAAGCATGGCAGGAGGGCGCCATCCTCTGGGGGGCGCCCCGCCGCACCATGCTTACCTCACCCTCTTCTCCCCAGATCCTTTTCCTTTTTTTTTTTTGTTTAAATTTACCTTTGTCCAGCGGCAGCGTAGCGTTAGTGAGAAGGAGGCGGCGCTCCCCCAGCCCGATGTGTCAGTCTTCCCTTCGCTCAGTTCTGCCTTCTTCTGACATCAGAAATGACGTCAGAAGAAGGCGGGACACTGAGCGAAGGGAAGACTGACACGTCAGGGCGGGGGAGCACCGCCTCCTTCTCACTAATGCTATGTTGCCGCCGGACAGAGGTAAATTTAAACAAAAAAAAACAAGGAAAAGGATCTGGGGAGAAGAGGGCGGGTTTATTTACTTATTTAATGAATGAAGAACACAAGAGGGCATGTGAGGAATCAACAATGAGGATAAATTCTTGGACAAACCTGTATAAAAAGCTTTAGGGCCCATTTACTAAGCCACTCATCAGGGCCCCTTTTACCGCAGCAGGTGAAAATAACAAAAACTGAAATGACCATGCGGTAAGTTCACACTTGCTGTGTGGCCATTTCAGGGAGGAGCACTTACCACCACCCATTGAGATGGAGGTAAGGACTCCCGTGCTAACCTGGCAGTAACCGGGCAGAGCATGATGGTGCCTGATTACTGCCGGGTAACCCTCTGCAGAAATATGTTTTAATATTCCCACTTGCGCCACGTACTGGGGGTGGACTACCACCAGCACCCGCGTTGGGCTGGTGGTAGTTCTGGCTTGTTGTGCGGCAACCCTTTAATAGAAGGGCCCCTTTGTGCATCAAAATCAAAATTTGAAATGTAATATTATGAGACAGGAAGCCATGATCATATTTGTGAGCATTACAAGGGAGTTTGCACAATTTTGTAGGAATGTGCGTTCGTTTGAAAGGTGATGGGGAAAAATGCTGTCTCTCCTTTCAAACCTGAAATGACAGGAAAACACAAAATGGCAAGTTTTTGTTCTAGTGTTGTTAAATATCTGTATATAACACACCCCCACTCCCCGCCCTTGTGGGCATAAAGCAGTTTTGACCTTTGCATTAGAAAAGGTCTGTTCTTCAGGAGACACTCTTCTGACTACTAGATTTTCTTTCTCTTTCCTACCACTAAGGATCCTCAGTTTTTCCTTCATCGTTTTTTTTTTCCAATATAATTTTACCCCATTGTCGAACTTTTTGTTAAAAGATGAATACATGTGACACACTTGTCAGTTATTTTATTCATTTTAAAATTGCAATTTTGGCTTTTAAGACCCTACATGTAGGTACACAGAAAGGGGAAGGGGACGGATTTGATATTCCACCTTTCTGTGGTTACAAACAAAGTGGTCTACAAATTATATACAGGTACTTATTTTGTACCTGGGGTAATGGAGGGTTAAGTGACTTGCCTAGAGTCAAAGAGCTGCAGTGGGAGTTGAACCCAGTTCCGCTGGTTCTCAGACCACTGCAGAAACCATAAGGCTACTCCTCCACCTTCGTATCTAGTGATTCTTGCAGTTCCTTATGTTCCTTCCTCCCCGTTTACTTCACTCATTAAGTGGGTCTTTTACTGAGCCGCAGTAGCTTTTTTAGCTCATGGTAGAAATCAGCAGGTGGTGAATGCCAAGATGCCCATTAGATTCCTTTGGACATCTTGGTATCTACTGCAACCTGATTTCTACCTTGAGCTAAAAACGCAACTGCGGCTTAGTAAAAGACCCCCTAAATTATCTTCATTTAGTTTTACCTAATCTTTCAGTCTGAAATAGTCTCTCGCTCTCTCTCTCTCTGGTCAGAACTGTCTTATAAAAAGTTCATATCCCTGTTGAAGACTCATGTTTATCAGATAAGGCAGACAAATAACTTTTAAGTAAACGATAAACTTGCATGCTTAGAGGGACATCATTCTACTGGTTTAATAAAAACAATAAAATCAGTTTAGAATATTTCGAACACACTGATTTGTTGATGTAACCATTGGCTTCAAGGTTTGTTTAAATACACTGAGAGCTTTGTTATTATGATTCTAATGTATTGGGTTATATAAGTGTAGAAGACCATGTCATTGCAGAAAAGAAAATGAAATTCATCAAGGTTCACTTAGCAAAAGTCAATGAAATTCTCAATAATGCCACAATGAAACAGAGGGACCAGAATTAGACACTTTTACAGGTAGATTAAAATTATGTCACCTGATAGTCAAGGCAATTTAAGCAAGCAAGAGAGGCTTCCTGCTTATTTATTTATTTGTTATATTTGTATCCCACATTTTCCCACCTATTTGCAGGCTCAATGTGGCTTACGTGGTACCATAAAGGCGTTCGCCAATTCCGGTATGAACAAATACAAAGTGACGTTGTGGTAGAATAAGGTTCATATGTAACAGACACATTAGGGGATCGTAGGGAGGAAGTAGATGATGGCAGAGAAAGACCTGTACGGTCCATCCAGTCTGCCCAATAAGATAAACTCATATGTGCTGCTTTATGTGTATACCTGACCTTGATTTGCATCTGCCATTTTCAGGGCACAGACCGTAGAAGTCTGCCCAGCACTAGCCCCGCCTCCCACCACCGGCTCTGCCACCCAATCTCCGCTAAGCTTCTGAGGATCCATTCCTTCTGAACAGGATTCCTTTATGTTTATCCCATGCATTTTTGAACTCCGTTACCTTTTTCATCTCCACCACCTCCCACGGGAGGGCATTCCAAGTATCCACCACTCTCTCCGTGAAAAAATACTTCCTGACATTTTTCTTGAGTCTGCCCCCCTTCGATCTCATTTCATGTCCTCTAGTTCTACCGCCTTCCCATCTACGGAAAAGGTTTGTTTGTGGATTAATACCTTTCAAATATTTGAACATCTGTATCATATCACCCCTGTTTCTCCTTTCCTCCATGTTGAAGTTTAGAAAATAAAAAACAAATTGATTATAAATTGGTCATTGAACCCTTTGAGAAACGATGATGAGGTGGGTGCTGTAAATCCTTTCTATATGTAAGGTGCACTGCTGAGGTTTTCGGGGCTCTGTAAAACTTTTAGTGGGATAAGTTGGATGTTGCCACTAAAGTATCCGGCAGCTGAATATTGACCTGGATATGTTAATAATCTTTTTTTCTTCTATTGAGAGAGGCAGAAAAATGGATTTTAGAGGTAGAAGAAAAACAGAGTGACAGTGGGGGCTTTGGGTGGGGGAGGTTTTTTGACGCATATAATTCTCCATCAGCTCTAAGCATCAAACATCACTGCTGGCTTTTGGATTTTAATGCCAATTCAATCACATGCTAAGTTATGCACTTTGTTCTTTTATGTCTCTATGTAGTTAAGCACCTGTGGGTACAATTCTAGATCTCCAAAAGGCAATAATAATTATGAAGTTATTGTCTTACCTTCTGATCAAATGGACTTATTTTCCATAATTCAATAGCATATGATTCCATTGTTTGCATATAATACCTGAACTGCAGTATACAAGTATCCCCTAATGTGATTTTACTTAAGTAGCATTGCTATGTAATACATTTCTGTTTAAATGATTTTGAATTACTCTTTGTACATAGTTATTCTCTAAAGTAGCCTAGGTGTTGTGCATTACTGCTGCTTAACACTTCTGCCATCCATTTCCCCTTTGGTAATTGCATTTCCACTTATACACAGTATGGTCTGGCACTGACAAAAAGAAGCACAATGGATGTGTGTGAGTGAATTGAAATAGTCTTCAAGACATTAGTAATAGCACATGTCCTAACTATGTCTTCAGTGTTTTATTTGGTTTTTAGACAGAATAATTAAGCACGATTGTCCTCTGATGATTCCTTGTTCCATCTAAAGAGAAAGCAAAGGAAATAGAGAGGAATCTCACACATGCTCAGAAAAATATCTGCAGTAAACACAAGGATTCATTCACCCCAGTGGCGTTCCTAGGGGGGCTGACACCCGGGGCGAATCGCCGATGCGCCCCCCCCCCCAGGTGCAACGCGACCCCCCTCCCCCCGGCGAAACGTGACTATCCCCCCTCCCCTTACTCTGCTATCCCAGTCCCTGGTGGTCTAGAGGTACCTCTTTGGGGCAGGAAAGAGCCCCCTCTTTCCTGCCCGGAGCTGCTAGCTGCCCTGCATCCTCCTGTCCTGGTGAGTTCGGCTCGCGGCATTTCAAAATGGCCACCAAGAGTTGGTCTCGCGAGGCTGCTTCAACTCACGGCGGCCATTTTGAAACGCCGAGAGCCGGACTCACCAGGACAGGAGGATGCAGGGCAGCTAGCAGCTCCGGGCAGGAAAGAGGGGGCTCTTTCCTTCCCCGAAGAGGTACCTCTAGACCACCAGGGATTGGGATAGCAGAGTAAGGGGAGGGGAGGGGGAGGAGAGATGACAGGGGGGAGGTGAGGGCGTGGAAGGGGCGGGACAGGGGACGAAAAAGGGGCAGCTCCCCCCAGCGAAATGACACCCCCCCCCGGTGCATCTTACCTGCTGGGGGGGGGGGGGGTGGCGGCGCGCGTCTGTCAGCAACGCTCGTTCCTTGCTCCCTCTGCCCCGTTACAGGAAATAACCTGTTCCGGGGCCAGAGGGAGCAGAGAACGAGAGTTGCCGACAGACGCGCGGCACCCCCCCCCCCCCAGCGGTGTGCACCCGGGGTGGACCGCCCCCACCGCCCCCCCTTAGTACGCCACTGATTCACCCTAGCTTTGTTGCCTTATCTAATAAGAGGAAGCCTCTGCCAGATAATCTTGCAGGTATAGGGATCAACTGGGTCCAGGAAGAAAAGAGTGGAGTAAAAGTCCCAAACTCTCATCCTTATCCTCTTTGGGTTATGAAGGAGATGCTGTCAGTACCTAGCAAACATGACATCTGTTTCTTGCATCCCCTCCTCTTTTCCAGCTAATGAGTCTTGTTTTATCTCCCATAGGAATTATTATTATTATTACCATTTGTTTAGCGCTACCAGATGCACGCAGCGCTGAACACCTGATACAAAGAGACAAAGATACAAAGAGAATTAGAATCATTACCTCACATAACCTCCCTAAGAACATAAGAACAACTATACTGAGTCAGACCAAAGGTTTATCTAGCCCAGTGGACAGTCGGTACCTGGCATAAACCCAAATAGTAGCAACATTCCATGCTACCAATCCCAGCAAGCAGTGGTTTCCCCATGTCTGTCTCAATAGCAGACTATGGACTTTTCCTCCAGGATCTTGTCCAAACCTTTTTTAAACCCAGATACACTAACAGCTGCTGCCATATCCTCCAGCAACAAGTTCCAGAACTTAACTATTTTTTGAGTGACAAAATATTTCCTCCTATTTGTTTTAAAAGTATTTCCATGTAATTTCATTGAGGGTCCCCTGGTCTTTGTACTTTTTGAAAGAATGAAAAATCGATTCGCTTTTACCCATTCTACACCACTCAGGGAGTTCCGTCCCCTTTATCATTTTGGTTGCTCTGCTTTGAACCTTTTCTAATTCCACTATATCTTTCTTGAGATACAACAACCAGAATTGAATGCAATACTCAAGTTGAAGTCGCACCATGGAGCGATACTAAAGCATTATAATATTCTTTCTTATATACCTTCCCTTTCCTAATAATTCCTAGCATCCTATTTGCTTTTGGTTGAACATAGGGCTCATGTTACATACATTTGAAGGTACGGCAGACACTTGGGGAAATTCTATAAATAGTACTCAAAATTTGGCGCCAAAAAATAAATTGGTGTTGAACGAAATTCTATAATGGACATTCCAGGATTGCTGCCCTTTATAGAATTGCACATAATGCCAGAATTTGAGCTCTACTTTGAGCATGAGGAGTTATACCAACTGAAACCAGTTGTAAATCTCAGTATTCAAGTTGGGTGCAGACCCCCCCAAATTGTATAACACTGCATGCATTTTAAGGGAACACCCCTGGCCCTCCCATGCCCCTCCCATGGTTATACCCCCTTTGCAGACCCACACGAAAACACTTACACACTATTCTATAAATGGGCACATAAGTGTGTTTGCACACGGATCTGACGTTTTTGCCCCATTTTGCCGCCTTGTTTCCATTAGATTGCTTTTTCGCACCAAATGCTCCGTTTCGAAGTAGCACCTAATGTTTGGTTCCATATATAGAATTTCCCCCTTGCTGCGTAGGCCCTGCTGTGCAGTAAATCCAGGGCAAGTGCTGGGAAAGCTGTCTGCATGTACCACACAGGTTTTGTGCTTAAGGTGTAGTAAGTACAAAAAAGAGACCTGCTTTAGGGGCCCATTTACTAAGCGGTGGTAAGTCCACCACGGATTTACCGTGCACCAAACAGGAACTACCACCGGGCTACTGCAGGAGCCCAACGGTAGTTCCCATCCCCAACGTGCTCCATTTCTGGCGCTACAAAAATATTTTCTATTTTTATAGCATGCTGCTTACCAAGCGGTAATTGGGCAGTGCTACGTGCTGCCCGGTTACCGCCGGGTTAGTGCAGGAGCCCTTACCGCCACCTCGATGGGTGTTGGTAAGCCCCCCCCCCCCCCCCCCCCCAAAAAAAAGGACCATGGTTCACTACCGTACAGTCATTTATTTTCAAGAAAAAAAGACAGCATTTTACCCGCTGGAGTAAAAGGGGGCTTCAGCGAGCATCAAGAACACAAGTTGACACTAGCCTAGGCCCCCTTTTACCGCAGCTTAGTAAAAGGGCCCCTTAGTAAGCAGATCCTTAATTGACTTAAGGCATGTTAATTCATAGGTTAATGCATAGTAAATCAATTTAGTGCACACTAAAATTTTAAGGCACACTGACAAGCCTAATGAGCACTAACAAATGCATATCCCTAGAAAACCCTCTCTTAGAAAATGTCTTGCCCCAATGAATTCGATGCAATCAAAGGAAACGAAAGCAAGAAATGATTCATCATCCAAAATGAATTAGATAGTTGCTTGAACCAAAGGCAACATTGTTTTTTTTTCCTGTGCAAAATCCTAGTGCCCAGCCATAACAGAAGACAAGATGATATATCTGCTAAGCGAAAAATACACTCTAAAGAAGCTGAGATTTGGAGATGCATCCCTTTAGGAACTTTGCTATTATTTTACTTGTCTATAGATATCTTTTGCTGAGTGTATTTGTATTTTGGGAGAAAGCTTCATAAAAGATGATTTTTAAGAAAAACACAACTTGTGGATTACTTTTTGTTGGAGAGGTGTAGAAAGTTTGCTGTAGCAGTCGATCATTAATTAAGGCTTGCTGAAGTTACCCCCTCTTGACCCCCAAGACCCATCCATGACTTTTTAAGGCATGTATTATAGAATCTGCAGTTAGTTTCTAGTGATGCCAGTTTTCCTTTTAAAAACCGTTAAAAGTAGTGAAACACCACATCTTTCAATGGAAATAGTTATTCAGTTGGCTTATTGTATTGGCAGCCAACATACTGTGCCAAACTGTATAATTACGTGAAACCTAATTTCTAGCTTCATGGGCCAGCAGATAAGACACTTGAAAATAAAGTCCTCCTGAAATGTTAACAGGGCCACAAGCTGTGAGCCATTTGCTTCTATTAGCTTAGAAGCTTGATAATGTAGCAGTTTATAACCAAGTTTTCACGTTTCCAAGTTTAAGGGCTTATATCCCGCCCATCAAACACTATCTGAGCAGCTTACAATAAAACATATTAAAAGTAAAAAGGAGAAGTGCAATAATAACATGACCATCGGAGGAAAAGGGAGGAACTACTATCATGACAGGAAAGTAGGGGAAAGGAAAACACAGAAATGGAAGGGGAAATTTGTGATACCCAGGACGCAACCGAAGCCAAGCGAATAAAAGAGAAATTATTTAACTATATGCATACATAAAGTTTTCAAATCATTCTTAAAATTAACTAAAGATGATGAAAAACATAAATATGACGGTAGTTCATTCCATAGTTCAGGACCTTGAACCGAAAAAAGGTTTGTCTTGTAGTATCAATGTGAAACATTTACTGTAGATCCAGATGTACTAAAGGGGTTTCTTCCCACCCACCCACCCCATCACATTCTACTTTGGTGCACAGAAGTACTGCATCCCTAATACTGTTTTTGTAGCCCAAATTCATGACCCTATAATTTTTAGCATTAAATCTTTGCCAGATGCATCCCTCCTCCTCGTACTATCCATGCTATCGAGGGTTTCTACCCTATTAGAGAGTTTATCATCCGCAAAGAGGCAATCCATTCCTGACAAACTGTTCCACAATATCGCTCACAAAAATGTTATCAAGGACCAAAAACCGATCCCTGTGGTACTCCACAGGTAACCTCTCTCCTTCTGCCTAGCCAGTTTCTAACCCAGTCAGTCACTTTAGGGTCCATACCAAGAACACTCAGTTTATTTATCAGTTGCCTATTCAAACTGTGTTGAGGCTTTGCTAAAATCTAAGTACACATCTAGTACTTTCCCTAGATTCAACTGTTTGATCACCCTGATTCATCTGACAAGACCTACGTCTAGTACAACCATGTTGTCTAGGCTCCTGCAATCCACTGGATTCCAGAAACTTCACTATTCTCTGTTTTAGAAGCGTTTTCATTCATTTACTCACCACAAAGATCAGACTAACTGGCCTGTAGTTCTTAGCCTCCTCCTCGCTTCTGCTTTTGTGAAGAGGAACGGCATCAGCTCTTTTCGGGCCCCTTTTACAAAGCAGCAGTAAGCCCAACATGGGCTTGCCGCTCGCTAAAAAGAAAGTACCGCCGGGCTACCGCAACAGCCTGGTTATAGTTCCCACCCCAAGCACGCGTCATATTCAGAGCTACAAAAATATTTTTGTAGCGTCTGTGTGTATTCGGCGGTAATCGGGCATTGCTGCGTGCTGCCCGTTTACCACTGGGTTAGCATAGGAGCAATGTGATCAAATGTCTGTAGGAGATTCCTCTGTAGAATGGTGTTTTAAATATTATAATGACCTTTTATGTACATGTAGTAATAGGAATGATAGTCTACTGTTTTATGGAATGTCTAATTTTTAACATAGGGTATAAAGGCACAAATATGTTTTTACATACATTTTATAATTTTTTTTGTCTTAGTATTTTTATTAAATTTTGTGATAAAAGAGAAATTAACAGAAACGAATAAACATGGTAATACAGAGCAATACAGTGCAACGAATACAAGTCATTATTACCAGCAAAAAAAAAAGGGGGGAACAGGAGGTGAGGATTCACACAGTGCAAAATTCATGCATATGACACAACACTAGCCAAGTAGCAATAAAAACTCTATTCATTTTGCTTCTCAAAAAATGGACAGAAGCAAAGACCATTTATCCTTACAGGAAACAAAACGAGGTGATTTTTTAGCAAGATACATTTCAAATTTATAAGTTTGATATAGTAAATTCCACCATTCTTGATGAGTAGCTTGATGCAAAGCTTTCCAATGTGCAAAAACTACTTTCAAGGCTAAGGTAAGCATGGTGTTAACAAGCATACGTGCAACAGAACTTAACATGTTACGAAAACACTGGTCCTTAAGTAGCAGATACTTATATAATATTGGACCAGTAAAGTGAAACACATCTGTCAGAGTAAGCCAAATGCCACTCCAGAATTCTTGGATACACCTACAGTCAAAACTAAGATGTTTAATAAAGGTACCTTGTTGGGAATGACAAGACCAACATATGCTGGAAATATGTGGGTCAATTAGGTGAGACCTGAGAAGCGTCTAGAGGGATCTATGCGTAAAGAAATAAAGAGACTGTGCTATTGAAGAAGATTTGAAGCACTGAAATATCGAACACCATATTTGCTCCCAATTTTTTATCTGTAATAGGTTGTTGGATATCTTCTTCCCAGCATCTGCGCAAACCCATGCATTTGACGAGAGACTTACCTATGAAGAAAGTATAAATGTGGGATGTGACATGCCTAGCAGAATGAAGCTTCTTAGCTAAATCAAGAATATCAGGAGTGCGATGCAGCTTATGAATTTGTATTTTGCATTTTTTTTTAACATTGAGCTAAGCTGTAAGCACTGGAAAAACTGAGAATCCAGCAGAGAAAATTCGACTTTCATGGCAGAAAAAGGTTTCCAGACGCAGTTATTCATAACAATAAAATGACTAAGGTCCTATATGCCTATGTGCTGCCAATGCGACCAACAAACTTGTTTTTTGTTAACTAAAAAAAAAGAGGATTATTCCATATAGGCATATAAGCAGTAGAAGACCAAGAGAGGAGCCAGCATTTGTAGTGCACTGGTCCCCCTCACATGTCAAGACACCAACCGGGCACCCCAGGGGGCACTGCAGTGGACTTCAGAAATTGCTCCCAGGTGCACAGCTCCCTTACCTTGTGTGCTGAGCCCCCCCCCCCCAACCGCCCCCAAAAGAAAACACTCCTCACAACTGTACACCACTACCATAGCCCTAAGGGGTGAAGGGGGGCACCTACATGTGGGTACAGTGGGTTTCGGGTGGGTTTTGAAGGGCTCACATTTACCACCACAAGTGTAAGAGGTGGGGGGGATGGGCCTGGGTCCTCCTGCCTAAAGTGCACTGCACCCACTAAAACTGCTCCAGGGACCTGCATGCTGCTGTCATAGAGCTGGGTATGACATTTGAGGCTGACAAAAAAAAAATTTTAATTTATTTTTAGGTTGAGAGGGGGTTGGTGACCACTGGTAGAGTAAGGGGAGGTCATCCCCGATTCCCTCCGGTGGTCATCTGGTCAGTTCGGGCATCTTTTTGAGGCTTGGTCGCAAGAAATAAATGGACCAAGTAAAGTTGGCAAAGTGCTCATCAGGGACGCCCTTCTTTTTTCCATTATCGGCCGAGGACGCCCATCTCTTAACCACAACCCAGTCCCGCTTTCGCTACATTGCCAACACGCCCCCGTGAACTTTGGTCGTCCCCGCGATGGAAAGCAGTTGAGGGCACCCAAAATTGGCTTTAGATTATGCCGATTTGGTCTACCCTGAGAGAAGGACACCCATCTCCTGATTTGTGTCGGAAGATGGGCGCCCTTCTCTTTTGAAAATAAGCCTGATATTGATTTTGTATATATAGTTTATTTTTTTTTTTATTGTGTTTTGTCAGACCCCTGGGGCAGGTGCATTTCTGCACCGAAACAGGGCCTGTGTCGGGTCCATTTCAGTAAAAACTATATCACCATTCCAGTCTTGGAGGCCCTTTTGTGCTCTGAAAGATAATAGCCATTTCACTATGCTTACCCAAATAAGCCTAACTAAAGGACTAGCCAAGGGAGCAAACCAGAATTAAAAGTTTCTCTTCCAGCACCTGCACAGAGGCAACAGGAAGTGTGGGTCAGAGGGCAGAATTCCAGCAGAGCCCTGCTGCATGCAAGCACTGGAAGCCTCTGCCGGGCATCTTAATATTTCTCTTTGATGCTTGCTGTTCTTCTTGCTGCTGCAGTCTGGCTAGGCAAAAGACGGTCCAGTGGCGTTCCTAGGGCAGCTGACACCCGGGGCGGATCACCGATGCGCCCCCCCCCCCTGCAAAACGACACCTTCTCCCCCCTGGGTGCATTTTTACCTGCTGGGGAGGGGGGGGGTGCCGCGCGCCTGTCATCGTCGCTCGTTCCATGCTCCCTCTGCCCCGGAACAGGAAATAACCTGTTCCGGGGCAGAGGGAGCACGGAACGAGCGGCACCGACAAGCGTGTGCCACCCCCCCCAGTGGTGTGCACCCGGGGCGGACCGCACCCACCGCCCCCCCTAGGAACGCCACTGGGAAGGCCACAGGGAAGAGCTTTGAGGGGACGTGTCAGCATAGGGAAAACAGCAATGAAAGGGTAAGAGGCTGAATCGGGGACGGGAAGTACCTGTCCTCCATGGATTCAGGGTCATCCAGTTATGGTTTATTAGAATTTGCTATATCGCCATGACTAACTGGCAGCTCTCCGCGGTTTACAATACAATAAAACAACTTCTGTCAGGAAAAAGGAAAGAAACTGCAAAATTCGACAAGAAAGTGGATAGAACAGAGGTACAGAGGGGTAAGTAGAGTATAAGAATTATAGAGTTGAGAGAAAAGGCAGTAACGGTTTGCCAACAAATCAATCAGTGGTAAAAGCTTTAGCAAAGAGCCAGGTCTTTAATTTTGATTTGAATGTTTTAAAAGAGGTTTTAGCACGGATGTCAAGTGGGAGAGAATTCCAGTGAGACGGGGCAGAAAAAAAGAAAGCATGATAATGAGTAGACTCTAACAGTTCCAGCCATGTCTTGAAGCTCCAGTCCTGCCTTCAAGTTCTAGCTCTGCCTTCAAGTTCCAGCCTTGTCTTCTGTTTCTGTTAGTCTAGACTTTGCCTCATCCTTTGCCTTGCCTGGATGAATTCTCTGCCGCCAGTTGGGGCCCAGCTAACCTTTGGGTTCACCTGGTAGCAGCAACTCAGCTGCAGCCCAAGGGCCTCACCATTCTTGAACTGTGACACATAAGGAGATCTTTCACATTTACCCCATGATACTTTCTCCAGAATTGCAGCCCTTGGATAAAAGGTGTTTTTCATGTCCTAGGTATGTAGGGGTTTCTTTTCCAGTGGAATCAAATATGTATATTTGTGTCACTCAGAATATAAAGCACAAAACCTGAACGGAGCATACAAGACTAGACAGGGGAAGGGTAAGAGGGTACTAGGGAAAGTGGTGTTTTCCAGTATCCTGTTTTGTTTCAAAATGAAACAGAAGAAAACTGAATATTTTATCACACAGCCTCAAAACCTAGACCCAAGATGGCAGCTGTGCAGTGAGCCAGCAGAGCAGGCACACTTAAACTTCACCTGCGCTTGGCCGCTTTTCACCAGGAGTTGAGCCCCTGGCTGCAGGTGGCCGGCAGGACTTACTGGGTAAGGCAGGACTGGATACCCTGAGAGGGTCAGAGGGGAAAGAAACATACCGGGACAGCAGGGCAAGGAAGGGATAAGCTAAAGGACAGGACTGAAAGCTGCAAGCAGCCACTAAAACAGGGAACAAATACTGACAGAGAGGAGACAGGACTGGAAGCTGCCGAACAGCCACTAAAAACAAACAGACAAGGACTAGACACAAGCCTACAAGCCAGAGACAAGACTAGAGAACAAGCAACAACCTAATCTAAACTACACACAGACTAACTAGAACATACAAGAATCTCAAACAAGAACCCAAACTAAGCAAAAGTGCAACAAGCACCAACATACCAGGGCAGTAAGGCGATGCAAAGGCAAAGCAGAAAGGTTTCAAAACGGCTAATAAGCCCAGCAGCAGCTGAGGCCCACTGCAGCAATCACCAGGCAACTACAGGTGCTGTGTAGGTTCAATCCAAGCAAGCAAGTCTGGCATCCCGGAAGATCCAGACTAGACTGGGCTGAAATCTGGAATGGGTGACAATAACCAGACAGTCCATTGCAGCCACCAGGTTGGCCACCAGGTGGCGAGAGGAAGGAGAGCACGAAACATGGGCACAACTGTGACAGGGGATAGCAAGGGGACTTGAAGGGGGCCCAACCTAGCTGAGCAGAGGTTTCATGATCCCAGCTGTTGTGTAACTGGATGTTTCACTGGGCATCATACATCACTTTGGACTTCACAGTGACAAGTGCATTCTGTATGGGCTGCGGGGCCTGAGGCCCTGCTTTTCAGGATGCACATTGGTCTGTGAGTGGCTTGTGTGACCACTGTACTGTCCTACCTGATCATTGCCTTATGAGGTATGTTTGAGGTGTAGTATACTCTCTAAGGCTGTGGGGATAAGGGCTATGCCTCCTTCTGATTCCTGTTTCTTTTTGCCGCCTTAGCTGGTGCAATGTGCTGGGTTGCTATATCCAAGTTTCCAAGTTTATTAAAAATTTTATATACTGCCGTAAGGTAGGGGACCTTCAGAACAGTTTACAACGTAAAATAATGATAAAATATGAGAGGTAAAACATTTACATGCAATAACATATTGACAGCACTTAAGAACATAAGAACATATGCACTGCCATACTGGGAAAAGACCAATGGTCCATCAAGCCCAGCATCCTGTCTCCGACAGTGGCCAATCCAGGCTTCATGAACCTGGCAAAATCCCCTCCCCCCCCCCCCCAAAAAAAAATTAATAATGTTCAATGGCCTTTTCCTTCAGAAATCTGTCCAAACCCCCTTTAAACTCCATAAGGCCAGCTCCTGTCACTACATTCTCCAGCAACAAGTTCAAGTCCAACTACAAGCTGCGTAAAGAAAAACTTTCTCCTGTTTGTTTTAAATCTACCATATTCTAGCTTCATACTACTACTACTACTACTACTACTTAGCATTTCTATAGCGCTGCCAGGGTTACGCAGCGCTGTACAAGTTTCACATGGGGAAGGACAGTCCCTGCTCAGGAGAGCTTACAATCTAAAGGTTACAAACTATGTAGTCAGTGTAGGTAGCTTACAATCTAAAGGTTATAACTAAATAGTTTACAATCTAGAGGTTACAAACTATGTAGTCAGTGAAGGTAACATGAATGGGGAAGGTGGTTAGGCGCCAAAGGCAAGGGAGAAGAGATGGGCTTTGAGTAAGGACTTGAAGATGGGCAGGGAGGGCGCATGGCGTATGGGCTCGGGAAGTCTGTTCCAGGCATAAGGTGATGCAAGGCAGAAGGGGCGGAGTCTGGAGTTAGCGGTGGTAGAGAAGTTTACAGGTAGGAGTGATTTGTCCTGAGAGCGGAGGTTACGAGTGGGAACATACGGGGAGAGGAGGGCAGAGAGGTAGTGGGGGGCTGCAGATTGAGTGCACTTGAAGGTCAGTAGGAGAAGCTTGAACTGTATACGGTAGCGGATTGGGAGCCAGTGAAGCGACTTGAGGAGAGGGGTGATGTGAGAGTATCGGTTCACGCGGTAGATAAGACGTGCGGCGGAATTTTGGACAGATTGAAGGGGGGACAGATGGCTGAGCGGGAGGCCAGCAAGAAGAAGGTTGCAGTAGTCAAGGCGAGAGGTAACGAGCGAGTGGACGAGGGTTCGGGTGGTCTGTTCAGAGAGGAAAGGGCGGATTTTGCTAATATTATAGAGGAAGAAGCGACAGGTCTTAGCTGTCTGCTGGATATGGGCAGAAAAGGAAAGGGAGGAGTCGAAGATGACTCCGAGATTGCGGGCTGAAGAGACAGGGAGGATGAGGGCGTTGTCCACAGAGACAGAAAGTGGGGGAAGAGGAGAAGAGGGTTTGGGTGGAAAAACAAGGAGCTCAGTCTTTGCCATGTTCAGTTTCAGATGCCGGTTGGACATCCAGGCAGCGATGTCTGAGAGGCAGGCCGAAACTTTGGCCTGGGTTTCGACTGTGATGTCGGGAGTGGAGAGATAAAGCTGGGTGTCATCAGCATAGAGGTGGTACTGGAAACCATGTGATGAGATCAGCGAGCCCAGGGAAGAGGTGTAGATCGAGAAAAGAAGTGGTCCAAGGACAGATCCTTGAGGAACCCCAACAGAGAGCGGGATGGGGGTGGAAGAAGTGCCGTTAGAAAATACTCTGAAGGTGCGTTGGGAAAGGTACGGCGAGAACCAGGAGAGGACGGAGCCCTGGAACCCGAATGAGGACAGTGTGGCAAGAAGTAAATTGTGATTGACGGTGTCAAAGGCGGCCGATAGGTCGAGGAGGATGAGGATGGAATAGTGACCTTTGGATTTGGCAAGGAACAGGTCGTTGCAGACTTTGGAGAGTGCTGTTTCTGTCGTCCCCTGGTTCTTACAAAGAGAAGTAATAGAAATAAGCCTAGTAAAAACTCCATGGCATTGAGAAAGGGAGGAAAGTGATAGTATAGGTGAGATTAGGAATAAGGATGGAATTATGAGGTCTATACAGAAGAAGACAATATTAACAGTAAAGTAATAATGAAGGCAGAGTCAATTAGGGAAAGCTTCTTTAAACAGAAACGTTTTAATGCTGAGTGAAAATCAGAGTAATCGGTCAGTTATCTAAGGGAGGATGCAAGAGTATTCCAAAGCATAGGGCCAACACTGAAGATTTTGGAACATATTGATTCAAGACAAATCTGTCGAAGAGAAGGAACTTGTAGAAGATGAGATTGAGAGGAATGTAGGGTTCTGGGAGGGGAGTAAGGAATAAGAAAATGTGAGAGATATAAAGGTAGACCAAGTTGATGAGTATGTATGAACCTGTGTGTGACACGCTGGCCAACTTAGAAACATGATGGCAGATAAAGGCCATATGACCCATCCAGTCTGCCCATACTCTGTAACACCTAATTCTTCCTGTTCCTAAGCGATCCCACATGCTTATCCCATGCCTTTTTAAATTCTGGAACAGTCCTAGACTCCACCGCCTCCACCGGGAGGTCATTCCATGCCTCCACCACCTTTTCTGTGAAATAGTACTTCCTTAGGTTACTCCTAAGCCTATTCCCTCTTATCTTTGTCACATGCCCCCTCATTCCAGAGCTCTCCTTGATTTGAAAAAGGCTCTCTTCTTGTACATAAATGCCCTTGAGATATTTAAACGTTTCTATCATGTCTCCTCTCTCCCTCCTCTCTTCCAGCATATACATGTTGAGGTTTTTTAAGCCTGTCCCTATAATTTTTGCATTCAACCTTGCAGTTACTCACAGTGGGGTGCTGTGCCACTATCTTCACCCCCCCCCCCCCCCACACACACACACACCTTGACATGTCAGATCTTTTTTTGTGGGTTGCCTGCAATAACTTGTTGGGAATATGGGGATTCAGGGCAAACTGTATTGAGGGTTACTAGATACTCTTGCCTTGCTGGAGGGGATGGCTGCTCTGGGGGTGCTATGTTGTTGGTACTCACATCAGGCTCTGAGGCGCTCCCTCGTGCACTGGATCAGTGCTGAATCCTCCCTCTGGATCCTCCAGTAACTGCGCCAGAGCGCTTCCAAGTCATGGTAGATGCCAAATCACCTGCAAAACACAAGTTGGTGGAGACAGGGTTCAGGTGGTGGCACTCGGTAGCTGCACATGTTTTGTTATGCCCCCTCAGACATCTTGTGATGGAAGCCAGATTGGGGGCTTGGTATGGGGTGTCAATCCCTGCATGGCCAGAGGTGCTACCTGGCATTAGGTGGGCAGGGGACTAGTGGATGGTTTGGGGACATCGGTACATGGGCATGGAAGTGGTAATAGGAAGTCAGTTCTGGCAGGTGTGACCTAGGGTAGAAAGGTCTGCATTGGTGAGCTGCTGCCACTGTTCATATATGTATGTATGTAGATGTGGACCAGCAGTTTAGAGCA
Source organism: Microcaecilia unicolor (assembly GCF_901765095.1). NCBI lineage: Eukaryota > Metazoa > Chordata > Amphibia > Gymnophiona > Siphonopidae > Microcaecilia > Microcaecilia unicolor. The sequence goes on along the minus strand of NC_044031.1, from coordinate 61,113,992 downwards.
TTAGCAGACATGGCTAATTACCCAGTTCCAGGCTTTGAACTTACATTCCAAAACAGAGAGGGATTTGTGGTGCCTGATGCTGCTCTTTCAAATCAGAACTGCAAATCCCATAAGTCCCCAGGATGAGGTGGTGATCAATCCAGGACTGCCCCAAAATGTCCAAGCCTGGAACTGAGTGACATGGCATCTCTGCAAAGGTGGGGGAGTGTCAGAGATGTGCCGGCATTTATTGCAGTCTTGGATAAGATTGGGAGGAGGCCTCTGGGCATGGGGGGGGGGGGGGCATGTGCGGGGGCATGTGTTGGAGTTTTCAGCAGGGGAGGGGGGGGTCTGATGTCCTTCCCACCAACTCAGTGCATGTAATACTAGCAAGATGTGGTGCTTCCACATGGCTGATGCTGGGTTCCTAGCAGCACTGCAGAAAGCTCACTGTACCAGGGTCCTCCTAATGAGCCTGTAGGCCCTCATGGCAACATTGTGTGGTGGAAGATGGTGATGCCTTTTCATTATTTCTCTCCTGTGCCGATAAGGAGCTAAAACTCGTCTGATGAGAAGTTGGGCTCTCTTCTCTTGGGCGTGGTTGAGGCAGTATGGAAAATACCCTTCCACATGCAGCACCATATACTGTATAGATGTGGTACACATGGAGGGGACATCCTGACATTGGCAGATGTTTTTTTCAGCGCAGGACCACTTTCATATGTAGATGTTTTTCGAGGGTTATTTTCCATTTGTGGACATGACTATCTGATGACGTCTATGTCAGTCTGCGATGCATCTTTAGTGTGGACAGTTATGGGGGGTATTTTCGAATATTGACAGACGTCTTTCTTGATTATCCATTATGCGTGTGTTTTTCTGGATGTTTTGAGATAGGCATTTATTTTTTTTTACTTGGACATCATATCAAAAATGCCCCTCCATGGCTTCATTCGTCACAAAAATGTAATTAGCAGAAATGAATCAGTCAGAGAAACTTTCTAAAAAGACCTATGTTCTTGTGCCTATTTTTAGCATTGTAAATGTTTACTTTTGGAGAAGGTTAAGGAAAAGTATGTTCCTGTAGCATTGCAGATGTTCCCACAGACCTGCTAGGCACATCTGGCTCTGCTGAGAATTTCAGTAGCTTACAATTCACTCAACAAACCTAGTATCCATGACAGCAGATAGCAATGTACAGTTAGCTCACAGCAACTGTTAAACTTTTTCTCCCCATCTGGATTAAAAGTTTGCATGTTATTAGAGTAGTACTTCAATACCTGCTGATACATGAAAATACAATAATGAGATGTATTTGGTACTTCACCATTTATGTACCTTTAACTAATCTGTTGTTCAGTTTCCTGCACAGAGAGAGGCCAATTCTTAAACTTCATAAACATTGACTGAAAATACAAACCAGTAAACTAGATCTTACTAAATGATGACCTGGAGATAAGTTTAGCTGTAACAAAGTTTCCGAACTGCATCATTGATGACTTGAGGAATTCTTGGAATAGTTATACTATACATTGCTACCACTCCGCAAACACCTGAGCAATTCGATACAGATTACTGGACCATAACTTTCCAGGAAATATATATTGGCACCTAACAAAATGAGTCAAAAAAGCAAATGGAATGCTATGACTTATTAGGAAAGGGATATAAAATAAGACAAAGAATATCATAATGCCTCTGTATCGCTCCATGGTGCGACTACACCTTGAGTATTGTGTGCAATTCTGGTTGCAGTGTTAGAAAAGGTTCAAAGAAGAGCAACCAAAATGATTAAGGGGATGGAACTCCTCTCATTTGAGGAAAGGCTTAAGAGGTTAGGACTCTTCAGCTTGGAAAAGAGATGGCTGAGGAGGGATATGAAAGAGGTCTACAAAATACTGAGTGCATAGACGGTCGGTAGCCAACTGTTTTGGGGAGGCTAAAGGGGGCGGAGCTTACCTCCGTCTCCGTGGAAGCGACATCACGTCACTGCCACGAGCGGAGCTTACCTCCGTACTCTCCATGGAAGCGACATCATGTCGCTGCCACGGAAGTAAAAAAGATAACACACGCGCATGGAGGACGGGCGGGCGGGCTGGGGGTCACAAAACGGAAGTCCACGATTGGGCAAGCCTCTTATACGGGGCGCCTATGACTGAGTGGTGTAGAAAGAGTAAACGTAAATCAATTTTTTATTCTTTCAAAAAGTACAAAGACTAGGGGACACTCAAGGAAGTTCCACGGTACTACTTTTAAAACACCCTTATAGATCCAAAATTATCCATCACTGCTTTTTAAAATTAAGGATGCTCTATTCCATTTGACACTTGTTTACTGTCTCAGCTCTTCGTATCCTTCTTCATTCTCTAGCACTCTCCAGCCTCGATCATTGCAACGCTTTACTTCAGGGAATCCCTACGGAAGACATGCAGCGACTACAACTAGTTCAAAATGTAGCCGTATGCCTCCTCACAGCAAGATCATGTCACTCCTCTCCTTCAAGAGGAACATTGGTTACCTGTCTCTTTCAGAATTCCATTTAAGCTACTCCTTCTGGTTCCCAAAGTTTACCATTCAGGTCAACCCCTGTAGTTATCCCAATATTTAAATCCATACCATCCACCCTAGACCCTTCATTCCTCCCAAGCACACTTACATCAGGTCCCCTCACTTTGTCAGCTTCATGTTTCTTCAGTACGTAAAGGGGTATTTAGTATAATAGGTCCACAACTCTGGAATGCCATTCCCTTGGCTCTTCGACTGGAAACTTCTCTACCAAGTTTCAAGGTACAACTTAAGGCCCACCTATTTAGGAAGGCCTTTGACTTCAATGTCCACTGGCCCGACATGCTGATTCATTCCTACATGATGGTGTCCTTTCTTCTCTTATATAACCTGCTCCTTAACCTCTTCTTTTTATGCTAGTTTCTTCTTTCCTGTCTTTAATGGAATTCTTTTTAGAACCTGTGTTCACTTACTAAATATAGTATTGTAAACTACTTCGATGGATCTCACGTATCAAGCCTGTAAATATTTTTCACTCAACGAATAGTTAAGCTTTGGAACTCAATGCTAGAGGTATCAGTGGTTAGTGTATCTAGGTTAAAAAAAGGTTTGGACTAATTCCTGGAGGAAAAGGCCATAGTCTGCTATTGAAATAGATGTGCTGTTGAAATAGCCACTGCTTGTCCCTGGTATTAGTAGAATGAATCTTGCTACTGTTTGGGATTCTGCTAGGTACTTGTGACCTGAACTTTCCACTGTTGGAAGCAGGCTAGATGGACCATTGATCTGACCCAGTATGGTTATTCTTGTGTTCTTATGTCTACATTCAATAGGTGGGCCAATGCTTAAACATATCTGCATATTTTTAATCACATCTTTAGCCACGTAATATCGGCACTTGCTCCACTTCCTCACTCCACCAATATTCACCACCCACATCACAAAATTCTCAAACAAATTTTAACAGTAGCACCAAACCAGCTGCAGCTTTATTAAACACTGTCACAACCATTTTAGTGATATTAACATTTAACAACCCAATCTTAATGGATAAGTTATCAATTTAAGTTAGGGCAGTTATTTATTCAGTCCCATTTATATGGATTAAGATAACTGGATTGCAGTTTGACTGTCACTGTTATCTGCATATTTTTAAGTCTCGCCCCTGGAATGGTTCCAGTCCCGCCCTCTTCTAACCACATGAGGTTTGGCAGTGCACTGAGATGCCAAACATTATCAATCAGTTGGCTCTAAATAATTTTTGGGCTGATATTCAAAGGGAAGTTATACATTCACCAGTGACTGGTGAATGTACAACTTTCCTATGAAGTGCGTTTTTGGTTCTTATGAGTGCAGTTCCATAACTGGGTGCCGCAACTTAAATGCCTTGAGGACAGGAGATAGGAAGTCTGTTCTAGAACAGAACCTAGGTGCCTAAGTTATTGAACAGTAGTGTAACCCAATACTGGTGGGCCTAATATTTAGGTGCCCATGAGCTCAATTCAGCAGTATTCTGTACATTACCTGCGTGAGTGGGAGCCCAGCATATATTCCACAAATGTTGCACCTATGTATACACCGCCTTGCAAATATGCACTATGCAAGTTGTCATGTATTTACAGAATAGTAGTATCAGGCTAAAATCAAAGTGAATGGGTGGCCTTTCAAATTATCAGGACAGAATGTTGCTTTCACTGTATAATACATATATTCTATGCTGCTGACTATAGATAACTGCATTGTATATACCTATTTTTTTTGTATATCAGTCTTTATTGAATTATAAAAATAAACATATCAATAATATTCCAAAATTATACCACAATCTTAATAAAGCCTAATAAAGTAAACAATGAAACAAGCTATACAACATTTTCTATTTTATAGGGTACAAAATAAATCCTTGATTTGGAGTAAAAGAAACTAAGATTTGTTACTGAGGGGGGAACGGGATTCCTTACACCCCCCCCCCCCCCACACACACACACACCATACAAACATAGTAAAAAAATAGGAAATCCACTTCTAATTATATTACCATACCCTCCAACACCCTCCCTTACCCACCCCAGCAGCAACTGTGTAATCACAACAATATCTCAATAATTCAACAACAGACTTTGTCCTCTCAGAGGCAAAGAGTTCCAAAAGGGAATAAACTAAAACAAAGGAACTTTTAATGCAAAAATAAAAGGTTTAAAACCAGGAAACTCACACACTGTGCTCACAAATGACCCTGTAAGTCATCCTCCAAAGATTAATTTTACTCCTAAGAATAATTGTACTTTAGAAGATGCTCCTAAAGACTCTTATGGCAGCCTATAATGTGCTTCCTGAATTCATTATAGCACACTGCTGAAAGCAAAAAACAAACATTAAGCACAGAATAAACACAACGTCACAAAGGTTTATAATGCCAATGGCCCAACTCATAATTAAAGTCTCAGGGTGCATTTTAAAAACTTCTGTGTTAACTGTTGGGTTTGTTCCCTGTATCTTCTCATCCATTAAATGCAAATTTCTCTATTTCACATTAACTGCACTGTCTGTAGATAACATAGCACAGTTAGCTACACCTATAGAGGTAGCATTAACTGTATCATATTTTCTGCTGCATTAACAGTAAACACAGTATCTAGCTGTGCATGAAATATAAGGCACAGTTTCCACCCATTCACTGCCCATTCTTTACCCCATTCCAACATAGCTGTTTCAAATTTAAAAAAAATATCTGAATCAGTTTTCAAAAGGAAATTTGAAAATAGATGTCAAGTCTGTGAGTAAAAAGCACCCCCAGACTGAATCAATGGCAAAGATCAAGTGCTGAAATTCCCACTATGGTCTTGAGTCACTGGCTTGAGTACTAACTGTGGCAGCTGAAGGTATCCATGAAGTGGTAACAACCACAAATACAGACCCTGAAGCAGCTTCCCGCTCTGAGCGCCTTATCCCGTGTGGTATTGAGGGGTCTTTTTACTAAAGCACACTGAAAAATGGCTTGCAGGTTTGGGGCGCCCGCTGATACATTTTTTAGTGCGCCTGTAAAAAAAGGCCTTTTTTGCCAAAAATCAAAATTGCCGTGCATTTATTTTGGGTCTGAGACCTTACCGCCAGCCATTGACCTAGTGGTAAAGAATCCAGGCAGTAATGACCTATGCGCATCAAATGCCATTACGCACGTCCAAAAATAAAAATATTTTCCAGACGCGCGTATCATATGCGCGCCAAAAATGAAATTACTGCAAGAGCCAAACGGTAGTCGGGCGGTAACTCCATTTTTGGCATGTGTTGAGCACGCGTAGACGTGTACGTGGCTTAGTAAAACGGCCCCTGAATTTGGTGGTTCTAATAGCGTCTTTGCTACACACTGTAGAGTTGAACAGTCCAGTGTTCTACCGAGTTGATTTTGTACCTACTTATGTAAGATATCCTTCTTGAGTGAGCAACCCCTGAGGCAGACGGCTGTTTCACGTCAAAACATGGTCCGTATCGGGTTTCATGAATGAAAGGTGCCCAATAAAAATTCATATATTATTCGTCGGGCTGGAATTGTCTTTTTGGTTCACCCCTATCCATGGATTGTTTTGCTTTATACGTAGGGGTTCCATTTCCATTTTTTAATTTATGGTCCATGTGGTATTCTATCCACGGGGAAAGAAAAAAACAAACTAAAAAATGTGTGGAAGTAAATGAACCTCCAATAAGCATTCTGAATCAGTCTTTTAGCTTTTATTCTTTCCAGTGGCTATTTTGCTTTCCCTTTCCATCCCCAACTCTCTGGGTAACAGTGTTATTGAATATCTTTGGGTTTCAGTCATGACAAGGACTACATTGCAATTTTCAGTTCTAGCATATGACTACAGCCAGTTCAAAGCAAGGTCAGGTAGTAATAAGAAGTGACAACCTCACAACCTGTACACTGGTAAAAACAGCAGTTGCAGAATTTCATGGACACTCATGTCTTTAGGCTTGTTGAATAGAATTTATAAGCAATGAAGAGCAGGACTGCCATCTGTACATTAAAGCAGGCAAAAACTAAAGATGAGAACATTATAAAGCAGATGTTTTTTTTCTTGTACTGTGGTCTTTCTACAGTTCTAGATTGAATTTGCATTGGTTATCTACAATACATGGTTGGGAACTCAAGCTCTCCTTTCCTTCCACTCCCTCCACCCCAAGGGCCACAATTCAGCCTGCCATGGTCAGTTTTTTTTTTTAAACATCTACCACTGCAGGTAAAAATGGTCTGTTCAGTGCCCGTATGTGGATAAATAAAAGCATTAGAGAAACTGTGTGCATTCGGGCGGTGAAAAAAGATGTGATGCTTGATGTTGGTTGAAGTATAGGAGCTAGGGAGCAGTTTTCAATGATTTACGTTTGTAAAAAGTGTTCTATCTGCTTTCATCTGCTATGTGAAAATTGTCCTCCCTCAGTGCATATAAGTGAAGTCATTGTTCTACAAATCAGATGCTTTTAGCCAAATTGAGGCACATTTGTGCACTGTCACCTGTATGTTTTTATAAAAGTAGGCTCCCACAAGTATCCCCAATAATGCACAAATATTCTGTCACCCTGAGGCAGGTGCAATTATGTGCATGTGTACTCTATGGGGTCCTTTTACTAAGCTGTGGTAAAAGGGGTCCTGTGCTAGTGTCAGCGTGTGTTTTTGATGAGTACTGAGGACCCTTTTACTGCAGCGGGTAAAGGCTGGCCAATTTTATGGAGGAGCCCTTACTACCACCACTGAGATGGCACTGCCTGATTACCGCTAGTTAAGTTCTGGCACATGCTAGGGGTGGGAACTACCGTCGGGCTCCTGCGGCAGCCCACTGGTAGTTCTGGATTGATACATGGTAAGCCTGCTACTTAGTAAAAGGGCCCCTATGTGTAGGAGTTTAGCACAGGATTCAGTAAACAGTGCTGAAAAATTTAGTGCTGGAAAGATCCGCACTGAACGACAGCCAGCATGGTTAAAAGGTGAAGTGAAAGAGGCTACTTCAGCCAAAAGAATGTCTGTTAAAAATTGGAAAAAAGGACCCAAATGAAGAAAATAAGAAGCAACATAAGCACTGGCAAGTCAGATGCAAAGCTTTGATAAAGAAGGATAAAAGAGAATATGAAGAGAAACTTGCCGCAGAGGCTAAAACTCACAGTAACAACTTTTTCAGGTACATCAAAAGCAGAAAGCCTGTGAGGGAATCCATGGGACTGTTGGACTATGAAGGAGCAAAAGGGGCAGAGAAACTGGATGAATTCTTTGCTTCTGTCTTTACAGAAGAAGATGTAAGAGATCTGCCTGTACTGTACATAGTTTTCAAGGGTGATGATGAAGAGGAACTGAAAGAAACCTCGGTGAACCTGGAAGATGTACTGAGCCAAATTGACAAATTAAAGAGTAGTAAATCACCTGGACCAGATGGCATACACCCAAGGGTACCCAAAGAACTCAAGCATGAATTGCAGATCTGCTATTAGTAATATGTAACATGTCATTAAAATCGTCCATAGTTCCTGAAGATTATAGGGTGGCAATGTAATGCCGATTTTTAAAAAGAGTTCAAGGGGTAATCCGGGAAATTACAGATCAGTAAATCTGACATCAGTACTGGGTAAAATAGTGGAAACTATTATAAAGAATAAAATTACAGAACACGTAGACAAACATGGTTTAATGGGACAGAGTTAGCATGGATTCAGCCAAGGGAAGTCTTGCCTCACCAATTTGCTTCATTTCTTTGAAGGCATGAATAAACATGTGGATAAAGGTGAGTCAGTTAATGCAGTGTATCTAGATTTTCAGAAAGCTTTTGATAAATTTCCTCATGAGAGACTCCTGAGAAAATTAAAGAGTCATGGAATAGGAGGCAAGGATCTGGTGTGGACTAGGTACTGGTTATTGGACAGAAAACAGAAGATAGGGTTAAATGATCATTTCTCTCATTGGAGGAGGGTGAACAGTGAAGTGCCGCAGGGATCTGTATTGAGACCAATGCTATTCAACATATTTATAAATGATATGGAAATCGGAATGACGAATGAAGTGATTAACTTTTCAGATGATCCAAAACTATTCAAGGTTGTTAAAACATATGCGGACTGTGAAGTATTGCAGGAAGACCATAGGAAATTGGAAGACTGGGCATCCAAATGGCAGATGAAATTTAATGTGGACAAATGTAAAGTGATGCACATTGTAAAGAATAATACAAATCATAGTTACCTGATGCTAGGGTCCAGTTTTCTATCGTGTAGACACAGGATCTAATAAGGGATACTGTGTCATGTCGTCTGCATAGTTAAAATGTCTTATTTTTGCTTGGTCAAGAGTGACACCCAGAGACTGCATTAATAAGTTGAAGAGGGAAGGGGAGAGAGGAGAACCCTAAGAAGGGTTCCAGCTGTTGGAGAGAGCACAGTTTTTCCTAACAGTATACAGCAAAAGGTTAGAAAATCTTGAAACGAGGACAACACTGAACCTTAAACACCAAAGTGATTCAGAATTTGGGTCATCAGTTCAAAGTCAACCAAACTGAATGCTCTGCTTGTAAAATTGAATTACGATTGCACAGTAACCTTTACAGAATAGCTCTTTAGCTTCTGCTATCAAAGCCACCCCCACTATTCCTGAACCCAGATTGGGAGGCGTGCAAGATGTCAGATTTTTGTAAATAGTAGTCCAGTTGTTCAGCCACATAGCCCTCCATGATTTTGACAGAGGGGTGGACACAATGGGCCGATAGTTGCTCACATCAGACATGCTCAATTTAGGAATTTTAGGTATAGGTGTAAGGACAATGTTTCCTTCATTAGGGGGGAATTTTCCAGAGAATAAATAAAAACTGAGACAGTTGAATAAGGGCTGCATTCTTGTATCCCATTGTTATCCAAAAACAAGTTTCAGTTCATGGTACCTACTAGCAGTTAGGGGGGACTTTTATATATGGCACATAAAAGAATTGGTGCCAAAAAATGTGCTTAGTGCTGTTCTATAAACCTCACCTGTACCTGCAACTAAATTTAGTCGCAATCATTTTCCCCAACTAAGGGGCACATTTACTAAGCCGCGTAAGGCTCTAACCTCGTCAAATGCACGGCAAAATGGAGTTACCGCCCAGCTACTGTTTGACTTGCGGTAATTTCATTTTTGGTGTGCAGCCGATATGCACGCCAAGTGGCATTTGGCAAACATAGGTCATTACCACCTGGTTACCACGTGAGACTTTACCGCTAGGTCAATGGCTGGTGGTAAGGTCGCAGACCCAAAATTGATGTGTGGCAATTTTGATTTTGCCCACATCCATTTTCGGCAAAAATAAAGGCCTTTTTTTACAGGTGTGCTGAAAGATGGATCGGCCTACACTACCGCAAGCCATTTTTCAGTTCACCTTTGTAAAAGGACCCCTAAAACCTGATGTAAAGGCACACAACAAATTTAGGTGCAGATCGGGCATATTCTATAACACTGCATACATTTTAGGAATTCCCACAACCCGTCCATGCCCCTCCCTTGGCCATGCCTCCTTTTGAGATCCGCACAGTCCGATTTACATGTATTGCTTTATAGAATACTCTTAGCAAGCTATAACCTAATTAGTCCCAATTAGTACCGACAATTGCTTATTAGCATCCAATTATCAACGCCGATTGGCTTGCTTCCCAATTAAGTTTCATGCATAAATTGGCAATCAGGCACATTTTCAAAGCACTTAGCCTCCCAAAGTTCCATAGAAACCTATGGAACTTAGCCTCCCAAAGTGCTTTGAAAATATGCCTCTAAGTGTACCAATTTGTGCGGGGAACTCTAGACACCATATATAGAATCTGGGGTTAATGTGGAAGCACAAAGGGGTCCTTGTACAAAGGTGCAGTAAAAACTGGCCTTAGCATAGCCTTACATGGGTTTTTCCTGCATGCTAAGGCCATTTTTACCACAGCCGTAAAAATGTTTTTCTTCAATTATTTTCATAAATGGCCACGTGCTAATGTTGTTATTAGCATGTGGCCATGTTTAGAAAATTATTGGATGAGTACCTACCACCACTGTTTTGTAGGCGTAAGGGCTCCCGCATTATCCTTGCGCTAACCAGTTAGTCTGCAGTAAAGTAGATGCCCTAACTAGTTAGCGAGGAATGCCCACTCTCTACCCCTGACACACCCCTCAGGAAAAAAGTTTTAAAATTATTTAGCATGCAGTTAGCATATGCAAATGCAAAAAATACTATGTGTCACTTTAGTGCGTCCCGCGGTAGTCCATTTTTGCTGCATTAGGCACTTTCTGCTTCCTCACCAGCGGGCCAGGGCAGGCAGTGAAGATGAATTACTGTGGCTGCCGGGATGCCTCTGAGGTAGACCGGGGAGGGACGGGGATTAAGAGAAGGGGCAAATGCTAGGCCGCTGGAGAGCAAGAGAGGGGAGGCACTGCTGCTGGATGGACCTAGGCCCACTCATAGCTACATAACTGCTGCAAACAGTGTTAAAATGTTTTGTGGTAGCTTGGCCATCAGTGAGTGTAGCATGGGGGTGGAAATATTTACCAGCTAGGGTATTCGCATTAGTGCACACCAGCTGGTTAATACAGTTAACCAGGAGCACTTAGAGGTCCTTTTACTAAATGCTAGTGTGCCCTTACTGCAGCTTAAAATGGCTTATCACAGGATACACTCAGACATCCTGTGGTAGATTTTGAATCTGCATACACAAACTATGCGCTGCATTTTTTTTTATTAGAGTGGAGGGGCTGTGTCTGGGGGGATGGGGAGTGGGTGTGAACTAACTGCTTAGTGCAGGATTAGAACGTGAGTCCTTCCCACGTACAAAATAGGTGGCAGTAAGTTCTCATATGCTAATATTTTATAATGAAACTTAAGTCAAGAAAATCCAGATTGTGATAAGTAAGAAGGTGTCCTATCTGGTGTAGGCCACCAGAGGGCACTAGCAGCAGAAGAAGTGGAGGGTGCTAGGACCGGGGAGAGCCCTGGGATGTCCACAGGTGTGGGAGGTTATGGGCTGGGTCCTGTGTAGCTAATTAACCACTTTATACCCCACCTGAGTTGTGAAAGGAAGTGAAGTGAGCTAGCAGCAGAAGAAGAGAGAGCCCCTGGAAGATAGGGGCTAACCCTATGGACTTGTGGTGGACTGTCTGTCCAAAGAGAAGCAGGCTGCAAAGCCTGGGGTTGAGAGTCCCCAAAGTATTGGTGTAGTACTGAGCCTATGTATCTGTGTGGGGAGGCTCAGTGTGAAGATCTATGAAAGCATAAAGTATTAAGCTGGAAGAAGTGTGCCCAGGGGCTGGAATAAAGAGTTGCCTGAGAAATATGCAGTTGGTGAGACCTGTTTAATTTGCTTAGTGGGAACCAGGTCACCCTGAGCTAGAAGGGGTAGCACACTAATTTGCATCTGATATGCATATTGAGAACCAGGTCACCCTGAGTGAGAAGGGCATATATGAATAAGTTCTATAAATTCTTCTTATATAATTAAGGGGCCCTTTTACTAAGCCACTTAAGCATCTACGCCCCCAATGCCCGACAAAATGGAGTTACCGCATGGCTCTTGTGGTAATTTCATTTTTGGTGCATGTCTGATATGCATGGCTGAAAAATAATTTTTATTTTTGGATGCATGTATTGGATGCGTGCCAAGTGGCATTTAACGTGTAGATCATTACTGCCTCATTACTGCGTGAGACTTTTACCGCTAGGTCAACGGCTGGTGGTAGGGTTACAGACCCAAAATGGATGCACTGTAATTTTGATTTTGCCATACGTCCATTTTCAGCAAAAAGTTTAAAAGGCCTTTTTTACAGGCACACTGAAAAATGGATCAGCGCGTGCCCAAAACCTGTGCCTACACTACCGCATTTTTCAGCGCACCTTAGTAAAAGGACTCCTAAGATAAGGACTTCAGCAGTGTCACCCTGTGGTTTCAAACTTTTCCACAACGATTTACATACCAGCATCATCATTGGTCCATACCTCTCTCCATCCTAAATCATAAAGACTTTCTTCTTACACAATTTATACAGTACAACTCTTCAGTAAAACTACTTTGTACTCATTCTGGGCCCATTTTACCAAGCTGCAACAAAAGGGGGCCTGCGCTGGCATCAGCGTGTGTTTTTAATGCGTGCCGAGGCCCCCTTTTACCGCAGCGGCTAAAAGAGAAGCCTTTCTTTCCTGCAGGAAATGGCTGTGTGGCAAGTAAAGCAATTGCCAGGCAGCCAATTTGGGGGGGGGAGGAGCCCTTACCGCCACCCATTGAGATGGTGGTAAGGGCTCCTGCGCTAACCCGGAGGTAACCGGGCAGCATGCAGCACTGCCCGATTACCGCTGGGTACACCCCGGATATGACGGGGCGCTAGGGTTGGGACTTACTGCCGGGCTGCTGTGCTAGCCCATTGGTACTTCCTGTTTAACTTAGTAAAAAGGGCCCTCTATTTGTAAGGAAAAAAACTTGAAAAATACCTACAATACTGCTGCGTTAGAAATGCATGTGGTGCGTGGAAAAGGTCTGCGTTAAAACATGTTAAGTCTATTTTCTGACTCAGCTTGGTAAAAAGGGCTTTTAGTGTCACTCTACCAAAACCCTCATCCACACACTTGTCACCTCTCGTTTAGACTACTGCAATCTGCTTCTTGCTGGCCGCCCACTTAGTCACCTCTCCCCTCTCCAGTTGGTTCAAAACTCTGCTGCCCGTCTCCTCTTCTGCCAGGGTCGCTTTACTCATACTACCCCTCTCAGGTCGCTTCACTGGCTCCATATCCATTTTCGTATCCTGTTTAAACTTCTTCTACTAACCTATAAATGTATTCACTCTGCTGCTCCCCAGTATCTCTCCACACTCGTCCTTCCCTACTCCCCTTCTCGTGCGCTCCGTTCCATGGATAAATCCTTCTTAACTGTTCCCTTCTCCACTACTGCCAACTCCAGACTTTGCTCCTTCTGTCTCGCTGCACCCTACGCCTGGAATAAACTTCCTGAGCCCCTACGTCTTGCCCCATTTTTGACCATCTTTAAATCTAGATTGAAAGTCCACCTCTTCAACATTGCTTTTGACTTGTAACCACTTGTACCTCTCGCTTCTACCTACCCTCCTCTCCTCTTTCCTCTACACATTAATTGATTTGCTTACTTTATTATTTTTGTCTATTAGATTGTAAGCTCTTTGAGCAGGGACTGTCTTTCTTCTATGTTTGTGCAGCACTGCGTATGCTTTGTAGCGCTATATAAATGCTAAATAGTAGTAGTAGTAGTCATCTGCTAAGAGGCAAAGTTTTCCTTCTGATGCCTCTGGCCCCAGGACTGATTCCTAAGACACTCCACTGATCATCCTTGTTTCTGCTGATCGAACTCCATTTACAATCAGCCTCTGTTGTCTCTCAATCAGTTTCAAATCCAGTCTATGTTTGTGCAGCGACCCCCAGGCTCCTTAATTTAGGTATTAATCTACTAAGCAGCACAGTATCAAATGCTTTGCTGAAATCCAAATAAGCCACATCCAGTGCAGGCATGTGATCTAACTCTCTAATCACACAGTCAAAGGGATTGATCAGATTTGCCTAACATGTGTTCCATCTGGTAAAAACAATTCTGCCTCACGGCTTACAACCTGCTGGATTCTAGATACGTAGCCTTTCCTCAGGCAGCGTCTTCTTAATTTTTTCACATCACGTAAGACTAATCAGCTTGCAATTTCCAAGTACATTAACACTATAACTAGAAGTCCTAACAGAAACACAGTTGCTGACATGACTGGGTTTTTCAATTAGGCTAGGTAGTACTTTTCTGGTACAACAAAGGAAGAGATACTGAGTGTGAATTCAGTAGGGATCTTGTATGTTTATTTGTCTAAAATGGTGGAATAATAGAAAAGAGATGAGAAAAAAAAATATCTCCCACATCAGAAGTAATTTTCAAGCAGGAATTTATTTACTTATGTTTAAATTTATTTATTGAATTTTTATATAACAAGTCAAACATTACTTGTTCAGAAATACAGAGTCACATATTTTACAGGTAATTAATACAATATTAACAGACTTAATCATAAATCTGAAATTAAGTTATTCTCTCTTTCTTAGACCACAATAATAATTGAGGGAGGCGATAGGTATATAAGGAGAATTATCAACATATTTTACAATATTTCGACTTAACCTGCTTACCTATAGTTTTTCTTAGCTGAAAGTTGTTACTTCTCCTAAAGGACTGCTTAGGTTTTTCTGGTCCAAGAAAGCCTGTAGCTGAGATGGTTCTAGGAAAACGTACTTATTCCCCAAATATGTAATTCTACATTTACAAGGGTAAGCCAACATAAATGTGGCTCCCATACTTCTTATCTCATTTTGCAAACTCAAAAACTTCTTCCTTCTTTCTTGCGTAGGCCTAGCAACATCTGGGTAAATCCATACTTTTTGACCATGAAACAATTTAGAAATGTTTTTAAAGTATAACTTTAACACATGATTTAAATCTTGCTCAAAAACAAATTGGGCAATCAAAGTTCCACGCTCTCTAATCTCAGAAGTAGAATTTTCCAAGAAATCAGTCAAATTTTGAGGTTCTAATTCCTTTTGACCTATAGTGACCAGATTTTATTTACTTATTTGGAGTCCTTTTCCTAAGGTGTGCTGAAAATGACTTGAGGTAGTGTAGGCGTGGGTTTTGGGCATGCGCTGATACATTTTTCAGCACGCCTGTAAAAAAAGGTGTTTTTTTACATTTTTGCTGAAAATGGACGTGCGACAAGATCAAAATTGCTGCATGTCTATTTTGTGTCTGCAACCTTACCACCAGCCATTGACCTGGCGGTAAAGACTCACACAGTAACCGGGCGGTAATGACCTATGCACGTCAAATGCCACTTGGTGTGTGTCCAAAAATAAAAATTAATTTTCAGACGTGCATATCGGACGTGCGCCAAAAATGAAATTACTGCAATAGCCATGGGGTAGCCGGGCGGTAACCCCATTTTGGCACACATTGGGTATGCATAGACGCTTACGTGGCTTAATAAAAGGGCCCCTAAGCTTTTTAAACCTGCATTTCTGAAGAAAATCACCCATGGCAGTGATGTCCTATATCTGACTATTGAGACATATTACTAATAATGGAAGCAGGGATAACTCAGGAGAGCATTTCTTTCAAGATTAATTTAGACTATTGGTTCAATTATTGATTTTCAGTAAGGTAGACTATTGTAACTTTGTATATTTATGGATTTCTTGAGCCCTACTGAAGAGACTTCAAACAGTTCGAAACGTTACAGTATGCCGGATTTTTAATTAAAAAAAAATCACCTTAAATTATGCTTTTAAATTGGCTTCCAGTGGAAGCCAGAATGCAGTTCAAATTTGGCTGATTGGTTTTTAAAATCTTAATTGATCTAGCAGCTCAATATATGTGCCATCTTATATGCTGGTCATCTGCCTGTAAATTTTATAATGTTCGTAATCCGGTGTCTTTATTGTTTCCGAGTCCCAGAGGGATTACATCAAAAAAGACTTTTAGATCTTTATTTGCCTATCATGCAGCAAGTGTTTGGCCTTTACTTTCGCCTAAAATTCAAGTTTTGTAAGGCTTAGGTACTTTTAAAACCAGTTTTATTACGCAAATATGTTTCTGATAGATAAAAATGCTTAATTGATTGTGGTTGCTTCCTAGAGTATTGGTCTAGTTAATTTCTTATGGTGTTACCCACTTTGAACTGTTTGTTGGTTATAGCAGGCTATAAAAGCTATAACTGTAACTGGGTAAGGTGGTTAATTGAAGGAGCAGGCCTAATGGTTAGAGCACTGGAGTATGAACCAGCAAAGCCCAGTTTAAATCCCATTGTTGTTCCTTGTGATCTTGGGCAAGTTACTTAGGAGCCCTTTTATTAAGCTGAGGTAGGGCTACCGCATGGGTAGCACATGCCAAATCGACCCTACCACTGGGGTAGAGCGGGCGTCTGGCGATAGTTCTGAAGTTGATGCGTACGCAGTTTCCTGTGGTAGAAAATAATTTTCTATTTTTCTTTTTTTTAAATATAATTTTATCAATAATTCAAAAGTTAATCAAGCAAAAGAATACTTATACAGAAAATTATGATATAACATTCAACATATTTCAAAATTAAATAAGACAAAAGAAAAAGGAAAAAATTATATGCCAATCATAGTCAAGTCTACATTTGAGATCTAAGATTACGATCAATGGAAATTCTATTTTAAAAAGGAGTGGCGTGGAGGAGTTGCCTAGTGGTTAGAGCACAGGTCTTGCAATCCAGAGGTGGCCAGTTCAGATCCCACTATTGCTTCTTGTGATCTTGGCCCTCCATTGCTTCAGGTACAAGCTTAGATTGTGAGCCCTCCTGCAAGAGAGAAATATCCAGTGTACCTGAATGTAACTCACCTACTACTGAAAAAGGTGTGAGCAACATCTAAATAAATAATAATAAATAAATAATGATAAAGGTTAATGGCAGTGCCTGAGCCCTAGCTGTACATCTGAATGAACTGCTAAACAGTACAAACAATGACAGTAAATGTACAACTTAATGGAAGAAACTCCTTTAGCAAAAAGTAAATTTTCATGGGAAGATCATTTCCTGTAGAAGTTTAGTTGCATTCTCTTTAATGAGCTGCTGTGGTGCAAAATTATACAGTGCATTTCATTGAGAGATTTTCTGAAAACAAGTGTGCAAAGGCAACTTCTGGAGGTGTAGTTGTTGTTGTTTTTTTTTTGTTTTGCGTTCTTATGGATAAAAGGCCCAATTTCAAGCTATTGCAGCAGACCTTAGAGAGCCCACATGGCCTGAATCAGAGGCCCTCCCATGGGTGCCTCCTCTCTAGGGTCTGCCAGAGACCTCACCCCCACATGTTTTTAAAAAAAGATACCCTGAGCTCCCTTGGAAGGGGAGAAACCTCAAGCAGCTGGTTATGTAGTGTGACCCACCACAGCAATACCTCTAGCTCTGGGGTGAGGCATTAATGAAAAAAGTTATTTCTAGAAACCCTGCACCTACCAAACACAAATCTGCGACTTACCCCCTATCCCCACATTCCCCATAGGATCCCATCACATTAGGGGTCTGGGGATGTTGGGACAGCAAACTCTAACCTGTAGCAGTAGTTGTGCAAAACTATCACTAGGGGTCAAGCAGTGCCATTTGAACAGCAGCAGCAGCTAGGCAGGAGTAAATGGTCAGGGATTGTTCTTGCCTCAAATAACCCCTGGACATGAGTCATGGCTCCAGGGGGGAGGGGACGAGGGGCAGGACCATCCTCACATTCATGGAAGCCTGGGGCAGGGCTTCAGAGAGTAACCTTTTATATTAATGCTTACCTCAGGAATATTACCTTAGGAATGTACAAGAATATTACCTCAGGAATGTACCAGAGCCTTTTTGAAATGAAGGAAAACTCACGTATGAGAGAGCATACCTGAAATTAAACATGACCAAAACCGAACTTCTCATTTTTCCCCCCAAACCCACCTCCCCACTCCCCCCGTTTTCTATTTCTGTGATGGCTCTCTCATTCTCCCTGTCTCCTCGGCTCGAAACCTTGGGGTCATCTTTGACTCTTCTCTCTCCTTCTCTGCTCACATCCAGCAGACCGCCAAGACCTGTCATTTCTTTCTTTACAACATCCTTAAAATCCACCCCTTTCTTTCCGAGCACTCTACCAAAACCCTCATCCACACTCTTGTCACCTCTCGTTTAGACTACTGCAATCTGCTTCTTGCTGGCCTCCCACTTAGTCACCTCTCCCCTCTCCAATCGGTTCAAAACTCTGCTGCCCGTCTCGTCTTCCGCCAGGGTCACTTTACTCATACTACCCCTCTCCTCAAGTCGCTTCACTGGCTCCCTATCCGTTTTCGCATCCTGTTCAAACTTCTTCTACTAACCTATAAATGTACTCACTCTGCTGCTCCCCAGTATCTCTCCACACTCGTCCTTCCCTACACCCCTTCCCGTGCACTCCTCTCCATAGATAAATCCTTCTTATCTGTTCCCTTCTCCACTACTGCCAACTCCAGACTTCGCGCCTTCTGTCTCACTGCACCCT
This sequence comes from Microcaecilia unicolor, assembly GCF_901765095.1. Lineage (NCBI taxonomy): Eukaryota > Metazoa > Chordata > Amphibia > Gymnophiona > Siphonopidae > Microcaecilia > Microcaecilia unicolor. The sequence continues at coordinate 61,095,459 of NC_044031.1, read as the reverse complement.
ACGCCTGGAATAAACTTCCTGAGCCCCTACGTCTTGCACCATCCTTGGCCACCTTTAAATCTAGACTGAAAGCCCACCTCTTTAACATTGCTTTTGACTCGTAACCACTTGTAACCACCTGCCTCCACCTACCCTCCTCCTTCCTGTACACAATAATTGATTTGATTTGCTTACTTTATTTTTTGTCTATTAGATTGTAAGCTCTTTGAGCAGGGACTGTCTTTCTTCTATGTTTGTGCAGCGCTGCGTATGCCTTGTAGCGCTATAGAAATGCTAAATAGTAGTAGTAGTAGAGCATATGATGAAGTTAAGAGGAAATAGGCTTAGGAGGAATCTAAGAAAATACTCTTTCACAGAAAGGGTGGTGCATTCGTAGAATGGCCTCCCGGTGGAGGACATAAACTACTACTACTACTACTACTAATCAGGGGCATAGCCAGACCTCAGTGGGAGGGGGTCCAGAGCCCAAGGTGGGGGAGCACATTTTAGTCCTCCTCCCCCAGCCACAGATCCCCCCCCCGCCACTTACGACCCTCCCCCGCCACTTCTGACCCCCCCCCTGCCGCCGCCACCACCACCACAAGGTATCTTTGCTGGCAGGGGTCCCCAACCCCCGCCAGCCGAAGTCTTCAGCGCCGGTCTCCGGTGCGTTCTCTGATCTGTGCTGCTGTCTTCTTGAGTCCTGATGTCCTGCACGTTCCTTTAAGTGAGCATGCTCAGTTTCACATAAAGGAATGTGCAGGGGCACCACGTTCGCTGATCTGTGTTTTCTTCCTCCTCAGGAGGAAGAAAACACAGATCAGCGAACGCGGCACACCTGCATGTTCCTTTCAGTGAAAATCAGCATGCTCAGTTTCACTTAAAGGAACGTGCAGGAAGTCAGGACTCAAGAAGACAGCAGCACAGATCAGAGAACGCACCAGAGACCGGCGCTGAAGAAAAAGGTCTGCTGCCGTTCTACAAAATAGGACTCTTAAAAAAATATTTTAACACGTCGTAGCCAGGGTTGTGCAAAGTTCCTGATTAGGGCAATGTGAAGAAGTTCTATCAAAATTCCCCACTCCCTATGCAAATGACCCAGAAATTCTTTCACATTCAATTGTTATATTTTGCAAAAGTGGATTGTAACTTCCAAATCATTTTCAAGGGTAAATATATGAGACAACAGAGGTAAATTGACAAGAATTCTAATAAATGAATGAATGAATCCTTGTGGTGAACTTCCTTAGTGTCAAGATTTTTCGACACTGGAAAACCAGATGCTGTCACTCCAGCTTTGTTTATATAAAGAGAACTTGGCAAGGCTTCAACCTAGCAGCAAGGACAACAGTATGACAGTGTGGAGAGATTTTTAGAAAGATGGAAATAGCTGAAGGGTCAGAAAGGGCACTGATTGCAAAGCTGGAAATGAGTGTGGAATGACTCTTACAGAGTGGGAATCAATTGGATCAAGGTACAATTTATGCAGCTGTGCAAAGAAAAAGAAACAAGTAGAAAGAAATGGTCATTCTTATGACAAGGTTTTACTTTAGTGCTCTTTGCAAAACTCCTCTGCCTTCCGGCTGAAGAGGAAGGACTGAGGAAAAATTAAATACGGTTGGTACTTCTATTGTAGATGTTCATAAATTAAATAATTAATTATTACTTTAAGAAGTTTAGGGGCCTTTTTACTAAAGGGCATTAAGCCCATCCGTACATTATTTCATTTTTCAAAATATTTTTTTGTTACATTTGTACCCTGCGCTTTCCCACTCATGGCAGGCTCAATGCGGTTTACATATACAGGTACTTATTTGTACTTGGGGCAATGGAGGGTTAAGTGACTTGCCCAGAGTCCCAAGGAGCTGCCTGTGCCTGAGGTGGGAATCAAACTCAGTTCCACAGGACCAGAGTCCACCACCCTAACCACTAGGCCACTCCTCCACTCAGGGGTGTGGGATGGGTGGAGAGTGGGTGTGGAAGTGTTAGCCAGGTAGCAGGTTGTACCTACCATGTGCTAATTGGCTAACTTGCTGTTAATGCAGGAGCATTTAGAGGCCATTTTACTAAATCGCGTAAGCGTCTATGTGCGCCCAATGTGTGCCAAAATGAAGTTACCGCGTGGCTCTTTCAGAAATGTCATTTTTCGCACGCATCCAATACATGCATCTGAAAAATATTTTTTATTTTCGGGCATGCCAAGTGCCATTTGCCGGGCATAGGTCATTACCGCCCGGTTACTGTGTGAGTCTTTACCGCCAGGTCAATTGCCGCACGTCCATTTTCGGAAAAAAAAAGGCCTTTTTTACAAGCTTGCTAAAAAAATGGATCAGCGTGCGCCCAAAACCCGCGCCTATGCTACCGTAAGCCATTTTTCAACGCGCCTTAGCAAAAGGACCCCTTAGCGCCTCCTAAATAGGAGGCAATAACAGGGGAAATCTATATATTGTGAAAAATGATGAGGCTATTGTGATGATGAAGCTCCCACCTCAGGATCCCAGGTCCCTCTTTCACTCAGGGTGAGCTGGCTCTCAATATGCAGATTTTATGCAAATCACTCTACTACCCTTTTCTGCTCAGGGTGACCTGCTTCTCAAAAGGCAAACATAGTCAGGTCTCACCAATCAGGCTATTTCCATACACAACTTTATTCCAGCTTCTGGGGCACACTTCTTTTAGCTTAAAACACTTTCACAAGCTTAAACAGTTCTTCCAGCTTAACCATTTCATTTCTTCCTACTCAGTGCAATCTTCCATTTTAAACAGTTCTTCTTGCACAGTTCAATGTCCCTAGATTTCTTCCCCCTGAGCCCTCTCACACAGGCATTTGGGCTCAGTACTAACTCAGTCCCTGGACACACAGTCCCTCCTTGTAGCACACAGCTCTAGACACAGTCTTTTCATCTTGGACCCACAGTCCCTCTTCACTGGTCTAGACACACAGCCTTTTCCTCTGGGACACACAGTACCTCTTCACTGCCCTAGACACACAGTCTTTTCAGCTGGGACACATAGTACCTCCTTGAACACATAGTTCTTATTCTTGATACTCCAGGGCCTTCTTACCCCAGCCAGCTTCCTTCCTGGAAACACCCAGTTCTACCACCAGTCCAAAGGGCACAGCCAGTACTTCTCATGGGGATTCCTCTGCTTCTTTTACCAGCTCTCTTCTCCAGCTCTTAACTCAGGTGGAGTATAAGTGGTTAATAGCCAAACAGGACCCAGCCCATAACCTGCTGCACCTGTTTCCACCTCCAGGACTCTCCCCGGTCCTAGCGACCTCCATCTATCCTCCAGGACTCTCCCTGGTCCTAGCGACCTCCAGCTATCCTCCAGGACTCGCCCCAGGTCCTAGTGACCTCCAGCTATACCTCCCCTTTCTGGCTCCCTTCAGCGACTCACCCAGCCCTTTTCCCTGGACATTTTAGGGGGACTACGCCCTCTAGGGGCCTAACCAGGGTAGGATAGCCTCTTCCTTATCACAATATGGCACCGAACGCTAGGTGCTACTTCGGCACTGAATTTTTAGTACAGAAAAGCATCGGAGAGGCAGCCGCAGTAAAGAGAAGAGATGGGTGCTGGCAGTAGGGCAGTGTATGGGAATCGTGCCCATCGTCACCGGCTTTCGGAACATGAAGAAAGAAGATAAACTCAGGGAATAGGGTGGAGGAAGGAAGGATGAGATACCGCTCCAAAAGAGTACTATCTGAGGCCCCCGCACCTGGGTGTAACTCCTTGTACCTAAAGCTGGATGCTGATCCAGGTGCTACACGCTATTCCATATAGAGCACTGATCCCAGAACACCCATTATACAATACCTTTCAGCTTCAAAGTTTTAACGCCATTTACTGAATCCAGCCCCCTGTGCTCCTGTATTAACTTGGAACAGGTACTGTGCATTAATCCAAATGTTAACACACAACCTGCAATAAAAAATTGTGGGAACACCCCCTTCTTGAAGCAGCATTAGTTTTGGCCTTGTTGCACGTTAAAATTTAGCATTATTGCGCATTAGGCCCAAAACTTACTGCCACCTGCCTGATATTTAACTGTGTCTATCAGCATTTCGGCAAAACACTGGCCACAAGGGTGAAAATGAAACTGGGGTCTCCATTGAAGCATGGTGTGTTGCATCCTGAGGCTGGGGTACTGGGGGAGTCAGAGGCTAGACTGCTGGGAAGGCCCCTGAAGGACTTGGCACCACTGAAGCTGTGGTATGTATTGTGGTCAGCTCCGCACAAACCCCCTGAAGGGTTCCTATCAGTTGTTGTAATTGAGCCTGCAGTTATTGGAGCACCTGGGCTATTTCCTAGAGGAACTAAAGAAGCAGTTTGTCTGCTGAGCTCATGGCTTTGGTAAACAGTCACAGTAGGGGAAGGTCAGCTCTTGGGCTCTTAAAATTTGGAAGGACTGGCTGGCACATGACTGGAACAGCCTAGTGGTGGCTCTTGAAAGAGCCCTTGGGGGCACCCTGATAAGTCAGGGTAGATAGTGGCTCTTAAGAGAGCTCTTTGGGCCTGGCCTGATGAAGTCAAGGCCAGGGAGTAGCTGGAGCACCAAGGTTGGAGGCAGGAACAAGCAGGGCTAGAAGAGTGGAACAAGCAGGGCTGGCAGCAGGATCTGGCTAGGCAACAAACACTGGAGAAGCACAACTCTAGAAGCCTGTTGCCAAAGCACTGGTGGAGTGTGTAGAGCACTTCCTTAAATATCCCTTAGCCAGGAAATGATCTCATTTGTCAACGCCCCATCTAGGGCTGTAAAAGGGAAGTGCAGCAACCATGAAGTAAAGACTCACAGAGCTGCAGAACTCTAGTAGTTTCCTGAACCTGAACCAGATGAGGTGTGTGACAGTTTCACATATATATTCTGATATATGTCGTCATTTGCTCATTTCTGAAGAAGAAGGTATTGCCTTCGAAAGCTAATTGTCATGTCCCCTACCTCAACGCAAGCAGCGTCCTCGGACTGCGCAGGGTCCTGTCGATATGCACACTTGACTGGCACAGCCCTGAGCCATGTGTGTGTAGTTCTTCTCTGGCTGCAGGCACCTTGATTGCTTTGCTTCCATGCACCTGAGTGTGCTCTCTCTCTCTGCCTGGCTTCCCTTGCTTCTCTCCTATTGGTCTTCCGGTTCCTCCTTCCCTTGCTCTTGTCCTATGGCTGTGCTCCTTCTCCCTGCTGGTCCCTGCTGATGTCAGATGCCAGCACTTTATCAGCTGAGCTCTTCCTGGACTCCATGCTTCAGCTTCTACTTTGGTAGGTGTTACTTGCTCAGTAGTTTGCTTCTTCTCTACTTTGTGCCTTGTTGCAGACTTTGCCTGTACCTGGATTACTCTCTTGCCTGCTGCCTGCCTACTGACTTTGCCTGTACCTGGATTACTCTCTTGCCTGCTGCCTGCCTACTGACTTTGCCTGTACCTGGATTACTCTCTTGACCTGCTGCCTACCTATTGACTTACCTGTACCTGGATTACTCTCTTGACCGGCTGCCTGCCTATTGATTTTGCCTGTACCTGGATTACTCTCTTGACCGGCTGCCTGCCTATTGATTTTACCTCTGCCTGGATTACTCTCTTGACCTGCTGCCTGCCTGGCCGATACGTTCACCACCCCGCTTCCAACTCCGTCTCATAAGTCCTGCAGGCTGCCCGCACCTAGGGGCTCAACCTCTGGGGAACGGCGGTCAGCGCAAGTGAAACCTGGGGTTGTCTGGCCGCCAAGTAGAACCTGGTCCGAGTACCGGGCTCAGCAGCGCTTTACTTGGTACAAGAACTCACAAGTCTGCAACTAATAAAAATGTATTAACTTAGTCCAATAAAAAAGGTATCATCTTATTTTCTTTGTTTTATTTCTATTTTTTTTATGTTGCTTGCTGATCTAAGAGCATCTTTGTAAAAAATGTATAGGTCAGAGGGAAATACCTGTGTAATTTGCTCTGTTTGGAAAAGAACAGATTCAAAAAGACATGCATCACTTGAAAGTCTTTCCATGCAAGTGCTGATCAGTACACATACATGTTGGCGTACTGTGCTGATTTCTGCAACCTAACATGTGTAAGTACTAAGCATGCCGCTAACACACACAAGCACCCTATTTCCACAGACTATACATAGAAACTAATACAGGAGCCAAGCTTGAAGTCAAATGTGACCATTTCTAGGAAAAGGTGACGAAAGTAGCGGAACCAAAATGTTGAGAATGACTGGTTTTTCATGTCACGGGTCCATAAGCAGTCTGCAAAAGTTACATGGGTGGAAAGGAAGGGCTAAAAAAGGAACCAAAAATCAAAGGCCGGGGGGAAGTAAAAGAAATCTTTTCTAGTAGGTAGCGAGGGTGGGTTGGGAAGGGGGCTAATGGAGTGAATAAACATGTTTTCAGACAAGCTATGGTGAGGCCAGTTTCATTTGTAGAAGATAGGCAACGTGGAATGAGTTTTACTTGCTGGAACAGAGAAAAAACTAGACCTTTTCCTCATGCATTATGGTATGAAGCTGTGCCATTTCAGCACGATAGCACTTCCTGTGAACACGGTAGAACCATTAGATCAAAACGAATTCTCTAGAGTTAAACCAAATGTTTTACAGTATGCTTTTATAGTTCCCGTGTCAGAGCTACAACATATGGCTTCTTTTGTGTAGCCTGCATTAATATAGCAAATGCCACATTTATTCATGTATAACTAACATGGTAAATGAGCCAACAAGAAAAGCCAGCGTGTGAGTTATTAGTGCTGCGAGTATTGTGACCGAGATGGCAACACGCAGTGCTTTCTCCGAGTAGGAATGAACCAGAGAGCTAACACAGATCAACTGGTGTCACAGAAAAAGCGCCATGATCACGGGGAGAAAAATAGAAAAGGGACTGCTAGAATTTGTAAAGAAGCAAAATAATAATAACGGAAGGGTCTCTTTTTGTTCAGAAACAAAGCAGAAGTACTTTCTGGATGCAGCTGCCTGTAATTACTATGAATTATTTATTCATTTGTACAACTCCTCTCATGAAGCACTGAGTGCTCTTGACGTCTTTGTGGATGTAGCTCTGTTTCTGCTGCGTTGCTTGTGGGCTGTGGCTCCAATAATACCTTATATCCAGTTTCATTAACTGTATTGAATATGAAATAGTGTAAGACAGTAGTTATCCTAAAGCTGTGGTAACGTTTTTAGATTGTGGTAGAAATCAGCTGACAGTAAATGCCGAAACACCCATCATAGTCCTATGGGAATCTCAGTGTTTACCACCAGCTGATTTCTATCGTGAGCTAAAAATGCTACCGCAGTTTAGTAAAAAGCCCCCTTATACCTCTACTGGATATACACAGTGCTGTATGGTGGTGATTGGGGATAATTTTATAACATCCTATATAATAATTTGTACCTCCAATGTTCCATGACTGTTTGTCTGTCTGTCTGGGTTTGTAACATCTCCTGACATCAGCCAGCCTCCAGCTTTCCATTCACTGTCACTGTCCCGCCCTCGCGTCAAAACGTAATGATGTCAGAGGGTGGAACAGTGAAAGGGAAGGGAACGTTGGAGGCGAGCTGATGTCAGAAGGGATGTTACGAACAGAACGGAAGCCAGCCAGCCAGAGAACGTTCAGGTACATATCGAGGGGAGGAGAGAATCGTGGGACATCGAGGGGAGGGGAAGGGGAGGGCAGGACACTGGCTTCCTATCCGTTTCCGCATACAGTTCAAACTCCTATTATTGACCTATAAGTGCATTCACTCTGCAGCTCCTCAGTACCTCTCCACTCTCATCTCTCCCTATATTCCTCCTCGGGAACTCCGTTCACTGGGTAAATCTCTCTTATCTGCACCCTTCTCCTCCACTGCTAACTCCAGACTCCGTTCCTTTTATCTTGCTCCACCATAAGCCTGGAATAGACTTCCTGAGCTGGTACGTCAAGCTCCATCTCTGTCCGTCTTCAAATCTAAGCTAAAAGCCCACCTTTTTGATGCTGCTCCTAACCCTTATTCACTTGTTCAGAACCCTTATTTTATCATCCTCACTTTAATATTCCCTTATCTCTTGTTTGTCCTGTTTGTCTGTCCTAATTAGATTGTAAGCTCTGTCGAGCGGGGACTGTCTCTTCATGTTCAAGTGTACAGTGCTGCCTATGTCTAGTTGCGCTTTAGAAATAAGTAGTAGTAGTAGGGATGAGGAGAATTGATGGACATGGATGGGATGGGAGGGAGAGTAGAGGAGAGAATCACGGGACATGGATGGGAGGGCAGGGAAGAAGAGAATCGCTGGGGATGGGAGGGGAGGGAAGAATCGCTGGACATGGAGGGGAGGGCAGGGGAGAGAGAGAAAAAAAAAGCTTACACGAGAGCCTTCCTAGGGCCCATTTCACTGTTGAGGAAATGGGCATGGTTCCACTAATTGTCCATATATACACAACTGACAGAATTTAAACATGCTCTAGCTTACAACTAGGCATGAGTCTTTATATCAGCTATTAGGCTGTATAAATGATAGCACCTTAATGTACATGGATTTCCAGTCACTTATACTAGTATTGTATGAAGTAAAACAGGCACATACTTTTCTTTATAAAATTGTTTTAAGATCTGTGATCTTTGCTTATCCCCTTCACTTTCAATTAAAAAGTTCCATTACATATTGTGTTGACATTGTAAGTAGTATGCTGTGCCATACTTTCTCTTGTTATTTGAATATTTTTACTGCTGTAATTGCCTATTGCTCATGTAGGTTTATTCTTACTGTACACCGCCTTAAGTGAATTCCTTCAAAAAGGCGGTAAATAAATACTAAGAAATATATGGCTCCTATTCCATAAAGGCCGATATCCCTCACTAACTGTTGCACTTTGGTGAAAAGTGTGAGCCATCCAAAACCCACCAAAAACCTATTGTACCCACATATAGGTGACATCTGCAGATATATGGGCTATTATAGTGTATACCGTTAGGTACAGTAGGTTTTGGTGGGTTTTGTAGTGCTCCCCATAAAATATAAGGGGATAAAAGTGAGATATGTACCTGGGACAATTGTGTGTTTGTTGTAATAAATTATACATCTGCGAGAATATTTGAATAAGAAACATGCTCCCTATCTGTTCAACCTTGGGCTGCAGCAACAAAAACTGTGCCTTATTTGGATAATCCTGGCTCAGTCCAGAAATCCCCAATCTGGGAACCACAAAAAGGCTGAGTTCTATATTTAAAGGACAAATTCAAAATGCTATCATGGTCTGACTCCAATAAAAAAGTTACAATTAATGTTGTCAAGTTAGAAGATAATCTCTTGATAGCAGAACCTTCCAAACTATCAGCAGACACTAATGAGGGGCTGGTGGTAGGGAGGCGGGGATAGTGCTGGGAAGACTTATACGGTCTGTGCCAGAACCGGTGGTGGGAAGCGGGACTGGTGGTTGGGAGGCGGGGATAGTGCTGGGCAGACTTGTACGGTCTGTGCCAGAGATGGTGGTTGGGAGGCGGGGCTGGTGGTTGGGAGGCGAGGATAGTGCTGGGCAGACTTGTACGGTCTGTGCCAGAGATGGTGGTTGGGAGGCGGGGCTGGTGGTTGGGAGGCGAGGATAGAGCTGGGCAGACTTGTACGGTCTGTGCCAGAGCCGGTGGTTGGGAGGTGGGGCTGGTGGTTGGGAGGCGAGGATAGAGCTGGGCAGACTTATACGGTTTGTGCCAGAGCCGGTGGTGGGAGGCGGGGATAGTGCTGGTCAGACTTATACGGTCTGTGCCAGAGCCAGTGGTTGGGAGGCGGGGCTGGTGGTTGGGAGGTGGGGATAGTGCTGGGCAGACTTATACGGTCTGTGCCCTGAAAAAGACAGATACAAATCAAGGTAAGGTATACACAAACAGTAGCACATATGAGTTATCTTGTTGGGCAGACTGGATGGACCATGCAGGTCATCTACTATGTTCCAAAATGTCGATTGAACTCTGGGAGAGTGAGGTTGGAATATTAAAGCTCTTGCTGATCTGGGATAAACCTCTCTCAATTTCAAAACCTCAGTTGCATTCTATTCTGTTCTGAATCTTGTCTACTGACCATTATTCCAAATAGGATTCACAGCGGTTCACAAAAGAGAAATTCCTAACAATGAGGAAGAAGTTACAAACAAAATTTAGTAATACAAATCCAGACTATTATTCATAAAGATAACTCTTAAAAATTTTCCTACACAACATATACGATGATTACATTGTCATAGTCAAACGCATTCCAGAGGCGTGCCCCATGGAAAGGAAAAGATCTTTCAATAATCGACTTAGATCTAACATTTTTCATTGTAGGATAACCAAATGTCAGCATTTGAAAATAGCAAAGATTTCTTTTGGAAGAAGAGATCTGTTACAGATTCACCAAACCTTCCGCATTTGCCCCAAGGACTGATTTGAGAATTAAACATATTGACCCTGCTATTCAGCCGGCGGTGGTCAAAGTTTTTTTAAATGCTGATTGTTGCTGGCTAAATTATACCCCGACGTTCAGTGCCGGGCCATGTCTGGAAACCAGCACTGACTATGTGGGTCAGGCTGATATTTGGCTGGGGCCTCATAAGAGTTATGCGATTCCGGCTGAATATTGGGCCAGGACCCACATAACCTTTGTCTTTATTTTTTTTATAAAAATTGCCCCCAAGCTCTATCTCCCCTCCCCTGTGAATGTCCACTCTTTTCCTCCTTCCCTCCCCTCAGCCTGCATCAAGACCCCCCTGAAAGATTCCTTCTCCCCCCAGCCGTGCAGGTAAGCCCTCCCCCGGGCCTACCTATATCCCTGGTGGTACTGTGGGGTCAATGGGGGTAGGAGCATAGCCCCCTCGTTACTGCCCCTTGTGGTGCCTCTGTAAAATGACTGCCTAAACCTCTCGTGGCAGCTCACAGTAGTACCGCGCCAAAACCTTTTGTGCATTAGGTGCAGAATAACATGCATGCCAAACTGGCTAAAACCAGTCTAAATGAAATGTTGCAAGCCTGGTTAGCTTTGTGCATCAAGGCCTCATTCATCTCAGAGTAAGGAAACACAGGTTCATTATAGGACGGGGAAGAAAATAATGAATTTGCCTTAGAGAAGCCATCTGTTGTTGACTGAAACAGTTCAATTGCATAGACAAAACCGTGTAATCACTCAGGTCATCGAAGAGAGTTTTATGAAAGTTTATATTTAGCCATTATTAAAATAAAATATTTATAAGCATACATTCTCTTGATTACTTTTCCTCTGTAGGCTCATGTGGGCAAGAAGGCAGCCTCTTAGAGCTAATCTATCCTATTTCTTTTTGACATTGTACAATTTATAATATAAGGTCCAGAATTATGTGTGTTTATTACCTAATTTTTAACTAACCTAAAATATATAAATACATGTGAAAAAGTGCTCAGGAATCATAAAGTGCCAAAAGCATCATCAAATTGTGGCCAATTTCCATCATCGCACTTTTCAAAACAGATACAGTCCTTGTCTCTACCGCCCCCAGTGCATCCACCATCCTGGGCCTTATATTATAATTTGAACATTGGTTGGCTATGGGAAAAATTGTTGAAGTTTAAAAGACATATATTTCCAGTTTTTATTAAAGTTTGGAATCATTGTGCAATTCATATTTCTGTCTCGCTCATTTGATCTTTTTTAGTGTGTGCTTTTTATTTGTAGCCCTGGTCTAAGAATACACTTGTTATTAGAGAATATTTCCCTTGGATTATCAACATCTCTCATTACTTGCAAGTTATTGAGCCGAAGGTCTAGAGGAGCAGGAGGAAACTGCTATCCCACTCCATCTCCTCCTAGCACACAATCCCTCCCCCTGCACACATACCCCCTTTCACCAGCACATACCACCACAGCATGACAATTAGATGACTCACAGCCCTACATCATCCTCCCTATCCTTCTCCCCTGTCCCCTCTGGGACCCATCTCTCCCACCCCATCCCTGAGCTGCTGCCGATGGCCTGGGCCTTGCAGGATCAGAAAGTGTGTCACAGTCCTCCCCTGTGGGGCTTCCACTATTCTCACAGTCATCAATCCATCCTGCTGCCTCTGCTGCAACCTGGAAATCTAGCCACCTGATTGGCTGGATGGCTGATCTTCTTCTGGGCCCAGCATCAAGCAAGGGAGCTTCTGCTGCCCCTGAGGGACCTGGCCTCATGGTTGTTCCACTGGCTTGGGGTGCTCTAGATCCCATCCTTGGGTACTTGGGTGACAGTTGTGGTTTGGCAGTTGAGGCGGATGCTGTGAATCTTGGCTGGATGGTGTTGCCACTGGTGCCACTTACGGCTGCTGTGGAGAGTGTTGCTGCAGTACTGTTAGCCTCACTGGTTCCAGTTGGAAGCTCAGGCACTTGCTGTGTGGCAGTGTGCTCACCAAGGCCGCCATGTGATCACACCGGATCCCCAGAAGCTGCTGCCAAATATTCTGGACTGCCTCCCTGCTGTCCTGCTACATGATCCGCAGCAGCTGCCCACATTCCTGCTGTTCTTGAGGCCCCTCCTACAGCAGCTGTAGCTTCTGCAGCTGGTAGTCCACCAGCTGCAAATTCTGCATCAATAGTTTGTTGGCGCCAGCCACAGCATCTGTCATCTGTGGCGGTAGGATCTCCTACGGGCTGGTTGTGGCTCCTCTTCAGCCTCTTCTGCTTCTATGGGGCCATCTGCTTTTGATGAAAAATATTCCCTCAAAATCAATAATAGAACATTCTTTCTCCTATCAGGGTGTAAAAATTTGAAACAATATTTATGCACAAATTGAAACTATTCCTTTATATTTTCATTTTTGAAAAGATTTAAAGATGTTCTTTCTTAGTTTTGATAAATAAGCAATATGTAACCTTTCTACTTATCTATTTTTGATTGTATTATCGCTTCTGGTTGTGAATGTTCTCTTTCATTATGATCCACCTTGAATCCATAGTTGAAATTAGGTGGAATATAAATTGGCAGTGTGTTGTTTTTAGCTTCCACCTTATCGAAACATTTTTTTTTTGTCTGGGGACATTGCATTGGACAAATTATAACCTAGATACTGATTATAGAGTGTTTCACCCACTATATATTACATATAGCAATTTCTGCTTTTTTCAACAGTGACTTTTTTTTGCCTTCATCTTGGGAGTTGTTTTTCCACTGTTGTTTTTGGTGACATGTTGAAGCCAGTGATAGTAATCCCATTGAGGTTCCTGTAATTAGCCAGTATGGGTTTTCCTCAGGGAAGCTGAGGCTTCTGCTTTATTAAGGGGCTCTTTTACTAAGCCTCGTGGATCTCCTACGTGTGCCCAATGCACGCCAAATTGGAGTTACCGTCCGGTTACCGCATGGCCCTTGCAGTAATTTTAATTTTAGTGCACGTTTGCTATGCACATCCAAAAATATTTTTTATTTTCTGACGCATGGCAGCTGCACACACCAAGTGGCATTTGATGAGTGTAGACCGTTACCTCCTGGTTACCACGTGAGACCTTACCGCTAGGTCAATGGCTTGCGGAAAGGTCTCAGACCCAAAATGGACGTGCGGCAATTTTCATTTTGCTGCACGTCCATTTTCGGCAAAAATTTTAAAAAGGTATTTTTTTGTAGGTGCGCTGAAAAATAATTATGAGCATGACCAAAACACGCGTCTACACTACCACAGCCCATTTTTCAGCACATTTTAGTAAAAGGACCCCTAAATTGCTTAATGCTCTTTGTAGCAATAGCAAATAGGAAACGTTCTACATCAGCCTTTTGAACAAAATTTATATTTTAAGTAGTGATTTCCTCTTATACGATGGCCACACAGATGTCTACGTAAAGTAGAAGGCAAGCTTAATGGTTGGAGCAGTGGGTCGAGAATCAGGGGGCCCAGGTTCAAATCCCACTTTTGCTATTTGAGATTTTTTTAAAATCGTGAGCCTTCCAGGAACAGAAAAATATATCTCCTGTACCTGAACGTATACCACTTCAATGGCCTTCAGGCTTTCAGGCGTCTTACATATGCAGTAGGTGGGATATGAACTGGGTCCCTTGGCTCTCAGTCCTTTGTACTAACCATTAGGCTACTCCTCATGGTGCTGTTTTACGAATCTATACTCAACATACAAAAAATCCACTGCCAACAAAAATGACTATAAGAGCGTTGGGAAGCCATGCTGTCCATTCTCCCATGTGACACCGAGACCCTGAAGCAGCCTTGCGAAACGCTGGCCACCGTCGGCTCGGCACATGAGCAGAGGAGAGTGCAGCACAGCACTAATTTTGACAACGCGGTCCAGAAGCACCAACTTGAAAGATAAGTGACGGTGCTAATTACGATAGAGTATATTTGAAAGAATTGTTCATTTAATTGAACAGTAGAACTGAGACGTGCTACACTAGCAGGAAAATACGTTACATCAGAAGGTTTTGGCCGATGATGAAGGCAGGATCCTTTGATCCGTTCTAGCTTAAACAGATATATTAAAGATCGTTAAGCTCTTTGATGCCTTTTTCCTGTTAAAAATTAGACTTTATTGCATGCAGTTTAATTATAGTCATTTTTTGGCAGCGGATTTTTTGTATGTTGAGTACAGATTCTAGCTTATCCGCACCCGAGTGGTATATACTTTAGCTCTTTTACGAATGCCTGTAATACCCGAAGCTGTCAAGAGCCTAGTATCCCTTGCTGTTTCACATTCAGGAGAGAGGGAGGGGGACAGCAACCACTGGGGGATAAAAGAGGTGTTGTATCTTAATCCCTCTAGTGAACAGCTGCTCAATCAGTGCAAAATCACTCAGAATGATGTTAAAGGGTCTTAAGTACCTGTCAAGGGAACTAAGATTGTGCACACTTATCCTGATCTTGAAATTATTAGGATACCTAACTCTCAAGCACTACCAGGCACTGAGCAATAGCAGTTCAACCTGACAGATGATACCACTCATGAACACTGGATCCATGGGATTTCAGGAGCTGATGAGGATGGACCAGGATTCAGGAACTCGGGCAGCAGATGGACTCTCCCCAGCCAGGTAAGAGTCTGCAGGCAGGTGATTCCACAGCCTTTGTTCTGTGGCAGGCTCGGAGCCAGCTGATGACCAATATCTCAGCTCTGTCAGATAATAGTTTGCTTTCCAACCAACTGAAAACACCTTCAAGGGAGGGGTTTTTATACCCTCTCCCCAAATTTTGGTGCCAGGTAGACCGGGATATGATGACATTTAGTACTTTTGGGGGGATCTTGCCAGGTATTTGTGACCTGGATTGGCCACTGTTGGATACAGGATGCTGGGCTTGATGGACCTTTGGTCTTTCCCAGTATGGCAGTTCTTATGCACTTATGACCTGATGTCCTTGTAAATGATGTCAATGCTGATAACAAAACTTGTTGTTGTCCAAGTTGTTTTGCCTTTGCCAGACTGGATGTCTCCACATTGTCCTCAAGGCCTTCCACGGTATCTAGCCTCTGCATTAGGGCTGACAATGGCCAAGTCTGTAAAAGTCAGGTTCATGATGTAGGCTAGTGCTCCACAGTAGTGCTTTATGCAGGGTTTTGGCCCTACACATGGAACTGGGACTAGAACTCTCAGCACCTGGTATAGAAGGAGCCCACTCTATAGGGCCAAGAAGAGAGAGAGCCCAGAGACTCAGACCAATCGTATTCAAAGTCCTGAATTATTAATTTAAACACCTGATATTGTACAGACACTAGCAAAAGAGAGGTCTACAGTACAAAGGATCGCCTGTTCTTACGTTGCAGGACTTTTCAGCACAAGTGGCATCTTGCCGATAAGCAATGGCACCCTATTGAAGTGGTTTGCATCACTGGGGCATTAAAACTGCTTTACAGTATCCAACCTGGGTCCAGTTTACTTTTGAGAACACAATATTAAGCTTTGAAGACCCCAAGAAATTGGGAAAGTTTGTGGGAAGCTACCTGGAGAAGGGAACCCCATAAGGTGCTGGTAGTCAGTGTAGTTTTTGCAGAAAGTGTTTGATGTGGTCGCGCTACTTGCAGCCTTCTATCAGTCATGCTGAAGCTGGTGCAAACTCTTTTTGGTTTCATGAATGTACAGGGCATTAGAGTCATTGAAAGAGGCTGTTAGAGAGAAGTTAAAGAGAAATGGTGGCAAAAGGCTTCCTGAGGGGCTGAGCAAAAATGGATAATTCTGTTTTGACTTGATACTCACACTTGCAGACTGTAAGTTATGAGTAAGAAATGATCTGAACCAAATCAGGACAATATAATCCAATCGAATAACAGCCAAATGTTCCAAAAGAATAGTAAGATATAGACTATCAAAAGCTGCAATCAAAAACAATAAGACCAGAATAACATATTTCCCCTTGTCTAAATACCTTCACAGATTTGTGAATAATTATCATCAAGGCTTTCTTTGTGCTGTGGTACTGTGAAAACCCAGACTCCTTAACTGTCCACAGATTCTTGTAACTGCCAACTGATTCAGTACAGCCTTTCCAATTATGGTCAGTGAAAACAAAAGATTGAACTCTAGCTTAAAAAAATTCAGGCTTGAAGGGATTCAACAAAGGCTCTTTTTAAAAAGGTTGTACAGAAGTCACCTTCAAAGGCAGCAGGAACATATCTGACTGAATGACTTGATGATGATAGACTGACACATCCCTGAACGAAGTACAATAATTAGATTTGGATTTGCACTTGAATAAGTAGGACACATTGCCCTTAACAAATATGTTGCCTCTACTAAGGTGATTGCCTTAAATTCTGAAAAATGACTCCAACTTTTGATCTATCCACTTCAACCTTGATATCCTGCAGGACATCTAAGTGTGGACCACTCTACAGTCCTTCTATTTTATCATAAAAATAAATGGCTAAGGATTCACAATCCAGTTACAGGATTGTCAGATTCACTGTACATTGGGATGCATTTAATAAACTGCTAGATTGCTAATTTACTGTATAATTCTGTATCTGGCCATTTTACCTCTACCCATCTCTAAAATCCCTCATTATACACCATAACATTTCTGTATATCATCGATGGAGTTCTTCAGTAAACCAAGGAGCATGAGTCCCCTGACTCAAGGATGTTTTCTTCTGTGGAACCAGCTTTTTAAAAAGTGAGCTGACCCAAAAATTCCACACTGTAACCTGCTCCTCCACAGGTAGGGAAAGAATCATAGTTTGTAACGTCCCCAAACTGGGCACTCCTGGATTTGGGGTCTGACTCGGTTGGAGCCTCCCGATAGCAGTCTCCGTTGATCCCTTACTTTCTTGGCACTCAGTGCCTCCACCTGGGGAAAGAAGCGTTAGTGGGTAGAATTACCCTCTTCTCCCCCAGGAAACCCAAAATAAATTCAAATCCATAGGGAAACTGCTGTGGACCAGGCTGGCCAGCAAATCCCACAGGTCAGGATGGGGTGGGTGTTCCAGCTCCAGGATGGTGATCTGCAGGTTCAAGAGACACTTACACTCTTTCCAGTACAAAAATCACATGGATTCAGCAACTTATGAAACAAATGCAAACTGTTTATTCTTCAACTCAACAAAAGCACGAACATCAAACCTAGTCAACTCTCCAACATTAAATGCAAGTATTTGAAAACTGCAATCCTTCTGGTATTCCCCAGGATAACTCCTATATTATCCTCCTTTGGATATATTTACAGAACCTTTTCAGCAGGACTATGTACACTTTTTACAGACTCCTGTCCATGCCTATCCCAGAAAATAGTGTCCCAAAGGCTATGCTCCTCTTAATTTCACAAGTCCAAACCTCCTATAACCTGATCTTCCTCTAGAGTGACATTTACTTTGGATCCACCCTGGTCTTGGGATGGGCACTCCCTGACTCTGATCCCAAGCTCCTGGGCTGGGTCTCTCCTCTGTCCACCCGTAGCTCTCCTCCTCCACAGTTGCCAATTTGCTGAGCCACAACTCCCCTTTACATCCAATGATAACACTTCTATTTGTGATTCCCCTTTACTCCTCCAGGTCAGTGGCAGGGGACCATCAGACAAACAAAGTCCCCCTAAAGGGCAAACTATCACCTTTATCTCTTTTCAGTCTCCTCCTCCCGTCACTCTCCAGTCCCAGAGCACAATGTCTCTGCATTTTATTCAAATCTACTCCCCTTGGACTGGGCTTCCTCCCACCCAGAGACCTCCCAGTCACTGCCCCCCCCCCCCACCCCCAGTGACTCTCTACAGGGACTTACTCTCTCAGTAATCCCCAACCTAACGGGATTACAACTTGTAAATATAGGAATATATGGGTGTCTCTAATGTTAGCACACGCTAATTTTTAGCGTGCACTAAAAGCACTAGTGCACCTTAGTAAACAGGACCCTAGCAGGCTTATTTTCAAAAGAGAAGGGTGCCTATCTTTCGACAGAAATCAGGAGATGGGCATCCTTCTCCCAGGGTCACCCAAATCGGCATAATCGGAAGTCGATTTTGGGCGTCCTCAACTGCTTTCCATTGCGGGGATGACCAAAATTCACGGGGACGTGTTGAAAGCATAGCGAAGGTGGGACTGGGGCGTGCCTAACACATGGGCATCCTTGATTGATAATGGAAAAAAGAAGGGCGTCCCTGACGGGCACTTGGGCGACTTTACTTGTTTCATTTTTTTTACGACCAAGCCTCAAAAAGGTACCTGAACTGACCAGATGACCACTGGAGGGAATCGGGAATTACCTCCCCTTACTCCCCCAGTGGTCACCAACCCCCTCCCACCCTTAAAAAAAAATTTTTAATATTTTTTGCCAGCCTCAAATGCCATACCCAGCTCCATGACAGCAATATGCAGGTGCCTGGAGCAGTTTCAGTGGGTGCAATGCACTTCAGGCAGGCAGACCCAGGCCCATCCCCCTCCTACCTGTTACACTTGTGGTGGTAAATGTGAGCCCTCCGAAACCCACTGTACCCACATCTAGGTGCCCCCCTTCACCCCTTAGGGCTATGGTAGTGGTGTACAGTTGTGGGGAGTGGGGTTGGGGGGGTTGGGGGGCTCAGCACACAAGGTAAGAGAGCTATGTACCTGGGAGCAGTTTCTGAAGTCCACTGCTGTGCCCCCTAGGGTGCCCGGTTGGTGTCCTGGCATGTCAGGGGGACCAGTGCACTACAAAAGCTGGCTCATCCCACAACCAAATGGCTTGGATTTGGTTGTTTCTAAGATGGGCGTCCTCGGTTTCCTTTATGGCTGAAAATCGGGGATGACCGTCTCTAAGGATGACCATCTCTAAGGTCAAGCTAAATTTCGCGATTTGGGCGTCCCCGACCGTATTATCGAAATGAAAGATGGACGCCCATCTTGTTTCGATAATACAGGTTTCCCCGCCCCTTCACCGAGACGTCCTGTGAGGACGTCCTCAGGAAAACCTGGGTGCCCCTTTCGATTATGCCCCTCCACGTGTAATATATAGAATCTGGTAGTAAATGCACATTAGGGCATTTCGTAAAAGGGCCCCTACAGTATTCCAGCTTACATGATAGTTTTCAGTCCAAGTCACTGTAAAATTCATACTATTATAAAGAAAATGTATTATACAATTCAGAGCAAGGAACCAGTCAAAAACCACACCTGAAAAAACGGTTTATTCTGTTTTTCTGAGCTTTGTAGAAACTTGGAGCCACATTGTTTTGATATAGGATATGATATAGAGACAATCTGTTAAAAATGTCTCTAGTTTTGAATTTGAGTAAATCAAGTCCATAGTTTGCTTTGACAGGTAGATCTCCTGTAGGAAAGCTTTCATTTCACTTGAAATTTTACAAGCACACATTTCAAAGATGCATGTCGCGGTAGCTAAGAAAGGAAATAGATATTATTAAGAAAGGAATGGAAAACAAAAGAGATGGCGTTATAATGCCTTTGTATCGGTCCATGGTGTGACCACACCTTGAATATTGTGTTCAATTCTGATTGTCGCATCTGAAAAAAGATATAGTGGAATTAGAAAAGGTACAGAGAAGGGCAACAAAAATGATAAAGGAGATGGGATGACTTCCTATGAGGAAAGGCTGAAGCATCTAGGGCTCTTCAGCTTGGAGAAGAGATGGCTGAGGGGAGATATAATTGAGGTCTATAAAATAATGAGTGGAGTGGAATGGGTAGACATGAATTGTTTGTTTACTCTTTCCAAAAATACTAGGACTAGGGGGCATGCGATGAAGCTACAAAGTAGTCAATTTAATAGGAATCGGAGAAAATGTTTCTTCACTCAACGTGTAATTAAACTCTGGAATTCGTTGCCAGAGAATGTGGTAAAGGCAGTTAGCTTAGCGGGGTTTAAAAAGGGTCTGTATGGCTTCCTAAAGGAAAAGTCCATAGACCATTATTAAATTGACTTGGGAAAATCCACTGCTTATTTCTAGGATAAGCAGCATAAAATCTGTTTTACTGTTTTGGGATCTTGCCAGGTGTTTGTGACCTGGATTGGCCACTGTTGGAAACAGGATACTGGGCTTTATGGACCTTTGGTCTGTCCCAGTGTGGCAATACTTATGTACTTATGTGCTCGTCTAATCCACGTCCATTTAACACACTTTGCAGTGCAATGTTCTTTCGAGTTCTGAAAACATGGTTCCATTTGTAAAGAATAATCATTTTTTTACTGTGAGACCTGTATATCATACAATGTAGTGCAAATGAGTGAAGGTTGTTTTTCTCCCTTTTCTTTCTCTTAACATTGTGTGAACCAGGGTCTCCTGTATTATTGCTCCTTAAAATAGGGTAGACTTATTCTATCACTAATAAAAGCCATTGAAGAATGGGTAAGGTATTGTTCAAAGACAATTACACTTACGCAGGAAGCATTTCAAAACACAGCGGCGCCATAGGAAACATTTTTTCTAGTTCACAGAATGGCCCCACTAGAGGAAAATTAAACTGCTGTATTGCAAGTAATCTTTGTTCAGCGGTAGCATGTTTACATGTTGTCATTAATTGCCTTTTCCAAATATATCTGAGATTTATGTTTGTTACAAAAAAATTCATTTTCACATAACCAAGATAAAGGGGCCCTTTTAATAAGCTGCGGTAAGCATTAATGCATGCTTACCGCAGGTTAAAAACACCTACCGCAGTGCGTGCTAAGGCATCCTATAGTAGTTCGGGAATCGGCACACGCTTCCCATGCGCTAAAAATGTAAAATAATTTTTAGCGTTGGGGAGAACAGGCATGCCCAGCGCTAATTGGCTAGCGCAGCTGCATCGCTCGCATAGTAACTGATTAGCACGTGGTTAGTGTGGGAGCTGTTATTGCCTAGTAAATAGTTGTCAGTAAGGGCTCCCACGCTAATGGCCACACACTAATTGGGAGATTAGTATGTGGCCATTAATTGAACAAATGGAAAATGCAGCCATTTTATAGCCACTCTACAAGTGGCCTCACTGCATGGGAAACCCACTTGCTAGTAATAGTGCAGGCCACTTTTTAGCACTGCTTAGTAAAAAGGCCCCAAAGCCTTTGCGAAAAGTCAGCTGACACAGGGGACCTTTTTACTAAGCCGCATAAGCATTTACACGCGCCCAACGTGCGCCAGAATGGAGTTACTGCACGGCTACCGCGTGGCTCTTGTTGTAATTTAATTTTTGCTGCACGTCTGATATGTGTGGCTGAAGAATAATTTTTATTTTCTGCCGCCCGTAGGTCATTACCGCCCGGTTAATGCTTGAGACTTTACCGCTAGCTCAAGGGCTGGCGGTAAGGTCTCAGACCCAAAATAGACACATGGTAATTTTCATTTTGCCGCACATTCATTTTCGGCAAAAATTTTAAAAAGGCCTTTTTTACAGGTGCACTGAAAAATGGTTATGCATGTGCCCATAACCCACGCCTACACTACCGCAGGCCATTTTTCAGTGTACCTTAGTAAAAGGATCTCACAGCAAATTGCTTGATGATTTCAAATGACTTTTAAGATATGTCATCCAATATCTTGCTGATTTATATGTCTTGTTACCATACACTGTTAAGTGCCTACCTGCACTCCCGTGCAGATTTAGGGTGTCTTTTACTAAGGCGCGGTAGCGTTCTTAGCATGTGCTAATGATCAGCATGTGCTAAACACCAGAGACACCCATAGCGTGCTTTTATGAAAAACCCACTTAGTGTTAAGGCTCATTGTCTGTGTGTTAGTTATTTTTGAAAATTCAATTAAAATATTTTTTTTAAAAATAGATGTGAAGTCCCGTTTTAGATAGGACGTAGTTGTGAAGAAAGGGATGGCTACTTGCGAATATGAAAACTGGTGGCAGTGTTTTGGCAAAAGCAGGGGTGAACGTTTAATTAATGTAAAAAATGTGGCTCATTGCCAAATTCACATAGGAAAAAGAAAACAATGGAGCAGAAAATACATGTGGAAGGAGTGCAAAATACCCGTCCTGCAAAGCAGATGTAAATTTTTATTTATTATTTTTGTTACATTTGTACCCTGTGCTTTTTCCCACTCATGGCAGGCAATGGAGGGTTAAGTGACTTGCCCAGAGTCACAAGGAGCTGCCTGTGCCTGAAGTGGGAATTGAACTCAGTTCCTCAAGACCAAAGTCTACCACCTTAACCACTAGGCCACTCCTCCACAGGTGATACAGGTGGCAGAAAAATGGATATCCACTTATACAACGAGTGCAACTGACACCTACACATCGAGGGGGTCCTTTACTAAAGTTTAGCTTGAGTTATCTGCAGGAGGGCCCATAGGAATAAAATGGGTCCTACTGAAGATAACTCGAGCTAAGCTTTAGTAAAAGATCCCCTGAAAGCAGTGGCATGCTTTATAACCAGGTAGTATGGATGGATGTGGCAACATTTCAGTCTGGTAGGCCCATGGAGGCTCATATGTATAAGTTGTAGATTGACTGCAAAGTACATGTTCCTTCCTGCTCTCCTGACACACTGGCACAGTTTGCCCTGGGGACCAAGAACTATATGCGTCTAGTTTCTTGTTACACAGTAGGCCTCTAGTCTGTCTTCTTTACAGAGCACCAACCTAGCTACCAAGAAGGAATGCACACAGAGCAACCCAAAGATAATGGTGTTTTACAAACTTTCAATTTGTCTCATTGCTGAGCTGGCACTGGCAGGTGTTTCTGTGCCTTTCAGCCAAAGTTATTCAGATGTGTAGCCAGACCTCAATTTTTTTTTTTTTTTGGGGGGGGGGCAGAGCCCAAAGTGGAGGGCACATTTTGCCCCACCTCCCCGCTGCTGTCCGCCCCTACTGTAACCTCACATGCCTAGACTGGATGGGGTCCCCAAGTCCTGCCAGCAGAAGCCTTCCTCCAATGATGTTGGCCGCCACGTTGCCTGCCCTTCTCCCCCCCCCCCCCCCACACGCATATTCGGTTTTAATGTGGTGAACTGTAGTGCTGTTGCCCCTGTTACAGATACCTGCTAGCAAGTTGTCAAGTAAATTGGTATGAAAATGGATGACAAGTCCCACTGTTGCATTGTAGAAAAGCTTGTCCCATAGGCTTGAATGGAGACAAATGCACAAATGAGTCAGCATACCACAACAAGTTGAATGGATGAGTGGCCTAATGGTTAGGGTTTGATTCCCACTGCAGCTCCTTGTGACCTTGGGCAAGTCACCTAACCCTCCATTACCCAGGTACAAAAACTTAGATTGTGAGCCCTCTAGTGATGGAGAAAGTATCTGCATATAATGTGTACAGTGCCACATACATCTAGTAGCGCTATAGAACTGATTAGTAGTAGTGGGCTCTGGGGGCAAATATTAACTGATGCAAAAATCTTTGGTGTGCATCAGTTAATATTAGTAGACTGTAGGATTTTGAATCAGCTCCAGAATATATGCTCACTCAAACTGCTGAAAGGGAAATCTCTCTAAAAACATCCATCTGTGTCCTTTATCCTCACAGTTTAGTGGTTGCCA
The DNA here is from genome assembly GCF_901765095.1 of Microcaecilia unicolor. Taxonomy (NCBI): domain Eukaryota; kingdom Metazoa; phylum Chordata; class Amphibia; order Gymnophiona; family Siphonopidae; genus Microcaecilia; species Microcaecilia unicolor. The sequence goes on along the minus strand of NC_044031.1, from coordinate 61,071,663 downwards.
AACCTGGTCCTGGAGGCACCCCAGCCAGTCAGGGTTTTTGGGATATCCATAAAGTATATTCATGAGAGAGATTTGCATGCACTGCCTCCACTGCGTGCAGATCTCTCTCATGAATATTCATTGTGCATATCCCAAATCCCTGACTGGCTGGGGTGCCTCCATGATCAGGTTTGGGAACCAACTGAAAAAGTGTTTTTTTCTAATACCAGTGAGGACTTGCATGTCTTTCTTTTTGCTGAAAGCTTTGTATGCTAATCTAGTACTGATGAGCTATCCCTTTTCCATGTACTAGGCTTAAAATAGGTCCCTTTGTTATGTATTGTGGAGTACTGTGCTCTTCCTTATACAAGAAGACAAAAGCATACCAAAAAGACAACTTATCCAGCTTTTCATCTAATTTTAACATACCATCCCTGTGCAAGGCTCTCAAAAGGTTGTACAATGCACCCTTTCTCATCATGTGGTTGCAGTCTAAGCAGCTCTAGGACTGTCTACCTGTATTAAACATGAGATGGACCCAATGCATAAAATGACTGTGCTGAGGTCACACGGAAAGTCAGCGACAAACTCAGGGCAATGGAGCCCAGTTATCAATTCATAGACTCCAGAAAAGCAGTCACATCTCGACCTGCACACAGTACTGAAACAGTGCTACTCACCCTAATATCCAAGTTCAAACAAGAAATTTCAATTGGCAACAATATAATGTAACCTGGGGTTAGAATTTAAAAAAAAAAAATACTTATCTGGGCTCCGGGCTGAACCTGGGAGGTTTTTGGAGGGTCTCCGATGCTGCAGGAGCAGGCAGCAAGGTTTTTGGAGGCTTCTGGGGTCATTTGTGGCTGGGGTCCGTTTCGGGGCCGATTTTGAGGCCATTTTTCTGGTTGGGAGCGCTACGGGGGAAGAGTGGCGCTCCGAGGGATTTTGGGGCCTGTGAATGCAGGTCCAGGTTTGGGGACGAGGCTCAGCACGTTTCGGGGTCCGGGGATGGTTGGGAACGTCCCCGGACCTGCAGAATTGAGTCGGAGCGCTGGATGAGCGCTCAGGTACGGAGGAGGGGAGCAGGAAAGCGAAGCGGCATTTTTTTTAACTCCCGGGGGCCGATGGAGCGCATGCCCGGGAGTGAAGATCTTTTTCGGGCCCGTGAAGAGAGAGGAAGCGCCGAGAAGAGGGCTGGCGGTGGAGAGGACATCGGGGGAATGACGCGCGAGTGTGCATGAGGCGGCGCGCCTCATGCACGAATCGCGAACGAGCGTCTTCGCGAGTAGGCCGAAGCCGGGGCCTAAATTTTGGGCCGGCTTCGGTGCTTTTTTATTTTCGGATCCGTTTTCGCCCCAGGACGTCCGGGACCGGAACCGAGGGAAGGCATCGAGTGTGGAGAAAATCTACATTAAGGTAAGGGGTTTTTTTAACCTAAAATTTTCATTTATTTATTTTTAAATTGTATAAGTTCGGTTTTTGATTTTTAAAAAATCAGGGGTTTAAGTTTTTTAAATTTGGTTTTTAGATTCATGATCAGGGGATTTTTCTTGATTTTTCTATCGGATTAGTTTTTTGAATTTAAATATTTTTAGGGGGTTTTTGGAGGGGTGCTAGTTTGAAGGGGTTAATAAAGGGTTAAATTCTTAAATTCGACAGGGTAGATTAAGGAAGGGGTATATTAATTTTTGAGATGGGTTTTACAAATTTGGGTAATTTTGGAGGGGTGTTAGAGGGGATAATGTGCGACGGATAGGAAAATTGGGGTATTTTTAAAATTTAAAAGCATGGTTAGAGGGAGGATTCAGGGTTTTAGTGGCAGGGAAAATTTGGGGTGTTTTGGGGAAAATTGGAAGGAGATATAGTTTAATTTTATAATTTCCCATTAAACTCTATGGGAAATTATAAAATAAAATGGAGATTTTGCTGTGCTTCTCAAGATTCCGCTGGTCAGCTTGAGGGTTTAGAATGTTGGGAAAGGCTTGGGATTGGTCAGCAATGCTCGGAATCCCAAGCCAAAGCTTGGTCTCCTAGGAGATGAGGCTAACTGACAGTGGCAGTGAGAGGCTGGTGACTGAAGAGAGCGGAAGCGCAGCTCAGTGTGGAAGAGTCAGTGTGAGATTATTGGTGATTGGAAGTTAGAAAGTGAGTTTAGTGTGATAGTAAAAAGTGTGAGAGTGATAGTGAATTAAAGGAAAAGTCTGTAAAGGGGTTTTATTTGATTTTTGATTAATTATAATAAACTTGGGGGGTATGAAGTGTGATTGGTTTTGGTAGTGAAGTGTATGGATGATAGGGGAAAGGGTATGAGTACATGTGAGAATAAGAAAGTGATTAAGGAATGTTGGAATGCAAGGGACTGAAAGGGTTATCAGCCTCTTCAGGTTAGGGAAATAAGTGATTAGTATAGGATTGAAGCAGTACAGGGATTTTTATGTAATTTTATTTCAATAGTTTAATTGGCCCTAAGTATTAACTAATAATTCACTAGAACTAAAAATATCAACAACGTGTGAGAATAGATAGGGTTTTTCTTCCTATTAAGTTTTTAAGAGATAGGTTTAGGGAGAAGACCAGGAAGAAGAACCTGGAAGTTGGAGAACCAGCAAGGGCCCCTCCGCAAGACAGACTACACGTCCAGTGAAATGTGATCAGCTAAGTGACTATTGAGGAAAAAGAGAAAAAGATAGAAAAGAAAAGATAGAGAAAGACAAAGACAACACTAAATATACTTACCTTGATAGCTTCTCTAGAGTGAAGACAGGTACCTGTGAAAACAAAAACAAGGAACACACAAAGTATCAATTCTAGTAATCTACTGTATAGCTTATTTGTTATCTGGTTCAATTTAAAAGAAATTGAGAAATGTTTTTTTAGATACTTATCTGAAAGTTCTTGGGTATAAACGTGATTCCTGTAAAGGAAAAGATAAGAGAAAACAAGTTAATATATTAAACCTGATTTGAAAAATTATTTAGCTATTATAGTGATAAGAATAGAAGGAAATTTGATTAGAAATTGAAATGTTATTGTTCCTATTCTTTATTATTAAGAGAATGTGTTAAATAAACTTGTTCTATTTATAGTAAACAGTATAGAGTTTTATTGACTCCTTCAAATAAGGAATAATCCTGAATTTAGTTTTTTTCCCCTCATGGTCCTAGGGATTATGAGGAGAGGTTAGTTTTTGTAGCTTACCCCTTTCATTCTGAGGTAGAGTTCCAAAGTCACGACTACTGCCATATAAAAATTTGGAGCTCTATTTCTGATGACATCTTGTGCCAGAGCGAGAGGGGTACAGCCAACAATACTTCTTCTACAGTTCGATCTACGTATCTAGCGCATTTGACATGGTAGACCACGATATGCTTACAAAACTTCTGGACAAACTAGGGATAGGCGGAAACATCATTAAGTGGATAAAAAGTTTCATCACTACCAGAACATACCAAGTCAAATCAACCTCATCGATATCATCTGCGTGGACCTCACAATGCGGAGTCCCTCAAGGATCGCCTCTATCCCCGATCCTTTTCAACGTTCTGATGATCCCTCTGGCTAAGGCCCTATCCAAAGCTGACCTAAACCCTTTCATTTATGCTGATGACATCACCATATCCATACCTTTTCAATCCAACCTTGCAGAAACATACCTCTTCAAACAAGCCTACACCCAACTTAAGTTATGACTCTAACCCACACCACTAACATTAAACATGCCTCAATCCTTCCCCCACATCTCTTCCTTTTATCCTTCTCTATAAAACTGTATTATCCTAATGATACTTTTTACCCATACATTGTAGTACCTCTGTGATACTTCGTACCCTTAAAATGTGCTATCCCTGTGATACTATGTACCTAGACATTGTAAGCCGCACTGAGCCTGCTATCGAGCGGGAAAGAGCAGGGTATAAATGCTATAAATAAAATAAAAATAAATAAAATAAGCACGCATCTGATATATGAACTACAGGTAAACCTGCAGAGAAAGAGAGGTAAAAGAGCAAGGTTATTACATTGTTTATTCTTGTATCATTATTAATTACAGTTAGCAAATCATAAGAGACAACAAGGGTAATTCTGTAAGGGAGACCTAGTTGAAGTTAGAAGCATAGCCATGTTTTGATGTCAGGGGGAGCAGACTTTTTGTAAAATAGGCGCTGATGCAAGGCTGAAGAACTGATCTGTATAGGCACCATTTCATTCAAAATCCATTTAGGCGAGCGGCTGCTCCCCTCGCACCCCACCTAGCTATGCCTCTGTTTGAAGCCTATTCTATAAAGAAAAGTAGGTACCTGCTTTACTTTATAAAAAAAAGAGTAGTATAAACCACCTTACATAGCTGCAGACATTTAGATAGATTGTAAAAGAATGATTTTATAATCTATATGTGTTCTTTTGCAGTCTTATAATCTGCATATGTGCCCTGCTCATGCTCTACTCAACTCTACACATGTGAATGCTCACCTGCACAGTACACGCCATTGTGTCTTGGACTATATTTGCAGAATACGTCATAGCCAGAATATGGTCATTAACATACATATGTGTCCAGATATGCATGCATATGAGTAGAATATTTATTTATTTGTTTTGACATTTATACCCCACATTGTCCCAAACATACTCGAGTTCAATGTGGCTATCAGTAAATAAAGAACAGACAAGGTTTACAAAGCCATAAACAAAATATCAAATATACACCTTTGATGGCTAGTTGCAATCTAAGATACTCAATCAATGGATAGAAACCTCTCAGAAGAGAGTTTTCAGTATTTTATGAAATACTAGGTAATCAGGCTGACCCTTGATTGCCATTGGCAGTGAATTTCACCACTTAGCAGTCTAGTATCTAAAGTCAGCAGAGTGAACTGACTTATAACGCACTCTCTTGCAATCTGGAAGATAAAGTCTAAGGTAGTCCCTAGAACCAGAGGTTATATTGCGTAGGGGAATAGTTATTAAGGGCTACATATAACCAGGTGTCATGCCATATAATATTTGAAAGACAAAAACACATAATTTAAAAATAATCCTGGCATTAATGGGCACCCAGTGCAGCTTGCATAATAATGGAGTGGGTCTATCAAAACACGATACATTTTGGACAAACCTAGCTGCAGTATTTTGGGCCATTGTATCCTTTTTAGGACACCCTCCTTACATCCAGCATAGATGGAATTGCAGTAATCAAACTGAGTTAAAACCAAGGCTTGACCTAACAGTTTAAAGATGTCTGGCGAGAAATATGATCTGAATCTCCTCAGCTTCCAAAGAGACTAGAAGGATTTTTTCACTACTGAGGAAACCTGAGGCTCAAATGTGAGGTGACTGCCAATTAATACACCCAGTACTCTAAGTGTTGAGTACCCTAGGATATATGACACGTCAACCGTAAAATTATTATAGGCGGTACATTCAAAGGGGTTGGTTACCACAAGAAATTTAGTCTTATCTCTATTTAACTTAAACTTAAATTTGGAAGCCCAGGATTCCAACAAATCCAGACCGAGCCTAATCTTAGGGACAATTTCTGGAAGACCAGTCTTGAAAGGGATATAGATTGTGACATCATCCACATAGATAAAAGTGTAGAACCCTGCTGCCTCTAGCCTTTCACCTAATGGAGCAATCATAACATTGAATATGGTTGGAGAAAATGGTGAGCCCTGTGGCACTCCACAGTCAGGAGACCAGGAAGGTGAGAGAGAACCTGACAACTTCACCTGATACGATCTAGATTTTAGGAAGCTGCAGAACCATTGGTGGACCTTCCCACACAATCCAAACTGATCCAACAGGCCTAAAAGCAACTCATCAATAATGGTATTTACGCACGTTCTTCCCACCTAAAACTAGGCAGCTCCTTTTATAATTACCCCCAATGTGGCTTAGTCAAGGCAAAGATGAGGTGGGAATCAGATTGGCTTCTAAATATTTTATCGGATCCATCCTATGTTGTTGCAATCACATCTAGTTACTGTAATATATCTTCATGTTAAAAAATCTGGAAACCTCCAATATTTTAAAATAAACTATAGTATTGACCCTACCAATACATTACCTTATCTGATAAAACATGATATTTTTGATAGTATAGGGGGAACAAGAACTCAATATTATATTGAAAGTCTTTTTTTTTTTTTTTTTCAAAAAATGGATGTTCAAAGCTGCAACCATGTCCACACACTATAATTAAAGAGTGTTTTGTATTTGTCTGCACCTGTCATGTCTTGTACAATGTAAAATCATTGTGTTATATCCAATAGGATGATAACTAACATTATAGCCTATTGTTCCACCTAATACCTTTTCCATTATCTGGTCACAGTATTGTTGGTTCCTATAAATACACTGTCAACAAATAATTGAGAACCGGGGTGATGTTTGTAAGTCCTCTGCTTTAATTTCATTCTCTCTGAGCATTTCATCCACAGCGCACATGACAAGAACCATTATTAGCTTAGTAATTGGACAGACAATTGAATATACTAAGATGCATTTGTTCATTCTTTATAGAGAAGCCTTTGATCTTTATGTCCATCTAGTTTGAAATTGTTTTGCTTAAATTGTTTCAGTAATCTGAAACTGAAACACTGTCTAACCTTTTTATTGAAGCAATGTTCAGTGAGCACTGTTTGACAAGAGCTGACACGCCATTAGAGCGCATCAGTCCTCCTACTAAGCATGCCATATCTTTTATTTTTAATTGAACATTTTTCAGAGCTGCTCAATAATAAAGTAAATCAGGGGAAACACAAAACAAGTGTTATTTTAAAATAGTCAAACAAACAAACAAAAATGAAATTAAGGTTTTCCTATTTCTGACTAGTCCTACAGAAAAAAAAAAAAAAGGAGCATTGATGCTCCCAACTACCACAAATCCATCCATCTCAAGCCAGTAGGATAGTAGATTGCAAGGATGGGCAGAGTGAATAGGCCACATGATCTTTACCTGCCTTCACTTATGTTTCAACTGAACATAGTGCATACCAACTCCAATCATCTTAAAAAAGAATACTTATACCAGCACATGTTTACCCCCAAATCTTTTAGGGTTTCTTATCAAGATGCAGTAAAAGTTGGGATTGTACGTCCTCCCAATAGTCGCCCTATTCAAGGGCCTCTACATTGGAAACCACCCCTCCCCCAACACATATTTTAAGCACCCTCCACAGCAGTAACTCCTTCAAGTAGAACCCCCTTAGATGTCCTTTCTCAGAAGTAATTCTCCTCATCCAGAAATATCCCCAAATGCCAAAATGCCTCGCCCCTCCCCCATCCTTGTCAGCAGTGGCGTAGGAAGGGGGGCGGTGGGGCGGTCCACCCCGGGTGCACGCCGCTGGGGAGATGTCGGCTCCGCTGGTTCCCTGCTCTCTCTGCCCCAGAACAGGTTACTTCCTGTTTCGGGGCAGAGAGAGCAGGGAACCAGCGGAGCCAACGAAGCTCCCAGTGACGTGCACTGGGGCGGATCGGCCCTCCCGCCTGCCCCCCGTTTTCCAATGCAAGTTAAGGGTGCGTTTCGGGGGGGAGGGTGCACTTCGGGGGGCTGCGCTCCGGGGTTGCGCCGTGCTGCACCCGGGGGGGAGGGTGCGCAGCGGTGACCCGCCCCGGGTGTCAGCCGCCCTCGCTACGGCACTGCTTGCCAGACCTACCATCATGATTCCCTGGGTTCTAGCAGGACTGGTGCCAGCACCATAACACAACTTTATAACTACATTCCGTAGTAATTTATCAAAACTAATGTCACTCTCTATATAAAAACTGGAGACTTGAAACAAAAGGACATTTTTTCTACAAAACTGTGTGGCTCTCAGCAAACACCATAACATTCTGGCCATTAAAAAAAAACCCAATATTTAAGCACCAGCCCCTGGATTCTAAATAGGTTGCCAAAATTTGGGTGTGGATCCTAGATGTGCATGGAAACCAATTACCCAATTAGGTGTTAATTAATTATTGGATTTAATTGACACCTAGGGGTCCTTTTACTAAGGTGTGCCAAAAACTGGCCTACGCTAATGTAGGCATGTGTTCTGGGTGCATGTAGATTCACTTTTCAGCACGCCTGTGTGAAAGGCCTTTTTAAATTTTTGCCAAAAATGGACGTGCGGCAAAATGAAAATTGGCACGTGTCCATTTTGGCTCTGAGACTTTACCACCAGCCATTGACTTAGCAGTAAGTTCTCATGTGGTAACCGGGCGGTAATTGTCTACCTGCATAAAATGCCGATTACCGCCCAATTTTCGCCATGCGTTCAAAAATAAAAATTAATTTCAGATGCACATAGCGGATGTGCCAAAAATGAAATTACCACCCAGGCCATGCAGTAGCCATGCGGTGTCTCCAAACTGGCGCATGTTGGGCGCATGTAGGCACCATATTGTTCTAAAATCGTCCCTTGGATGGGTTGTGTGAGCCATGACAAGGTGGGAACATGGAACGGTGGCCTCTAGAGCACAAGAATTTTGACTAGGAGGGAGCCCAACTTCAACAAGGTGGAGAGCAGCCTCCTAGCAGTACTGTGTCTAATACACAGGAGGCAGCTGTTTAGGTGCTACAGAAGGCTGTCACCCCATAAGTCAGCCATGCAGGCCCATCAGGGGTACCCTTGCAAGGTAACTGTCATATAGTGCAGCTATAAGCCCAGTATCACCCATGTGCAAATATCATACATTCCCAGTCTAACATGCAGATTCTGAATTGGTGGGATTGCCATCAGACCCCTTCCCTGTTCCCATGGCCCACATGTGCAGGAAAGGCCAGAACATATCCTCTTATAGGCCCCCCAACATGTAAGGCTGAACTGATGAGCTGTACATCTCTGAGACACCCCCACCTAAGCTCAGTTGGCAGCAACCCACAAATGCAGAGACTGCAACCATAATTCCCACGTCTTGACCAACTGTGCATCATCACCTTGCAAATGCTATGGGATGCTCTGGGACCTGGAAAAGCGGGAGGACAGGCCTCTGATCAGATGCATCACAGAGTCCCTGGCAGGGGCAGGTGAGTAACATCAAAATAGCAGCTCAATAACAGCCATCTCCTGGAGCAATGAATATGAATGCAGTAACCTTAAATACAGTACAACCATAACCCTCACAAACACAACAATGTGTTGCAGCCAACACAAAACCATTGATAAGAGATGGAAATGGAGCCTTCTGTGGTCAAAAGTACTCAGCATGTCACATATGGCTACATAGCACATTGCAAGCAGCTATGGCAGGGAAAAAAACCAGGAACCATAAGGAGCTACAGTGAGAATCAGTGTTGTATAGTAACTAAGTAAATGTAACTAGTTAATATGCTTAAGTAAAAGCTTTGTCATTTGTTACTTTTACTGAAGTAATAATTTCACCAATTTTTACAACTTTCACCTAGTTACATCTGATGCTTGTAGTTCAAAGTAAAAGCTGAAGCAAGATACACATGATGATTCCTAGGTAAACCAAATGAAACAGTAGAACCTGAAACAGAATTTTGCTATTGCAAACCTTGTCACATAAACAGTGAATCATCCCATCATAAATGTTGCTGTTCATTGAATATAGCCTAAGAGAAAAGGGGTGTTGCCTGTATTTGTTGAATTGGTTACTGGTCTCCAGCCAAACAGAACAGTGATGAGTTTGGTCACTTTAAAGCAGAGACGAAGCTGAAACTGTGAACAGACATATGTCTCTATCACAACAGACTGCTGTTCATCCCAAGAAAAAATTTACATTGGGGTGATTGTCCCCTGGATTGATAGAGAGGAAGTCTGCTTGTCTGGCATTAAGACGATTGAAGGGTCCCCACTCTTTTGACATTGCATCAGTTCTTGAAGATATTCAAACAGATTTTGCCATCAGATGAAAAACTGTTAGAACAACAGACAATGAATCCAACTTTGTGAAAGTTTTCTTTGTAATTGGACAGCATAATGATGATAACAAAGATGAAAATACAAGTGATGAATTATCATAATGTGGATGATAATGAAAATAATGATGATAAAGTACTCTTTGCTATACGGAGGTCAAGTGTTTCAGAGATTCCCTTGATCAAAACCTGCAGACCCAATCAGAAGACGTCAATAAGGCTGCAACCTGGCCTGATTTGGAAAAACTTTTTATCAGACTGAATAATCCACTTTCTGCTAGTACAGTTGTTGAGCACCTTTGTAGCTGTGCTACATTAATGACTAATAAGCGCACTTGCATGAGTGACAGTCATTTTCAAAATTTAGTTTTACTAAAAGCAAAGTGGATTGAATTGTAGAGCTATAAAGTTATTAGGGTAAAAATGTTAACAATAGTTGCATCCACTGTAGTTGCAGTACTTTTACTTTTTACTCAAAAATAATTTTTTTATTTTCACTTAAATACATTGTTAATGTGTTCTTCACTGTACTTTTACTTTAGTATTAAAAAATACATTTATTTTTACTTAAGTACTCTAACTAGTACTTTGAGCAACACTGGTGGGAGTCGAAACTACTTCCCCTGTTTTTAGAGCCAACAGCCCTAATCTGATCCTGTATGCAGGCTTACTTCACATGGGACAAACATACATCACATTAGTGGCTCCAATCTCCCTTGCCATTCTATCTGGTCAACATACCAGTTCAGCTAGCCAGCGCTATGCAGGTACTACAGTTAGGGACTGTGTATTAGTAGCTGGGGGTCATCAGTGATGTTTATGACCAATGATATGGCATGGCAAGGGAGACTGGAGCCACTAATGTGATATATGTTTGTCCCATGTGAGGTTAGCCTGCATACAGGATCAGGTTAGGGCTGTTGGCTCTATCATTGGTCATAAACATCAATGATGACCCCCAGCTACTAAGACACAGTCCCTAACTGTTGTAGTACCTGCATAGCGCTGGCCAGCTAAACTGGTAAGCTGGCCAGATAGAATGTGTGGAACTGACACACACACTTTGTTCACACATAGGTATCCCTCCAGTAGGCAATGGAGATGATGAGCAGGAGGAGAAGGGTGAGAAAAAGGAGGAGAAGGAGTGAGAGGCTTACAGACCTTGGACGTGATCCAATAGCAGGAGATAAAAGAACAGCATATGGGGCCACCTAGTGAGGAGTACTACTACTACTACTACTTAATATTTCTAGAGCACTACTAGGGAGGTGATGGAGGAGGCTGTCCTTTAGGAGGTCTCATGCTCACCTCTTCAGGGGCCCAGCCAGCAAGTAGAACCACTCCTCCCTCAGGTGCAGAGGGACAGGACATCTATGAGGAAATGCCTTTCCTGGAGGACCAACCCCTGGCCAAACCTGTCCTCCAAGGCCCCTGCACCCAACCAGGAGCCACCAGCAATACCAGCTGGGCTACCACCCCACAGCACAGCAACACCTGCAATGGAGGCACCCATGGCAGCTACTTTGGGCGAGATCCTACTGCATGCCACGGAAATGCACCATGGAATGCCTTCCAGTGGGAGATGGCGGGAGGTGGTGGTAATGAAATTCAAAAATGCATGGGATAAACACAAATGAAATCTGTATGAAAGGCATGACACCAAATAAGCTTAGCGTTGATCAGATGGCAACACCAGTAAATTGAGAAGCAAAGCCAGTCCTGGACAGACTTCTATGGTCTGTGCTCTGATCATGGCTGGATAGATTCAGCTTCACTGTTTGGATAACAAGATCAGTGCCAGGCACTGTACCCTGATCATAGCCGGAGAGATTTGGATGGGCTGGAGTGGGGCTTCAATGATAGCTTCAGTAGTTGGAGAACAAGGCCTATGCCAGGCAGACTTCTATGGTCTGTGCCCTGAAAATAGCAAGGACGAATCGAGATCAAGTATGCATATGTAGAATCATATCATACCTTATGATATGAGTTTATCTTGTTGGGCACACTGATTGGACCATATGGGTCTTTTTCTGCTGTCATCTACTATGTTACTATGTAAGGTATCAGCTAAGCCAGTGCTTCCCCAAACCTGGTCCTGGAGGAACCCCAGTCAGTTAGGTTTTCAGGATATTCACAATGAATAGGGATCGACATTCTCAATTCTGACTCTGGACATCAGCATACTACCCATTATTGCATTCAGATATCCAGATCATGATGATGACGCCCTCGACCCGCTCCCAGAATGCCCATTCTGGGAACGTTGATTTTGGGTTACCTGTCTCACTTGTGATTTCCCTGTGTGAGTGTTTCAAAATCAGTGTTTGGACATCCATTTTGGCTTTTTGAGACATTCATGTGCTTCGAAAATGAGTGCCATAGTCAACATAAGTAAAATCATAACAACACACCCTAATCAGGGAGGACCCAGGCTGCTGGCACAAGTCATTTGTTTACAGTTGGAGTGAATGCTTTCCTTTATTTCCTCTTTCCTAGCCAAACAATATGTTCTTTACAGTACCTAGCTATGACCTCAGGAAAGGCAGTATATGAAGTTCAATAAATCATAAAACATAACATTTAAAAAGGAGGTAGAGCAGCTATTAAACTAGAACCTGGGGGGGGGGGGGGCAGCCAACAGTTGCTGAAGAGTGTATGGCTTAGAGTGAGGTATCTTTGAAGAATGCTATCAAAACAAGGAAATTAGGGCATTTTGATAAGAGATTGCAACAAAGGCAAAAGTAAGCCAGGTATGTTTATGGGTAGAATATACAGAGAATAAAGACGGCAAATTATCCCTCTCAGCTGCTAAGTAGATTGTAGATAAAATAAAATAAAAAAAACACAGACAAAGACACTTTGAAATGTCTGTACACAAATGCTAGAAGCCTATAAAATAAAATGGGGGAGAGAGAGTATATAGCATCGCAGAGACCTGGTGCAAGGAGGATAACCAATGGAACACTGTGTTACCAGGGTACAATTGTAGGGTGGATCAAATTAGATGGGGGTGATGGTCACTGTTCCCTCTAAGCTGAGCAGGAATCCTCCAACTGCATTGCTGCCTGTAACGCCGCTGTACCTTGGGGTCTGGTGTGGTTCGAACATCTGGCCACATCTCGGCCATAGAACACAGGCGCATTCCTGCCAACGTGAGACACTGGCACACAACTTAGTTTGGCATGGCGTCCTCTTCCTGCCACGACCTCCTCCTGCGGTGCTCCAGTTCACGGCCATATTTCTTCTGGTCTTGAGGTGCCGTTTATCCTGTCCCCACACTACGGTCACCCTCGACATCAGGGTGGCACCCAGTCAGCTGACATCCTCCAGCCCTTTATTTTTGGGCCTCTCTGCAGCCTCAGAGCTTTGGCAACAGGTTCTGCCTGCTCTCTTGTTCCTATGCACTCTGGCACTGCGTTTGTCCAGATTGTGACCTGATCTTCCTGGACCTCTGCTTGAACCCTGACCACATCTTGACTGCCGCCTGCCTGGACCTCTGCTTGTAACCTGACCTCGTCCTGTCTGCCACCTCTCTGAGCCTTGAACTGACTATCTACCAGCTCCTGTTCTGTCCTGCCTTTTCCCCCCATCTGTCCGTCAGATTCTCCATCTGAAACTCTTCGAAGTCCTGCCGGCCACCTGCACCTGAGGGCTCAACCCTTGGGGAAAGGCAGTGGGTACATGTGAAGAATGTGGGGGCACTGGCTACTTAGCCAGTCTTCCTGGTAGTGGCACAAGAGCTCATCGTTCCTTCATCATCTAAGACACAATAGATTGCTGAAGCCATGAGCTGGGCTTGCAAACATACTCTTCCTGATTTGGCTCATGTGTTACAGCATCAGCAAAGCCAGTTGTAACACCTTTCTGGGGTACTCCAGGATGCATGCACCCAGCAGACCACATTGCAGGCTGCCCCACGTTCAAGTCCTAATGCCGCTGCCCAGGCTGCTCTACCCATAGCAGTATCTCCTGTTCAGGTTCCCGATCCACCCCGATTTGATGGGGCACCACAGGCCTGTAGGGGTTTCCTAAATCACTGTTAAATACATTTTGAATTACAGCCTTCCAGTTTTTCCACGGACTGAATAAAGGTGACATATTGTATCTTTGTTGACTGCCCAGGCCCTAACCTGGGCCTTTCCACTGTGGGAGCAGCAAGACCCAATTCTTTCTGATCTTCCCCCTTCTTGAGATGCTTTAGGCTGGTCTTCGACAAACTTGAACATCCTTATTCCGCTGCACCTCCAACAAGGTTCCTCATCTTTCGACACCTATGCCATTCGTTTTTGAACCCTAGCATCAGGACTTCACTGGAATCAAGAAGCCCTGGTAGCCATATTTTGACAAGGACTGGCAGGGAGAATCAAGGATGAACTCGCGGGGTGGGAGCTCCCAAGAGCCATGGATGAGCTTATCACCCTCTGTATATGTATTGATATCCACCTTCAAGAACAAGCCCAGGAAAGGGCTTCATCTTGGTGGGAACCATGTCTAGAACCCCATTTCCAATGAGTCCTGACTCCACCGGGGGCTCCCATATTTCCAGGCAAACAGGTGGAGGAACCCATGATCTTGGGTTGACATCGTCTCTTGGAAGACGAGACAAGGCGCAGATGTTCTAACCACCTGTGTCTGTACTGTGGGGAATCAGGCCACTGTGTGAACAGTAGTCCCTACAAACAGGGAAATGATCAAGCCTAGGGGGTTCAGGGGGAATAGCTGTAGGCCTGTCACCCATTTCCCCTATTTCTTTGTGTATATTACCCATCCTTCAATGTTGGGACTCTTGAGAGCTTGAGCTTCTGGCCTTTATCAATTCAGGGGCTGTGGGGAATTTTATTGATGGGGATCTCGTCCAGAAATACTGGATTCTGACCTTACTCTTGCCAGCTTCCCTATGCATCTATTCTATCCAAGGAGACGTCATACCCAGTCCCATCACCATTGGCTCAGCCCCTTTAGCCCTGCAGGTAGGCGCCTTACATCATGAAGAACTTCAGTTTCTTGTCTTAGCCAAGTCTATACACCCCTTGTTTCTAGCACTCACGTGGCTACCACATTCACAGCATATTGACTTGAACTCTAATGATATTTTAGCTTGGGGCCCTTCGTGTTTCCACTCCTGCCTAATGTTGATCATGCCCCCTAGACTGCTTGGAGCAGCCTTCAATACCTTCAACCCTTCCGGTGCACTACCGAGCCTTCACTGATGTCTTCTGCAAGAAACAAGCTGACATCCTACCACCTCACCGGGCATTTGATTGTACGATTGAGTTCCTACCAGGGAAAACACCTCCATGGGGGTAGATTTATACCCTTTCATGTCCATAATCACAAGCCATGATGGAATATATTGAGGAGAACTTGCGAAAAGGATTTATCCGTTCATCCACCTCCCCTGCAGGGGCTGGATTCTTCTTTGTTAATAAGAAAGATGGGGGACTTCACCCCTGCATTGACTATCATGACCTCAATGCCATTACCATAAAAGATTGGTATCCCTTTCCACTCATTTCAGAGCTCTTTGATCGCCTACAGGAAGCAGTCATCTTTACCAAGCTAGACTTATTAGGAGCACATAACCTTCAATTCTTCCCAATCCCATGTCTATTGATGCCATCATGAATATGCAATCAACACCATTTTCTTTTCATTTTTTCTTTGATTTCAGAAGGGAAGAGGCTTCTGTTAGTATGATGTAGACTTCAGAGGGGAAAGAGGTGAAAATTATCAGGCTTAGATATAGAAAGAAGAGCACATGCACAGGGCTCAGGTACAGAGGGTCTAGGCACTCACTGAGTTTGTGTGTCAGAAAAAAGTCAAGCTTTGTGGTGGAGAGCAGGAAGATTCTATAGTGAGAACTTTAATAGAAAATAAACTGAAAGGAACTCGGCAGAAAAAGGGCGGAGGCACAGGGATAGGTGCTGCATATACTAACCAAGTTGGAGTTGTATTAGGCACTTGACTTGTAAAAGTCTGCCACATTCCATATTAGGGATGGGCAGTCAGAAAACTTTTCTGTTTTTTTTTATTCAAATGTTGTTAAGAGTGGGCACTATTTATACATAGTGCACACTCTTTCTTGATAGTGCACACATGTAGAAACCATCATAAATACAGTATGTGTGCATGCATGCACTTTTGGGAAATAGGAACACTATGTCAGGGCCGCAGAGAGACTGAGCCGGGCCCGGGCCACACCCCCTACTCAATCACCGCTGCTGCCGCCACCCCCCCAGATCACCACCACTGCAACTGCAATTCAAGTACTTTCACTGGCGGGGATCCCGAGGCCCCGCCAACAGATGAGGTCTAACTCCAGTGCTACTCCTCACTCTGCCCATTGCCTGCCCCTGTGACTGCTTTTTCTCTCAGCGCATGCTCGGTTTCAAAACCGAGCATGAGCGACCTGAGGGGGAAAGCAGCTGCTTGGCAAGCAGTGGGCAGAGTGAAGAGCAGTGCTGGATGAAGACCTGCAGTGTCTGCTCCTCTGGGTCCTTCCTAGCCTCCAAGGGGGGCCCATCGCCGGAGTTTTCTCTCTTCTGCTCTTGTCGGGATGCGATCACCCGAGTCCTGTCATGAGCAGGAGAGAGAGAGAGAGACCCTGGCACCGAGCCTCCCCCTAGATGCCCGGGCCCAGGGAATTTTACTCCCCCTCCCCCCACACTCCGCGGGAGGTGGTGGAGATGAAAACGGTAACGGAATTCAAACAAGCGTTGGATAAACATAAAGGAATCCTGTGCAGAAGGAAGGGATCCTCAGGAGCTTACGGCGGGGATAGTGCTGGGCAGACTTATATGGTCTGTGCCAGAGCTGGTGGTGGGAGGCGGGACTGGTAGTTGGGAGGCGGGGATAGTGCTGGGCAGACTTATAGGGTCTGTGCCAAAGCTGGTGGTTGGGAGGCGGGGTTGGTGGTTGGGAGGCGGGGATAGGGCTGGCCAGACTTATACGGTCTGTGCACTGAAGAGGACAGTGCAAATAAAAAAGTAGCACATATGAATTTATCTTCTTGGGCAGACTGGATGGACCGTGCAGGTCTTTTTCTGCCATCATCTACTATGTTACTATATGTTACTATGTTACTCTCCCCTCTCAGCGGCCCTGCACTATGTGCAAATAATATCATAGTGCCTTTGTATTTCTTCATGGTGAGACCGCATCTTGAGTATTGTTTGCAATTCTGATTGCCACACCTGATAAATACAGTATATAGTGGAATTAGAAAAGATAATGAGGGCAACCATCCCTAGTCCATATTAGCTGCAGTATGACTGACTCTCTTGCAGTAACCATTGTCTGTCTGCTCTAATAAAGGGTATGGTGTGTGCAGAGAATTTGGGGTCTTCATGCCACTGTTAGTACTCTTTATTCCTCGTTTGGTACTGAGGGTCCTTATGCCTGTCTCGATGTCTTGGAGTGCTCAGACAGGTGCCAGCTAGCAAGTTTTAATCATTGAAAATGGATGGACAGCCCCAATGACCTTAATGGAAACGAATGAAATGAATGATTCAGGATCTGAAAATGAACCAAACCAATTTATTTTCCCATGCACATTCCTACCATATGCCTCAATGCTTCAGTGCTTTAGATAGGTCATGCTCTCTGTATTTGAATTCTTACAAGAAGTTAACCTTCATATAGGTCATTCCCGGTAGGACCCACATTGAAAAAGTGATTTATATGATAGGAATTCCTGCTCAATTTACATAAAAGTTATTCTTTTTAGAGATACAGTATATAGTAAGGCATGGTGCCAACCATGGCATTAAGAAAAAAACTTTCTGTATTTGAGCTCTTTGCTAACCTGCCTTTTTTATAATATCAGCAGGAGGAACTGTCAGATTAAGTATACAGTATTCTCAAGACAGCCCCCATACCCTAAATCACCTGTTGGAGGTGAGCCCTAGACTGCTCACCTCCAATAGGCGATTCAGCTACCCTTCTTGAAACCTGCCCCCCCACCTGGAGTGATCGCTTTTCACATACCCTGCGCCGCCTGTCATCGGGGTGGTGTGGTCTACCTGTATTCCTCCTCTTTCCGTGTTTCTCTCTGCCCCACCAAACCCCTTGTCACTTCTGAAGTTTTGCTCCTTCAAATATCTACATCCCATGTCTTGTTCCAGGTGGTTCTTCTTTATCGTCAACCCTCTTCTTCTGTTTCTGCAATTGATGAACTCACTGCTTTTGTCTCTGAATGTGCCTCTCTTTTCTCTCCTCTTCTGCTTCTGGGCTACTTTAATCTGCTGCTTTCTGACTCGATATCTTCTTTCCAATCCTTGTCTGCTGCTGCCGGTCTAATGCAGCATGTGACTTTCCCCACTCCTTCCGCAGGTAATACCCTCTACCTGGTATTCATCTCCTCTTCTCTTTTTCTGCTTCCCCTCTCTTTCACTACCATCCCATTGCCCTGGTCCAATCATTTATTACTCTCCTTCTCATTCTCTGTCTCTGCGCCTTTCCCTGCCCAGGTCATCCCTCGATGCCTATCTCACATTCTCACAAACTCTGTCCTCATGCTTATCCATGAGGATTTAGCTCAACTGTCTCCCATTTCTCCTTACCCTTCCCTCTCCATTCAAGCCATCTGTCTTCTATCTCCAATATCTGCTTGATGCCCACTCTCCTCTTACTGTCCTCTTCCATTTGCTTCATGCGCACACTCCACGGTTTACCCTCATGCTTTACTTTTTCGCCTACATCTTCAGCATGCCAAGCAACTCCGGTGCAAAAGTCTCACACTCCTGCCTCCCTCAACCATTTCCGCCTACAACATCATTCATTTTGGGTGGAGGTTTGTGTGGTATAATGTGAATATTTTAGCCAGTATAGATCAGCCTCCATCAACCATGCTGAAACTGCTTACTGTATCTTACAACAACTCTCTCTGGTCCACACGGTCATGCCCTCTTATGATCCCTCTGCCCTTCCACTCACTTCCCTTCCTGACTCCTGGTTGTCCAAAATTTTCTCATTTTGCCAATCATTGCTCTCTCAGCCCCAGATTTCCCTGCACCTTTCTGCTGCTTCCTGTCCCTCCCCAGAGCCTCTGTGAGATCCATCTTCTCCTTTCTGCATCATAGCACTCCTTCAACCTTCCCTCTAAAGCCTCCCTACTTTGTACTGTGCACTCTTTCAAACCCACCCCCTTCCCTGGCAGACACTTGGTCCATGCGTTTAGTGAGTCAGCTTCTGGTTTCTTTCTCTCCTCATCTCCTTTCTCTTCTGTGCTCCAGCCTCTCCCTTGGTCTTGTTCCCCCTCTCTGGAAGCATGTCCTCGTATGCCCTCTTCTCAAAATGTCTCATCTGGATCCCACTGTCACATCTAACTTTCGGCCTATCTCTACTTATCCATTTTTCTCCAAAATTCTCAAGAAGGTGGTCCTAGCCCAATTAGATACCTTCCTCGAACACACCAATGTGCTTCACCCTTATCAATCCAGTTTCTGCTGCCGCCACAGCACTGAGACTCTTCTGGTAGACCTTAATGATTTCATTCGCTCCTCGCTTGATCAGTGCTGTTCTGTCATCATTGTCTCACTTGATCTCTCTTCTGCCTTTGATATGGTTGATCATACCTTTCTTCTTGCCCACCTTCACTCCCTATGTATCTGTGGCACTGTTCTATCTTGGTTCTTCGACTCTCTCTCTCTGGTCGCACCTTCCAGCTTTTTCATAAAGGCTCTCCAATCTATCCAGTACAATCTGGTGTGCCTCAGGGTTCCATCATTGTCCCTGCCCTGTTAAATGTATTTCTTTCTTCCCTCTTCACTCTTTTCAGGAACAGGGCTGCACACCTTTTAGCTACACTGATGACATCCAGATCCTCTGCACTGTCCACCCTCAGCAACTGCCTCACCCAGGCCTCCTCCTAGCTTAAAGAGAACTGCCTTTTTCTTAATGCCTCAAAATGTGAAGCAATTGTCTACCCTTGGCTCTATTCTACCTTGCCTCTGTGCCCTATAATTGATGGCTGCCCCCTCCCATTCTGTGATACTGTTAAACATCTGGGCATAACCTTGAACTCACAACTGTCCTTCAAGTCTCAGATTGATTCTGCCATTTACTTCACCTTTTTTGCCCTTCATCGCATTCATCCACTGCGTCCCCTGCTTGACACCTCACTTATGTGTACCCTCCTCCTTTCCATCATATTTCACACATTAACTACTGCAACTTGTTGTATGCTGGGCTTCCTCTCTTCTCTCTCATCCAGTCCACCACTGTGATGTTGTCACTCCTCTTCTCCATTCCAAACACTGGCTCCCAGTCCCTTCCCATATCAAATTCAAGCTCCTCTATTTCGTTTTCAAGTCTCACCTTCCCTCCGCCCCAACTTACCTTAATTCCTCCTTATTATCTATGCTCCCTCTCGCTCTCTTCTTTCTTCCACCTCCAGCCTTCTCACAGTTCCCTCCTTCCCTTCTTTCCACCTATCTCTCCTGGGAGCCCAGTTTCAGCTACATAGGCCTATCCCTGTGGAATTACTACTACTACTACTACTTATCATTTCTATAGCGCTACTAGATGTACGCAGCGCTGTACACTTGAACATGAAGAGACAGTCCCTGCTCGACAGAGCTTACAATCTAACTGGACAGACAAACAGGACAAATAAGAGATAAGGGAATTACTGAGGTGGTGAGGATAAAGGTACTGAACAAGTGAGTAAGGGTTAGGAGTTAAAAGCAGCATCAAAAAGGTGGGCTTTTAGCCTAGATTTGAAGACGGCCAGAGATGGAGCTTGACGGACTGGCTCTGGAAGTTTATTCCAGGTATATGGTGCAGCAAGATAAAAGGAACGGAGTCTGGAGTTAGTGGTGGAGGAGAAGGGTGCAGATAAGAGAGATTTACCCAGTGAATGGAGTTCCCGGGGAGGAGTGTAGGGAGAGATGAGAGTGGAAAGGTACTGAGGAGCTGCAGAGTGAATGCACTTATAAGTCAATAAGAGGAGTTTGAACTGTATGTGATAACGGATAAGGAGCCAGTGAAGTGAATTCCCTGCCTTCTCACATCCACTTAGAATCCTATTTTCCACTGTTCAATAAACACTGCTGTTTATTGAATCTTTTGGCTCAACATATCTTCATCTGACTCCCTCTTGTCTCCATCTCTGACTGTATATTGTAAACTGAATAGTCACCTCTGTGGATCACTTGCAGTGTATCAAGTGCTGGAAATAGAATAAAATAAAATAAATCATCCCTTCCCCCTCCCTCCAGAAGAGAAGCAAAAGATTTTTTTGAAAAATTACCATTTGTTCAGTTAAAATTGTTTATGTTGTTTATTTGTTGTCTAATGTGGCATGTGACCATGGTTTCTAGGTAGCATTATTTCTTCAGTTCTCAGTGTATGATATATGTGGTTAAATGGTTCCATGTGTAGCAGCTTGAATCATGTATATTATATTTTCTGATTAACAGGTAGTATTCAAATGAGCTGTAAGTGATTTAAAAACATAAATATGCATTACAGCTTGTTCAAATATTACCTGCGAATCAGAAAACATAATATACAATTATGGCATTCAATGTCCATGCCAGTTACTATATACAGTATACTGTGACGCTTTATTCGTCCAGTTAAACATCAGCTGAGTGAACATAAATCCCAACTTAAAAATTAAGTCTTGACAGCTCCATTGGTAAATCATTGGATAGAACTGAATCGTTCAGTTTTAGACATCAAATGGAGAGTCACTGATAACAGAGTTAAGATGGGAGGGAGGTAACGTGGTAACATAGTAAATGACGGCAGATAAAGACCTGTACGATCCATCCATTCTGCCCAACAAGATACTTTATATGTATACCCGAGTTTGATTTATCCTTGCCTTTCTCAAGGCACAGACCGTAGAAGTCTGCCCAGTACTGTTCTTGTACTAAGTTCTGAAGGTAACCTCGAAGCCCCTTAAAATTTACTCTTCAGAACTTAGTAAAAGAACTCGGGTATACATATAAGTATCACATACCATGTAAAATGAGTTTATCTTGTTGGATGGATGGACCGTACAGGTCTTTATCTGCCGTCATTTACTATGTTACTATGATGTTTTTTTAATAGAACAGATGGAATGAAAACATGAATGATTTAGGTACGGGCATGATTGTTACAGTTATTTTTTTATTGTTGTTTTTATTTTAGGCATAGGTTTAATCAGCCATGCATGTTATAAGTAATAAATAATTTGGATGATTATCCTGCTTATAATCGAACGAGAAAAACGCCCAAGTTCCGACCTAAATCGGGAGATGGACGTTTATCTCACAAAAACGAATAAAGCGGTATAATCGAAAGCTGATTTTGGACGTTTTCAACTGCACTCCGTCGCGGATGCGGACAAAGTTGATGGGGGCATGTCAGAGGTGTGGCGAAGGCGGAACTGGGGCATGGTTATCTGCCGAACAGAGATGGGCGCATTTCACCGATAATGGGAAAAAAGTATGCGTTTTTAGCTAGAATTTAGGACACTTTTCCTGGACCCTGTTTTTTCACGAATAAGGCCCCAAAAAGTGCCCTAAATGACCAGATGACCACTGGAGGGAATCGGGGATGACCTCCCCTGACTCCCCCAGTGGTCACTAACCCCCTCCCACCACAAAAAAATGAAGTTTCACAACTTTTTATTTTCACCCTCAAATGTCATACCCAGCTCCCTGACAGCAGTATGCAGGTCACTGGAGCAGTTGTTAGGGGGTGCAGTGGACTTCAGGCAGGTGCACCCAGGCCCATCCCCCCTACCTGTTACAATTGTGCTGCTTAATGCTTATTAGTCGTCCAACCCCCCCAAACCCACTGTACCCACATGTAGGTGCCCCCCCTTCACCCCTTAGGGCTATAGTAATGGTGTAGACTTGTGGGCGGTGAGTTTTGAGGGGGATTTGGGGGGCTCAACACACAAGGGAAGGGTGCTATGCACCTGGGAGCTCTTTTACCTTTTTGTTTGTTTTTGTAAAAGTGCCCCCTAGGGTGCCCGGTTGGTGTCCTGGCATGTGAGGGGGACCAGTGCACTACGAATCCTGGCCCCTCCCACGAACAAATGCCTTGGATTTATTCGTTTTTGAGCTGGGCGCTTTCATTTTCCATTATCGCTGAAAAACAAAAACGCCCAGCTCACACATTGTTGAATAAAACATGGACGTCTATTTTTTTCGAAAATACAGTTCGGTCCGCCCCTTCACGGACCCATTCTCGGAGATAAACGCCCATGGAGATAGCCGTTTTCGTTCGATTATGCCCCTCCATGTCAGCAGGACCACTCCCTGAAGCAGATTCCGAAACATGGTCCATGTTGGTGTTTAGTCCACAAATTGATGTGCTCAGCTACTGAATTGGAAAATCACATAAAAAAGATAAGTTTATGATTAAACACGCATTCATGGGGAAAGTATTTTCTAAAATATATGAAAACAGTACTAAAATTGAAAGTTATTTTCTGAGTCATAGGTGTACGGCCTATGTGAAAAAAGTCGCTTCTGATGGTTCACTAACGGTGATGGTTCAAAGAATTAGTTTGAACTTAGTTGTGCATTGATATGTCTTTATGAGCTGGGATTCTTTGAAAGTATTATTCTAATGAGTTACATGTGCAATCAGTGTATAACTTGTAGTGTGTACTTTATAGAATTACCATCAAAGTACCTCAGGGGTCAATGTTCCCTTCCTCCCACTCTCACAACAGATTGATCTTCCAAAGAACAAAGTTATTTGGAGTCAATGCCCCCTTCCTTCTCCCCAACCATCCTTCCCCCAAAAAGGTAAGTGGTAATTAGGACCCCCCCCCCCCCACCCCCAGTACATCCCTGGATACACCGAGCAGAGGCTGGGTGCCTCCATTTTCATCAGGGCAGGCCCAAAGGCAGAAGGGAGTAGGCATTGCTCCTGCCTCTGACAACAGGTATGTTGAGGGGTTGGTGGGCTTACTAGACCACCATGGCTACTGTTTTTTGGTTGGAGGAGGTCAGGAGGGGGTCCACTGGACCTCTGGGGTTTGTTTGGTTGTGAGAGGGGGTCCATTGGACCACTGGAAATGTTTTGGTTGGGAGGGGTCCAGTGGACCACTGGGGATTTTTTGGTTGGAGGGGAAGGGTTTGGGGGTATTGGTCTGCAGTCTGACTTTCCTGTCAGTGCATGAGCCAATCAGCACTGACAGGAAAGTTAGCACGAGACACTACTGACAGCTCAAGTGCTGTCAGTTTCTGGTCATTAGGGCAGGAGTTTTGCGTGAGCCGTTTCTCTGTGCATTGCACGGAATCATTGATAAGTTCATTTTAATACTTGTGAGCTCATTAGCTTGGGACATTCGGTCACTGCTTCCATGCACGGTAAAGTAGTGGCTGAAACCTCTGTACATTGCATTCAGAAAAACGTTTTATTTAAACTGGCTAAAACCAGTTTAAATGAAACACTGCAAACCCAGTTTGCTTTGAGCATTGGACCCAAACTCTTTCTCCTAGTGCAGAGAAGTTGAAAACTGACTCTTAGATACATAGCAATGCACTTAGATGCACATGTGAATCCTTTGAAAATGTATACCTATGTTGTTAC
Organism: Microcaecilia unicolor; assembly: GCF_901765095.1. Taxonomy (NCBI): domain Eukaryota; kingdom Metazoa; phylum Chordata; class Amphibia; order Gymnophiona; family Siphonopidae; genus Microcaecilia; species Microcaecilia unicolor. The sequence goes on along the minus strand of NC_044031.1, from coordinate 61,047,272 downwards.
CCCTCAAAAATATTTTTTATCAGTCATTATATTTAAACCTGAAGCAAATGAATAATACTTTGTTCCTATGAGTGAAAATCTGGTATTGTCAAAAAGTTCTTTCTCTAGGAGAGAGTTTGAGTCATTTACATATTTCAGTGGGAGGAACACCATTATAAGTCACCTATTATGCATATTCTAATTTGTGGTCAATTCTAAAGGTGCCTGTCATCTTTGATATGAGAAAAACAATCTAATTCTTCCAAGCAAACAAAGTATTCAACCAGCAGCATTGTTATTGCCTTTTATAGAGAAACATCATGCATAGATTAAAATCTATTGTTTTTGTGTTCCTACATTGTTCTTTAAATTTACGAGCAAATACAAATGTCAAAATCATTTTAGTTGTACGTTTGTATGCCTGCTTATGAAAATCGCATTGCAAAACAAGTCATAACTCTCATTATGTCTTCCTTTAGTTTGCCATGTATATGCTAAACAGAGTTCACATTCTTCTTAAGATGAGTTAAATTAGATTACCACAAATTCTTCTTCAAGTATCAGTAAGAAGTTCAGACTAGTGGGCTTGATATTCAAAAAGCACTTTTACGCTGACCTCATAGGTGCTGTTTCTTTAAAAATTGCTGGCCTAGTGGTTAGGGTGGTGGACTTTGGTCCTGAGGAACTGAGTTTGATTCCCACTTCAGGCACAGGCAGCTCCTTGTGACTCTGGGCAAGTCACTCAACCCTCCATTACCCCAGGTACAAATAAGTACCTGTATACAATATGTAAGCCGCATTGAGCCTGCCATGAGTGGGAAAGCGCGGGGTACAAATGTAACAAAAAAAATACATAAATACAGGGAACTATGTCTGTCCAAACTTTTTCTGATCAGTAAAAGGAAGGGCTAAGCAGTATAATAGGGTGGAGAATGAAAGTTACATGTCTGGATCCAAGATGGCGCCATAAAGAAACATTGCAACAGCTGCTCCCAAATCCTACCTTGTATCGCTGTCCTTAGCAGCTCTTTGTTCCCTTGATCATGGGGAAAAGGAGAGGGAGGGTGCGGGAGTTTCCCTCAACCCCCACCGGGACCCAGGCTCCGATACAGACGACCCTGGAAAGACTTGGGTTGACGGCTGGACCCGTGCAAGTGTCTTCACCTGTCAGTGCTGCCACTTCGGCGTCTGCCAGCAGTGTCAACGGGGCTTCTTTGAGCCCTATTGTGCAAGCAGCTCCCCCACAACCAGGAGAAAATGCTGTTTTTGAAAGTCCTGCCCTAGGATCTTTTCAGATTGAGGTACCAGGTAAGCAAGGAGGGAACTTACCCACAGCAATGGAGAATTTGGTATCTGGTCAAGAAGAATTTCAAAATGCAGCACAAATTTTACCTCATTAGTGAGTACTCTACACCAGATTTCCAATACGCCTTCTCCTGGTATACTTTCAGGGGCTTTTAAGAAACCTACCATTGTGACATTGGAGTCACTTTGGGACCTTACATTTGATATGCACTCTTCTTTACAATCCTTGACTTTTAAAAATACTAATGATATAAAGGTTTTGTCCAAAGCTGCTTTTGATCAAGCACAGGAGACTGCTTAACAGTCCACTAAAGTAAAACTTCTAGAATCAAAAATTCAGACTTTGGAATTATTGGGAACAGTCTCAATTACGGATAAGAATTTTACTCATTGTTGATTGGAATATTTGGAAAATCAAGATAGGAGGCTTAATTTGAGACTAACCAATTTTCCTAGGTGACCTTTAATTATGCCTATGGATATGGTTAAAAAAATATTTAATTGAAATTTTGGGGATGTGAGGTGATTGACTGCCTCCAATAACTCGAGCTCAGTATCTACAGGTGCCAAAAAAATCTGTTGGTGAGAATTCACAAAATCAAGTTGGAGATGGTATGAACCTAATATCATTTTTGGAGTCTTCAGTGGACGTGATTACGCAGAGAACTACTATGGTGGTATCTTTTGCTTTGGAGACGGATCGCAATGCTGTATTGAGCCTTTCATTTAGACATTTGGACACATAGTTTCTGGAATCTAAAGTTAGAATATTTCCTGATCTTTCTAGAGAAACACAGAAAAGGCGTAAGACCTTTTTGGCCTCTCGACCAAGGATTTTGGCCTTGGGCGCCAATTTTGTACTTAAGTTTCCATGTATATGTTTTGTATTATTTCAAGGTAAACAGTTTCAATTTTTTGATCCTAATCAACTAGAGGAATTTATTGTGGCTAAAGAAGAGATAAATATCACTGTATAAGTCCCATTTGCACACTGCAGTGTTAGGCTGGGGAGAGCCTTATGGGTTGCAATAACCTTGGTTGTTTGTTCCTATTTTAACATTTTTTGTGGGGTTTTCCTGATTTTGGATCCTAATTACCTGTTATTTTGGACGATGTATTTCTTTTTCTTCCTGTAGTCAATTAATTTGACATATTAATATTCTTTGTGAATTTAGCAATTACCAATTTCTGTATTATTTCTCATTTTTCTGAGATGTATTCAATACTAAATAAATAGCAAGAAAAAAGAAAAAAAAAGTTACCTGTAATATAACTTAGTGTCTCTTTTGCTACAGTGCGGTAGTTTTGGAGGGATCTATGAAGGGGGAAGGGTTGTATTCAAAATGTATTTCTCAGTGTTCCACAGCTTGCTTTGTTATTTGCAATGCTGTATTGTGGATTTCAGTGCTGTGCTATATGCCTTAATTTTTCCTTATAATAACAATAAAGATATTTCTACATCAAAGCAATAGTAAACGCTTATGAATATGTGCATTTTTAAAAATTTGACAGCTTTTTTGTTTGAAAACTTCCCATATCTAGATATATATCATGAAAGAAAATTAAAAGTCACTACAACAGCATTAAAAATGATTGCACCTGGTAGAAACAGCAGTAATAAATTCTCTGTATTTTGTGCACGTTTTTCTACACTGTCCTGTACAATACAGTAACACATGGGTAAATCTCAGCACTCCACTACAGGGTTTATGAGAGGTCACCCGCTTAATCTCCCAGTGCTTGATATCCTGAAAGCCAACCCAGCAAGGGATACTGGGCTCTGTGACAGCTTCAGGAAAAATAAAATGTTTATAGGGTAGATATTAATCCAGCGGTGGTCAGAAAGTTTTTGGCTGCTGACAGCATTATCCCCAGATACTCAATGCCAGGCTACATCCAGGCACCAGCATTGAATATCCAGGTTTATGCATCCAGCTCTCTATTATGCGGTTAGCACGATATTCAGAACTAAGCAACATCGCATACAGAGGGCCCTTTTATCAAACTGCGGGAAAAGGTGGCCTTAGTGCATCCTTACATGGGTCATTTCCATATGCTGAGGTCTTCAATGTCGCCTTCGGCACCTAACCACTATACCTCTACTCAGGAAATCTAGACTACCCCAACTTGACATTTCGTCCTTTAGATTGTAAGCTCCTTTGAGCAGGGACTGTCCTTTGTTGCTCTGTACAGTGCTGCATAACCCTAGTAGCGCTCTAGAAATGTTAAGTAGTAGTAGTAATTTTTACCGCATTAATGACCACAAGCTAATTTTTCCATTAGCCTACTTTCCGTCCCCCAGACCTACCTCCAGCACTAAACAATAGCGTGGGTAGTGCTCACACAGGCAAAAATTACCATGGGGTACCTGGGTGTACCCCACAGTAAGTCCCTTGCTGCAGTAAGCACACATTAGTGCTTACCGCAGCATAGTTAAAATGCCCCAAAGATAGGACTGTGTTTTATGTGGTCCAATTTGGCCACTTAGGGGCTCTTTTACTAAACCATGTAGGTGCCTAGGTGCGCCCAACTCATGCCAATTTGAAACTACCACCCAGCTACCGCGTGGTGCAGGAAGTAATTTCATTTTCTACGTGTATCCAGTAGGCGCGCTGGAAAATAACTGAGTAGTAATTGGCATTGAATTCACACTGATGATTACCACCCAGTTAACACGTGAGACCTTACTGCTAAGTCAGTGGATGGCAGTAAGGTCTCAGGCCCAAAACGGATGCACACAAATTTTCATTTTGCTGCATGTCCATTTTCGGCCAATAAAAGGGCCTTTTTTGCAGGTGTGCTGAAAAGTGAACCTGCGCACGTCCAATACACACATCTACACCAGCGCAGGCCACTTTTCAGTGCACCTTAGTAAAAGGATCCCTTAGGCGGTTAAGTATCAAATATTGACAGTTAACTGCATAAGTGCTGACTCTGCCCCTGCACTGCCTACATAATAGTCAGCTCTCTATGTAGCAGTCAGTGCTGATATTCAGCAGCAGTAACCAGCTAAGTGCCACTGATCCCCCACATAGGGTTACCACATGGCTCCAGAACAAGGAGGACAGATTGAGTCAGTCTGGGTTTTACTTCCATTGCTTTCAATGCAAGCAAAACCCTGACTGATACAATGTGTCCTCCTTTTTCTGGAGCCATATGGTAACCCTACCCCACACAAACAATTTAACCAGCCACTGAAATCACTTTGAATATCAGAGTTGAGGAGTAGTGTAGTGATCAGTGCAGTGGACTTTGAGCCTGGGGAACTGGGTTCAATTCCCACTACACCTCCTTGTAACCTTGGGCAAGTCATTTAACCCTCCATTGCCTCAGGTACCAAAACTTAGATTGTGAGCCCTATAGCTACAGTGAAAGTACCTGCACATGTATATAGCACTGCACACATCTAGTAGCACTATAGAAATCAACCTTTATGTTTCTAAAATGACTACAATAAGCAATTATGTTCAGGCACTATACTGCTATGGATTTACAGCCTGTTTCGCTGACACAGACTACTCAATAATTACTGTGGATTCATATTAGGTAAATGAGACCTTTATTAGATGTATACAATGATTAAATCACATAACTAAAAGAAAGCTATAAGACAGATATATGCATAGTATACATACAACATCACTGGTCAGGAATTTCAGGCCCTTATCTCATTAGCCGGGAGGCCCATTGCAGCGAAAGCCCAAAGTCTCTTTATGACCAGTAACAGTCTTTTCTGTGCGATGCGTCCACCCACAGCCTCAGAGCTCTGCTGCAACAAGTCCCCCTTTTTATTAAGCTAAAGCTTATTTTCAGAGTCAAGGAAAATTACAGAATGCTTGAGAATAGGAAAACAAGCCATACTGTGGGAATGTGGTCACATGTTTCCAAGTCCAGGTGACCAGTCTGAACTCAAAAACAAGCGCCATCCCCCTCTTCACATACCAAATTAATTAGAGCTGTGTCTTATCTTCTACATTCCAACTTGTTTTCACACAATCAAAGTTAAACAATCATTTTTAAACAGAATTACTTCTAATCACAAATACAGAGCCCGAGTGCACTTGTTGGTCAAGGCAGATAGCATTGAAAAGCAATCTCTAAAATCATTTTTATTACAGGCACATAAATGTTTATGTTGCTAATCCACAGCATAAACATTCATGTGCACATTTTGAGCCATTGATAATTTAGGGGCTCTTGTACTAAGCTGCAATAAAAAGGGCCCTTGCTTGAGGTGGGGGCCATTTTTGATGTGTGCTGAGGCCCTTTGTACCTTAGCAGGTAAACAGGCTGAAAAAAGAAATGTCCATGTGGTAAGATTGCTATTACCGCATTTCCATACGAAGGGGAGGGAGCACTTACTGCCACCCATTGAGGGCTCCCACGCTAACCCAGCAGTAACCGGGTAGTATTTGGCACTGTCTGATTATCGCCAGGTAACCCTCTGCAGAAATATTTTTTGAATATTTCCACTAGAGCCGGAAATGCTGCATACTGGAGTGGAACTACCATTGGCGCCCAAATTGGGCCCAGCAGTAGGTCCAGATTGGCGCACAGTTTGCCCGCAGTGGGCTTACTGCCGTTTAGTAAAGTGCCCCTTTGATGTTTATTTTTCTAAAATGTGTGTTCTTGCTGCACATAGCCAGCTCCTAAATGTCTCTTTCTTCATGTATTTTAAAACAGGCTCTATACCAAGAGATCGTGTTCCAAAATATTAGCAAAACTTGAGACATCCTAACCCGGAGGTTTCAGTTCCAATATGAATGTCCTTTCTAAAAAGTTGCTCTAAATAAATTTAGCATAGTAAATGACTGCATATAAAGACCTGAACGGTCCATCCAGTCTGCCCAACAAGATAAACTCATTTTACATGGTATATGATACTTTATAAGTATATCTGAGTTTGATTTGCCCTTGCCATTCTCAGGGCACAGACTGTAGAAGTCTGCCCAGCACTGTTCTTGTACTAAGTCTGAAGCTAACATTGAAGCCCCTTAAAATTTACGCTCCAGCCCATCTATATCTATTCAGTTACGATCAGGGCGCAGACCATAGAAGTCTGCCCAGCACTGGTTTTGCTTCCCAATTACTGGCGTTGCCACCCAATCTCTGCTAAGATTCCATAGATCCATTCCTTCTAAACAGGATTCCTTTGTGTTTATCCCACGCATGTTTGAATTCCATTACCGTTTTCATCTCCACCACCTCCCGTGGGAGGGCATTCCACGTATGTATCACCCTTTCTGTGAAAAAATACTTCCTAACATTACTTCTGAGTCTGCCCCCTTCATGCTCAATTCATGTCCTCTAGTTTTACCATCTTCCCGTCTCCGGACAATTTTTGTTTGTGGATTAATACCTTTCAAATATTTGAACGTATGTATTATGTCACCCCTGTTTCTCCTTTCCTCCAAGGTATACATGTTCAGGTCGGCAAGTCTCTCCTCGTATAGTTTGCAACGCAAGTCCCATACCATTTTTGTAGCTTTTCTTTGCGCTGCTTCCAGTCTTTTTACATCTTTAGCAAGATACGGCCTCCAAAACTGAACACAATACTCCAAGTATTAAGTGTATTTTGAAAGGATGATTTAATGTGATGTTCATATTCATTTTATCAGAACAGTGCTTCCCACATACTCCACTGAAGGCAGCTGCATGGTGAAACAGTATTATTGTTAGAATTCCTATAATGAATCACACCAATACGTCAACAAATGGGAAGTATTTTTCATGTGAAAGGGCTTTTTTGATATGATGAAGTCTGAATTGAGACGTTTTGCCAAAAATATCTCAAAAACCCCCATCTAGCTCACAGTCATAGTCAAACCAGAAAAACATCTACATTTTTATTTTGATCTTGACTTTGAGCTAGACATTTTCATGCTCAACACTTTTTGAAGGAGATCCTCCTTTAGTGGATGAGACTCCTCTCCCCCCCCCCCCCCCCCACCTCTAAATGCATAGCTCTATAAGAAGAAATGTGCTGTGTTTAGTTTTAGGTCCTGTATCTTCTATTGTATAATTCTTGGATCCCTAATTCTGTAGACTTGAGTTAGTCAGTAACCATTTATTTTTTCTTATATTTTTCTCTAATTCCTTTTAAAACTGGGCTACTGTATACTTTACTGTACACATTTTCATTACTTAGGGCTCCTTTTACCAAGCAGCAATAAAAGGGGCCCTGTGGTGGCATTGGTGTGCCCATTTTACTGCCGCTGGTAAAAAGGCTTTTTTAAAAAAGTTAGGAAATGGCTGTGCAGTAAGATGAACACTTGCTGCATGTATATTTCCTGAGGGAGCCCTTACTGCCTTCTATTTAGGAGGTGGTATGGACTTCCATGGTAGCCCAGTGGTAGCCAGGTAGCACACAGCGCTGCCTGATTACTGCCAGTCATAACCCTGATGCTAGAAAATACAAAAATAGTTGCATAATAATTCCTTACCACAAGAACCTACCAAGTGATATCAAACTCGAATATATCATCACCATGGAAACCAGAATGTGGAATACCCCAAGGCTCACCACTATCGCCGACCCTCTTTAACCTAATGATGACCCCACTAGCCAAATCCGTATCCAACCAAGGCCTCAACCCCTACATCTACGCAGATGAGGTCACGATATACATCCCATTTAAACACGATCTAGCAGAAATCAGAAACAAAATCGAACTTAGCCTGCAAATCATGAATTCATGGGCAGATGCATTTCAATTAAAACTCAATGCAGAAAAAACACATTGTCTCATCATATCATCACAATACAATACGTACAAACCCACCAGTATAAACACCCCAAATTACACTCTTCCTGTCTCAGACAACCTGAAAATTTTCGGAGTCACCATTGACCGAAACCTTACACTAGAAAGCCAAGCGAAAAATACAACAAAGAAAATGTTCCACTCAATGTGGAAACTTGAACGAGTAAAACCTTTCTTCCCGAGGGAAATATTCCACAGCCTAGCACAATCAATGGTGCTAAGTCACCTAGACTACTGCAATGGCATCTATGCCGGATGTAAAGAACAAATTATGAAGAAACTTCAAACTGCCCAAAACACCGCAGCCAGATTCATATTTGGAAAAACGAGATACGAAAGCGCCAAACCCCTACGTGAAAAACTGCATTGTCTCCCAATCAAAGAACGAATCTCATTCAAAATCTGCACCCTGGTTCAGAAAATTATTCACGGCGAGGCCCCGATCTACATGGCAGACCTCATAGACTTACCAACCAGAAACACAATCAGGTCAGCATGCACATTCATAAATCTCCACTACCCAAGCTGCAAAGGACTAAAATACAAATCAACATATGCATCCAGCTTCTCTTACATAAGTACACAATTTTGGAATGCACTACCAAACATCACGAAAATAATGCATGACCTAACAACCTTTCGGAAATCATTAAAGACCAATCTGTTCAAGAAGGCTTACCACAACAAGCCAACCTAAACACCCGAACCCTGCAACATCACGAAACTTGAACCAGGACAGGACACTTAACTCTTCGTCCTCAACTACCTAAAAAACTCTGTTACTCATGAACTTTAACGCAATTACCACTCTGTATTTCTGACACCGGAATTGGCTTTTGCCATCATGGTACTATGTAAGCCACATTGAGCCTGCAAATAGGTGGGAAAATGTGGGATACAAATGCAACAAATAAATAAATAAATATATATATATATATATATATATGCAGTGGGGTTTGAGGTTTGAACTACTGCTGGGCTCCCCCGGGCGCTCAGAGGTAGAGCTGAATTACCACACAACATGCCTGTGGTAGGCTTGCTGTGCTTTCATAAAAAGGCCCGTTACTTTTGTATTGTTTATTTATTATTTTATTAGGATTTTATTTACCGCCTTTTTGAAGGAATTCATTCAAGGCGGTGTACAGTAAGAGTAGATCAAACATGAGCAGTAGGCAATTAGAGCAGTAAAAATATTCGAACAACAATACAAAGTATGGCATGGTATACTACTTGCAATGACAACACAATATGTACCCATTGTCAGGGTCTTGGACATACATTTGAATCTTTTTATTGTGTGGTCTCGGAGCAGTTATCATTATCTAACCATCAGGGCAATATTAGCTGCTCATTAAGGGAAAGAGAGCAAAGACTTTCTTTAATTTAAATTCAGTTCAACCAGTAGGTTTAAACATAACTGTTGAATGGAATTAAACTGCATAAATAAAAATTGTTAAAAATTTTTGAAAAGAACATGCATGTTTTTCAGTTCCCAACATTTTAGAGAACCAGCAAACATATAAGTTCTATTCATTTATTTACAGATACTTGATCTACCGCCCTTCGCATTACAGCAGCAAAGCAGAGCCATTCATTTGTATTGGGCTTGTTTAGGTGAAACACAAAATTGGTATTGCCACAGTTTCTCAGATTAGCTTTAGACAACCCAAGCCAAATCACACTACATAATCCTGAAACCACAATCAATAAAGCTAGCTCAGTTCTACATTTTAATTTTTTTTTTCTGTAGTCAGGAGGTAATATCAGCTAGGCGATAGTTTGTTCAAGAAGCAATAGCCTATCACATTATCTACTTGCTGGTCCTTTCCTTTTAACTTCAGACTGCTGGACCACCAAGTGCCTTTTGTACTTTAAAGAACAACTGTCCTGATCAAAATGTGCATTAAGTCATGCATTGCATGTTAAAATTAGCAAACATGGATTGACAGAGCTTGAGCTAAGCATTGTCTGTCAGCATTCATCCTACTGTGACAGGACAAGAATAGAATGAAAGAGCAACCAGTTAAGAGCTGGAAAGTATCAGGTAACTTTGCTAAAGGACCAGATGGATTACAGTGGAAAAATAACCTCACAATGAATTGCAATTCTAATCTTTAAACACCTATGATTCCTGAAGAAAGAAAGAGCCACAAATCTCATGTCACTTTTCTTCACCCTGTGTTAACTCTCTGCTTTAAGGAAATTACATACAAATATTTAGAACAAATAGGAGTATAAACCCTCAATAATTACTACTACTACTTATCATTTCTATCAAGCTGTGGAGAAAGGGGGCCGGCATTGGCGCCAGCACGTGTTTTACATGCGCCAAAGACCTCTTTTACTGTAGCTGGTAAAAGGGAAGTCTCGCTTTCCTACAGGAAATGGTCGTGAAGGAAATAAAGCACTAGCCGTGCGGCCATTTCTTGGAAAGCCCTTACCGCCACCCATTGAGGTGGCAGTAAGGGCTCCTGCGTTAACCCAGCGGTAACCAGACAGCTTGCGGCACTGCCTGATTACCGCCGGGTACACTCCTGCACTACAAAATGATGGCACGCTAGGGGTGGGAAGTACCGCCGGGCTGCTGTGGTAGCCCGGCGGTACTTCCTGTATAGCGAGCGGTAAGCCCACGTTGGGCTTACAACTGCTTAGTAAAAGGATCCCTAAGTCTGCTCACTGCTGGCACCTAGTAACCTAGTATTACTGTGGTGGAGGCAAGACTTCAGTAACAACAGCACTACTGAAAATTGTAATGTTGCTGCTATATAGCACATCATCAGTCATAGAACCTCCCCCTTCCTTTATTATTTAATTCTAATTATATATATACTAGTAAACAAGGCTCGTTTCCGAAACCAATGAAACAGGCGCTAGCATGTGGCTTTTTTTGTGTGTGTGTGTGTGTATGTGTCACAGAGTTATTTTGTGTGTGAGTGTGTGAGGGTGCGGTGTGTGTGCAGGTTGTTGATGTGTGTCTTTTTTTGTTTTGTTTTGTTTTGTTTTTTCCAGCGGTGGTTCTGTGCTCTCCGTGCTGCACAGATAATGAGCCATTCTGCTAGGGAATGCTCCTCCCTTATTGTCACGTAGTTTCCTCTGATTGGTCCGTCTTACGTTGCCTAGTGTTGCCTGGGAACGGTGTTGTGATGGTCCTTTGTGTTTCAGAATGTTGAGGGTGTTTTTTCTGATTGGTCTGTCATGCGAGGGCGGGGCAGAGAGACATGGTCAGTGCTGTGGCTTCACCACCATGAATCCATGAACCCTTCAGGGAGTGACTGAGTGACTTCAGAACGTTGTCTTCAGAACTTTGAGGGTGAGTTTTATTATAGTACTAGTAAAAAGGCCCGTTTCTGACACAAATGAAACGGGCGCTAGCAAGGTTTTCCTCGGAGTGTGTATGTTTGGGAGAGTGTATGTGAGAGTGACTGTGTGAGAGTCAGAGTGAAAGTATGAGTGTGTGAGAGAGAGAGTGAGTCTGGGTGTGAGTGTGTTTGTGAGAGAGTGTGTGTGTGAGAATGAGAGTGTGTGCAAGTGTGTATGTGAGACACAGTGTGAGAGAGAGTGTGTGTATGTGTGCGAGAGAGAGAGTGTGTGTGAGACACAGATTCTCTGTGAGAGTGAGTGTATGAGACCAAGAGAGTGTGTGAGTGACTGTGTGGCACATAGAGAGTGAATGTGATACAGTGTGAGACAGAGTGTGTGAGGGTGAGAGTCAGAAAGACATTGTATATGAGAGAGAGAGTGTGAGCCTTGCCCTCCCAATCCATGCTCCTCTGTCTCCTGCCCCCTCCATTCATCCCTATCCAGCAATTCCCCTCTCTCCCTGAGCCCTGCCCTGCAATCCATGTCCATCCATGCCCATCTGTCCCCTCCATTCATCCCTATCCAGCAATTCCCCTCTCTCCCTGAGCCCTGCCCTCCCAATCCATGCCCATCCATGCTCCTCTGTTACCTGCCCCCTCCATTCATCCCTATCCAGCAATTCCCCTCTCTCCCTGAGCCCTGCCCTGCAATCCATATCCATCCATGCCCATCTGTCCCCTCCATTCATCCCTATCCAGCAATTCCCCTCTCTCCCTGAGCCCTGCCCTCCCAATCCATGCCGATCCATGCTCCTCTGTCCCCTGCCCCCTCCATTCATCCCTTTCCAGCAATTCCCCTCTCTCCCTGAGCCCTGCCCTCCCAATCCATGCCCATCCATGCTCCTCTGTCCCCTGCCCCCTCCATTCATCCCTTTCCAGCAATTCCCCTCTCTCCCTGAGCCCTGCCATCCCAATCCATGCCCATCCATGCTCCTCTGTCCCCTGCCCCCTCCATTTTTCCTTTTCCAGCAATTCCCCTCTCTCCCTTCCATGACCCCCCCCCTCACGTCCATGCTCCTCTCTCTCCCATGTCCCAGCCTGGCCCGCCCTCTTCTCCCCCCCCCCTTCGCATCCATGCCCCCCCTTCGCATCCATGCTGTCGTTTCTCCCCTGCCCTCCCGCTCCCATTGTTCAATTTTACTGGCCACCTTCTCTCCTCCCAACATCCCTTTTTTTTTTTTTTTCTTTTTAAATTTACCTCCGTGGCGGTTCTGGCAGCGCAGCGTCAGGGAAGGAGGCGGCGCTCCCGATGTCTAGCCTTCCCTTCGCTGTGTTCCGCCTTCTTCTGACGTCATCCTTGACGTCAGAAGAAGGCGGAACACAGCGAAGAGAAGGCTAGAGACGTCGGGAGCGCCGCCTCCTTCCCTGACGCTGCGCTTCCGCAACCGCCACCACGGAGGTAAATCTAATATAATAAAACGCACCGTGCGTGGGTGCGATCCGTTTGTTTATTTTGTTTTTCCGCCCTCGATGTCATGACGTTTGCCCTCGACGTCATGACGTTTGACGCGAGGGCGGGGCAGAGACGGCTGGCAGGCTTCACACCATGAATCCACGAACCCTACAGCCAGAGAGTGTTTGAGTGACTTCAGAACGTTGTCTTCAGAACGTTCACGGTGCGTTTTATTATATTATATTATATACTGTATGTATGTATATATATATATATATATATATATATATATATATATATATATATATATTTAATTTTCATAAAACATTCACAGCAATAAATGTATGTATACATGACTTAGCTTTCATGAAGAGCACTGTCTTCCACTTGATTGATTCAAACGCTGTGTTCTTAACCAAAGCTTCACTTTACAAAATGCAAAGCCCCTCCATTTCACTGCAATGGTATCACTATAACAGGCAGATTGGACAAAAAAACAGACTGTGCATCATTGCGCTTACTAGCAAATCAGGCTGTGAGTGTGCACAATCGTGCAATTAAGGTTACAAACTGGCAATGGTATACACCTAGAGGGGTAGAATCAAGAACACACTTCCCTCTAGAGCACAGGGTGAATTCTAAAACAATTTTCACAACAAATCATTAAACTATATAAGAAACAAAGGGGGTCTTTTACTAAAGATTAGCTTGAGTTATCTGCAGGAGGGCCCATAGGAATAAAATGGGCACTGCTGCAGATAACTCGAGCTAATCTCTAGTAAAAGACACCCAAAAGAACCAATTGATTTTTTTTTTAAAAATGGATTACCACACAGTAAAAAGCATACTCACAGCATTGCAACAAGTCCTCCAGAGGTTGTGTGGGGGTCAAAGGGTCAATACTTCTCATAAAAGCTTAAAACACAACTCTTGCTTGTGTTTCAGTAAAGTTTTCTGTTTGAGAAGTATGGGAGGATACGCATACAGAAGATCCTTCCCCCAACAGAAGAGAAAGGCATCTGACGCTAGTCTGCCGTGTAACCTGAGCCTGGAACAAAACTGAGGGACTTTGTTTTTGTGATGAGTGCAAAAAGATCCACTGAAGGAGTGTCCCACTCTCAGAAGTTCTTGCGGGCTACGCCCATGTTGAGAGATCACTCATAAGATTGCATCTCCTTGCTCAGACTGTCCGCCAGACTATTCTCCTTTCCAGCTAGGTATGTGGCCCAAAGAATCATCCCATGGAGGGTGGCCCACTGCCACATCCCTACCACTTCCTGACTCAAGGGTAGGATCTCATGTTCCCCTGCTTGTTCACATAGTACATCGCAATCTTTAATACATAGGATGACTGACTATACACCTACTCTGCACCTGGACTAGCTTGCTACACCCACTGTAACTTAGACCAGTTCCATATATATTGATTAACTGTAGAAAGAACTTACCTTTAGTTTAGCCACCCGTTTATTTATCCCAACTGACTCTGTACCATGCATCTTGTCCCCATCTATATATATGCATTTGGCCCCTGATCTATATGATCAGATGTATTGTAGAAAAGCATTAGTATCATAGCAATGTTATTGGAATGTTCTAATTGTGTGCTTATTGGATATTCCATTGCTATTATGCTTACATCATATTATATCTCTGTTATTTGAATATCAGTATTGGTGTATATTTTTGATCCTGTTTCACGGTAGTCCTATTATTAGGTTTCAATTTCTGTTTTCAAGTTTTCATCTTTTACTGTGTCAGTGTATATACTTGTTCATATTACTATTGTTATGCTGTTGACAAAATTGCAAGTTTGATGTTAAACTGTACCTACTGTACACCGCCTTGGGAGAATCTCTTCATAAAGGCAGATAATAAACCCCAATAAATAGAAATTTGGTTCAGCAGCTGATCTCTGAAAGCCTTTAGAGCATTCCAAATGGCCCTTAGCTCTAGGAGGTTGATGTGGAGATCTGTCTCCTGAGCAGACCATGTCCCTTGGGTATGAAGCCCATCTACATGAGCTCCCCATCCGAAGTTGGATGCATCCATTGCAAACACCTTTTGGAGGAGGTGGAATTTGAAATGGGAGTCCTGTGTCAAATTCAGCCAAATTGTCCACTAGAGTAGGGAGTGATCTAACTCTGGAGGGACTCGGATGACATCTGCTAGGTTCCCCATAGCTTAAGACCACTGGGAAAACAAGAGTCCATCGGGCCCCTCTCAAATGGAGGTGAGCCATGGGAGTGACATGCACTTTGGAGGCCAAGTGGCCTAGCAATCTCAACATCTCCCAAATTCTGACCTACTTGCTGCTGCAGACTTGTGAGGCATCCACTCTCACTTGTGGTAGGAAAGCCCGAGCTTGCAGTGTATCAAGCAGGGATCCTATGAATTCCAATTTCTGTAAAGGTTGCAGGTGGGACTTGGGATAGCTGATGACAAACCTTAGTAGCTCTAGCACCTGAATAGTTCTTTGTGCCCCTTCTTGTAATGTGCTCTTGACCAGCCAATCATCCAGGTAGGGAAATATAGGCTCCCAGTCTATGTAGTGATGCTGCAACTACTGGTAAAACCTCTGGGAGCTGACATGAAGTCAAAAGGCAGAATGAACTAGTAGCGGTGCTTCTCTACTCAAAATCTGAGATACTTCCTGTGACTGAGAAGCATCAAAATGTGAATACAGGCATCCTTTAAATCCAGAGAGCATAGATAATCTTGTTCCTGATTCATGGGGAGAAGGGTGCCCAGTGAAATTATCCTGAACATTTCTTTGACCAGGAATCTGTTCATGGCCCTTAGGTCTAGGATGGGATGATATCCTCCCATCATTTTGGGCATAAGGAAGTACCTGGAATAGAATCCTTTCCCTTATTCTCCTGATGGCATGGGTTTGACCACATTGGCCTGGAGAAAAGTAGAGATTTCCTCTTCAAGTGTCTGCTTGTGCTGAGAGCTGATAAATGATGCTCTCGGTGGGCAATTTGATAGTCTCTGATGCCAATGTACAGTGTAACCCAGACGGACTATTTATAGAATCCACTGGCTGGAGGTTATAATAGGCCACCTTTGATGGAAAAAATTCAGCCTCCCTCCTACTGGAAGATTGTCTGGGATGGTTACTTGGACTGTAACTATGCTCTCCTAGAGCCGTTGAAAAGCTCATTCCCTGCTTTGACTGGGGAACTGGTTGGGACCTTTGGGGTTCTAGGCTGATATGGACAGGACTGTTGGGACGGGGCTGCTGGGATGAGTGGGAAGGTGGCAGAAAACTACACCTTTGAGAGTAATAGGGTCTGTGCCTCGACCTGCTTGGGAACCTCATAGTAGAGGAGGATGCAGCTAGAGACTGCCGAGAGAAGGACTGAATGGTATCACCATGTTTCTTATTGAGGTCAGCAACCTCCTCCACCTTGTCTCCCAAAATGTTTCTGTTTATTAAAATTTGTTATACCATCCTATATGAACAGACAGGTCATGGCAGTTTACAAAAAGGCTTAAAAAATACAAATAAAAATGAAAGAAAAGAAAACAAAAGGAATTCTTTTAAGATAGGAAACACAAACTAGAGAGAAACAGGACTAAAATTAATAATAAACAAACAAACTGGAAACCCTAGTTAACAAAAAACATCACTGAGCCTGTCAAAAGCAATAGCAAAACAATGTGATTTAAGTAAATTCTTGCATTTCTTGAAAGAAGATTTAAAGCAAATAGAGGGAGGGTAGATCGTTTCAGAGCTTAGAACCAAGAAAGTAAAAGGCGGAGCGTCGTGTGGTTTCCAAGTGAGTTGATCTTGGTGCAGGGATGACTAAACAGTGAGAATCGAGTGAATGCAAAGATCTTGAATGAGTGTAAGGAATAATCATGGAAGAGAGAAAACAAGGATAACCAGTGTGGTAGGTTTTGTGAACTAGACAGAGGATCTTAAAGAAAGACCGGTAAGCAAAATGCAAACAGTGAAGTTAGAGAAACAAGGGAGCGAAGTGATCAGAGTGTTTGACTATGCAAACAAAAGGGACAGCAGAGTTATGAAATGCTCTGAGTCTTTTCAATTGAGAATTCGGAAGACCTGCAAAAATAGAATTACAGTAGTCAAGTTTAGAGATGATAAAGGAGTGTTCCAAGATGTGTAGAGAAGGAAAGTCAAAATTAGAATGAATAGAATGAAGTCTACAAAGAGAACAGAAACTTGACTTAAGGATAGAAAAAATATGTTGAGCAAAAGATAGCTGAGAGTCCAGTATAATACCCAAATATTGAAACGAGTGAACAGGTTGAACAGATTGGTTAAAAAGAATAAGAAGAAATGTAGAAATCGAAAGAGAACCCGTAATCCAACACACAATAGTTTTATCTGGGTTTAGAATGAGTCGATGATCTGAAAGTCAGGACTGAATTGAGCTAAGGCAAGATTGGACATAAGAAAAATCAATTAGGTATGGAGAAAATGGAAAAACCAGAAGAATGTCAGCTGCATAGATATAGAAATTAACATTGAGATCTTGGAGAAGAGAAGCAAGTGGACTAAGGAAGATATTGAACAGAAGAGGGGATATGATAGAACCCTGAGGGACACCAAAATGGAGAGGTTTGGGGGTCGAGGCCGAAGATCCTGTAGAAACAGAAAAAGTACGGTCCGACAGGAAAGATGAGAACCAAGCCAAAGCTGTGTCAGAGATACCAACCTCAGAAAGACGGCAAAGAAAAAGAGAGTGATCAACACCTTCAAGGGCACATCAAAAGCAGATGAAAGATCCAGCGAGATAAGAAGGGAAATATTGTCTCCTCGGCAGGAAATATCCACTAACCTCTCTTGAACTGCAGGTTCCAGGTCAGAAACACTTAGCCACGAGAGTCTATGCATTCCTACACCTTGGCAGAGAGTCTGCACGCAATGTCAAAAGTATTATTGGTACCCCTGGACAGATATGTCCTGCACTCTAGCTGCTTTTTGGCCAATTGATGAAGCTCTGTGGCCTGCTCCTGAGGGAGAGAGTCCATACAACTAAGCACACTGCAAGCCAGGGACTTTAAGTAGATGCTCGTATAGAGCTGGTAGGTGTGGATGTGAGCAATAAGCATAGATGCCTGATAACATTTTTTTCCAAGTCCAGAGTCTCAGTCTCCCTACCTGGGAGTGCTGAGGCATGAGTCCTAGAGCTTCTGGCCCATTTGAGAGTGGATTCAACTACCAGAGAGTGATGTGGCAATTGTGCCCTCTTGAATCTAGGAGCCTTTTGGATATGATACTGTGTATCTACCTTCTTTGGTACAACCTGCACTGAAAGGGGAGATTCCCAGATCTTCAGTAGTGCATCTTTCAAGATAGGGTGGAGCAAAACTGACTCCCTTCCTGGGAGGAGTTTCATAGTCCAAAACTGATAACATTTCAGCCCTAGGCTCCTCCTCTGTTTCTTAATTAAATGGGATGGCCAAAGACATCTGCTTCACAAAACTAGTGAATAAGAAACTCTCAGGTGGAGATTTATGCCTCTCCTGTAGTAGGGAGGGGTCAGAAGGAATACCATAAGACTCCTACTCAGAGAAGTAATGTGGATCCTCATCTGACTCCCTTGAACAGTCCAGATCAGACTCCTCTAGATACTCAGGACAGTCTGAATGAGTCTATGTCCGCCTCAGTTCAGTGGTACCATGCCCAAAACCCCAAGAGCACCGAGGTACAGCCCTACCCTCTGACTCCAGGAAAGCTTCCTCGCTCAATGTTGAGGGCAGTGCTTCATGGATCAACGTCAACACTGACATCCGCCAAGGCGCCAGCTTTGAAAATCGCTCCACAGGCAAAGCCTAAGCCTCAGGAAGGAGTTGAGGTTGAGCTGCAGCTTGTTATGATTGTGGTCATAACCCCTCTCAAACTTACCTTTTTCCTGGTGGTCAGCTTAGCTGGCTTCTGTTTCGTTTGTCTGTCCTGTCTGAGCTGGCTCTCTCTCTCTCTCTCTCTCTCTCTCTCTCTCTCTCTCTCTCTCTCTCTCTCTCTCTCTCTCTCTCTGTGTGCTGGCAGCTTCCAGCAGCATGACTCTAATTGTCTCACTTTACTGCAGCTGTGTGTGTGTGGACTGAGTTGCTCTACCTCTCTTTGGGTGTACTGGCTTCAAGTGCCTCACGGTGCTGCATTGGTGTGGGTTGGGCCTCTATGGGTTTCAGTGTGCTCTCTGTGTTTCAGTGTGCTGCCTGGGTCTAGGGAGTGTGACATCATCAGGGAGGGCCTTGATAAGGAAGTGGTGTTGTTTCCTTCAGAGCCTTTGCAACGTGGTGTTTGCTTTAGGTAGAGTGGTGCAGTGTGCACTTTTGACTTTGTGTCTAGTTTCCCTGCTTGCTTTTGCTAAGGTCCAGGTTAGTGTTAGTGCAGTGTGCACTGGTGTCTGTGTGTTTAGCTTTCCTGCTTTTCCCTTGTGGTTCCCCTGCTTTTCCCTCTTGGTTTTGGAAGCATTGCTGTGTGTAGGGCTTTGGAAGCTCTGTTACTGTTAGAAGTACTTTAGGGTTTGGTGTTGTTAGGAACTCTACAGATTTTGCTGTTAGAAGTACTTCTGGTGTTTGTGCTTTTGGGAGCATTGCAGTCTTTGCTGTTTGGGTTTTGGTGCTGTAGGAAGCACCGTGTTAGTTTTGTGTCTAGCTTGCTAGGGTAGTGCTTGGGAAGCACCTTGTTAGTTTTGTGTCTAGCTTGCTAGAGTAGTGCTTAGGAAGCTTGTTGGTTTTGTGTTTAGCTTGTTAGTGTAGTGCTTAGGAAGCACCTGTTCTGCGTAGGTGTGTAGCTTCCCTGCTTTCCTTTGTAGTGTGTGGTAGCACTTCTGCTGTGTGTTTAGTGTTTAGTAGCACCTGTGTTAGCTTTGTGTTTAGTTCCCTGCTCTGTTAGTTTAGGGCTTAGGAAGTCCCTTTGTTGAGCAGGGCCTAGGAGCTCCTGTTTAGTATAGGGCTTAGGAAGTCCTTTTGTTAGTGTAGGCCTAGGAGGGCCCTGGTTAGTCCAGTTACTTGGAGCACTGCTGTCTCTTCTGTTTCCTGTCCTGGTCCCTGTGTCATCCGGTATCCGGTAAGTCCTGCCGGCTACTCGAACCCAGGAGCTCAACTCTTGGGGGGCTTAGTAGCTAAGTGCAGGTGAAGCTGTTCGGACCAGTCCAGTGTGCTCCAGTCCAGTGTGCTCCAGTCCAGTGTTCCAGTCCGGGGAATTCCAGTCCAGTGTTCCAGTCCAGTGTTCCAGTCCTGGGTCCTCCAGTCCGCGGGATTCCAGTCCAGTGTTCCAGTCCGGTGTCCTCCAGTCCGGGGAATTCCAGTCCGTGTGTTCCAGTTGCTGGGCGGTGCCTGCAGTCCCTGCCGGTGTGCTTGCCCAGCGTTGGTTGGTGGGTTTTGCCTGCTGCTGTCACTCCTCGTCAGCAGCCCAAGGGTTCACGTTTGCTCCAGAGCCCGGCCCCACGGGCTCTGAACCTGAGAACCTGACATAGCTGGTTTAAGCACCACCAATGCCTGAGCAGAGTGCAGTTGGAACATCTGCACCAGCTCCTCCTTGAGCATGACCCTGTAATATTCGAGAGAAGTCCTTGGAAAGGCTGGGGAGCCAAGTCAGAGACAGCCTGGAGAAGAGTTGGTGTTGTACCAGAAGTGGGAGCCTGACTGCCCATAGACTGGCACACCAGCACTTCCACTAAAGAGGGGAAGTGATCCTTCTGGTGCTGACACTTCTTAGGGACTGGTGACTCCGATGCCCCAGTGCTCCAGGTATCATGCTTCGATGAGGACTGATGTCGATACTTCTAAGGCTTCCCTCGACGCACAGCATCAGGGTTCCTCATGCCGAAGAGGATGACATCGAACCTGTATACGTCCTTGTTGTCAGGTCTGATGCAGATCAGTCATGGGGTCTGCCTCAGCACCAGATGTCAAGGAAGGTGCAGTCATCTTTGATGCCAGTGTACTCCCAGTGGTAGAAGTAGTCTGGGCAGCCATTGAGGTTGATGCACCCAGTGCCAATGTTGATGGGCCAGCCTTCAAGGAGCCAAAACATTTCTCCCTGCTGGATCTGATGCACCTTCTGTATTATCAATTGCATTTTTAAATAGAGAAAACAAGAATCAGGCTGGTGGTTAGGCCCTCAGCACCCGATGAATCAAATGTGCAGGTCCATGGCAGAGATCATCCAATTACATTGGGCGCACCTTTTGAAGCCACAAAGGGTCATCTTAGACATTGAGAAAAGAACAGTAACATTTTCAACTCCTCAATTTTGAAGGTTAGAAAAAGCCACACTTTATATTATTTGTTCTTTATCAGTCTGGAAGTAAAATAACTTCACTCTCACTGCAAAGAAACTTTCCACTCCAGGATTTGTACTTTATGCAAAATAGAACTTTCATACTTGTCTTGATATCCAACAGTTCATTTTGCTGAAAGAAGGTGCTTTTGTGCCACAACTTCTTTTGTAACAGTTTCCACTCGCAACTCCTTTTCCTTACTCATTTTCTCTTATCGTCACACCTCTCTTTTTATACTAACAATCAGTCATCTTCCCACAGATACCTCCTTTAGCGGTAAGACAGAGGCATATTATACTCTGATTTTCTCTTACTTCCACCCAATTACTTTCTGAATGTGTTTGTTAGGAACACAAACAGCATTTCTGAGTTATACACTCCTTAAATTCATGTTACGGATTAAATAGGAAGACGCCAAGTTCGAGATATAGAAACAGAACATGCAGTCATACATTATGAAAAACAAAATTATAAATGGTACAACAACCCTGAGCAAAATATATAATTAAAGACATTTTCTCAGGTTTCTGTAGAGTGAGGCAGTGCCAGGCCCCAGGGCTTTTTGGTTTCTTTTTCAGTGTTGTACTGAACAAGCAAATTATCTACAAGGTACACATTGCTCAATCTCTTCTTTCATTTTCTTTCACCTGGGCATACTATATTCTATTGCTTGGCATTCTGCATTTACCTTTAATCCTGGTTATGTCCTAGTCCTCACTCAGATCAATAAGGAAGGAAATTTACTGTCTCAGCTCTGCTGGTTTTCAAAGCTTACAGCATAATGGCGTTGTTATTTATAAGCATGTTTTTTTCTCACAGAGGCTAGTGCAATGTTCTCATAACAGGCACTTCAGCAAGCTCACTTTCCAAAGTAATGTCAGCGCTCTATTAGGTCAACCATAGGTACATCTTCAAGATCCCTCTCCAGCAATTAACCATTTGATTTCTTGTGAGGTTAATTGGATTTTCACCCAAGGGTTACTGCCCCCTCTTACCTTTGAAACTTGCAGCGTATTGTTTGCTTTTGTCTTTGCTTTAGAAAGATTTTACTTCAATTATTTTTTTTGTCTGTAACATTTAAATGTCTTAATTTCTGATATAATTTTTATTTCACTTCAGTTCACTCTACCTTTCTCTCATAGTTTAACATCCCCATGTTAGTCCTACTTACATGTGATTTCTTATATTTTCATGGTTTCTAGTCTACAGGTTATCCTACCCAACATACCAATGCTAAACTGTAATCAACCATTTTCTCTCTTCCTAATGGCTTCCCTTTTGAGTATAAGATTCTATCAGGCTTATTTTCGAAAGAGAAGGGCGCCCATCTTCCGACAGAAATCTGGTGATGGGAGTCCTTCTCTCAGGGTCACCCAAATCGGCATAATCGAAAGCTGATTTTGGGCGTCCTCAACTGCTTCCCGTCGTGGGGATGACCAAAGTTCACCGGGGGGGGGGGGGGGGGTGTCGGCACCGTTGCTTCTTTGCTATAGGAGAAAAGTGGGTTTTGTCACATCAGCAGTTGCAAAACATGATTGAAGAACTATAGTATAGAAGAGGACTTAGTATCCATTGGGGACTTGGGTTATACATGGAACAGTAAACCACTATAATATATTGATGATCTACATCTGCCTATGAGAGGAACAAATATCCTAGGTGAGAAATTCAAATCTTACATAGACAAGTGTTGAATCTGCATGCAGGGAATTGCGGAAGAAAGCTGGTTGCAACAGGTTATCACCCCACATTTAGGACTAGATTTAGTAAATAGTGCCCAAATTTGGGTATCGAAAAAAATGTTTTGCTAAGCACTATTCTATAAACTGAAACCTGGTATAAATCCTCACATGTAAATTAGGTGTGGATCCCCCAAATTCTATAATACTGTGCATATCTTTAGTGAAAGTCCCTGACCCACCTATGCCCCCTTTCAATTACATCCTAAAAGATTTGCACACGCTCATGCAAATCCAAATTGTTGCCAATTAACATCAATAACTGATTGTTAGCACCCAATCATTGGTGCTAATTGGCTAATTACTCAAATTGCATACGCAAATTGGGCATGCACCCCTATCTGCTCATGCAACTGTGGGTACCATATATAGAATCCGGGGGATAGTAACCAAGTGACATACTGCCCGACATTCAAACTGCGGGAGATAGCCAGGTTATCTCCCACGGTCCGCTCTAAACTCGGATATTCAATGCCAGGCCATTTCCAGTGACCGGGATTGAATATCCAGGTTAACTTTGGCTGGTCTGACTTAACCGACTAAGCTGATATTTGACATTGATCGGTTAAAGTCGGACCAGCCAAAGATAGTCTACCTTGGCTGCCAAACTTGGCTGGACTTCCTTTAAAAGTTGATGGATAGCCGGTTATATCACACAATACATCCGGCTATCTTTAAGCTGCTAATCATTTTAGCAGCCATTTTTTGAAAAAATATTGGGTGGATAGTAAGTGATGGCAGAGAATGGCCAATATGACCCACTGGGTTTCCTCGAACAGTACAGGATACTTTTTCCATGCTTGTTATTGGAGCTGCACCTGTCAAAAACACAAACATCACAAGCATAGGGAAAGCAACCTACACACAAGCAAATTAAGCTAACAGAGAACAACAGAAAAGGAAAGCTGTATGAGAAGAGACTTGAGGATCTGAATATGTTTAAACCCTAGAAAAGAGGAGGAATAGGGGAGACATACATACAAATCTTTTCTGGAGACAGGAAAGTGGTAGAACTATAGGACATGGATTGAGATTATAGGGTGGTAGACTTTGGAGTAATGTCAGGAAGGAGTTTTTCATGGAGAGGGTGGTGGATGCCTGGAATACTATGTAATTAAGAGGGAAAGCAAGGGGAGTAAGTATATCTTTATACAGTGAGATGACAAGACAAGGGGAGTCAGGATGTGCATTTGCTCTGTTAGCATGCCTCAGAAATTTTAGTGCACACAAAAACAATTTAGTGTGCATTAACCTATGAGCTAACATGTAAAATTGATCTGTGTGCATTAAAAAGATCTAATGCAAGTTTTTAAAAGTACATTAAATCAAATTTGTGAACTGATCTGTAAAAAAAAAAAAGAGAGAGAATCTTGGCAGGAGAGGCCTAACCCCCGATATTTAGCAGCACTAAATTGGGCACTGCCACTGAACATTGGATCTGGTGATGTTTAGCCTTTTCTACAATACTTGCAGGATGCATGTGTATATGGCAGCATATTAGTGGGAGCATCTATTCTATACAGTGTCTGGTAAAAACGGGACCCCATGCATTGTTTCAAAATACTTTGCATTGTTTAAATATTTAGTATGATCTTTGAAAGTACATTAGTATGCTGGGGGAGGGGGTTCTTAGTTCATTCATAATTTGTGTTCAAAGTGTCCCCCTTCAACCTTGATGCATTTACAAAGTCTTTGACGTCACTGAGCCATCAGCTCAATGAATTCTGGGGTTTCCTTAATTAAGAGCTCAACTGTTTTTTGAGCTCGATGTGTTAAGAGTTTCATCCTGTCGAAAAATAAAGTACTCAGAAATGTCTTGACTTTTGGGCAGAAGTTTCTTCTGAAGTAGGACGTTTTTTAGGTTATTTGGTAAAATATTGAGAGTCCCTTTTATTCCGGACACCATGGTCCAATTGTCTTTATGGGCTCACCCTTCTTAATGTACCATCATTTTCTTCAAATCTTCTATAAGATTAGCACTGCTGTTTCAAAATGGTGCTACTGCTTTTTTTTTTTTTTAGAAAATGCCATTAAACGTTCAATCAATCAGTCAATCAAAGTGTAGCTTATAGATTTGAATAGTAGGTCAAAACAGGATTGATGAAAATTAATCTAAAGAGTAAATGATTCCTTCAAGTCAATTTCTTCATAAATATGAAACTTCCTACTAGGATATTATAAAATAACTCCAGCCATACAAAGGAAGACTATTGACAATAAATTGTAAGATAAAGGTTTAGAAGACTATTTTCCACTCAATCACAATGTTTAAACTGGTTCAAGAGTGTTAAGTACATGAATCCATCTTTGTTCTCTTTGTGCCAGTGGTTTAGTACATAAGTACATAAGTAATGCCACACTGGGGAAAGACCAAGGGTCCATCGAGCCCAGCATCCTGTCCACGACAGCGACCAATCCAGGCCAAGGGCACTTGGCAAGCTTCCCAAACGTACAGACATTCTATACACGTTATTCCTGGAATTGTGGATTTTTCCCAAGTCCATTTAGTAGTGGTTTATGGACTTGTCCTTTAGGAAACCGTCTAACCCCTTTTTAAACTCTGCCAAGCTAACCGCCTTCACCACGTTCTCCGGCAACAAATTCCAGAGTTTAATTATGCATTGGGTGAAGAAACATTTTCTCCTATTTGTTTTAAGTTTACTACACTGTAGTTTCATCGCATGCCCCCTAGACCTAGTATTTTTGGAAAGCGTGAACAGACGCTTCACATCCACCTGTTCCACTCCACTCATTATTTTATATACCTCTATCATGTCTCCCCTCAGCCGTCTCTTCTCCAAGTTGAAAAGCCCTAGCCTCCTTAGTCTTTCTTCAAAGGGAAGTTGTCCCATCCCTGCTATCATTTTAGTCGCCCTTCGCTGCACCTTTTCCAATTCTACTATATCTTTCTTGAGATGCGGTGACCAGAATTGAACACAATACTCAAGGTGCGGTCGCACCATGGAGCGATACAACGGCATTATAACATCCTCACACCTGTTTGCCATACCTTTCCTAATAATACCCAACATTCTATTTGCTTTCCTAGCTGCATCCCCCCCCCCCCCCCCCCCCTTATTTGTTTTCTCTATCTGGTCTATAACAAAACATCTTAGTTTCTCGAACTGGTGAGAAACCAAAGGTGCTTCAAGTTTATTGTGCAGCATGCTAAATCTGTGTTCATTCATTCACACCCAAAATTATCTGATTGTTTTACCCACATACCATTTTCTGCACAGACAGTCAGTTATGTAAATTACAAATTTACTGGCACAATCCATATGTTGTCTCAATCTATAAATTTTCAATTTGTGGGGTTAATTACTTCATGAACCTCTTTTTTCACTTAATAAATCTTTCATTGACCACATTTAAAATATCCCCTTTCATATTCTTCTTCTGTAGATGATAACATGCTTTTCTCTAGTATTTCCCGCAATTGTGTCCCCTAACATATGCCAGACAAATTTCTTGATTTTCAAATATAGGGTGCGATTGCATTCTCCAATGGTTGCATATGATTTTAAATACCTTGAAAGAACTTGTGGTATGTTTGGAAACAAAAGTATTAGTATCAGTCTCATCACTTTGCTTCTGTATAGGTTTCAAAAGCAGCTCCCGATGATTATACTTAGTTCTCTTAAGGGATCGCCGTAATCACTTCTTAGAATAACCACGTTCCTGTAAGTTGTTCATCAGATTCTTTGCTGCCCTCTTAAAATCTTTAGAGATACTACAAATATATCTAAATCTTAAAAACTGTGAGAAAGGTAGACTCTGTTTAATAGCTACTGGATGACTACTCAAAAAATGAAGCACTGACTTCCTATCCGTCGGTTTGGAATATACTGACGTAATGAAATCCCCAACTTGAGGAGTCTACTGTACATTGACATCCAAAAAATTAATGGTCTCTCTTGAAAAGTGCATTGTAAATTTTATATTATCTCTTGTATTAATCCAGGCAAAAAGTTTTGTAGTTGATCATCTCCTTTGCATATGCAAAAGATATCATCTATGTAGCGATGCCATCTAAAGATATATGCATTGCACATATTGCTCTTAAGCCAAATTTGTTCAAAATGTATCATATAGAAGCTACTGAAGGTGCAAATGTTGCTCCCATGGCCACTCCCTTTTTATGAACATACATTTGATCTTTAAAACAAAAAAGTTCCCATTCAATGCTATTTGTGCTGATTACACCAAATATTCCATATGGAACTGTTGTCGCCTCTCTCTTTGCTCCAATGCCCAGTTATCTTGCAGTAAAACTATATATAGGGACAAGATATCCATTGTCACCATAATGCAAAGGAATGGTACCTTTGCAATTTCCTTCATTTAAAAAGTTGTATCTTTTAAACAAGTGTCACTTGCCTGTACCAATGGCCTTAAAAAAATCCACATATTTAGATATGGGTTCCAACACAGAATTACGGGAACATACTATTGGTCTTCCCAATGGATCTCATATGTTCTTATGAATTTTTGGTACTACATAGAACTCTGGTATCCTTGGAAATTTTTATTAATAAATTGAAACTCCACCTTTGTCAAATAACCTTCATTATATGCCATATTGGTAAGATCTTGTATTTTTTCTTACAGTCTTGGTGTAGGATCTTTCTTAATCAATTCATATGTATCGGTATCATTCAGTAAATGGTATACTTCTGCATACTTCTGCAACATAATTATAGGTATCTAATATAACTATTGCTCCTCCTTTATCTGCTCTTTTAATAGTTATATCTTGATCCACTTGTAACCTATATAGTATATCACGTTCTTCTTTAGTCATATTGTTGGTATGTCTCCACTTGTTCTGCTGTTACATCCCGCAAGACCAGGTAATGAACACTTGTAAATGCCAACACATACACATCTAACTTGGAGGGGCATAATCGAATGGGGCCAGCCATCTATATGGGCGGCCATCTTCAAGGCTGGCCCATTAAAGCGGCGTCCCGACCATATTATCGAAACAAGATGGCCGGCCATCTTTTGTTTCGATAATACGGTCGGAGCTGGCCAAATCTCAACATTTAGGCCGGCTTTAGACATGGCCAGCATTGGTTTTCAGCGATAATGGAAACTAATGGTGGCCATCTCAAACCCGGCCAAATCCAAGGCATTTGGTCATGGGAGGAGCCAGCATTTGTAGTGCACTGGTCCCCCTCACATGCCAGGACACCAACTGGGCACCCTAGGGGGCACTGTAGTGGACTTCAAAAGTAGCTCCCAGGTGCATACCTCCCTTAACGTGTGCTGAGCCCCCCAAATCCCCCCAAACCCACTCCCCACAACTGTACACCACTACCATAGCCCTTAGGGGTGAAGGGGGGCACCTACATGTGGTACAGTGGGTTTTGGGGGGGGGGGAGGTTGGAGGGCTCCCATTTACCACCACAAGTGTAACAGGTAGGGGGGATGGGCCTGGGTCCACCTGCCTGAAGTGCCCTGCACCCACTAAAAACTGCTCCAGGGACCTGCATACTGCTGTCATGGAGCTGGGTATGACATTTCAGGCTGGCATAGAGGCTGGCAAAAAATGAATTTTAATTTTGTTTTTGTAGGGTGGGAGGGGGTTGGTGACCACTGGGTGAGTAAGGGGAGGTCATCCCTGATTCCCTCCGTTGGTCATCTGGTCATTTGGGGCACTTTTTGGAGGCTTGGTCCTAAAAATAAATGGACCAAGTGAAGCCGGCCAAGTGCTTGTCAGAGCCGGCCTTCTTTTTTTCCATTATCGGCCAAAGCTGGCCATCTCGTAACCACGCCCATGTCTCGCCTTCCATACCCTGCCAAAACGCCCCCTTTAACTTTGGCCGGCCCTGCAATGGAAAGCAGTTGAAGCTGGCCAAAATTGGCTTTCGATTAAACCGATTTGGTCGGCTTCAGGAGATGGCCGGCCATCTCCCGATTTGTGTCGGAAGATGGCCAGCCTTCTCGTTCGAAAATGAGTAGGATAGTTAGCGTACGTATCAACACTAAAACAGGTTATATCTGTGAGTTTGGAAACCTACATGTGTGAATACTCCAAATTATCTACAGAGACAACCATCTTTATTTTAGTTTCAATTTGGAGGGGGAATAAACAATAGGGGTCTAAGGAGAATACCTAATTTAAACCCTTCTATAAAGGATAGACCAAAAATTTTTTTAAAAGCTCTACCTATCAGGGGACAGCTGTAATCCTGACATTGATATATTAGGCCATACATGTGCATTCCTTTTCTGAAATGAGGCATAAGTGTGTAGATTTTGGTCCTGCCCAGTCCCTGCCTAAACCATGATCCCTTGCAATCTATATGTAGAGCAGATTTACAAATGTAAATTCTGTCTTTCTAGAATCAGACTGTACATATGCATGCACATACATATGTGAATAGAAGGACCTTTCTACTAAAGCTTAACACATACTAACAGACATGAGCGTGCGCTAAGGGGCTCTTTTACAAATGTGGGCTTACCACACGCTAATCTGGATCTACCGCCAACCCAACATGGGCAGCAGTGGTAGTTCCAGCCCCGGCAAACGCCATTTCCCACACTAGGGAAAATCAGTCCATATATTTTAGCACAGCGCTAACCCGGTGGTAATCAGGCAGTGCTGCGTGCTACCCGGTTACCGCTGGGTTAGCGCAGGAGCCCTTCCTGCTACCTCAATGGCCTTCAATGGCCATGCGTAATAGCAATCTTACCGCATGACCATGGCTGTTTTCAACCTTTTTTTTACCTGCTGCGGTAAAAGGGCCACAGCGCACAGCAAAAATGGCCCCCACCACTAGCGCAGGGCCCATTTTACCGCAGCTCAGTAAAAGGACCCTTAAATACTGGGCATCCTGTTTTATACCTATGGGCCATGTGGCACTTAATGTACAATAATGGCCATTAGCGCATTCTAAGCAAAAGGACTCCAGAGTTTCTACAATAGGGGTCTAAATGTGTGAAATAAAGTGTAAAAAACAACTAAAAATTGCCCCAAAATGAAACATATTTCTTCCATGCATATCTCTGCTAATTGTAGTGGTCGCCAATGTCTGAGTAAATTGCTTTGAATAATGTCCCATATAGTTTATTTTATTTTGGCCCATATATTTTATTTAAAAGTTTTTGTTTTGCTTTTCTTCAGTGCAGATGTCTCTGAACATTTCTTTTTCCATTTTACCTATTTCCATTGTTGAATTCTCTTCTGCACTCAGTCCTTCCATTTATCTACCCTTTTTTTTGTATATTTCTGTTGCTTTGCCTAACTGATTTCCATCTTCAAACAATACAACCATTTTTATATATAAAAACTGTGTGTGCCTTTCAACCTTTTGGCAATCTCGCCTTTTCCAAGATTTCTCTTGGATCACATGAATGCCTCCTCTGCTCATAGCTCTACTTTCTTACTTAAACTCAAATTATATATTTTTTTCTTTGTAAATCTATCATTATTTATTGTTATATTTTATAATAAATTGCTAACAAAAGAATAAATGGTTGAGTGATTCATAAAATCTGAATCATTATTTGGAATATGGTTCCATAATTTCATGTTCGACATTATTCATTTCCATTCAGGTTAAGGAGACTAGCTTCACAGTTGATATATTCTAGTGTTTGTGATTGATCAGTACTTCTAACTCTGCTTCTTGCTGTCTCCAAATATTATGAATCTTGACATTTTGATCCTACCCATAATAGTACAAGTCTGATGTAAGCCAGCCTTCTATTTTGTTCTTGACTGATACTTCCCACCATTTCTCCCTGCTACACTCCACCTCTGCGATAGGAAACAAGGAAGCTCTTAAGTTATGAACTGGGTGGCATTTTTATAATCACTTTGTCTTATATGCAGTGTCTTTATTATCTCCTGAATCCTGATGGTAGGAACCAGAAAAAGCATGGATACAGAGCAGTTTTAGTTTTACATCTGCCCTCTGTTCCAGCAGTCAAACCCCACAAAAGAAGAAACCAGAGAATTTAAAAATCATGGCTGGCCTAAGAGCATAAGAACAGCCATACTGGGTCAGACCAATGGTCCATCTAGCCCAGTAGCCTTCTTCCAACAGTGGCCAATCTAGGTCACAAGTACTTGACAGAATCCTAAATGTAGCTCCTTATCTGGTCTACAGTATTACCTAGACATAACTTATTTTTCACAGTCTTTTGCAAACTGGTTCTGTAGGAAGAGGGACATTTCATAAGGGGGTGCCTTCACTTAGGCACCCTGATGCCGTGTGATGACAGCCTGTACTATCACTGCCTGTAGGCACCTAGATTCTGTTATAGAATGCCAGTGTAACCAGGTATTTACGTGTCTTAAATTTATCTGCCTGCAGTTACACCAAACGTAGACATTCAACTGCAGTTGCATAAATGCGGCGAACGTGCACATAACTTACACTAAAGTTGCATGCTTAAGGGGCAGCCCACCCAAGCTCCACCCTCCCCTGTACCTTTACACAATAGCATTTATGGGCCGATGCTCAGAACTTAATGCCGACGCTA
Organism: Microcaecilia unicolor; assembly: GCF_901765095.1. Taxonomy (NCBI): domain Eukaryota; kingdom Metazoa; phylum Chordata; class Amphibia; order Gymnophiona; family Siphonopidae; genus Microcaecilia; species Microcaecilia unicolor. The sequence continues at coordinate 61,015,970 of NC_044031.1, read as the reverse complement.
GAGGCAATTAGCACTGGAATAGCACCGGCGTTAAGCTGCACACAGTGCTCAGTGAGCTCTAGCGCCAGAAACAACCCACCTACCAAATATTAGCACAAATAATATTTATTTAAATGCATTCAAACAGATGTTAAAGAGGGTCATCAGGTATTCTCTCCCATGCTCGGAGAACAACACAGGAAAGAATGCTGGCCCTAATGCTGGAATCCTACCGCCAAGGTGCTTGAAGGGAGGGACAGAGGAGCAGAATCAAAGAAGCAGCAGCAGCAGAATCTAGCTGATTCGCAGTCTGAGAGTTTTGAGCTAAATGTATGACACAGTGAGGTCTCCAGAAGAAGCCTAAAGCGAAACGGGTCCTTGTCGGGACCGCACTGTTCAGATTCTCTTGCTTGAGTCTGTGAATTGCACATTTGCCTGCTAACAAAACTTTGCAGAATTGGGGTGCAGTGAAGGTCTCCAGAGGAAGCGGGAGCGAAATGGGTCCGTCGGGACCTCACCGTCTTCTAATCATCCCGCTATACTGAGCTTGGCCAATCAAGAACTGACTTACTGCAAGATTTAAGATAAGTGATTTTGGACTGAGCTGAGCGACTGAGATTTGTCACACTATATTATTTTGAGATAAGTGCTCTCGTTTTGATGACTTATTTTGAATGTTACTATGAGTGATATGTATTTCTTGAGAACTTAACATTGTTTTTGAGAGTTGAATATTGTTTTTGAGTATTGAATTTTGACTAGTAGTTGCAGTCTGGTTTTACAAGTCATTATTTGCCACAGTAGCATGAGGTTTTTCCTCTCTGTTCAACAATAAAGTGTGCTACTATTTTAATTCACAGTATATATATTTTTGTGGTTTTCACGTCTTTTTATAGTGAATCTAATCTGTAGATATTGTTTACGCTGCGTAAATCAGTTATACATGCAACTGCTAATTAGTGCCGATTAGTGCTTGTTAATGCCAATTCTTGATACTTATCTCCAATTAAGTGCCAGCTTAGTTCCAATTAGCTAATTAATTATGTTATGCATGTAACTGACCATATTCTTTAACTGGGCACACTCAACTTAGACACCATTTATGGAATTGGGGGACAGTGTTATTTAGGAGGGGGTTGAGGGCAAGGTAAAACATTTCTGTTCTTGTTAAATACTTTTATGGCTCCTTAAACTCCTGTATAGTTTTCAGCTGAACTTTCTTCTACCTTTAAGCTTGCTTTATTTATGAAGAATGGGAGATTTTATGTTGTTTATCCTTTCCTCCCATTGATTCTTTCTTGCTCTTAGTTTGAGCTACAAAGAAGCAAACACAGCAAAGACCTCTACGGAAAAGTCAGTTAGAACAAAGTAGTTGAACCAATGACAATCCAGCGTAGGAAGTGTTGCTTAGAAAACTTTATTGAGGGCACCAGACACTTGACCTGTCATGGGCCATATTTCAGTGGACCCAAACCGCCAACTTCCAGGGGTCACCAAAATTCTATCAAAGAACAGATATATTTGTTATAGCAATACAAAAAATAAAACAATCTAAAACCATTAAATAATAAATAAAACAAATAGTATAAGAGACAGTGGACTGTATAAAATGACAAAACACACACATACACACACACACACACACACACACACACATATATATATATATATATATATATATATATATATATATATCCAGTGATTTTTTTTGTAAGAAAAAAGGTACCGGTACTCATACAGGGCAACAGGGGTAGGGCCACTATAAATGCTCTGCCCCTACATTTAGCTCCACCCTTACAGTAGCCACACCCCTGCAGTATTTGTCCTCTCTCCCCTAAATCCATGTGCATCTCCTCCTCTGTCTTCCGTTCCCTCCAGTCATGTCTAGCCTTTCTACTTCCTCTGTCTTTCCTCCCCTCCATCAATGTCCAGCATTTCTCCTCTCTCCTTCCCCTCCATCCATGTGCATCTACATAAGTACACAAGTATTGCCATACTGGGAAAGACCAAAGGTCCATCAAGCTCAGCATCCTGTTTCCAACAGTGGCCAATCCAGGTCACAAATACCTGGCAAGATCCCAAAAAAGTACAAAATATTTTGTACTGCTTATCCCAGAAATAGTGGATTTTCCCCAAGTCCATTTAATAACGGTCTAAGGACTTTTCCTTTAGGAAGCCGTCCAATCCTTTTTAAAACTCTGCTAAGCTAACCACCTTTACCACATTCTCTGGCAATGAATTCCAGAGTTTAATTACACGTTGAGTGAAGAAAAGGTTTCTCCAATTTGTTTTAAATTTACTACATTGTAGCTTCATTGCATGCCCCCAAGTCCTAGTATTTTTGGAAAGCGTAAACAGACACTTCACATCTACCTGTTCAACTTCACTCATTATTTATAGACCTCTATCATATCTCCCCTCAGACGCCTTTTCACCAAGCTGAAGAGCCCTAGCCACTTTAGCCTTTCCTCATAGGGAAGTCGTCCCATCCCCATCATCTCCTTCCTCTGTCTTTCCTTCCCGCCATCATTTCTCCTCTCTTCCCTGCCCTCTACTCCATCCATGTCCAGCATTTCTACTCTCTCCCCTCTATCCATCCATGTCCAGCAACTCTCCTCTCTCCCCAGTCCTCCCCTCCCATCCATGTCCAGCAATTCTCCTCTGCCCTTCCCTCCCATCCATGTCCGATTCTCCTTTGCCCCTATCCTCCCCTCCTATCCATGTCCAGCGATTCTCCTCTCTCTCCCTTGCCCTCTTCTCCCATCCATGCCCAACGATTCTCCTCTGCCCTCCCCTAACCATGATGTCCAGTGATTTCTCCTCTCTCCCCTACCCTCCATGTTCAGCGATTCTCCTCTGCCCTCCCCTAACCATCCATGTTCAGCAATTTCTCCTCTCTCCCCTACCCTCCACACCCTTCCATGACCAGCGATTCTTCTTTGCCCCCTATTCTCCCCTCCCATCCATGTGCAGTGACTCGCCCCAGCCCCACCTGCCCGCCCTCAGCTCCCCGACAGCCCTCCTTTCCGTTCCTGCTGCCGCCCAGCATTTAAATCTTTTATTTTACCTCAAGTCGCGGCGGCGTTGAAAGCAGCAGGCTCTGCTCGCCTCCAGCCTTCCCTTCCCTCTGTGTCCCGCCTTCTTCTGATGTATTTCCTGTTTTCGTAAGGGCAGGACACTGAGATTTAAACGCTGGGCAGTGGCAGGAACGGAAAGTGTCGGGGAGCTGAGGGCGGGAAGGTGACCCGGCCCTGGGAAAAAAGGTGCCGGTATGCCGAACCGGCACAAAAAAAGCATTGGCGCTTGGGGGGAGGAGAGGCAAGCTGGCTTGCACTCCCAGAACAACCGGCCAAAAACTTTAAGAATCGGCTCTTGCGAGCCAGTGCGAGCCGACTCCAGCACACCACTGCCCCCCCCCCCCCCCCCCAAAAAAAAAAATTATGACTGGTAGTTATGCTTTAGGTCTAGAAGGTATTGTATAATTACAGCCACGACTGATTTTTAAAGAGCTGGTAATGTGAACCTTTCCTCATGATCTTTGCTGTGATTAAAGCTCAGGTTCTTGCTTCTGCCAACCGTGGAGCCACTTAGCGGGAGACTCTGACTTCCATGAGAGAGTGCTGTCAACCTGAGAACAAGTTTTAAAAGGTGCTGCTATGCCATACTGGTGCGTACCGGCACAAAAAAAGCACTGTATATGTATCACAAAAAGGACTGATATGCATCAGTTTGAGCTTACATCATGGTATGTACATACTCATTCTTCTTCTACCGTAAAATTTCAAATGTTGAGGATGTCAGGAGAGTGTCTGCACAGCTGAAAAGAGAAAAGGAAGATGCTAATGTAATACAAAGGTTACTTTTGAGAGTTTGGCTCCTATGGGCTGGTAAGTGAATTTTGAAATGGTGCAAAATTTGGGGGCAAAAGCAGCAGGAATCAGGTGATTCCCTGCCCTCCCCCTTGCCCCACCCATCTTCCCTGTGAGGAAAAGTATGTAATGTCAGCAGAGTGCTTACTTTTCTCACAGAACACCTGGGAAAATTTAAAAAGTGAAGGGGGGATATGTGGGTTAACAGCCATTTACCTATGGAAATCCTTTTGAAAAATGCCCTGTATATTCCTGGGTATGTACAATAAGTTATCCTAAAAAATACCAAAACCAAAACAATATAAGGGAACCCACTTCCTTATCCCAGAATGCACAGGGCCTGTGAGCAACAGCTTTGTAAAGACAGGTTACAATCTTTCTTATTTTCCAGTACTAAACAAGTAGTTTTCTATCAGAAAATTTTCAAAGTCTCCCTATACTTCCTGCAATTGGGAACTGATACCAACATGTGGATCTTCAATAGTTATGGCAGCAACATATTGTAACTTCACTGATCAAGGCTTTTTTTTTAACCATCTACGGGACACTGAAATTACTTTTATTTTTTTAAAACACCAATTCAACACTGCATGTCACGTAATAGTTTCAGAATGGAAACTGATTTCGTTTATTTGAAATAAAAATGCCTCAAGGTTTCAGTTTTTTAAAAAGTACATTTTGAAAGTCAATTGCTTTTCCTTTCCATATCCCTTCCTTTCCATTCTCCCACCGAGGCGGATTTTTGAGATTTCAGAGAAGTGAAAACTTCTAAATAAGATTAAATAAAGCTCGACCAATTCATAAGTGTTGTATTAGAAAAGTCAGTGGGGGATTAGAAAGTTGCATTTTTGCATATTAAGCAAATGTTCTACCTTTAATCCATGTGAAAAAAAAAGCTGCTTCTGGAAATGCCTGCAAGGACTATACAAAACATTCTGCAGTACTTTGAAGTCAATCTATTTCTTTATTTCTTAAATTTTTATACTGCCTCCATAGACTCAAAGGAACAACTGAGATAATTTGCAAAAGCACATGTTATGTAATCAATATCAATTAAACAAATACCGTATTACAATAAAAACATACTGGAAAACCAATATACATGTGCAGTGACGTTTTAGAAAAGTCGTGGATGTCAGCATATAGACAGTTTAGGCAAAATGTCTACAGTCTTGTAAAAGTGACGTATCTCTGCCTCCTGCCCAAGGCATCTTAAAGCCTTCAAAAACGTACAGCACATCATTGTCGATGTGTCAAAATATGGCAATATAAAAAATCTGGGGGAAAAAAGGGTACCCAATGTTGTCCATGACGTTCAAAACGCTTCACTTAAGCTCGCACATCATGTCTTGCCCCCATATGACAAGTCTATTGTCACGTACGTGAGTCCTTGTGCCCAGGCGGAGCACAGAGATGAAGACTCGAACCTGCGCTCTGCTGGGCAGCCGAGCAACCCCGAGGCTTCACCTGTGATGACCACCGTTCCCTGAGGGTTGAGCCCCCAGGTGCAGGCGGCCGACAGGACTTCTGGGTGCAGACAGGGGTCAGAAGGCCGCAGGCAGGGAGTATCCGGGGTCTGGCAGGAGTCGGAGACAGGCAGCAGGCAGAGAGAAATCTGGGTTCAAGCAGTGGTCAGAGGCAGGCAGCAGGCAGAGAGTAATCCAGGTTCAGGCAGTGGTCAGGTCAGGCAGTAGGCAGAGAATAATCCAGGTTCAGGCAGTGGTCAAGTCAGGCAGCAGGCAGAGAGTAATCCGGGTTCAGGCAGTGGTCAGCAACGAGAAGGTAACAGCTTGAGAATAGATACAGCGCAAACAATCACCTACCGGAGTAGAAGCCAAAGCAAAGAAGTGGAGTGAAGCTGCTCCTAAAATAGCCCCCACCATCAGGGAAAACAGAATCAGCTGGCAGGGAGAGCCTCCCATTGGCTGGCCAGCCGAAGGAGAAGGAGGAGCCTTCTGCTCAGTGTGCTGCTGCGGCTAAGAAAGCGAATAGAATGTTGGGTATTATCAGGAAAGGTATGGAAAACAGGTGTGAGGATGTTATAATGCCGTTGTATCGCTCCATGGTGCGACCGCACCTTGAGTATTGTGTTCAATTCTGGTCGCCGCATCTCAAGAAAGATATAGTAGAATTGGAAAAGGTGCAGCGAAGGGCGACTAAAATGATAGCGGAGATGGGACGACTTCCCTATGAAGAAAGACTAAGGAGGCTAGGGCTATACAGCTTGGAGAAGAGACGGCTGAGGGGAGACATGATAGAGGTATATAAAATAATGAGTGGAGTGGAACAGGTGGATGTGAAGCGTCTGTTCACGCTTTCCAAAAATACTAGGACTAGGGGGCATGCGATGAAACTACAGTGTAGTAAATTTAAAACAAATCGGAGAAAATTTTTCTTCACCCAACGTGTAATTAAACTCTGAAATTCGTTGCCGGAGAAAGTGGTGAAGGCGGTTAGCTTAGCAGAGTTTAAAAAGGGGTTGGACGGTTTCCTAAAGGACAAGTCCATAAACCGCTACTAAACGGACTTGGAAAACTCCAAAATTCCAGGAATAACATGTATAGAATGTTTGTACGTTTGGGAAGCTTGCCAGGTGCCCTTGGCCTGGATTGGCCGCTGTCGTGGACAGGATGCTGGGCTCGATGGACCCTTGGTCTTTTCCCAGTATGGCATTACTTATGAGCCTAGGCTCCAATCCCGAAGAGCAGGAGGCGGGGTGAAGAACTCGGTTTTCCGGGAGGACTAGGCATGTGGCAACCTAGCCTCCCGGACGGAGCAGGCAGGGAGGACACCCGGAGCGCTGGACCCGCCAAGATGGCGATGCGTTCCGCATCGCGGAAAAGCAGAGGTTCCTCCTAGAGCGTCACAGACAGGCCAGGCCTGCCAAGATGGCTGGGACTCCGCATCGCAGGAGCGCCCCTCACCGAGGTGAGGAGCGTGACATCTATAGCATCTGTGAGGCCCCTGCAGTGCCTCTGGTGTCCATTCACTGCCTGCAGGGGAAAACGTCTAGCACCACCTGTGGTGGCAATACAGAACATATAGTGCATGCAAAACATTTAGCACTGCAAAATGTTTGTTTGAATTTTGCTCACACCTTTTTCACTAGTAGCTCAAAATGAATTACATTCAGGTATACTAGGTATTTTCCTGCCCTGCACACAATCTAATTTTGTGCCTGAGGCAATGGATAGTTAAGTGACTTGCCCAAGCTTACAAGAAGAAGCGGTGGGCTATAAACCAGGCACCCCTGGAAGTCAAGCCCATTGTTCTAACCACTAAGCTACTCTTTCACTTCACTTGAGGTGCTAAACATTTTGCACCCCAGCCGGGAAGTTCTATAAATGGCACCTAAAGTTAGGAGCTAGTTAGGTTCCCAACTTTCAACATGGAAATGAGTTCTAATGAATGCAAGGCACCCACACAGGACTGAAATGACAGATTGGCATGCAAATGCACTTATATGCTCAGTTATAGAATAGTGCCTAAGTATTTTCGCACGTAACAGCAAAGGGAGTGTAACCATGGAAGGGGCATGGGGGGAGGTCAGGTGCATTCCAGAAAATTGTGCACAGTTTTATAGAATGCTTTGAATGTGTGTCCAACTCATGTGCCAGATTAACACCAAGTTTCAGCTGCTGTAAGTCATCATGTTCAAAGTTGAGTGTGGAATTCAGAACCCAATGCTATTCTATAATTAGCATTCATCCTGGAGCACCCTTTATAGAATAGCACTGGGCACTGTTTTTTTTCCAACGCCTACATTTGCATGCTATTTGCTGAATCCAGCCCTAGGGCAGTGCAAAATGATTGTACCCTGGAGGGGGGCATGCTGCTTCACCGGGCTGGGAGGAGGACCATGTATACATGTGATACATAAGCATGATGTCTTACGTAGGACAGATTAGGGGCCTGAAAGTTAAATGAAAGGAGAGTGGCATAAGGCTGAAGGTTGCCTAATGCCCCCAATACCCTTGCCCAGCCTTGGCAAAGATACCATTTCTGCTCAGCTATAGGGCATAAGAACATAAGAATAGCCATACTGGGTCAGACCAACGGACCATCTAGCCCAATATCCTGCTTTCAATAGTGACCAATCCCGGTCACAAGTACCTAGCAGAAACCGAAATAGTAGCAACATTCCATGCTACCAACCCCTGGGCAAGCAATGGCTTCCCTCCATGTCCATCTCAATAACAAACTATGGACTTTTCTTCCAGGAACTTGTCCAAACCTTTTTTAAACCAAGATACACTAACCACTGTTACCTCCTATTTGTTAAAAAAAAAGTATTTCCGTGTAATTCCATCAAGTGTCCCCTGGTCTTTGTACTTTCTGGAAGACTGAAAGATCAATTCACTTTTACCCATTCTACACCACTCAGGATTTTATAGAGCTCTTTGTCTTATTTTGCATCCCTTTCCTAATGATTCTTAGTATCCTGTGTGCTTTTTTGGCCATCACCACACACTTGGCAGAAGATTTCAATGTATTATCTACAATGACATCTAGACTCCTAAGGTGGACCCTAGCATCGGGTAATTATTATTCGGATTATTCTTCCCAATGTGCATCACCTTAGTTTGAGCTACAAAGAAACCAACAGGGCAAAGACCTCTACGGAAAAGTCAGTCCACTTGGAAGCCCAGTCTTCCAGTTTCCTAAGGTCTTCCTGCAATATTTCACAATCTGGAAATTTAATCACCGTACTCATCGTTCCAATTTCCAGATCATTTATAAATATGTTAAATATGTCTCCTATCCCATGACGTTTACATTTTGTCAGGAATCTCATAGGAACTTTGTCAAACGCTTTCTGAAAATCTAGATACAGTACATCAATCGGCTCACCATTATCTACAAGTTTATTCATGCATTCAAAGAAATGAAGCAGATTGCTGAGGTAAAACTTCCCTTGGCTGAACCCATGCTGACTCTGTCCCATTAAACCAGGAAATATTGTTTTTCCTTAATAATGGCAATAGGTATCAGCATAGGTACCCTTAAGTCAGGATTCCATAGTCTCTACCTGACTTTTCAGTGATGATAGCATATTTATAAGTCAAGTTCCAAAGGATGTGTATTTATTTATTTGTTCCATATTTTCACACAAAAAAATGGCACCATACCTTTGAAATAAAAATATGAATCAAGCAAATGAAAGTGGAGGAGTGGCCTAGTGGTTAGGGTGGTGGACTTTGGTCCTGGGGAACGGAGGAACTGAGTTTGATTCCTGGCACAGGCAGCTCCTTGTGACTCTGGGCAAGTCACTTAACCCTCCATTGCCCCATGTAAGCCACATTGAGCCTGCCATGAGTGGGAAAGCGCAGGGTACAAATGTAACAAAACAAAAAAAATCTGACATTCACATTTATTAATCAGCATTTTCTGTCATTTTGTTTCTGCTGTATGTGTTTCTCATTGCACTAAGTATGAGAGAAACCTTGGCAGTTTTCTTTGGACATGAACCCTTGGCTCCCCCTTCCCCTACAACCCACAGCTTCTTAAAAAAAAAACAGAGTCACAAATCAGTCTAGGTGACCACAGGGTCTATTCTTAATTTGTGCTGGTGATCCATTCAGAAATAGATTTGTGGTAGTATTATTTTATCTACATTCACACTCTCAGAAAAGAAAATCATTTGCTTGTGTCTAGTTTGGAATTATGCCCTCATTTAACACTGATGATCCATATACGTAGATCCTGTCTCTTGGATGCCTATAATCATGCCCATCTGTTTGCTTGGCACATTGAATGCTGTCAAGTAAGAAGGACCCTGGCTGTCAGGCATAAATACCAGGGGATTATGAAGTTATTTCTGTAGCGTCAAAGAGTGCTTTTTCACTACAACCAGTTTATCCATTGGCAACTCCCTAGAGAACCAAAATATATTAAAACAAATGAAACCAGGAGTACCCTCTCTGTATGATTCAAATGTTCACATCATAGTTAGTAAAACTCTCTTTTAATTAAAACAGTTGTTATCGTATCATTCTACTAAACATTCTTTAAATGTTCCCTCCAGTTCCTTTAACACCTCTGGGATGAGCCATCAGGATGAGAGTGATCATTGGCATCCTACACTGTGATATCTGATAGGTTCATGCTGTACATGGGATGGTTTTTTGAGCCCTGTACAGAGAAGGTAGTGTGACACTGCTTTGTATGACTGCTGCCAAGGAAGAACTTTAAATAATTGTCTCAAACAATGAAGTTTACTACTTGAGAGTGAATGAATGAAAACTACAAAGAGAGTACATTTCTCCTTTATGTTGGTGTGACTGTAGCTAAATGGATGCGAGCACTTTAAATGAAAATGAAGGCCTGATTTTCAGTTGGGGGGGGGCACTGTTTAAAGTTAAGTGCCAATTTTGGCTCTTAATCATATGTATATTCACTGGCAATATCTTTGTAAACAATGTTGTTGAATATACATATAAGCGGTGATTGTGTCAATGAATAGTCATTTAATTTAGGCCTGCTCTCCGCCTGAATATCATTTCATTTATTTAGAGGCCCTTTCACTAAGCTGCATCAGGCACTTAGGGGTCCTTTTACTAAGGTGCCCTGAAAAATGGCCTGCGGTAGTGTAGGTGTGGGTTTTGGGTGCATACAGATCCATTTTTTAGCGTGCCTGTAAAAAAACATTTTCCCGAAAATGGACGTGCGGCAAAACTAAAATCACCGTACGTCCATTTCGTGTCTGAGACCTTACCGCCAGTCGTTGACAATGGTCTCACGCGTTAACCGGGCAGTAATGATCTACGCACGTAAAATGCCACTTGATGTGTGTAGCTGATGCGCGTCAGAAAAGAAAAATTATTTTTTGGATGCGGGTAGTGGGCGCATGTCAAAAATGAAATTACCTCAAAGGCCACACGGTAACTCCAAATTGGTGCGTGTTGGGTGCACGTAGGCACCTACATGGCTTAGTAAAAGGGCCCCTAACGCATGCCTAATGTAGCTTAAAATGGTATATTGGAGATGCGGTCAAGCATCCTGTGGTAACTGCCAAATGTGTGCATGCTAATCGCGCACTAAAATGTTTTTGAGGGGCGTGTCAGGGGCAGAGAGTGGGCATCTCTTTGCTAACCAGTTAGCACAGCGACATCACTGCACTATAACTAGTTAACACATGGATAGTGCATCAGCTCTTTCCACCTTCAAAATGGGTATTGGTAAATGAACAACACAGTAATTTATTTATTTATTTATCACATTTATACCCCACATTTTCCCACATGTTTGCAGGCTCAATGTGGCTTTCAATAGACCGAAAAGGCTATTGCCAGTCCAGTAGTTACACAAATACAATAGATTGTGGTAGTCAGAGTGGATAGAAAGAACAGGGTATAAAGGAAAAAGGGTAAAGGTAAGAGAGTCCAAAATAGTCCATTTATATGCTGTTTTGAAGGACTTTGGGTTTTATGTTGGAGCCTGGGGGTAGGCCTTCCAGAATAGGCTGGTCTTCAGTAATTTCCTAAAGTTGAGATGGTTTTGAGTAGTTTTGACAGCTTTTGGCAGTGCATTCCATAATTGGGTGCTGATAAAGGAAAAAAATGAAGCGTAAGTGGATTTATATTTGAGGCCGTTACAAAATGAGCGCACGCTAATGGCAATATTAGTGCATGAACTAAATTAAAACAAGAGGGGGAGATCACTGCAAAATAGTCAATCTATCCAAATATATACAAAAGGGATACTCGTTCAAGGGTCTGACTTACAGGATTATTTAGGAGCTCAAAAAACCTCCGATAAGGAAGCAGTCCTGCTCCTGCTGCCTAATGACACCAGGAACTTCTTGAGGCTTTTTCCTCCATTTGCTCCTAAATAATCCTGTAAGTCAGACCCTTGAACGAGTATCCCTTTTGTAAACATTAGTGCATGGCCATGAATATAAAAAATAGGAAACAGCCGTTTTCACAGCTGTGGTATAAATGGCCTAAGCGTGCAAGAAAGACTTGAGTAAAGGCTTTCTAAGGCCACTTTTTACTGCAACTTAGTAAAAGGACTCCTTAGTTATTTAGCCCATCTGTGCAAAAAGCTCAGGACACGTTACATAAAAGCATTCATAAATTCATCATAAAACAAACAAAACAGTTTAGCAATGTAATCGTTGCAGATATAGAAACCATCTCCAATTCAAAGATACAGTCATCATAACAGCACTTGTTATACGACCAGAAATAAATGAGTTTTAAGAGCTTTCCTAAGCTTCTTCAGCTCATCCAATATTCAAACACAGCAATTTGGGATGTGCGAAGTTCCTAGGTCTTATAGATAGGGTTCTCATTATGTCAAAATTTAAAAGCAAAATCAAGAGCTTTAAACTTAATCCTTGGTTCAGAGGCAGCTAGCATAAAACTAGGGCAGACGTCACATGATCTCTTGACTTAGAAAGCATCAGCGATGATTTATACAAATAAAAGCTGCTGATTAGTGAGTTAAATGGCCAGATTTTATTATATAATATCTGAAAATATTCAATTAGGTGTTGGCTGGCTGCCAACAAGTGAATAACTCGCTTTAAATATTTGCTCCTGAATTTTTGTTACTTATTTCAGGCAAATATATTTTGTTTGCAACAGAGGTACCTATTATGCCATAACTCCTATACCTGAAATACCCATTCTGGCATCAGGTCATAAATACAAAGGAGAAGAGCAGAGCATGATGAAGTCTCTAAAAGAATGCCCCTTAAAGGATTCGGCACACATGAAATGTTTCAGAAGTTCTGAGAGCTCTCCTTTGAAACTCTAGGGTATTTACGGAAACTAGTGATACCTATAAATACTAAATTTATCTGTTATCCCTTCCTTCTTCTTTCTTCCCTTACTTAATCTCTGCACAATACTAAATGTATCTGTTATCCTGTAATGACAATGTTAACAAAACTATGTAAGCCACATTGAGCCGGCAAATAGGTGGGAAAATGTGGGATACAAATGCAATAAATAAATAAATAAATAAATACAATAGCTAGTCAACCAACAATTCGGCACTCATATAACTTTAAATAATGAAGGGAGCATTCAATCAGTCTTTCTCTATACACTCAACGTCTCCATTAGCTTAACCTTTATATTACCCAGGTCTAGGTGAACAGAATGTCATAATAGGATCTGTCAGATCAACGTGTCCACCTCCTAACTGGCTAAATATTTCTTCATGAGCCAAGCATATTTATAGAGGTGGTACCGTAATCCTCATTGATCCCATCAGTATTTTTAAATGTACTTTTTTAGTATTTTTTATATATGTATATTTTTAATCAATTTACTATCTTCATAATCATTCTTAGTCTTAGTCTTAGATGCATAAATCAAACTTATTTAAGAGTAATACTTAGCTTATCAGCTTTTCAGCTACATTCCATGATATGCAGTGGCAGGGCTTTTTTTGAGGGGGTACTTGGGGGGTCCTGAGTACCGGCACCTTTTCCATTGTCTGTTAAAATTGACCCATGGTTCCCAAGTTTTAATGCAAGAGCTCAGGCTCTACACACCAATTCTGCCTTGTCATAGATTCTGTGACTGGTTGCAGGGGGCCTGGCTATTGTGGGGTGGGTCCCTCAGTGATCACCCCACTCCTGAAGGGTGGACTAGCATTTGAGTACTGGCACCTTTTTTGCTAGAAAAAACGCACTGTGTGGTGGAGACTAATTTATTTATTTATTACATTTGTATCCCGCGCTTTCCCACTCATCGCAGGCTCAATGCGGCTTACATAGTAACAAGAGAATACAATCTGTAGTATCAGAATCAACAAAGGAGGTATGTGGTAGGACAAATGAACAAGGGGTAAATGGGATAAAAGAGGTATGAGAGAAAGGATAGGGATAGGTAAGGACGTAGAGCGATAAAAAATAGGTAGGGGAAGACTAATAATTATTAGCTAAGTATTACTCTTAAATAAGTTTGATTTATGCATCTAAGACTAAGAATGATTATGAAGATAGTAAATTGATTTATATATATATATATATATATATATATATATATATATATATATAAATACTAAAAAAGTAAATTTAAAAATACTGATGGGATCGATGAGGATTACAGTACCACCTCTATAAATATGCTTGGCTCATGAAGATATAAATAGCTAGTGGCATTACATTCTGAGCTTTCTAGGCCTGCTCCTATTGTCATTTCTCATGTAGGTTAGGATTATATCTAAAGTTAAACATGTTGAAAAGTCACATGTCAAATACTCTGGAAATATAACACAACTTCAGATAATACATGATGGTTTTGAGGCTTTTCACAGCAAAAAAACATGTATTCTGAGGAACTAAGGAACCACCCAGTCATCAAATCCACATACTGTGACAAACCAGAAAAAAAGAATGCCTTTATTGTAATTAAAGAATAAAAAACAGTAGAAGTAGAAAGATACAAGCTTTCTGTCTTTACCAATTTACACTGTTCTAAAGTAGAAAAATACACAAATTCTTTCAACGTCTACTTCTCAAACTTTGGGACCCTTTTAGTAAGGCGCTTAGGTGCCTACGCACATCCAACATGTGTCAATTTGAAACTACCGCCTGGCTACCGCGTGCCCCAGGCAGTAATTCCATTTTCTACATGCGTCCGATACACGCAGCAGAAAATATTTTTGATTTTCTACCGCGTGGCGCTAACCGGGCTGTAATTGGCAGTGTACGTGTGCTGACAATTACTGCCCGGTTAACGTGTGAGACCTTACTGCTAAGTCAATGGGTGGCAGTAAGGTCTCAGGCCCTAAATGGACATGCACCAATTTTTATTCTGCCACACGTCCATTTTTGGGGAAAAAAAGGCCTTTTATGCAGGCGCACTGAAAAATAGATCTGTGTGCATCCAATATATGCGCCTACAACAGCGCAGGCCATTTTTCGGCACACCTTAGTTAAAAGTACTACTACTACTACTCATCATTTCTATAGCACTACTAGACGTACGCAGCGCTGTACACTTGAACATAAAGAGACAGTCCCTGCTAGACAGAGCTTACAATCTAATTAGGACAGACAAACAGGATAAACAAGAGATAAGGGAATGATAAAATAAGGGTTCTGAACAAGTGAATAAGGGTTAGGAGTTAAAAGCAGCATCAAAAAGGTGGGCTTTTAGTTTAGATTTGAAGACTGTCAGAGCAGGGGCGTAGCCACGGGTGGGCTTGGACGGGCCCAGGCCCACCCATTTTCCCTCCAGGCCCGCCCATCCTTCGCACGCTGTCGCTGCCCTTTTGTCCAGCGGAGGCAGCGTTCAGCGTTTCCTTCCTACCCTGTCTTTTCCCCAAGCTCCGCTGCATCGTCCCTGCAAGTGGAATCCTTCTTCTTTTCGGCCGTCACGCTGCGCTGCCGTTCACACAGGCAGCTTCGCTCCTCCCCCGCGTCCATTCTGGCCCTCTCTGATGCACTTCCTGTTAGGGCCGGATGAACGCGGTGGGGGAGGAGCGAAGCTGCCTGTGTGAACGGCAGCGCAGCGTGACGGCCGAAAAGAAGAAGGATTCCACTTGGGGCGATGCAGCGGAGCTTGGGGAAAAGACAGGGCAGGAAGGAAACGCTGCCTCCGCGGGACAAAAGGGCAGCGGGAAGGTTGTGGATGGGCGGGCTGGAGGGAAAATGGCTGAGCTGCTGGGACATGGGAGGGAGAGGAGGAAGGGAGAGAGCTACTGGGACATGGGAGGGAGAGAATAAGGGACTGGAGGGAAGGGAGAGAGCTGCTGGACATGGGATGGAGAGGAGGAGGGGATTGGATGGGAGAGAGCTACTGGACATGGGAGGGAGAGGAAGAAGGGACTGGAGGGAAGGGAGAGAGCTGCTGGACATGGGATGGAGAGGAGGAGGGGATTGGATGGGAGAGAGCTACTGGACATGGGAGGGAGAGGAAGAAGGGACTGGAGGGAAGGGAGAGAGCTGCTGGGACATGGGAGGGAGAGGAAGAAGGGACTGGAGGGAAGGGAGAGAGCGTCTGGGACATGGGAGGGAGAGGAAGAAGGGACTGACGGGAAGGGAGAGCTGCTGGGACATGGGAGGGACTGGCGGGAAGGGAGAGAGCTACTGGACATGGGAGGGAGAGGAGGAAGGGGCCGGAGAGCTGCTGGACAAGGAAGGAAGACGGGACTAGAGGGAAGAGAGTTGCTGGACATGGGAGGATAGGGAGAGAAAGAGGGGAGATGGATGATAGGATGCAGAGAGAAAGGGGAGAAACTAGAAGGATGTGGAGAGAGGGAGGAGACTGAACAGAAAAGGGTAGAGCGATAGACACTGGATAGAAGGAGAGGGGAGATAGAGACACTAGATGGAAGGATCAGGAGAGAGGGTAGATGAGTGGAAGGATAAGGAGAGAAAGAGGGAAGACACTGGATGGAAGGGTAGGGAGAAAAAGGAGACGCTGGATGCAAAAGAAAGAGGGGAGACACTGGAAGGATGGGGAGAGAAAGAGGGGAGCTGCTGGATGGAAAGAGGGAGAGGACAGAGTAGGGAAAGACTGGAGAATAAGAGGAAGGGGCATGTAACAGCATTATACTGACCTGAGGCAGGAGGTTTTGGCCTCTGAAAGCTCACTGAAAAGTGTGACTAAATTTTGCTGGGGGAGGGGGGTAGAGAGAAAATTTTGTGCCCACCCACTTTGGGTTCAGGCCCACCCAAATTTGGCAGTCTGGCTACGCCACTGGGTCAGAGATTGTACATTGTACCTAGTAACCTAGACTGTTCCAACTATTGATTGTCTACTCCAATTATTGCTTGTCAGCTCTCCTTGTCCGTCTTGTCCTCTAGATTGTAAGCTCCTTTGAGCAGGGACCGTCATTCTTTGTTTATTGTACAGCGCTGCGTAACCCTAGTAACGCTCTATAAATGTCAAATAGTAGTAGTAGTAGTAGTAGATGGAGCTTGACGTACCGGCTCAGGAAGTCTATTCCAGGCATATGGTGCAGCAAGATAAAAGGAGCGGAGTCTGGAGTTAGCAGTGGAGGAGAAGGGTGCAGATAAGAGAGATTTACCCAGTGAATGGAGTTCCCGGGGATGAATGTAGGGAGAGATGAGAATGGAGAGGTACTGAGGAGCTGCAGAGTGAATGCACTTATAAGTCAATAAGAGGAGTTTGAACTGTATGTGGAAACGGATAGGAAGCCAGTGAAGTGACTTGAGGAGAGGGCTAATATGAGCATAACGACACTGGCGGAATATTAGTCGTGCAGCAGAATTTTGATCAGATTGAAGAGGACCCCTTTGTGAGCAAAGTAGCAGGAACCTCAGTCCTCCTAAACTTCCAAGTGGTGTTTTCCTTCCTTTAACATGTCTGGAACTGATAGAAGTCTCCCTCTTCCACTTGAAAGAAATCACAATGAATGCCTTGCTGGTAATCATTGCAGCAAGGGTCAGGTTTCTTATGTAACACCCTTTACCTGGGACTTTTCTGGGTTCGGGATCCAATCCGGCTGGAGCCTTCCAAAGGCAGTCTCCGTCTGACCCTTTACTTTGGCACTCGTTGCCGCCACCCGGGGAAAGAAAGGTTAGCGAGTGGGATGACCCTCTTCTCCCCCAGGAAACCAAAAAGCAAGTCCAAATGCAAACTGTGGGAATCAAGGCTGCTGTTAAATCAGGTAGGCTTGGGAGATTTTTTTTTTATATTCCCTCCAGTCCAAAAACCAACTTGGAGTCAGCAGTTCATACAAATTCAAATTATTTTTCAACTCTGAAAAATCAGGAACATCAACCAGGATCGACTCTCTAACATTTAAGGCAAATCTTTTAAAACCACAATCCTTCTGGTATTCCCCCAGAGAACTCCTGCATTCTTCTTTGTATTTACGTACAGAATCTTTTCAGCAGGACTATTTACACTTTGTACAAACTCTTGTTCATGCCTGTCCCAGAGAATAGTCCCAATGGCTGTGCTCCTCTCACTGTTACAGGTCCAGACTCTCCTGGCCTGACCTCCTTCCAAGGAGACCTTTGCGTCAGCTCAACCTGGTCCTGGGATGGGCACTCCCTAGCTTCTATCCCACACTCCCAGGCTGGGTCTCTCCTCTGCCCACCCGTAGCTCCCCACTTCACAGCTGCCACTGCTGAGCCACTACTCCTCTTTATAGCCAATGGTTTTAGTTCTCCTAATAGGTATTCCCCTTTTACTCCTCCAGGTCAGTGGCAGGAGACCATCAGGCAACCAAAGACCCTCCTAAAGGCCAAACACTTCTCTTTAACTCCTTCCAAACGCCTCCCCCCCCCCCCCCCCCCATCACTGTTCAATCTCCAGGCACTATCTCTGCATTTTATTTTAAAACTAATCCCCTTGGGCTGGGTTTCCTCCCACCCAAGGGCCTCCAAGTCACTCCCCCTGTGACTCACAACAGGGACTTATTCTCTTAGTAATCCCAAACCTAACAGTGGATTACACAGAAATCAAATAATTAAATAGAAGGTGTTATATAACACTAAATAAAAATCATAAACCTTAAAGAGTACAGGAATAGAACAATCAATACTGAATGCTATAAATCAAATCAAAAGGGTTAATACATTTAGAAGATATTCAATAATAAATGGAAACGATCATTCTCAGAGATTAAAACATAACTGAGTTCAAAAGTCATATATATTGATACATATAAAAGGGATACATACCTATAGGGTCCCACAGGGCACTTACACCTAAAAGTGAGTATTGGGATCAAATCAGACAGCAGCAGTATCTCAGCAATGCGTAAAAGCAGCAAAAGTTGTTTAAAAAAATGAATAGAGCCAATAATTTCTTCTAAAAGCTAATGTAGACTTCTATTTTTGATAAACTTTTGATAAATTTTATGTAATTGATAGTTTTATATAATTCACACATACCTTGTAATAAATTAGTATTGTTAGTTATAGTCTTTAATTGATGTAGAATCATTTTATTGTATTATCGTTGCATAAGTGCATAAGTATTGCCACACTGGGACAGACCAAAGGTTCATCAAGCCCAGTATCCTGTTTCCAACAGTGGCCAATCCAGGTCACAAATACCTGGCAATATCCCAGAAAAGCTCAATACATTTTATGCTGCTTATCCCAGAAATAAGCAGTGGATTTTCCCATGTCAATTTAATAATGGTCTATGGACTTTTCCTTTAGGAAGCCGTCCAGACCCTTTTCAAACTCCGCTAAGCTAACCGCCTTTACCACATTCTCTGGCAACAAATTCCAGAGTTTAATTACATGTTGAGTGAAGAAACATTTTCTCCAATTCGTATTAAATTTACTACTTTGTAGCTTCATCACATGTCCCCTAGTCCTAGCATTTTTGGAAAGAGTAAACGAACAATTCCAAGCTGAAGAGCCCTAGATGCTTCAGTCTTTCCTCATAGGGAAGTTGTCCCGTCCCCTTTATCATTTTTGTTGCCCTTCTCTGTACCTTTTCTAATCCCACTATATCTTTTTTGAGATGTGGTGACCAGAATTGAACACAATATTCGAGGTGCGGTCACACCATGGACCGACACATAGGCATTATAACGTTCTCACTTTTGTTTTCCATTCCTTTCCTAATATTCTATTTGCTTTCTTAGCCACCGCAGCACACTAAGCAGAGCATTTCAACGTATCATCAACAACGACGCCGAGATCCCTTTCTTGGTCCATGACTCCTAACGTGGAACCTTGCATTGCATAGCTATAATTTGGGTTCCTCTTTCCCACATGCATCACTTTGCACTTCCTCACATTAAACGTCATCTGCCATTTAGATGCCCAGTCTCCCAATCTCGTAAGGTCTTCTTGTAATTCTTCACAATCCTCTTGCGATTTAACAACTTTGAATAACGTTGTGTCATCAACAAATTTAATTACCTCACTAGTTACTCCCATCTCTAGATCATTTATAAATATGTTAAAAAGCAGCAGTCCCAGCACAGACCCCTGGGGAACCCCACCATCTACCCTTCTCCATTGAGAATACTGACCATTTAACCCTACTCTCTACTTCTCAACAATCTCTGGGACCTGGGTTGTCCAATCAGCAGTAGGGTAATGACATTGCAACCTCAAAGAAAGGTCAGGGGTCCAAAAAGAGAAAGAAGGGGAAGTGTAAGAGGGGTACTATCACTTCTTCCTCTTCTTCTACCTCTTCGGACTTCTCCTTCTCTTCTTCTTCCTCTTCACCTGAATGGGGATTATTTGCTAGGGTGGCAGCGCCTATAGTTGGGAATGGTGATGATAAGCTCTAGTGTCCCTTTCAGAGCTTTGGGGAAAAGTTCCCAGATCCCTAAGATGTAAGATTAAGAAAAGAGTCAGCATAGATGTTTTCAAACTCATGGAAGGCAGACATAAAGGGGGAAACAGATAAGAAGGATAAAGTGTCCCACAACATCATTAATTGGGAAAGAGGAGGGATAGAAAAGAAGATCAACTTGCAGAGTAATTGTATGGTTATATCTGAAGTGCCAAAGAGGTCAGTTAACATGCAGCAGAAGCAGCAGCCACAAATCTTTGATTCATTTTCACATATACTAAAGGAAGGTAGCAATTTTCCTAATATGGGCTACAGTCTGACTTGGCTGCACTTGCCACCTAAGGCCAAACTAGAGAAAGTGTAATTTCAGCAGGTGGTAAAGATTTGTACAGCTGACATCTGGGCTGAAGGAAGGGATAGTTAGGCACACTGAGAAAGCCAAATTGTCCCAGTATATCATCATCTGCTACACTTTTATCCAGAGCAATAAAATGATGAGATTTCAACTGCTGGAAGCAAAGTAAATTACTACAACTAATCATTTCTGAAGCGTTACTAGATGTACACAGCGCTGTACACACAATTATAGGTACTTTCTCTTTACCTAGAGGGCTCTCGATCTAAAATGTTTTTGTAAGTGGGACAATAGAGGGTTAAGTGACTTGCTCAAGGTCACAAGGAGCTACACTGGGAAGCAAAGCCAGGTCAGCAGGATCAAAGCCCACTGCACTAACCATTAGGCTACTCCTTGGATGCTGCCTTATTTTTAATTTTTCAAAGATGAAATAGTTAACCTAATTAAAATGTATTTTTCAAGGAGAGGTGGGGGAGGGGAGAGAGTCAATGAAATGAAATCGGATCAGAGATTAATCTGACCAAAATACATTTTTTATGAGCTGCTTTTCAGTTTTCTGGTACAATAGCACTTATTCAGTATTTCAGAGATTAATATGATGAATATATTTAAAATTAGAAAACAGTGTGTCACCAAACAACTTGACTTAACGCAGCAAACGGAAGCAATCTTAGTGACAAATATTTTTAGTTGAAATCTTTCTATTAAACATATTTTAAAACACACACAAAATATCAGTGTTTTGACACATACATCTTAATCAGAACGTCTTCTGTCAAGAAAACATTTTTATTTTCTATATCTATATACCCCTTACCCTCTACTCTCCATCCCTAGATAGCAGCCTCTAAACAAGACAGCAGTGAAGTCTAAAAAGACCAACTTCCTTACAAAACAGATTACCTATTCAGAATCAGACTCTGAGCTCTGTGTGGCAAGGCATCCCACTACGGCTCGCAGATTTGTTGAAATACTTTCCAGTGACCCAAGATTATTCTCCCTGTATTCAATTTTTTCCGTAACCATCACACTGAGTTCTAAAACTCTCTATTGCTTCACAATTGCAGGTTCTGAAAACTTCCAATTAATCAAGATGCATTTAAGTACATAACTACATAAATATTGCCACACTGGGACAGACCGAAGGTCCATCAAGTCCAGCATCCTGTCTCCAACAGTGCCTAATCCAGGTCACAAATCCCTGGCAAGATCCCAAAACAGTCCAATACATTTTATGCTGCTTATTCTAGAAATAAGCAGTGGATTTTCCCCAAGTCCATTTTAATAATGGTCTATGGACTTTTCCTTTAGGAAGCCATCCAAACCTTTTTTTTTTAAACCCTGCTAAGCTATCTGCTTTTACTACATTCTCTGACAACGAATTCCAGAGTTTAATTACACGTTGAGTGAAGAAATATTTTCTCTGATTCGTTTTAAATTTACTACTTTCTAGCTTCATTGCGTGCCCATTAGTATTTTTGGAAAGAGTAAACAAGTGATTCACATCTACCAGCTCCACTCGATTCATTATATTATAGACCTTTGCCATATCACCCCTCAGCGATCTTTTCTCCAAGCTGAAAAGCCCTAGCCATTTTAGCCTTTCCTCATAGGGAACTTGTCCCTTCCCCATTATCATTTTCGTCACCCTTCTCTGTATCTTTTCTAATTCTACCATATCTTTTTTTGAGATGCAGTGACCAGAATTGAACACAATATTTGAGATGCAGTCGCATCATGGAGCGATACAAGGGCATTATAACATCCTCATTTTTGTTTTCCATTCCTTTCCTAATAATACCTAACATTCTATTTGCTTTCTTAGTCACCGCCACACACTGAGCAGAGGGTTTCAATGTATCATCAACAATGACGCCTAGGTCCCTTTCCTGTTCGGTGACTCCTAATGTGGAACCTTGCATTACGTAACTGGACAAGAGGAATGCATTCCTGAGGAACTGCTTCTCCTCTTTACTAACTAAAGACAGTACTGAAAAATCATCAATTAACATTATTCCTGCATCCAGAGCAAGTTGTACACCAACTAATAAAATAAGAGAGGTGAGGGATCGTAGCTCAAAAGTGGTTAATGAGGAGCACAGCCAACATAGATAACTCGGTGTAACCCCTGCTTTTTCAAATTTAGGGTACTTCCCATCTGTGGACATTTTAGCCTGGAGGGTTCATTTAGGATAGATATAGGTTCTCATGATACGTTTATATAGTTATTCTTGCAACAAAAAATTTCTGATTGAAACTTGGTATTTTTCAAAATTCTTTCAGTTTTCTTCAGTACAGCTGTTGCTGCTCCAGGGTCAAAGACTTACAGAAAACTAAAGGTAAACCAGGTGGGAAGGGGAGGGGAGAGGAGAGAGTCACTAGTGGTCTGAGGTGGGGAGAACTTCGGGCAGGTGGTAAAGGTGGCAGAGGTGGAGGGGGGAGAAATTAAGAGAGAACCGTGAGAGGGGGAATTGTGAGAGAACCTTGGGTGGCTGTGGGGGGGAGGGGGAGAGAAGGATAAGGATTAGAGAGAGACATGGGTGGCCATGGGGAGGGGGGGGGTTAGGGAGAGAGAGCCTCAAGTGGCGGGGGGGAGAGGGAGAAAGAACCTCAGCGGCTGGGGGGAGGGAGAGAAAGAGGAAGAGAGAACCCTGGGTGGCCAGGGTGGAGGGAGAGTGGGAGAGAGAACCTTAGGTGACTGGGATGGAGGGAGAAAGAACCATGGGGGTAAGGCTAAAAGAGGAGGGAGACATGCTGGAGGGGCGTAGCTCAGAAAGAGAGATGAGAGAGATAATGGACCTGGGGTAAAGGAGCAGAAGGGAGAGAGAGTTGGCAGGTGAAGAAAGGCAGGAGAAAGGAAGATGTTGGGTGGAGGAGTAGCCTAGTGGTTAGTGCAGTGGACTTTAATCCTGGGGAACTGAGTTTGATTCCAACTGCAGCTCCTTGTGACTCTAGGCAAGTCACTTAACCCTCCATTGCCCCTGGCACAAAATAAGTACCTGAATATATGTAAACCGCTTTGAATGTAGTTGCAAAAACCTCAGAAAGGTGGTATATCAAGTCCCATTTCCTTTTCCCTTTTAATTAGTGGCATAGACACAGGGGAGGTGAACGGAAAGGCCTTGGAGACCTGGGCCCCCTCCTTTGGGCTCAGGCCCTCTCCAAAGCTGCAGTACCTGAGGCAGCACAAGGAGGAAGGAGGCCACTTTGGCAGTGGATTTCTTTGACTGGCGGGGCTTCAGCATCCCCACCTGCAAAGGTATGATATGTAATGTGGGGGGGGGGGGGGAGGGGAGGAGGGAAAGGAAACGTGTTCCCCCCAGTCCAGCCCTGTGCTCTCCCCAATGGACTGCTGGCTAAGCTCCACCTTTAATCACATGATTAATTGTGTAATTAATCAAAATGCACCCCTAATATATATATAGAGAGAGGAGGGGGATCGGGACCATAGAGGTATCAGAGGGACAGAGACACATGCATATTGTCATGGAGTCAATACAACAGTATTCTCTATAATGGAAAGCACCAATGGATTGTTTCTGCATTCCTGCAGTCGCTTTGCACTTCTTCCCATTACAGAGTATACTATTGGATTGATGCATTCAATACTGGTATACTGCCAGCTCTGACTGACGGTAGTATTTAACCTTTGATGTTTTCACATATTGTACAAGTATTTCAGCTTGGGACTGTTTTTTTATATATGTGTTGTATAATTTTTTAAAAATAAATTCTGTCTCCTGGAACAGATTCTTTTAGGTCATTCCCACTCTCTGTGTCACCCACTTGTGTGCCAGGTTCGATCCTGCTTGTAGACAGAAAAAAGTTTGTTCACAGAATTTAGAACACATGGCAGAATATCGACGGGAGCCTAATGTCTAAGCCGATTTCAGAAAAGTTCCTGGGTTTCTGCAAAATCTAACTCTCCATCTGCTGTGTAATGTGTAAACCTGTTTTGAGTGAAATTGAGTGAATGATGTAACACTGTGTGCAGGCATTAGTGACCAGAATAACATTGAATTCACCCCATGTTCTTTCATTTTCCTTTTTAGCTTCAGTAGCTTGTCCCTTCACCTGGCTGGAAATTATATTGAATTCATTCTCTATAGCCATGATGATCTAACACTATTGCTTGCCTTGGTTCCATTTTCAAATTTATCTCAGCTTAATATTTTTTTGATGCTTCCATTTTCAGTATCTCTGCTTCACAATAGAGGCATTTGTAGTACCCTATAAGTATTTTCCCAACTACAAATCAGGATACTTTACAAACATAGAACAGTCTGACAGTTTGACTTTGTGATCCACAAGTGTGTTTTAGTGTGTGGTTTGTAAGTGCTCTGTAATAGAGGAAGAATGTGGAGGTTCTGCTCAGTCTGCTGCAGCAGCTAAGAAAGCAAACAGAACGTTAGATATTATTAGGAAAGAAATGGAAAATAAAAATGAGGACATTATAAATGCCTTTGTGTCACTCCATGGTGCAACCACACCTCGAATATTGTGTTCAATACTGGTGGCTGCATCTCAAAAAAGATATAGTGGAATTAGAAAAGGTGCAGAGAAGGGCGACGAAAATGATAAAGGGGATGGGACGACTTCCCTATGAGGAAACGTTGAAGCAGCTAGGGCTCTTCAGCTTGAAGAAAGATGGCTGAGGGGGAGATATGATAGAAGGCTATAAAATAATGAGTGGAGTGGAATGGGTAGACTTGAAGCGTCTGTTTATGGTTTCCAAAAATACTAGGACTAGGGGGCATGCGATGAAGTTACAAAGTAGTAAATTTAAAACAAATCGAAGAACTTTTTCTTTTCTCAATGTGTAATTAAATTCTGGAATTCGTTGCCAGAGAATGTGGTAAAGGTGGTTAGCTTAGCGGGGTCTATAAAAGGTTTGGATGGCTTCCTAAAGGAAAAGTCCATAGACCATTATTAAAATAGACTTGGAGAAAACCGACTACTTATTTCTGGGATAAGCAGCATAAAATGTTTTGCACTTTTTGGGCATCTTGCCAGGTATTTGTGACCTGGCTTGGCCACTGTTGGAAATAGGATGCTGAGCATGATGAACCTTTGGTCTGTCCCAGGATGGCAATATTTATGTACTTATTTGCTAAGAACGATGGTGTGCTTAGTAGGAATGGCCAGTTGTTTCAAACAAAATGTTTGCTGTTAAGAGTGCATACTATTTTGTACATTTTTCTTGAAGAGTGCACACTATGGGCTAGATTCTATATATCATGCCTAAAAAAATCAGTGCCAAAAAAATAAATTTAGACACAGTTTATAGAATATGCCTAGCGGCTGTTTCCTGTGGCTATATTTAGTCATGGCCCTTTATGCAACAAAACCTTGTGTAAAACCGACACCTAAATTACACATGAAGCAGGCATATTCTATATTACCACGTAAAATTCTAGGAATGCCCCGGGTCCTCCCATGGCCATGTCCCCTTTTCACATATGCGCCTTACAATTATGCACATCATTTTATAGAATACGCCTAGAAATTTGTGCATGTAATTTCTAATGAAAGCCAATTAGTATCAATAATTGCTTGTTAAGTGGCAATTATTGGCGTCAATTGGCTTGTTGAGATGATTAAGTTGCACGTGCAATACAGAATACATAGAATCTTGCTGATATTTGGGTTTCTACCCAGGTACTTGTGACCTGGATTGGCCACTGTTGGAAACAGGATACTGGGCTAAATGGACTATTGGTCTGACCCAGTATGGCTATTCTTGTGTTCTTATCGTTTCCTTCATTTTTGTTCAGGATAAAGACCGTGTCATGCATTATTATTTTCAGTATATAGATGAAGAATTTCTTGGTTCTAAAATATGGATTTTTCCAGATGTTTCCAGGAAAACCCAGGAGAGAAGGAAACAATTTCTGGGTATACGCCAAGATGGCACCTCTCTAGGGGGAGTTATTTTCTCTGTTTTCCATGTAAATGCATGATTAAGGGGCCTTTTTAATAAACAGAGCTAAAAGGTGGCCTGCGCTATTCTCAGCATGGGTTTTTCCCCACGTGCTGAAGCCACTTGCAGCGTTGCTGGTAAATGGCCGAACTTCCTATTTCTGCAATAATGGCCACATACTAATTCTTCCATTACCACTTGAGCACTTACCAACACCTATTTTGTAGGTGGTAAGGACTGAAACGCTAATCCTGCACTAATCAATTAACGCATAGCAATGCCCGCATGCTATCTGATTAGCACAGCTGCACCCACTGTCTGCTCCCAAACAGCCCCCCAAGTGCTAAAAAATAAATGTTATTTTTTAGCATGTGGGTAGCATGTACACATGCAAAAACTACCATGTGATGTCTGAGCGTGCCCCAAGGTAGTGCATTTTAACCTGCAGTAACCACATATTAGTGCTCAGTGCAGCTTAGTAAAAGGGCCAATAAGCCAGGTGAAGTTGTGTAGGAGTAGCCTAGTGGTTGGTGCAGTGGACCTTGATCCTGGGGAACTGAGCTTGATTCCCACTGCAGCTCCTTGTGACTCTGGGCAACCCTCCATTGACCCTGGTACAAAATAAGTACCTGAATATATGTAAACCACTTTGAATGTAGTTGCAAAAATCTCAGAAAGGTGGTATATCAAGTCCCATTTCCCTTTATTTTCTTTGATCTAGCTCAATTGCACAATTTTTTGGTATCTGAAGTTAAGGTTGATCCAAACGTGACCTAAATGAGAATTGAAATGGTGTTAATGGATTAAGCTAGAATATTTGTTTTGTCTTTACCTTCATTTTATGTTAGATAAGTCATCTCTGGCATTTCTGTTTTTGGATCCCCTTCAATTGTGGTCTGGAATCCTCTTTTCCTGTGTTCTCTTTTTTTTTTTTTAAAGGAAAATCATTGCTCTTCCCCTCCCCCCTCCGTTTTATTATTACTTTTTCTTCCATTATTGGGCACATTTCTGTTTAAGATGTTTATCTTGTATATTTGCATAAATATAAGATAACATCATTCATATTAAAAGGAATATTAAAATCGTCTAATACACCCAATCGATCAAAATCCACAGGCAACAAAATCAATAAATCTTTGTTGTCTGTCATCTCATTTTTCTAATTGTTTTCTCCCAGTCTTTGGTTTCTGCTTTTCTCTTCACTCTCTTGCCATGGTCTCCTTGTCTATTTTCCAAAAAAACAAAGCGAAACGTGGGTGGAAAAAGCCTCGTAGAGGTCCAGGTAGAACAACCTCAGAGCTAATAACTCTTGAGAACCTGTTTACTAAGTTGTGCTACAGTCGCGTTAGTATTTTTAATGTACGCATCCACAATAATCCTATGGGCGCCTATACAGCGCATGCTAATTTTGTATATGTGCTAAAAATGCTAGTGCGCCTTAGTAAACAGGAACCTTCATTATTTGCAAAATACCCCACCACAATTTACATAGGTGCAAAAGTATCACCCTTTCATTTCTTATATATGTCTGACATCATCATCATAGGCCATTTTTGTTAGACTGTATAATGCTGATTCCCAGCAACTAAGTGTTTTGGTGTAAATGGGTATGTTTACTAAGGTGCGTTAGCATTTCTAACACACCCTTAAATTTAATACATTTCTATGGGCACGTTAGCGTTTAACACATGTAAACCATTTATGCACGTTAAAAATGCTAACGTGCCCATAGCACACCTTAGTAAACATAGGTGAAAATAAAGAGTATGCGTTCTGTTTTTTGAAGTCTGTGTATATTTTTTGTTCTTTGCATTTATTATGCCTTTCTTTTTATTTGTAGAAGACCCGACCTTGAGACAGCAGTGCGAAGTGCTGGCCAACATTGGTCTGGGGACTACTTTATTCTGCTGGAGAAGGCTAGAAAAGTACATTTCACTTTGTTAAAAAATATTATAAGAAATGAAAGGGTGGTACTTTTGCACTTATGTAAATTGTGATGTGGTTTTCTGCCAATGATGAAGAGTTATTAGCTCTGAAGATGTTCTACCTGGAGTTCTTTGAGGCTTTTTCCACCCACTTTTCACTTTGTTTAAATCTATAGATTTACTTCACAGACTTGAACATTTATTGAGGATTCTATTGAATATTTGTGGCTCCTTGTCTATTTTGACATTTCTTCTCTCTCTCTCTATGTCCGCCATCCATCTTCCCTATGTGTTTCCATCTGCCTTGTCAGGAATCTCCCCTATGTCCCTTCCGTTCTCCTCTCACCATGTTCTATACTATATTAAAATATACTAGAGGCTTGTATCCCGCCAAATCCCTTTAAAAAAAGGTGCAAGGTGGGTAACAGAAAGACCGAAGCATAATAATCATATAGGTACAAAAAGAAAAAAACGTATAACTATACCAATCAATCTCCTAAATTCACAAAACATAGGGGCCCTTTTACTAAACCATGTAAGCGCCTACATATGCCCAACCTGCGCCAATTCTGAGTTACCACCTGGCTACTGCATGGCCTGGGCGGTAATTTCATTTTTGACGCATGTCCACTATGCGTGCCAGAAAACAAGAATAGCGGTAGACGCATTTGTTACAGTGGAATCATAGTTTTCTGTATGCTTACCCTCCAATTCCTCTCATTACCAGGACTCTACAAAAGATGATCCTCATTGTCCTATATTGGCCACAGCAGTCATGGTTCCCCATACTTCTGTCTCTGTCACAAGGCCCCCCAATCGTTTTGCCAATCATACCAGACTTAATCACTCAAGATCAGGGACAACTACAACATCTAAGTCTTGTAACAGTAGTTCTCCTTTGACAGTTGATCAACTAGCCACACAGATCCACCCTCCCACCCACAGTTGTCACCAGCTTTCTATTTACTGAAGCGAGATGAATAATGGCACAGTATTTACAGTAGCCATCAGTGGCGGTAATATAGGGACATGTGCAGAAAGCTCTTCTTGAACTTTCCTGCTTTAAGAGGCCGGGTCAGCAATGTCACCGTGACATCACTTCAGCTCTATGGCTTAATGGCTAGATGATCAACTGTCCAAGGATAACTGTTACTGCTTAACCCGCCTCAAGAAATATGGGACAGAGATAAAATTAATGGAGAAGGAAAAATTTACAGATTTTCTTTTATTATCATTAAAGGATTTCAAGTTCAAATCTATTTAAATTTTAGTACAAATAACGAACAAACAGAGATAACAGAACTAAGAACAGTCCTATATATCTTGATAAAATGACATCAACTGTATACTGCTCTTAAGTAAATTTACAGATCATTGAAGGATTTGAAAAATTTCATAAAAGGCATTTGTACATCTTTCTGCTCTTTAGATCCAGTTCCCGTCTGGTTATTTTACAAGTGCTCAGATTCTATCTTATCTTGGATGTTGGGAATTATTAATGCTTGCTTATCACAAGGTTGGTTTCCAGTATGTTTACAGGAAGCTATGGATACCCCTATTTTGAACCTCAAGGTTCACCATGTTCTCCATTACTTTTCAATATTTACCTTCAGTCTTTAGGAGATCTAATCTGTAGCTATGATATTAAAATGTTTATGTATGCAGAAGATATCCAATTGCTGCTTCCATTAGAGGGAAATAAAGTTTCTGCAATAATTAGGCCTTGAGGTTAATGTAAGTAAAACCATTTGTTTGGGGTATTGGCAACATTTCCCTAACTGACCTAAGTGTGTTTTCTACATTGGGTCAGAAATGGTCTGGCAGCAGTCTGTGATGGTTTGGGGGGGGGGGGGGGGTTATGTTAGGGCACATTGGGATTGGGAAGAATCAGATAGCCACCGTTTCACAAAAGGTGTTTTTTAAATTAAAAATAATTGGGCAACTGAAACAGTTTCTGGACTTGAAGGCGTTAACAATGATAACAATCACTTTTTGTTAAGCCTTCTGGATTACTGTAATGTCTTATAAATGGGTTTACCCACAATTTTGTTTAAGACATTACAAATTATCCAGAATGCAACAGCCAAATTATTGTTAAGAGGGCATTGTTGGGAAAGTGCTAAACCTCTTTTCAGTCAATTACACTGGTTTCCTATGAAGGAAAGTGTACAGTTTAAATTATTAAATTTGATTTTTAAGGTATTATGCTTTCAGAAACCATAACACTGGCACTTACACAGCATTTGTTCTTGGCTCACACATAAATAAAAAAGCTTATGACAACTTAATTAAATGGATAATAACTTGGCCGCAGCTTTATTAATTAACATCAAAATTTATAATAACCACATATCAAAATTACTTATTTATATATATTTCAATATGACCTTCACTTCATTTAATTTACCTTTACAAAGCTAGTTGGTGCCTACCTAGCTGCACATACTTTTTCTATCCAATTGTATTAATTCTCAATAGCCCATCTTATAAAGTGAGACCTGTGGTGACATCAAAGCCTCACATCCGCTTATGGTGATTTCACACACAAAATGAAAGGTGAACTTTCGGCACCTTGGGTGCCACCCTGTGGGGTTCCTGAGGGTTCTCCACTGTCACCGATCTTATTTAATGTCTATATGATTAATATGGAACATGTTTTTTCTTTCTTTGGAGTACGTATGCAGACGATATGTTACTTCTTGTCCTAGTGATACCTGGTCTTACCAAGCTGCAGGAAAAAGTGCCCTGCGCTAGTGGTGAGGGCCAGTGGTGTTCCTAGGGGGGCGGACACCCGGGGCGGCACCCCGCCCCCCCCCCCCCCGGGTGCAGCGCCCCCCCCCCGATGCAGCGCGGACCCCCCCAAGGCGAAAGACCCCCCGGGAAAGAGCCCCCCCCCCCGGGTGCATGCCGCTGGGGGGGATGCCGCAGCACGAGCCTGCTGCGAGTTTACTAACTTTGCTCGTTCGCTGCAGCTCCCCCTGCCCCGGAACAGGAAGTAACCTGTTCCGGGGCAGAGGGAGCTGCAGCGAACGAGCAAAGTTAGCAAACTCGCAGTAGGCACGCGCCGCGGCACCCCCCAGCGGCGTGCACCCGGGGCAGACCGCCCCCACCGGCCCTTGGTACGCCACTGGTGAGGGCTGTTTTTCCCACTCGCCAGGGCCCTTTTTAGCGCAGCAGGTAAAAAAAGCACCAAGACACACATGGCCATGCGGTAAGGGTTCCTGCTCTAACCCGGCAGTAACCGGACAGCGCCACGCAAACCATTTCTGAGGCTTTTCATTTTCCCCTGGAAATTGCATGCGCGCAGGGCGGGACAACCACCGGTGGCCACATTAGGCCGGTGGTAGTCAAGGAACAGCAAGAAGTAAGCCTGCATTGGGCTGACCGCCACTGTGTAAAAGGGCCTCCGAGTGACTAATTGTATTATCATGATTACACATTACAGTTCTATTCACAGTTTTAAACTGAAAAAACTACCCCCCTCCCCAATTTACTAAGCCGTGCGGCAATGCCGATACAGCCCATTCAAAGTGAAATGGCTGTGTCAGTATTAGCACATGGCAGCCACTAGCCCGGCTTAGTAAGCAGGGGGGTGGGTAAGTTACTTTAGTTAGCCCATAAGAGAACTGTTATTCCTGAATCCCCTTCTAATGTCTAATGATTTATCTCTTTAAGTTGATTTATCTTCTAAGATTCTTGGTGTTATATTGGACTCCTCTCTTTGGAGTTACAAGTAAATCATCTATCACAACTTATATTTTTTTAAGCTTCAACAGCTGCATCATATTAGGCGTTACTTTGACAGACCTCATTTTGCCATTCTTGTACAATCATGTACATTAAGTCATTTAGGGGTATGTTTACTAAGGTGCCTTAGCGTTTTTAACGCACCTGTAAATTTAAGGTGCATTAAATGCTAATGCGCCTATACATTTCTATGGGCGCGTTAGCGTTTAACGCGCATACACCATTTATGCACATTAAGAACGCTAACACACCCATAGCGCCACTTAGTAAATATAGCCCTTAGACTACTGTAATGCTCCTTATTCTTCTCTAACTATGAAATTGTGTTTTAAATTACAATTACTACAGAACATGGCTGCCAAACTTATTTTGGGTCTTAAAAAATGTGCTGCTGCGGCTAGGAAAGCGAATAGAATGTTGGGTATTATTAGGAAAGGTATGGAAAACAGGTGTGAGGATGTTATAATGCCGTTGTATCGCTCCATGGTGCAACCGCACCTTGAGTATTGTGTTCAATTCTGGTCGCCGCATCTCAAGAAAGATATAGTAGAATTGGAAAAGGTGCAGCGAAGGGCGACTAACATGATAGCGGGGATGGGATGACTTCCCTATGAAGAAAGACTAAGGAGGCTAGGGCTTTTCAGCTTGGAGAAGAGACGGCTGAGGGGAGACATGATAGAGGTATATAAAATAATGAGTGGAGTGGAACAGGTGAATGTGAAGCGTCTGTTCACGCTTTCCAAAAATACTAGGACTAGGGAGCATGCGATGAAACTACAGTGTAGTAAATTTAAAACAAATCGGAGAAAACTTTTCTTCACCCAACGCATAATTAAACTCTGGAATTTGTTGCCAAAGAATGTGGTGAAGGCGGTTAGCTTGGCAGAGTTTTAAAAGGGGTTAGACGGTTTCCTAAAGGACAAGTCCATAAACCACTACTAAATGGACTTGGGAAAAATCCACAATTCCAGGAATAACATGTATAGAATGTTTGTACATTTGGGAAGCTTGCCAGGTGCCCTTGGTCTGGATTGGCCGCTATCGTGGACAGGATGCTGAGCTCGATGGACCCTTGGTCTTTCCCAGTGTGGCATTACGTATGTACTTCTGATAGTTTGACTGCACCACTTGTGCCTTTACATTGGCTTCCAATTCATTTTAGGGTTTTGTTTAAGCTAGCCTGTTTAATTTTTAAGATGTTTGATGAGTCATCTCCTGAATATATCCTTAACTTGGTTTCATGGTCTCAAGAATTTGCGATCCTTTCCATCTGTTACTGCTTTAATTTTCAGGTATTAGATACAAACAAATTTTGGAGAAGTCTTTTGGGTTTCAGACTGCTCGTTTCTGGCTTTCAATTCTGACTGAACTTCAAAGTTCTTTCAGTTATTTTTTTGTTTCGTAAGAATTTGAAAACTTTGTTATTCAAATGATTTATGTCTTAATTTGTGTTCTCTTTTTAGGTTAGTTTTGTTTTTGTTAACTGCTTTAAACTACTGATAAGTGAGAGTTGATGGTATACAAGAAATATATCACATAACATCATACATCACAAGCAGATTACAACATAATAATCCACAAATCAAGTTAATTTATTGTCCTTAAATGAAGGTCGCTTGAAATTCACATTTAAATTCTTAAATTTCTTTCTGCCACTGTGACTAAATCTCCCCTCCCGTTTAAATCAAAATAAAATACCCCCAAAAATGCACAACCAAAACCTAACCCCATTTCCCCCCTCCACCCAACATATTAGGGAGGGATTGGGTAGGATGAAATTAGACCTTTTCTAATTCCCTCATACCACTTCCTCCTACCTGCCTGCCCAATTTCTACAACAATCAGCCCGCCGACACTACTCTTGCGTCATGACTCAAATCGCACCACCCCCAAACCATGCACCACTAATTGATTCTCAGCACCACTATCCAATCACTCCAAGAACATCCCTCACCACCAATGATTCTCCTTTGAAAACCCCAAACCAATTCAATTTTAAAATCCCCTTTTCCTTCCTAGACACAAATTATGCCAAATAATTTATATATAAATTGAATATGCATACTTTCCAACTTTAATATTAATTATTTATTAATTCATTTTTGTCCCTTTCCAATATATAAAATAACTTCCCCTTATTACTTCCCTATCCACTTAACCTAAAAGAAAACTTCTGAGCTACTGTGGCAATGCCAATGTTATCCGCCCAGAGATGAATCTATGGGTTCTCTGTGTATTTGAAAGAGAAACATATGTCTTATACACCAAGTCAACTGCTGTGATCAGGCCAAGGCATTCTACTTCACATTCTAAGTATAAACGTTGTAAGAAAATAAAATGGAAGTTGAAAGCTTTACAAATAATTGGACCTGAGTTATGGAATAAACTTGCTATAGATCTGAGACAGGAAACAAATCTTATGACATGTAGGAGAAAGTTAAAACATTTATAATTTGATTTTTAATGATTATTAAATGTAAGCTTTGGCTATTATGAAGTAAGCTTAGGATATTTGACCATTTTGTTATTTTTAATGTTTTTGTTCTTACTTCTCTGTTCTAGACTTTTGGGGCCCTGTTTACTAAGCTGCGCTGTAAGCGTGCTAAATTTTTAGCGTGTGCTAAAAATTAGCATGTGCTAATGATAGACACACCCATTATATTCCTATGAGTGTCTCTGACATTAGCGTGCGCTAATTTTTAGCACATGCTAAAAAGTTTGCGCCCCTACAGCGCGGCTTAGTAAACAGGGCCCTTGTTGTTTTATATGTTCTGAAAACTATTCTGAATGACTACTTGATCAGTAAAATGGTATATAAATGTAAATAAAATAAATGCACCGTGCCCTGGTAAGCACCCACCTGCACCTTGAGAACACTGAAGGACAAACCACTACCTAGTCTACCCTGCAAGAAGGCTAGAATGGGAGGGGGGGGGGGGGGTGACATCCACCTACCTTACCAACAAACCCTCAAAACTCAGACACTTGCCAGACCTGAACATAAGCGAGCAAAGTGAAGCTCCTATGTGCCCTCAGCAATGTCACTACCACCACCAGGAAATAACCTTTTAATGTCAGCCTACGCCTTTCAAGAGCTAGGCCATAAGCCAGAAAGGATCTGGGTCTTCTATGATAATGGGACCTTGCCAAAACAGCTCTGGACCCTGAGGGAACGGAATCAGCTCCCCCACTAGGAGTTTGAGCAAATCTGCATACCGCCTACACCGAGATCAATATGGAGCCACCAGAATCACCAGAAAGAGATGCTTCTTATTCTGCATAGCATATGGCCAATAAGCAGTCATAGAAGAAACACAAAGTGGCTTTTCTTATATAACAAGTTTTAGATACAAAACCTTAGCAAAGAGGAAATGGTAGCCTAATTGTTTTAAATGTTGCTCTGTTCACATAGAATGTCATTAAGCACTATAAAAATAAAGGGCAATTGTTTTGACCACTCAGTTTCTTTATCTTTGATTTTAAACTGAAACCAAACATTACAGTTCTAAACACATCACCCTAGAGCAATTTATATGCACCAAACGCAAAGGTCTAAAGTGGACCTCCCCCCCCTACCCCCCCCCCCCCCCAAAAGAGTCCAGATGATATTCAGCCAGTGGTGGTCAGCATTTTTTTGGGCAGTCACCAGCTTTATTACTGAATATTCAAGGCTTTGGGACAGTATTACATGTAGTTTTATTGAAGCAGAGAGTGAGTGTTTTTGTTAGGTTTTTATTAATTTTTTTAAGTTAATTATGTATGCACATGATGTTTTTATTTGGGTTGGATAGACCCATGAAGACCAGCTGTGGTAGGCTGGCAACCTAGCCATCTACCAGAGAAGGTCCCCTGAAGGCTGTTATCTATTTGGCTGCTATCTGACTCCCAACCGGTAATTTTGTGCTTGGGTATTATCTTACTAGGCATTTTTACCCCAAAAGTTTAACTAAGTCTCTAAATATTCTATAGGAAAGAGTAAGGGAACTAGATGCAAGAATAATCAGCTTTATTATAGCTTACCACAATAATACAGCAGGATCAGGTATACAAGCAGATGGGTGGACAGACGGGCAGCATCTCATCTAGCACTTCGAAAGATCTTCTGACACGCCCTAAATCTTCCTGCCTTATATACTCTCCTAACTCCATTCTAAGTAATGGGGCCCTTAAGCTACAATGTTAAAGTTGTTTATCCCAAACTAGCTGGCCACAATCTTGCTTAATTGGAAAGTTAACACCCCCTCTTTCTCAATCATTTCCTTACACCTGGCATGACGCACTCGTTCTCAACTTGTTTTTCTAACTTAGATTAGAGAAAATTCCACTTTGTATCTGATATTAAAGTTTCCATTTTGTTCATATTTTAAATCTTCCATTTTGTTTTCATATTCCTTGACCTAACTTTTCCAGTTCAGGCCATTCTGGTCTTAGTCTAGGCCTAAAAACTAAGCCATGCTTTTCCAGCAAGCTTCTAGTTATGTCAACCATCAGATTTCTGACTTGGCCTATGTCTCTAGTAGGCTGAGCTCTATGGCTCTACCCTCCACCATTTCAGTGGGGGTCTCTGGCTGTATTATATCTTATCAATGACTAATGCATATAAGGTAGGTTGTCACAACAAGCTTGTTTGATCACAGTTTCAAACTGACCCAGGAGGAGGTACACGTAAGTGCAATTTCTTATGTTTGTTGGATTCAGTCTTAGGCTTCTTTTACAAAGCCATATTAGTGATTCCCGTGCGGCAATTGAGAGGAAGCCCTGGTGTCCTACTATTCATGTTTTTCAAATGACTTTTTATGTTTTATGTGACCACTTCTTTTAATTCAGCGCTGTTTGAACTTTATTAGTTGTTACCAGTGATACCCAAGGTGACACTGATGAATATCTAACTGCCTTTGAGAAAATTTGCTGCCTCAGTGAGATTCCTCAGAAAGACTGGGTGCACTCTCTCGGAGAAAAGCTCATTGATAGAGCACTTGAGGCATTCCAAGGTCTGTCCATGGAGATGTACTCCCAGTTTGAGAAGGTGTTGAATCATTATGCCATTACCCCCAAGACCTACAGATTAAAGTTCCAGACTTTGCAAAAGTGTGCAGATGATACTCACAGTGAGTTTGTGATTCACCTAAGATACCTGCATTAGTGGTGGCACAGTGGAGCTGAGATTAAAACCCCTGGAGGACTGCTAAAACCTGATGGCCCTAGAGCAGTTTCTTCAGCATTGTCATCCAGAGGTGAGGGAACTTATTCAAGATCACCAGCCCCGTACTCCAAAGAAGGTGGCTGAGTTGGCTGATAGGAGTGGAAAGCATGAAAAGGGATCTGAGGAAGCTAGAAGAATGGTCTAAGGTTTGGCAATTAAAATTCAATGCGAAGAAATGCAAAGTGATGCATTTAGGGAGTAGAAACCCACAAGAGACTTATGTGTTAGGCGGGGAGAGTCTGATAGGTACTGAGGGGGAGAGGGATCTTGGGGTGATAGTATCCAAGGATCTGAAGGCGACAAAACAGTGTGACAAGGCGGTGGCCGTAGCGATAAGGTTGCTAGGCTGTATAGAGAGAGGTGTGATCAGCAGAAGAAAGGAAGTGTTGATGCCCCTGTACAAGTCGTTGGTGAGGCCCCACCTGGAATATTGTGTTCAGTTTTGAAGGCCGTACCTTGCGAAGGATGTTAAAAAAATGGAAGCGGTGCAAAGAAAAGCTACGAGAATGGTATGAGATTTGCGTTCCAAGACGTATGAACAAAGACTTGCTGACCTGAACATGTATACCCTGGAGGAAAGGAGGAACAGGGGTGATATGATACAGACGTTCAAATACTTGAAAGGTATTAATCCGCAAAAAAATCTTTTCCGGAGATGGAAAGGCGGTAGAACGAGAGGACATGAAATGAGATTGAAGGGGGGGCAGACTCAAAAAAGATGTCAGGAAGTATTTTTTCACGGAGAGGGTGGTGGATGCTTGGAATGCCCTCCCGCGGGAGGTGGTGGAGATGAAAACGGTAACGGAATTCAAACATGCATGGGATATGCATAAAGGAATCCTGTGCAGTAGGAATGGATCCTCAGAAGCTTAGCCGAAATTGGGTGGTAGAGCAGGTGGGGGAAGAGAGGTTGGTGGTTGGGAGGCGAGGATAGTGGGGGGCAGACTTATACGGTCCGTGCCAGAGCCGGTGATGGGAGGCGGGACTGGTGGTTGGGAGGCGGGAAATACTGCTGGGCAGACTTGTATGGTCTGTGCCCTAAAAAAGGCAGGTACAAATCAAGGTAAGGTATACACATATGAGTTTATCTTGTTGGGCAGACTAGATGGACCATGCAGGTCTTTTTCTGCCGTCATCTACTATGTTATTATGTTACTATGTTACTATGTCCCTAGTTGGCAAAGAGAAGCCATCCTTATCCGCAGCAGCTGGGGTCTAAGGGTAGCCAGGGCCCTAAGCCAAATAGCCCTGCAACCTCAGAGACTGTCAGCAAACCCTTCAGTGTTCCCAAAAAACATAAAGACTTCAGGAATGAATGTCCTTTTTACCAGTGTGGACATACAGGACACTTCAAAGAGGATTGCACAGATAATCCCAAACCTGCACTAAACAGCATTTCAGTTCCTGCACCAAAGTTGGCAGCTTTTATGGGTGGCTTCAGTACCACAAAGGAGACCCACAAAGTAGCCACTGCACACAAAATTACTGGCCATTCATCAAGCAAGGAAGCAGATGGGTTTCCATAACACTACAGCAACCCAGTAACTGTGAATCAGACCCAGGTAGTGGGGCTTATGGACATTGGCTCTAGCATGACTTTGTTATGACCAGAGCTAGTGCTGGACGATGCAATTCTTCCAGGGCCCACTGCAGAGATAGTGTTAGCCAATGGATCCAGAGAGGCTGTACCCATTGCTCGAATATTCCAGGATTGGGGTACCAAGCCTGGATACAGAGAAGTCGGAATAATGAAAAACATTCCAGTACCAATGCTGTGTGGGACCAACATGTATAGAATGTTTGTACTTTTGGGAAGCTTGCCAGGTGCCCTCGGCCTGGATTGGCCGCTGTTGTGGACAGGATGCTGGGCTTGATGAACCCTTGGTCTTTTCCCAGTGTGGCATTACTTATGTACTTAGTCTGTACAGGCCGCAGTCCGGGGTCTCTCTCTTAAGGAGGGAGGTGTGACAAAACAGTGGGTTTTAAGCCTATAACTTGTATTATTTCTTGAAGTGTATTTCTCTAGTTTGGCCAGCAGGTGGTGCATGTTTATGTTTAAAGCTGTTACAGACAAAAGACCTGCATTGATGTGGCCAGCTAGTTTTTGAAACTTGTTGTTCTGGGCTCTCATTGCCCAGGAGCTCAATTTCCTCTAGAATGTACTGGGTTTTGCTCTAGTCTTAGCCAGGAAGAAAAGAGGGTAGGATCTCCTTGCTGATGCCCTGTAATAACAGTTATATTTGATATATGGTGTGCAGCTATATGTCCTAATCTCCCCAGGTACTATGTAGATAGTATGCAAATGTTTAGTTAGTGTTATAATTGATTCATATTTCAGTTACTGTTTTGCTGATTTCACCTTTTCTGTTCACTGTTCTAATTTCTTCCATGACAATAAACACTATTAGTTTATTGCCTCTGCTTGTCTGGATTGATTAAGAAACGTGTGTTGGGTATGTGAGTGCTTTCAGGGAACTGTGGGACCACTGGGAGTGTGGCCTCCAGTAACCTAGAAATCATTGGGAATAATTCGAGAGCGGGATACTCACCCATAGGCAGTTGGGGCCCAGTCAGTGGGAGGAGGATGATAGTATAAAGCACAAGTGGCAGGTGCTGGTGGACCTAAATTGTGCTGGGGAAAGACCCTCTAAGTGGCCGCAGGGTACCCCAAGTGGGTGACTAGATGTTTCGTGACAGATGTGTTTCAGGTTCATGTATGCTGCGATTTTGAAGATCTTTCATACAGGAAAATCAATAGAAATAAAACAAAATAAAACATGGAAAAGAAAATAAGATGATACCTTTTTTATTGGACATAACTTAATATATTTATGGATTAGCTTTTGAAGCTTTCATAGTAAGAATCCTGAAAGGTAATTTTAAAACAATACAGGAACGTAAGACCTTTGAAGTCAGAATGATTAAATATTTTGACACCCACCAGACAGGACTTAACAAAGATCTGGGTTTCTAGCCCATTATAAACCATAAAGTTGTAATGCTCTGTTTGTCACCCTCCTGTCTCCATGCATATCTCACCTATCCACCCCCATCCTGTTAGACTGTCACTAAAATGCTTTGATGTTTCACTTATATACACTGTCATCTACCAACATTTGCTTATTTCCAATCTGACGAAGAAGGACAACCTTCGACAGTTAATCAAGAAATGTATTAAGTTATATCCAATAAAAAAGGTATCATCTTATTTCCTTTTCCATGTTTTATTTTGTTTTATTTCTATTGATTACCTTTAAAAGTGGACTAACATGGCTACCACACCTCTCTATGCAGGAAAATGAATGTCTATGACTCTCATACTGCAGCACAGGATTTTATAAATACCATGATGGCCACTGAACCCACTGACACCTGAGAGCAAGGCTGGTTGTGACTACTTTGGCAATTTGCCATGTTGAGAGTATTCCTATTTATTGCATAATTGCTTTAATTAACTTTTTTGCTGGTTTGACCCTATTTGGTTTATCTGGACCAGACCAATATGTTTAATGGTGGTAGTGTCTTAGAAGACATCAGCATTGTGACTGATTACGTCTCTTCCTACTGCATGTTCGGATGTTGGCATCTATTTACTTGTTGGTTAGCTGGGGAATGTGGGTGGGGAGAGGTATGAGGCAGAGGGAGGGTGAAATGGAAAGGATGTGAATATATTGAGGGACTGTTTTTTAATTTGGTACTTTTGTTTGGCTTTTTCCTGTTTTTTTCTTTTTCTTATTTGGGTTCTTCATGGATGTTTCATCGCCTCCAGAATCTATAGGTGTATGCTTTACTTAGTCTTTGCGGTCTCCTGGGGTGAGGGCTGGGTGCAGTGGTGTGCTGGAGCAGGCTCTCACAGGCTCGCAAGAGCTGGTTGTTAAGTTTTTAAGAATTTTGGGAGCCGGTTGTTAAAGTAGGGCCCTCCATGGCTACTTTAACAACTGGCTCCCAAAATGTGGGCTTGGGCCCCCTGCTGAATTATCTTTTACTTTGCTGGTAGGGATGCTGAGCCCTGCCAGCCAAGTAAATAGACTACTGCTACTCCCCGCTCCTTGTTTCCAGCTCTGGCCAGCAGGCTGGGACTTCTCGAACATGTGAGAGAAGTTCCAGCATGCTGCTCAGAGCAAGACATTGGGAGTGGTGGCAGTCCATTTATTGGCTGCCAGCAAAGGTATGCCTAGCGTGCCCACACAAAGGGAGGGAGGAGAGAGAGGCGCCACCCCTGGTCCTTCCAACTGCAGAGCTGGCTACGTCCGGAGAAAGTGCCTGGTGTTAAAAAGTTACTAGCACACCCCTGGCTGGGTGTCCCAGGAGCCACCTGGGTTATGCTGTTGGGGTCTACTGTATGAGAACTTTATTTATCTGACATGGAATCTAAACAAGGAATATGTATACTTTCTTGCAACACAGCAAAAGTGTGGCTCAATTAAATTGTTACATGGCGAACATTATCTATTTGCAAGAAGCCAAGATATCTGCCTTAGATCATCAAAAGCTAGGCCGAGGTGGGTGGGAGGGGGTGTATTTTTATGTGTCACCCCTTAAGAAGGCAGGAGTAGCTATTCTTATTAGGAAAACTTTGTTATCTGAAGTTCACCCTGTCTACGGGGGTAAGTACGGCAGATGTGTTAAGTTGAAAATAGTTTTGCCAGGTTTAATATTTTATCTCTTGAATGTTTATGCGCCCAATCAGTATGAGCATGCTTTTTTCAAAAATTTGGTTAAATTTGGTGTTTGGGATCCATCTGTGCCTATACTCTTAGTGGGAGATTTCAATCAAGTCATGGACCCTGAGATAGACCGCTCTCTGGCTCTGGGAGCTGCTCATGTTGGCGTGGACCAAGGAATGCCCTATTTATGTTCCTCATTGGGCTTGGCGGATGCCTAGAGACTCCTCCATCTGGCAGAGCAGGACATATATACACATTTCTAGAGCACATGACACAATGTCTCACATTGATTATATTTCGCTTCCACACACCACCTTTGCCCAGGTGACTAAGGCGGAGATATGACCCACAATGATGACAGATCATGCTATGATTGGGTAGATTGGAGTTGAGACCTGCTGTGGTGCGGGCATGACCTGGCATTTTCCGGCCTACTTATATGAAGATAGCCACTTTCAGCAATATTTACGAGCAGGGCCGCCGAGAGACTGGGCCGGGTCCGGGACAAGGCGCCCCTGGGCCCCCCCCCCCCCTCCTCGAGGTCACCACCGCTCCCCCCTCCACCCACTCCCCTCCTTCTGGCACCGGGCCGGGCCCTTGCACTATATGTAGATCCTTCAAGAGGTAATGTGTCATGATTTAGGCTCTACACCTTTTCTGATGTTTTGGTGCCACCTCAGTAAGGCCAAAACACAATCTCTCCACTGCAAAACACTATACACAAACTTGTGCAAAAACACACTCATAACCTTACCAAACCATAACAGCACTAATTCCAAGGACAGGACGAGCCACAACCTTATGCATGGAAAGGCAGCACTGTAATTACACCGGGCTCTAAAACACCAATACACTACCTAATGAAAAACAAAACAAAAAGGGCTGCAAATACTACACACTAGCAGAATACTGCACCTTGATCACACATGAAAAACACATAACAGATATGACACAAGGAACTAGAAATAAAAAAAATATGAAGGCAAAATACTGAACTGGAACGTTACCTCAAGAGGTCAGACTCAGCATGCAGCAATACTAGAAAAATTGAAACTTACATGCAAAATATCACAGATGCACATTTTCAAAAGCTGACATATTCCAATTAATAAATTCTGAATAAAATACTTTTTCTATCTTTGTTGTCTGATCATTTAGTTTTTCTATTCGCTTTGGTCCCAGTGTCTTCTGTTTTATGCAGTGTCTTCTTTCCATTTGATAATTTTTCTCTCAACATGTCCACCATCCTCCTGTGTCCTTATGCGTCCTGTCTACCATCTGTAGCCCTGTCCCTATCCTT
Organism: Microcaecilia unicolor; assembly: GCF_901765095.1. Classification (NCBI taxonomy): domain Eukaryota; kingdom Metazoa; phylum Chordata; class Amphibia; order Gymnophiona; family Siphonopidae; genus Microcaecilia; species Microcaecilia unicolor. Next base: position 60,972,806 of record NC_044031.1, on the reverse strand, counting down.
CCTCCAGTTTCAGCATCTGCCCTGAAAGTGTTCTGATCCAGCCCTTAAATTCAGCAATTTTCCCTCCATCCATATCCAGCATTTCTCCTCACACTCCTCCCCTCCATCCATGTGCATGTACTTCTTGTCTTCCCTCCCCTCCATCCATGTCCAGCATTTCTCCTCTCTCCCTTCCCCTCCATCTGTGTGCATCTCCTTCCGTTATCTTTTCTTCCCTTCATCCTTGTCCCAACATTTCTCCTCTTTTCCCTACCCTCCACTCCATCCATCCATCCATGTCCAGCATTTCTCCTCTCTTCCCTCCCCTCCATCCATCCATCCATGTCCAGCATTTCTCCTCTCTTCCCTCCCCGCCATCCATGTGCATCTCCTTCCTGACTTCCCTCCCCTCCGTCCATCCATCCATCCATGTCCAGCAACTCTCCATTCTCCCCGGCCTCTCTTCCATCCAGCCATATTCAGTACATTTCCTCTTTCCCCTGTCCCCTCCATTCATCCATCCATGTTCAGCAATTCTCTACTCTTCCCTGCCCTCCCCTCCTGTCCAGCAATTCTCCTCTCTCCCCTGCCCTCCCCTCCTCTCCAGCGATCTCTTCTCCCCCTGCCCTCCTCTCCTGTCTAGCGATCTCTTCTCTCCCCTGGGCCCTGCCCTGCCTTCTCCTCCTGTCCAGCGATCTCTTCTCTCCCCTCTGCCCTCCCCTCCTGTCCAGCAATCTCTTCTTTCCCTCCTGCCCTCCCCTCCTGTCCAGCGATCTCTTCTCTCCCCCCCCTGCCCTGCCCTCCCCTCCTCTCCATGTGCAGCGATTTCCTCACCCCCTGCCCTCCCATCCATTGTCCAGCAATTCTCCTTGCCCTCCCTCAGCTCCCTGACAGCCCTCCTCGCTCGCCATTCCTTCCGGGCCCCCCTTCCATTCCTTCCTAGCCCCCCCCTCCCCCCCCCCCCCCCGTGCACGTTTAACCGTTTTACGATTCTTCCTCCATCGCTGGCAGCGCTGCCATTCATTCTTACAGGCAGCTCCGCTCCCCTCTGCCGCGTCCATCTGGCCCTACGTAAACAGGAAGTGCATCAGAGAGGGCCGGATAGACGCGGCACAGGGGAGCGGAGCTGCCTGTGAGAATGAATGGCAGCGCTGCTGTGACGGAGGAAGAAACATAAAATGGTTAAACGCCCGCAGGGGGGGTAGGAAGGAATGGCAGGGGGGCCCGGAAGAGACAAATAGGAGGCTTATACAGGGTTCAATAAACAGCATGTGGATACCCCTAGGCGTTTTTGAGAAATAACTAAAGTAGTTTTAAGAGGGAATATCATCTCTTATGTAGCAGACCGGAATCAACACCTAGCATAGGGTATTCTGCACTTGGAACAGAAGTATATGTGTGCCAAGTGAGCCTATATAAAACATCCTTCTCTTATTGAGAAAGAGGTCCTTTTGGCTGCGCAGGTAACACTTAATTCCTTGATTCATGACAGGACAAAGAAGACGTATTTTTATAGGAAGTTTAAATATTATGGAAATAAATCAGGCAAAGTGTTGGCACCTCACTAAGTGCTGGACGGGCTCCATATGTATCTCTAGCCTTTTGGATTTCCTTAGTGGTAAGAGGGGAATTTAGATGATTTTGTGCTTCTACATCATGTTACACCTTGCAACATGACTCCCTGACTATTGCTAATATATTTGTTATTCATTATACGAATGTTTATGCCCAGGAGTCTTGGGAGGATGGTCCAGATGTACTAGATTACCTTGTGGATTTTGGATTATCTAGCTTAGATGTAGAAGCACAAGATCATCTAAACTCCCCTCTTACCACTAAGGAAATCCAAAAGGCTATAAAGACTACCAAGAATTATACTGCCCCAGGTCCTGATGGATACACTCCAAGATTTTATATTAAATCCCACCTTGTGTGGTCCTCTCCTTCTTACTACACAGAAGAGCTTGAGCTTGGTGCTTTTCTCTCATACTCTAATGAAGAACTCATTACATTAATTCTCCAGGTAAGGATAAGAGTAAACGTGGCTCATACAGGCCCATTTCCTTGCTTAATGTTGACACAGAGGAGTAATGCTGGACATGGGGGAGGATAGGGACAAAGAGGGATGGAATAGGAATATAGAGGGGCAAAGCTGATCACAGGTGAGGGAGAGGAACACAGAGAGCAGATGCTGAAAAGAGAGGGAAGATAGGTACAGAGTTGTTGAAGGGAGATGCCAGACAGGATGGTTAGGGATGCAGAGCAAAAATGGATGGTGTATTTAAATGTAGTTTCACTAATCCAAAATTACTTTGATTTATGTCCATTGTTGAAATCAGATCCTGGTCCTCTTTTGGGGGAAGTAGAAAAGGGGAACCTCATTTGCTTGCACCTTGACACTAAATCTTTATCCACAGGGGAGAAATTGGACATGGAGGTTGCATAATAGGCCTGAAAACCATTGTATAGAAAGAGGATTGAGAATGGTCCAAGAAAAGTTTATCATAAAAAGTGAAGATATGACAGTTTTGAAATTATTAAAAAACAGGAGGAATAGCTGCTAATCAGACATTGAATTACTGGAAAATCCTAGGCAGATGTTCCATTGGATCCCTTGGAATACCCTGAGTCTGTTGAAGAATGTATTTCCCTGAAAAGCCGTGGGGTGGGGCTAGATATAGGACTGTCTGGTTTGTCCAACCGAAAAAGATTAACAGTAAAAACTGCAGAAGTTTGCAGACAGTATTAAATTGAAAAACAGGCTTAGATATCCCTGTGAAAAGATCATAGATCATTTAAAAGTCTGTATGGCTTAGGGGAAAGTTATCAAGCTGCATTACAGCAGTAACCCTCGTTATTTGCCCCTTAACGCATGTTAAAGGGCACTAACACAAGTTTTATATGACTATAAAACTATGTTAATCAAGCCACTGTGGGTTACATAATAATGAGATGCAAAATATGTAAATGCATGTAAAGCTGTTCATTACTTTGTAAATTATATAATATGGATTGAAGAGGCATTGCAAGTTGTGTAATAACTAGAAAAATAACTTGATTATTTTACTCTCCCATAAGCATTGGGCTGCAAAGCTGTGGCCTGATATTCACAGGTCACATCTTATAGGGACCAGCCATGGCTAAAGTTCACTGACCCCTCCCCACATTGAGCTGATGCTCCCTCCTCCCCCATCACTCACTGCCCAACCAACTACAGGTTTTACATCAAACAAAGCAGCATTTTTGGTCTCTCCAGGAAGTTGTTTATATAGAGGTCAGTATTCAAAGCGTTTGTCCATTGTTTTGGTTAATGTTAAGAGCAGTGGCATCGGCGATCCGCCCCGGGTGCCAGCCCCCCCCCCCCCCGATGCAGCGCGGACCCCCCCTGGTGAAAGGACACCTCCGCAAAGGACCCCCCCCCCCCGCCGGGTGCACGCCGCTGGGGGGGGTGCCACGCGCGCCTGTCCTCCATTGTGCCATGCTTTTTCTCTGCCCCGGAACAGGAAGTAACCTGTTCCGGGGCAGAGAAGAAGCATGGAACAACGGAGGACAGGCGCGCGCGGCACCCCCCCCCCCCAGCGGCGTGTACCCGGGGTGGACCGCACCCACCGCCCCCCCCTAGGAACGCCACTGGTTAAGAGTGATCTAGACAAAGCTCAAAGTTTTAAAATTTACCCTGTTCTGCTCAATGGTTACACTTTGTCTGGGCAAATAGTTGCCTGAATATATTCGCCCATAACAAAAAAAAGAGGTGCTTCTGAAGGTGTTACCAGGGCATGGTTTTAGTTGTGTGGGTAGCACTGAACGGACTAAAATCAGACAACTCAAATAGCAGGTCTAAAGTTCACCAAAGAACCTAATCTGGTGAACTTTAGATATTCAGCAGTGTGAATTCAGTCAAAATATTCAGATTGTTAATGGGTTACTGCTACGCGGACATTAATATCGGCCTACTTGAGATATGGCTCGACTCCTTACTGATATTCTTAAGAATAATACTGAGTCCATTGCCTTTCAGTATCCAATATTTAAGTTACTCTAGTATTGTTTGGATACTAAGGGAGATAAAGTTTTTAGATGCCTTAAATATGTTTCATGGTTCTGTAGGTCTAGTTCTCAGTAGAATGTAGCACTTGGTAGAAGGGATAGCAATGGTAGTGAGACTACCTGCTAATGTAACACAATCAAATTTGACATAATCACTGGAGAAAGGATATTAAGGAAAATTACTGCAGTAGCATTTAACTTTAAAAATGGAGACTATGATAAAATACCAGCTGTCAGGACCCTCAATGCAACCACCATTCCTTCCTCTCACTAAGTCACTTGCTTGTTCATTCTTTCCACTCACACCACTCCCACTACTTTCCCCCCCCAAACTCCTGCTTTTTCAGAACACATATTCTATTCTTGCATTGTTCATAGAAATGCTTGTCAAACTTCTGCCAATATGTTCTAGAATTACCTTCTCCTTCCCCTTCAGGTGAGCGATTCTCTTTCCATTTTCAAATTCCAATAGAAAAATCATTTCCCCTCACCTTTCAGTTTTTCTGATTACTATGATCACATTTTTATTTTGTTGTATTTGTACCCCGCGCTTTCCCACTCATGGCAGGCTCAATGCAGCTTACATATTGTATACAGGTACTTATTTGTACCTGGGGCAATGGAGGGTTAAGTGACTTGCCCAGAGTCACAAGGAGCTACCTGTGCCTAAGGTGGGACTCAAACTCAGTTCCTCAGGACCAAATTCCACCACCCTAACCACTAAGCTACTCCTCCACTAGCAATATACCATGTAGAAGCCTGCTCTTGCAGCCGTGCAGGCTTCTGTTTCTGTGAGTCTGACATCCTGCACATACTTGCAGGACGTCAGACTCACAGAAACAGAAGCCTGCGTGGCTGCAAGGGCAGGCTTCTACATGGAATGTTGCTAATGGAATAGGAACATTAACATTCCATGTAGAATCTCAAATAGTAGCAACATTCCATGTAGAATCTCCAATAGTAGCAACATTCCATCTAGAATCTCAAATAGGGAAAGGGAACTGGGACTTGATATGCTGCCTTTCTGTGGGGTTTACATAGTATATACAGGTACTTATTTGTACCTGGGGCAATGGAGGGTTAAGTGACTTGCCCAGAGTCACAAAGAGCTGCCTGTGCCTGAAGTGGGAATCGAACTCAGTTCCTCAGGACCAAAGTCCACCACCCTAACCACTAGGCCACTCCTTCACAAACTCTCAGTTAGTATCAATGGAATGGAGGAGTAGCCTAGTGATTAAAGCACCAGTCTTGAAATCCAGAGGTGGCTGGTTCAAACCCCACTGCTGCTCCTTGTGATCTTAAGTAAGTCACTTAACCCTCCATTTCCTCAGGTACAAAATTAGATTGTGAGCCCTTGTGGGACAGACAAATATCCAACGTATCTGACTCACCTTGAGCTACTACTGAAAAAGGTGTGAGCAAAATCCAAATAAATAAATGTCTCCTCTATTTCCTTTCACTTTGTTTTGGATATTTATTCTGTCACTTATTGTATTCCGCAGACTGAATATAAAGCACTTGGGATATATCAGATTGCAAGATGCTGTTTAAATAAAATTGCATTGCATTAATCTCAGTTATGTGGAAGGATGCCTAAAATCAACTTAGATATGGATCACATAGAGAAAATGTACTGCAAAAAGGTATCAATGCAATCACTGTCAGATGGAAATGAAAAAACACTCCATTTGACAGATGCTTCCCTGCATTTTCTTTGACTTTTCTTCCTACCAGTTATTATTGTATATATTAGCACTAGAACATCTTTATTCAGGCATGATTATTAGTTTTGGGACATATGTTATGAGCCCTGGGAACATGTGTAGGACAGTTCTTTCCTTACCTTCTCTTGGGTCCTGGGAGTGGAGAGGAAGGGCATCTCTCCCAGGCCTTAGTTTGCTGGTACTCCTTTCATTCTTCCTATCTATCCTACTCTCACCAACAGGGCTGGCAATCACTCCAAACTAATGATCTACGTCTACACCAAAAGTCTATTATGTAGAAATATTCATTAATGAGTAAATCAAAAATCCAAACTAATTAATCTGTTGAGCTTCACAGATATATATACACAAAAAGTGATATAAAAGCATATACATTTGGACATATGGGAGGGGGGGGGGGGAATTCTTGTTGATTTCTTTTTCTAGGGTTTTTCTCTGTTCCCTTGGTTTAGGGCTTTCCTCATCATCATTTGGATCCACTAAATCCTCCCTGAGATCTCTCTGCCCTCCTTCTGCTGTCCTGTAAGATGCTCTTCCCCAGACCATGAAATAACACCTCACAGCAACTCATGTCTCTAAGGATTCTTGGAACCCGGGGGGACCTCTTAGACAATTCCCCATAAAATCACATCACATCCTTATGTTCATAGATTACGATCACAATGCCTGCAGGAAGTTTTCTTCCACTGGTTGTCCCACATTGTGCTTGGGATCCCAAAGCAAGACTTTTCCTTCCTCCTTTTCCTCTGTCCAAGGCCTTGCTCAAGCCTGGGCCTGACTGGCTCAAGCCCTTTGCCCTCTCTTGCTAGCTGGCCACAAAGGAGACCAAATGCTTATTTCCTTTCAAAACAATTATATTAATTTATTCAGGGACTTCATGGCTCCATTCAAGGATCCTAGTTGTGGAAAGCCACCACTATATCACACCCATAGGTACAAAGACAATGGTGGCCAGACATAATCATCTTAATACCAAGAATTGAATTCTATAAATAACTTCAATAATTAGTCATACCCTTTAATGACCTTGTCACATATGGTTCTCTGGACCCAAGGTTCCATGCCTCCTCTAATCCTAATGTATTTTAGTCAAGTTAGAATCTTTGAAACTAAATTTAGATTTTTCATCTCTCTTCCAAGATATGTTATACTGGAGGACATTCAAGGTCTTTTTACACTTCAAATGTAAAACTGATCTTAGGATTTGTTATGAAGTCCGGTGATTCTCATTGGTTTACTATCCAGCTTATTTTCGAAACAGAAAGAAGCCCATATTTTGACCCAAATCGGGAGATGGGCGCCTTTCTCCCGTGGGCGCCCAAATCGGTATAATCGAAAGCCAATTTTGGGTGCCTTCAACTGCAGTCTGTCGCGGGAATGAACAAAGTTGACGGGGGCATGTCAGAGGCATGGTGAAGGCGGGACAGGGGCGTGTTTATTGGCCGAGGAGAGATGGGCGCGCTCGGCCAATAATGGAAAAAAGAAGGGCGGCAGAAGCAAGAATTTGGGTCGGTTTTTTTACCCTTTTTTTTCACGAACAAGTCCCCAAAAAGTGCCCCAACTGCCCAGATGACCACCGGAGGGAATCAAGGATGACCTCCCCTGACTCCCCCAGTGGTCACTAACCCCCTCCCACCAAAAAAAAAGAACTTTAAAAACTTTTTTTTCCAGCCTGTATGCGAGCTCCATCACAGCAGTATGCAGGTCCCTGGAACAGTTGTTAGTGGGTGCAGTGGACTTCAGGCAGGCAGACCCAGGCCCATCCCCCACTACCTGTTACACTTGTGCTGGTAAATCGGAACCCTCCAAACCGCCCCCCAAACCCATTGTACCCATATCTAGGTGCTCCCCTTCAGCCATAACTGCTATGGTAATGGTGTAGAGTTCTGGGCAGTGGGTTTGGGGGGGGGGGATTTTGGGGGCTCAGCACCCAAGGGAAGGGAGCTATGCACCTGGGAGGTATTTTAATTTTTTTTTTTTACTTTTTACAAGTGCTCCCTAGGGTGCCCTGTTGGTGTCCTGGCATGTGAGGGGGACCAGTAAACTACAAATCCTGGCCCCTCCCATGACCAAATGCCTTGGATTTGTTCGTTTTTGAGCTGGGCGCCTTCAGTTTCTATTATCGCTGATAACCGATACCGCCTAGCTCAAATCCACCCAAATGCGATGCATTTGCCCGGCACAAACCGTATTATTGAAACAAAAGATGGACGCCCATCTTTTTCGAAAATACGGTCTGTCCCGCCCCTTCGCGTACCCATCCTCGGAGATAGACGCCCATGGAGATGGGCGTTCGATTATGCCCCTCCACATTTTCTTCCACAGGTCAATATTCTGAATGAAGAAGGGTAAGTAGTGGGGTTACCCAGGGATCTACGCTGGGACCACTGCTTTTTAACATATTTATAAATGATCTGGAAAAGGGAATAATGAGTGAGGTGATCAAATTTGCTGATGACACAAAGTTGTTAAATCACAAGAGGATTATAAAAAATTGTAAGAGGATCTTCAAGACTGGGAGACTGGGCATCCAAATGGCAGATGACATCTAATGTGAGCAAGTGCAAAGTGATACATGTAACTCAAACTATAGTTATATAATGCAAGCTTCCATATTAGGAGTCACCACCCAGGAAAAGGATTTAGGTATCATCATCAATGATATATTGAAACCCTCTGCTCAGTGTGCAGGCAGCAGCAGCTAAGAAAGCAAATAGAATGTTAGGAATTATTAAGAAAGGAATATAAAACAAAAATGAGAATGTTATAAATGCTTTTGTATCACTCCATGGTGTGACTGCACCTCGAATTTTGTGTACAATTTTGGTTACTGCATCACAAACAAGATTTAGTGTAATTAGAAAAAGTAGAGAGAAGAGCATAAAAATAATAAAGGGGATGGGATGACTTCCAAATTAGGAAAGGCTAAAGAGGCTAGGTTTCATCAGCTTAGAGAAGAAACAGCTGAGGGAAGATATGATAGAGGTCTATAAAATACTGAGTGGAGTGGAATGGATAGATGTGAATTACTTGTTTACTCTTTCCAGAAACACAAGGACTAGGGGGCATGCAATGAAACTACTAAGTAGTGAACTTTAAACAAATTGGAGAAAATATTTCTGCACTCAACATGTAATTAAGCTTTGGAAATCACCAGAGAATGTGGTAAAAGCAGTTAGCTTAGCAGGGTTTACAAAAGGTTTGGACAAGTTCTTTCAAGAAAAGTCCATAAGCCATTATTAGGATGGACTGGGAAAATCCACTGCTTATTCCTGGGATAAATATCATAAACCTGTATTACTCTTTTGGAATCTTTGCTTATACCCTATGGGAGGGTGGTAGAACGAGAGGACACAATAGAGAGTGAAGGGGGGCAGACTCAAGAAAAATGTCAAGAAGTATTTTTTCACGGGGAGAGTGGTAGATACTTGGAATGCCCTCCCGCGGGAGATGGTGGAGATGAAAATGGTAGCGGAATTCAAGCATGCATGGGATAAACATAAAGGAATCCTGTGCAGAAGGAATGGATCCTCAGAAGCTTAGCCGAGATTGAGAGGCGGGCTGGTGTTTGGGTGGTGGGTCTAGTTCTGGGCAAGACTTCTACGGTCTGTGTCCTGAAAATGGCAGATACAAATCAAGGTAAGGTATACACAAGAAGAAGAAGCGCCTATGTCTATTAAAATGTTCTATTATATATTGTGTTGACATTGTAAGTAGTATACTATCAGGCTCATTTTCGAAAGAGAAGGACGCCCATCTTTCGACACAAATCGGAAGATGGGCATCCTTCTCACAGGGTCGTCTGGTATAATCAAAAGCTGATTTTGGGCATCCCAACTGCTTTCCGTCGCAAGGATGGCCAAAGCTCAAGGGGACGTATTGGAGGCCTAGCGAAGGCGGGACTTGGGAGTGCCTAACACATGGACGTCCTCGACCCATAATGGAAAAAAAAAGGGCGTCCTTGACGAGCACTTGGACGACTTTACCTGGTCCTGTTTTTCTTACGACCAAGCCACAAAAAGGTGCCCGAACTAACCAGATGATCACCGGAGAGAATCGGGGATGACCTCCCCTTACTCCCCCAGTGGTCACTAACCCCCTCCCACCCTCAAAAAATATCTTTCAAAATATTTTTTGCCAGCCTCAGATATCATACTCAGAGGTCTGTGACAGCAGTATGCAGGTCCCTGGAGCAGTTTAGTGGGTGCAGTGCACTTCAGGCAGGCGGACCCAGGCCCATACCCCCCTACCTGTTACGTTTGTGGAGGAAACAGTGAGCCCTCCAAAACCCACCACAAACCCACTGTACTCACATATAGGTGCCCTCCTTTACCTGTAAGGGCTATGGTAGTGGTGTACAGTTGTGGGTAGTGGGTTTTGGGGGGGCTCAGCACACAAGGTAAGGGAGCTATGTTCCTGGGAGCAATTTATGAAGTCTACTGCAGTGCCCCCTAGGGTGCCCACTTGGTGTCCTGGCATGTCAGGGGGACCAGTGTACTACAAATGCTGGCTCCTCTCATGACCAAAGGGCTTGCATTTGGTCGTTTCTGAAATGGGCGTCCTTGGTTTCCAATTATTGCCAAAAATCAGATACGACCAAGTCTAGGGTCAACCATCTCTAGGGACGACTAAAATTTCAAGATTTGGGCATCCCCGACCGTATTATCGAAATGAAAATGCTTGAAAATGGGCCACATCAGCGGTTACTGCAAATTTAATACATAAAAAACATGAATATAATATTCAAATTAAAATAACTCTCATGTATATATTATATTAAGCAAACACATAAAAGAGTTACATACCTATTTGGAGATCAGATTGCACAGAATTCCCCAGATTCTATATAGCGCAAATTAAGTTGCGTGCGAAAATCCAGTCATATTCTGTTGTTGAACATGCAATTAGTTAACAAGCTAATCAGTGCCAATAATTGCCACTTTAACAAGCAATTATTGACACTAATTTACATTAATTAGAATTTAAGCACAGAACTGTCTAAGCATATTCTATAACATGAAGCGCGTAAATTCCATGTCACATAGTTGAAAAGGGGGCATGGTCATGGGCGTGGAATGGGCAGGTCGTGGGCATTTCTAAAATTTATGCGTATTGTTATAGAATACAACCGGTCTGTGACTAATTTAGGCTTCAGCTTTTACACCAAGTTTTACTTGGCGTAAATGCCCGCGACTAAATTTAGTCACACAGACGGGCGCTCAGTGTATTCTATAAACGGCATGGAAACTTACGTTTATTTTATAAAGTATGTCTAAATTTAGACGTACTTTATTGAATACATCTAGGTGTATTTCATTTCAATGCTGATTTTTTCAGGCGTGATATATAGAATCTAGTCCAATATTCCTTTAAGAATACTAGTATATAAAAGTTAAAAATAAATATATCAAATCAGAATATTGGATAATTATAATCCAAGAAAGACTTAAAACAATTATGAGCAAAAATCAGCTTATTGAGTAAATACTGTCTCCTTTCTAGCAGCAAATGGTTGCCAGAACAGCATTGAGTTTAACTAACATGCTGCAACCAAGCTCATGTACATTCCTTGTGAACACATCATTCTTCTGTCTGAATATACACCTTAAACAAAATCAATAAATTTCAGTGTCAATAGATAAAATACAGTCAAATAAATAGTTGTTGAACAAAACACAAGCACTCTTAAAAAAACAAAAACAAATGAGCTTACAAATGTTAATTAACCACGATTTTTAGGAACCCTCAAAGTTACTCAAAAGTGTCAAAATCTTATCCAGGAGCTCACAACTCAGTGCTCTAACCTATTTTAAACCAAAATTACATTGTTTTAGCTTGAATAATAGTTCAAAAAGTTATCAAAACACCATGCGTTCCACCATCCCGTATGTGTTCCAGTGACATCATACACAACATTGCTGATTGGACAAGCAGGATAAAGCAAAACTAAAGCACAAAATAATTGAATCTCATTTTTAAAAAAACACTCATGTTTGGAAATTAATCATGGGTTATGATTGTAAGACCCTGGATGATATCATAAAGCGATAGAACAGGGGAAATATAAAAATATGGAGCTAGGTTGGGAACAGAAGCATCAGCCTAAATGGTTTACCATCTCCTCCTAGAAGTAGAAAAAATACTGGAGTTCTCACAGAGGTCATTCAGACTGGTGCTTCCGATCCTTGGCCTAGCTCCCTGTTCTGTTGACTGAGGCCACATTCCCTTGTTAAGAGAATAAAGCTAAATTATGAAAAAAAAGAAAGAACACACTCAAGGTGAATGGGATTATGGCAGACACACTGTTGCCCTGGGCCAAGGTTGGCCTGAGTGAGCAGCCAGGCTTCCACGTGCTAGCCATGTGGCCGGGCATGTCTGCCAGCAGACACTGCTCAGCCTGTAAGAGCCAGCAGCTGAATGCAGCTGCCAGCTCTGTCTGCTCCTCCTGCGACAGACTGTTTCCGACTTCAGTAGTTGATGTGACATGAGTATGCTGCTTTGGCAGATGCATACTGGAGTTTTCAACTGAGTACCAGAAGGTTATACTTATGAGTTCACTGAAAGATGTTTCCTCTGTCTCCATCTACTGGCAGGAGGGGATAACACCCACTTGTTTAGGCCTGACTAAAGGAAAGGAGATTACCAGGTAAGACACAATTTCACCATAGTACTCATTACAATTTCTACTGCTTTGAAATACATATTTCAATAAAGGCAATCAGAAGCAGCAATGCGCCAAAAGAATTCCATCTCAAGAATAATTAAGAAATAAATGGGAGAACCATTATTTGACCTTTGCAGCATAGCTGTGTACATATATGGTTATTAATGGAACTGTGCACCCTAATTTAAATTCTATTCAATAGCTAACAAAAGTCTGTAATATAAGACTGCAGCAATCATAAACCTCATACTTTGTTGGTTATATTATCTAGTATTTTGTAGTCTGATTGTGAATAGAGTAATCAGAGGGAGTCTATAGTTATGCTATCAACGATACATTGTGAAAAGAAATCACATAGCTACATCATAGGCTACTGTATATTCTGAGAAAATAATGAAAGCTCCAAAGGGACACTTCAGAAATGATTACACACTATGAATCCCACTCTGCAATACTGCTAACCACTGCAAATGACTAGGTTTCTAGACATGTTCAGTCCATTGTATTGTTTGTTTTGCTGGAAGATAAGAGTTTGGAATGTCAGGGGTTTTTTTTTCTTTGTCCTATTCTTGTGCATACATTTTCTCTTTAATGAGCTAAGCAAGAAATATTTCAGCAGACTGTTGTATTTGATTTACCACCGTAACACTCCTTTGTCTGGGCACTTCTAGATCTGGGGTCCGAGTGGGCTGAAGCCCCCGCGAAGGGCAGAATCCAATGGACTCCCATTCACTCACTGGGTATGCGGTGCCTCCACCTGGGGAAACAAGTGTTAACTTGTGGGATTATCCTCTTCTCCCCCAGAAAACTTGAAAGTCAAGGTCCAAATCTCTGTGGGAAGCAAGGCTGGCAGTTAAGAAAGGCTGTCTGTGGGGAGACAACTGTTCACCTTTTAATCCAAATGACCACTCCGCAGTCAGCCACTTAAACTCAAAACAGTCTATTCTTCAACTTCAAACCACAGGAACATCCAACTGTATGAATTCAACAGATAGTACAATCTTTAAATAAATCCTCTTCTAGTATTCCCCCAGTGGAACTCCTGTATTTTTCGTTTGTATGGTATATCTTACAAGGCACTCTCAAACAAGGCTATTTACACTTCATTCAGCTCAGTCCATGCCTATCCCCAAAGATAGTGTTCCAAAGGCTGTGCTCCTCTCTCTGTTTCAGGTTCAGACCCTCCTGGTCTGACCTCCACCTGGGGTGACCGTTGCATTGGCTCACCCGGGATGGGCACTCCTTGGCTCCTATTCCATGTTCCTGGGCTGGGTCTCTCCACTACCCACCCAGAGATCTCCTTCACAGTTACTGTTTGTCTTATCAGTAATTCTCTTTGTCCGTAGCCAATGGATTCACTTCTTTTAAATGGGGGTTCCCTTTTTTCTCCTTTTTTTTATTTTCCTTAAATCTTGGATTGTTCATCTGAATTATGTGGTCGATAGAAAGAATTGATTTTGTGGAGATTTGTTCTTTTTTTTTTTTCAAATAATAATAGTGAATGTTTTGTGTAATATCATTCTGAAATGAATGTTATGATTTGTTAAATCAATAAAGAAAATTATAAAAAATAAAAAAATTAATGGGGTTCCCCCTTCTCCTTCTTTGCGTCACTTGGCAGGGGCTTGCAGGCAACCAAAGACCCACAGCTACAACTGGAAACCAAAAAGACAAAAAGCCCCTCTAAAGGGTAAACACTATCTCCTCCTAGTCTCCTCCCCCTTTATCATCCTTTCAGTGCACTTTCTCATTTTATTCCAAAGCTACTCCCCTTGGGCTGGGCTTCCTCCCACCCGGGGACCTCCCAGTCACTCCCCCCCCCCCCCCCCCCCCCCCAGTGACTCTTCACAGGGACTTACTCTCTAGTAATCCCCAACTTAATATGGGTTTGTGCTAGTGTATCACAGTATTCCATTTGCCAGATTTCTGGATGATGTCAGACTCCTGATACAGGCCATATAGCTGAAACATGGCCTGTGTCGAGTCATCTAAGAAGTCAGTAAAGCCAGCTGTGCATGATTGGTGGCTGTGGTGCTTTCACTGGTCATCTCCACTGTATTGTTGTTGTTGTAGTTTTTCCTATTAAATACCTCTACACAAATGGGAAAAAAGGGGCAACATCTGGAAAGCAGTATATACTAATGCCCAAAGTATTGGAAATAAGGTTTTAGATCTTGAGGCTGTGATGGAAGAGGCTGATTTGGATTTAGTGGTGATCACATAGAAATGGTTCACAGAGAACCATGACTGGAATATAGTTATACCGAGCTATAATGTGTTCAGGAAAAACAGGGTAGGAAGAAACATAAGAACAAAAGTGTTGCCATACTGGGACATACCGAAAGTCCATCAAGCCCAGTATTCTGTTTCCAACAGTGGCCAATCCAGGTCACAAGTACCTGGCAAGATCCCAAAAGAGTAAAACAGATTTTATGCTGCTAATTCTATCTTCACCCAAGCATCCTTCTAGCTTTCACTGTTGCCTTTTCTACCTATTTGGCCTCCTTAAGATAATCACATACGATCACACCCAACTCCTGCTCCTCTTTCATGTACAAAGGTTCTTCACCCCCTAAACTGTACTGTTCCCTCAGGTTTTTGCTGGTTGTAGCAGTTAATAAAAGTTCTAGTTAAATTTCATATAAACTACTGGACTGTGGAGTGATTTAATCTTGGAAAGTGCCTAGGAAACCAATGGCTCTCTGGGGCTGTTCTAATTAACTGCCAGCTTGCATCTCATAGGAGGTTTGAACCCAAGACTGAGTTCCTTGTAGGAGGAGGTGGTCTCTGAACCCATTAACCACTTCTTTTCCCCAAGTGGAGGCACCGAGCATCGACTGTGAGGTAGGGGGTACGAAGGAGTCTGCCTGTCAAGGAGGCTCCCTGCCCACTTTGACCCCAGGCCCAGTGAAGCGCCAGAAAGGGGTTATTTCATAAGTACACCACATCTAGTGCTCTACCTCAATCCAACAATCTGGTCACCCAGTCAAAGAAATTAATCAGATTTGTCTGACAAGACCTGCCTCTATTGAAACCATGTTGTTTCAAATCCTGTAATCTATTGGATTCCAACAAATTTACTATTCTCTGTTTTAAAAACATTTCCATTAATTTACTTACTATAGATGTCAGACTTAATGGCCTGTAGTTCCTTCTGCTTTTGTGGAGAGGGACCACATCTTCTCTTCTTCAGTCTTCTGGGACCTTTCCTGACTCTAGAGAAACATTGAAAAAGTCAGCCAGTGGAGTCACTAAAACTTCCCTAAGTTCCTTCAGTACCCTTGGATGTATGCCATCCGGCTCCATCGCTTTGTCCACCTTTTAGCCAGCTCCTCACAAACACAGTCCTCTGAAAATCATTCAGGGACTACCCCTCCATGCCTCCATTACTATTTGTGTTTGTCTTCTGTGGTCCTGCTCCTGGCCCTTCAGCTATGAACACAGAACAGAAATATTTGTTAAACAATTCTATCTTATCTTTATGAGCTTCTACATATATTCTTTCCCTTCACCTTTAAGTCTCACAATGACACTTTTGCACTTCCTCCTATCACTAAGATATCTAAAAAATGTCTTGTTCTCCCATCCCCACCCCCACCCCCACCCCCATTTTACCATATTGGCTATTTTTTCTTCCATTTGCTTCTTTGCTATCCTGACTACTCTACCAGCTTCTCTTTGCTTTTCCAGATATTGTCGCCTGTTTTCCTCTTTCTGCGATCTCTTGTAGTTTATAGGCTAACCTCTTTTCCTTACTTTTTCAGCTACTATTTTTGAGAACCACATCAGCCTCCTTTTCCTCTTTTATTTACTTTCCTTACGAAAAGGTTTGTTGCCCTTACAATAACTCCTTTCAGTTTTGCCCACTGCTTTCCAACTTCTTCCAGATATTCCCATCCAGACAGCAATTCCTTGAGGTAATCCCCTATTTGAATAAAGTTAGTTTTTTTGAAGGCTATAACCTTCACTTTTGAATGAACCCTCTCCACACCTATCTTAATACAAAACCAAAACATCTGGTGACCACTGGATGCAAGATGATCACCTACTATAACATCAGAAATACTCTCCCCATTGGTAAGCACCAAGTCCAGTATGATCCCATCCTGTGTGGTTTCCATTACCAACTACTGGAATAGTTCCCCTTGTAGAGAATCCAGGATCTCACTGCTTCTAAAAGACCTTCAATATGGATACCCCAATCAACATCTGGCATAGTAAAATCACCTATTAGTAGAACTTCTCCTTTCACAGTTATATTTTTAATGTCTTCAATTAAATCACCGTAACTGGAAATCGCCTCCATTAAAATCAAGGACTATACTCTACACAACCAATTGTGCTGCACCCTTTTCTACAGACCCCCAGGAAATTGGAAAGCGATGCAACCAAACTTCATGGACTTCATTTCAACCACATGTGTTACCAACCCCAATACTTTGTTAATAGGAGATAATCGTCATCTCGATGACCAGAAAACTATGGGACTTCCAGCAATCACAACCTACATTAAAAGCCATGCCATAGACCTAGGAGCCTATAGATTCTCATAAGACAATACCTTCAAAATGCAGAACACAAGATGGACAGAAACCCCCTGGTCTGACTACTTTAAGCTAAACATGACCCTCTTGGAACCCCCCCCCCCCCCCACACACACACACACACACACAAAACTCACCCAATACAAACACAACTGCCATACAAATCACAAAGAAAGATTGACGCAACCAAATTCTGGATGGTTACCAATGACTAACACAGAAGAATTCCTAACAGAATGGGATGAAAGAAACACCAACATACTGGACAAAATAGCCCCCATGAAAACAAGACTCAGACAGATGTGCAAACCAGTCCCGTGGTTTGATGAAGAACTAAAAATGATTAAAATTCACTACAGAAGATTAGAATGAGCATGGGGGATAAACAAAAATGAAACAAAAAGCCGATTGGAGAGAAGCTCAAAACAGATACAAAATCAAAATTAGATAGGCTAAAAAGAAATTCTACAAAGAACAAGTAGGCTCAGACTAGAAAGACACAAAGAAACTACAAACTTCTAAATAATCTTCTGAACACCAAACCATTGATGACGACAAACAAAAATCCTCCAAATTCTTTGAAGAAAAGATCCTCAATCTAAAGAAGAACCTAATACAATATGACACAAACTTTGAATCCCTCATAGATGAGTTAGACCATGTAGAATCATGAGCACAGGTCAGCACCACAGCACAGGTCAAAAAGGGCAGAGGCTGACAAGCGGGTGCAACTCTGGAATCTATCAGAGATTGAGAAGCCTGTAATTTATTAAAGAACATGAGCCTGTGTAAACTCAGGAATTTATGATCTATTATGATACCCTTATGGGCAAGCTGGCTTGGGAAAGGTGCAATTATGGATGGGCAGAAGAATGTGATTTAGCAACTTAAGGGAAAATAGATGGTGAGAACAGAGAACAGAATGATCTCTGAGGAAGATAAGTGCTGAAGTAATGTGAAGCATTGCTTAACATAAAAGGTATAAAAACAGCTGTACCAGAGCAGTACATTGGAAGAGACAGTCACAGACTACATTTCTAAGTAACAGTGCTGCTTTCTCATATGAGAAAATACCAATTTGTATCTGTATCTTGGTAAGTAATTAAAGAATTGCTTTTCTCATACGCGTGACCTTCCTAGTCTTTTATCTCTCTAAATTGTGGGTGGATGGTGAGTACTAATTTGGGGAGGTGGTAAAAAGACTAGTAATTTAAAACTACCACCGTCCAGAAGAAGCCCCAGCAGACAGGACACAGACCACATTCACACAACTCACAAATGAGACAGTAGATCAAGCGCTAAGAAAATTCTCCTCTGCCTACTGCATGCTAGACACATGTCCCAACTATGTACTAAAAGTTGCCCCAGATCGATTCATAACCCAACTCACCTCCCACCTGAACTACATGTTCCAGGAAGGCTGCATACTGCTCACACCAATCCCAAAGGATGCCAAGAAAAACATCACCAACACCTCAAACTACAGGCCAATATCATTCATATCTAATGACTAAAATAATGGAAGTTATAATGGCCAACCAACTAACTGACTACATTAACAAATTCTCCATATTACATGAATCCCAATCAGGCTTCAGACCCTATCACAACACTGAAACAATGCTGATTACACTACTGGCTAACTTCGAAAAGTAAATCTCAAATGGAAAGAACATCCTCCTACTACAATTTGACATGCCAAGAACATTTGACATGGTCGGGACCATCAAATCCTAAAAAGAATACTCGATAAAATTGGCATTGAAGGGAAGGTGCTTGACTGGCTCCTAAGCTTCCTGACTGAAAGATCCTATCAAGTAAAGAAAACTTCCTCTCTCTCCCCCATAGAAAGCGGGGTCCCCCCAGAGCTCGCCATCCTCACCAATGTTATTCAATCTGATGATGGCCCCCCTTGCCTGAACACTATCCAATCAAGGTTTCAACCCCTTCATATACACCGATGACTTGTCAATTTACAACCCCTTCAAAAAGAATCTGCATAAAATTACAACATAATGGAATCTTGGGCATCATTGTTCAAGTTTAAACTGAACAAGGAAAAAACACACTGCCTGATACTCACATCATCACACAACACCGAACACTTGATAAACATCAGTGCCATGGGCACATCCTTCCCAATATCTGACAATTTAAAAAAGAAGTCACCGTCGACCGCTATCTATCCTTCGATAAATAAATCTCAAACACTACGAAGAAAATGTTCCAAACCATGTGGAAACTGAAACATATAAAAAAAACTACTTTCCGAGAGATGTATTCCGCACATTAGTCCAATGGGGCAGGCTCTCTACTGAGTGGATGAACACTAAATCTCACGAGATTAAAGATGCACAAAAAGTGGGAAGTGGAAGTGGTCCTGAAGTCATTGGTCCACTTCCCACTTCTTTTTGTGCACATTAGTTCAATCCATGGTCCTTGCCCATGCAGTCTACTGCAACAGAATTAATGCCGGATGCAAGGAACAACTACTAAAGAAACTGCAAACAGCACAAATTATAGCTGCTAGACTAATATTTGGAACAAATCAATTTGAAAACGCAAGACCGCTGCTCCAAAAACTACACTGGCTATCCATCAGAGCATATATATCCTTCAAGATCTGCTCCCTGGCCTATAAAATAATTTTCGGCCATGCAGCAGAATACATAGCAAACCTAATCGAACTACCTATATGCAATAAAATAGTAGGTGCAAGAACATACCTCACTCTACATTTCCCAAGATGTCAAGGCCTAAAATTCAAATCTTCATACTCAGCTAGCTTCATAGACATTTGTCCCAAGATATGGAACACAATACCAAAAGACCTACAATGCACGACCAACTACCTAACTTTCCGAGAACACCTGAAAGTCCACTTCTTCAGAAAATCTCTACTAAATGATCCCGCACAGCAAAACTGAACACCAACCAACACACCACAAAACTTGAATCACTAACAGAAACTGAACAAAGCACACAGTGACTTTTAACAACAATGTAAAATGTTTTAATTATTGTAAACTGTAAGTCACATTGAACTGACAATCTGATTGAAAAATGTGGGGTACAAATGTGGTTTCATAAATAAATAAATAATAAATAAATAAATATTGTATAGCAGAACCTGGGCATCCAGATGCTATTATAGACTAGGCTCCTACCGCGTGTCCTTAGGACACCTAAATGGAGGCATCCTGTTCTAAAATGCCCCCCTTGATGCACACAATATTGATTTAATGTTTGATAACCTATGAATTAATGAGCATACAATCAACTTGCATGCACTAAAATGTTCTAACATGCATTAAAGCAATTCTTATGAAAACTAATGCGCAAAACAAACTGAAAAAAGTCTGAAAATCAGAAAAACAGGAAAAAAAATACAAAACAAATTGACAATGTTTTGCCTGTGCACATGTCTATTGGCCACTGTTGAAAATAGGATGCTGGACCTATGGACTCATCCAGCATGTACCATCTTCAGGATGGGTCAACTGCATAAGTGCTTCTTTTTTTTTTAACAAATTCCCCGGGTGTTGAACAGATAATTTTGAATGTATAAATTCATCTGAAAAGGGGGTGGTATTTTGAGTGTTTTGGGAGCAGTGCCACTTGGATGCCTAACTTCTACATCTAAACGGCGATACTCAGCCACTAAACCTACAAAATATACATGCAAACTACACAAAATGCTATTATAACACCACTGAATATAGGACTAATTTGAAATACCTAGGTTAGATGTTTCAAATTATACATTCATCACATGGCTGAATATTGACCTCTTGTTGTTGCTATGTTCTTAACTATTCTCTCAACACTGTCCCACACAGCTGGTCTCACATCTTCTACATCATGTGTACCCTCTTCCAGTCCCTCTGCTTACTCTTCTCTCTCAGCAACATTCTTCCCGCAGGTCTTCTCACCCTTACATTCTGTATCTCCATCCATTCTCTTACAGTTTGTTTCTTACTCTTCTAGCCCCTCAAAACTGTATCAAAGGCAGTAACCTTTAACACATCCTCACAGCCTTTCCCTGATCCCAGCACTGTTACCTTGGTTAGACATGGGCACAAAGTACAAAACAGCCCTCTTCTTCAGCCTCTCCCCTCCTAGGGGCAAAATTCAGGGAAAAGAAGGGGAGCACCCAGAGGGCTCACAATCTAATTTTGTACCTGAGGCAAAGATCAGCAATGGGATTTAAACCAACCACCTCTGGATGTGAAGGCTGTTGCTTTAACCACTAGGCTGCTCCACTATATACACCAGATATCGCCAGATATAAAGAGATTTCCCCAGATATGATCATTGTTCCTCTGAGCCCTTTTCTCCAAGCACTATTTCCACCCTCACCCCGCTTCTCAGCCTATCCTACATACTACTGTTGCTCAATAATCTCCTTGCAGTCCATTGCAGTGGCATAGCCACAGGTGGGCCTGGGTGGGCCGGGGCCCACCCACTTATGGCTCAGGCCCACCCAACAGTAGCACATGTTTAGAGGTAATTGCTTGGCATCCCAAGTTCCGCCAGCTGAAGACTTCCCCCTGATGGTAATGCAAATGCTACTGTCTACGATACCGGAACCTACACATGCACAATTTTCAGTGCATGCCAGCTGTAGACTGCCAAGGTGGAAAGAAGAGTTTTCTCACCAGCTGAGATTTATTTTTGGTGGTGAAGGAGGGGGAGAATACTTGGTACCCACCCACTTCTTGTCTAGGCCCACCTAAAATCTGTTGTCTAGCTACGCCCCTGGTCCATTGGTCAGGCATTCCTTGGCCAGCTAACAGACTGCAGAGGAGAGGAAAATTTAGCAAAGCTTCTGCTTGCAGTAAAAAGCTGTCTCCTCTGGTGAGAATGTTAAGTGTGCTTAATGTTTAACAGTATCACTATGTACAGGTTTGTCAATGACAATCACAAGGCATTAGGGCCTGATTTATTTCCTGAGTGCCCCCCCCCCCCTCCCACCTTGAGCTTGCCACTTGCCCTCTCCCAGTTAGGGGGTGAGGGGAAGGGAGAAGAGGTGTCCTGTGCTCTCCCCTTCCCCCAATTCTGTGCTCTCACCTTTGTTGTGACCTAGAGCAGTGGCAACAGCAGCAACAAATACTGTACAGATTCAATGCAAGATTTTTCTGACCCAAAGAAGGTATTGCCTTCAAAATTTAGCAAAAAAAAAAAAAAAAAAGCATCTTTTTTTTGTTTGGTTGGTTTTTTTTGTTACAAATGTGCCTTGCAGGCTCCAATTGGACATAGGCAATGAAGGCAATGTTTCCAGTGTCAGCTTCTGATATGTGCTGGAGTGTACCATTGCTGTCAGGCCTCACTCCAGGCTAGTACTGCTGTCGCCTTAAACAGACTGGACAGGGGCAGCAGCAGCATCATGGGCATAGCCAGACTTCATTGTTTGGGAAGGACAAGAGCCCAATATGGTGGAGGGGGGGGCACAGTTTGGCCGCCCTCCCAACCCCTGCCCTGCTGCAACCCCACATACCTTGGCTGGCAGGAGTCCCCAACCCCCGCAAGCTGAAGCCTTTCTCCAGCACTGTTCTCTGTGCATTGCCTGTCCTGCTTCCTCTCACATCGCGTAGCTACGAGGGGCCTGGACCCTCTCAAATTGGATCCGGGGCCCCTGGCATGCACGCAGGGGTTTCCTGCCAGCCATACCAGGGGCTCTGGATCCAAGTTGTGGGGGGGGGGGCAGGCCCCTTGTAGCTACACCACTGAACAGCATACACATTATAAACATTCAGGTGGGGCCTGCAAGGCCTCACATTCTAGACAGGTCCTGCAGCATTCAGCCCTCTCCTCCCACACTTGTAAGAGAAAGAGGTAGAGCACTGTAGGGCTTGCAGGTCTTGCATTGAATAAGTTGGTGTGGTAGTCTATTAGTCCAATTTTAAAGGTAATAAACAGAAATAAAACAGAATTATACTTATTCAGTAGTAATTATCAAGTGCCAAAAGCTATTCCTTTGAAATAATAAAACACTTTGAAAATATGTTACTAGGAAAAGTTTTACTCTGCCCAACATTAGAATAATCCAATTGACATTTTACTGAACATACAGGTACTGCACAGCATTTTAGAGAACTGGGAGGCTATATTAGACAATCAGGCAATTTTATTGTCCTACTGACTCTTCCTATTAACTCACTGTTAATTATAATGATAAACTGATGATACTGAAAATCCACTGCATTTGTGGCTTTGCTAGTTCATCATAAGGCTATCTTGGCATCTCAGGAACACTTTAAAGAACAGGTGGCTGCAAGGCTCGTCAAGACCTCTTGTTATTTCATTGGTGAAATGCCCAACTTGCAGTATGCAAAAAGCAAATGGCCCAGTTTTATCTTCATTATCTTTGGTGATACAAAGGTTTGTTCTCCTAGGCACTAAATGAGAGAGAAGCTTTTAGCAAAGTGTAACATGTTATCTAATTAGATGAATTACAGTAGATTAAACAGTGAATGCAATAGGAGAGATTAGCATGATAAAATGTCCAAATTATCTAGGGGTACATCCTAACAGAAACATATGTGAGTCGCTATCAAATGTCAAATAATGCCTTTGGCAAGGTTTCATCAAAACCAGCCCTACTAAAAGGCAGCTGGCTGTCGCACAGAGAAAGAACACCATCTAACAATTAAACTGTGGTTGCTCATTTTGGGTGCACATTATCAGAATGAGTCTGTTCAGTTGTCCAAGTTTCTGAGAATCGGAACGCCCGAGGAAGAAAATCTCATCTAAAAGCAAGGAGGCAGCAAGCGCGGTGAAAATATTCTCTTATATTCATCTTACTCCTTCTGTCTGCCTTCACAAAAATGGCAATCATCAGAAACTGCGCACACCTATTTGTGCAGGAGTCTGCAAGCAGTGATCCGTCTCCATAGTTTATAAAGACTGATTTTACATGAGACCATACTTGTATTCTTTGCAATGAGAAGTTGAGACATGAGATTGCCAGCAAAAGAGCCTCTTAAATTGCCAGTAACAGATTTGGCTGTTAAATCATACATTCATACATATATTCAGAAGATGGCTTTCCTGTTTCTTGAGCATCACCCAATCGTAATAGTGACCATAGAGAGTACATGTCTTCATTATAGGGTCCTGCCTGAAAGCAAGTACTCTAACCCAGAGCCTCTTAGGTGAAAAGCAAATGCTGTCAGCCTAAGGTTAGAAACTAAAATCAATTGCAGTAACACTGAATGAGCCACTTTTAACATATTGAAGAATAAAAGGATGCAGAAATCTGAAACAAGGCTTTAGTGTTGTCATTCTGCTAGAGGTCTCTGCAGTCCTGGAGCTCCACAGAAATAACACTTTTCTCCAAAGTTCAACTACACAAAAAAATTTAGTCCATGTCTTTTATCCCAGCAAATTATTAGTCCAAAACAACACCTTCTTTACTTCAAGTAATGAAATTTAAAAAATTATAAGGATCCAAACAGTGTCTCATAAGGAGGGTAAATTGATTCCCCTCCTGAAGCCAGGAGCTACGGTGTTAGCAAGGAGGTCTGCTTTACTATCCAGTTTATTTTCGAAGGAGATCGCCAGCCATCTTCCGACACAAATCGGGAGATGGCCGGCCATCTCCTGAAGCTGGCAAAATCGGTATAATGGAAAGCCGATTTTGGCCAGCTCCAACTGCTTTCCGTCGCAGAGCCGGTCAAAGTTAAAGGGGGCGTTTTGGAAGGGTATGAGAGGCGGGACGGGGGTGTGCTTATGAGCAGTTCACCGGCTTCACTTGGTCCATTTATTTTTACGACCAAGCCTCAAAATAGTGCCCCAATTGACCAGAGGACCACCGTAGGGAATCAGGGATCACCTCCCCTTACTCCCCAGTGGTCACCAACCCCCTCCCACCCCCCAAAAAAAAAAAAGTAAAAACCTTTTTTGCCAGCCTCTATGCCAGCCTGAAATATCATACCCAGCTCCATGACAGCAGTATGCAGGTCCCTGGAGCAGTTTTTAGTGGGTGCAGTGCACTTCAGGCAGGTGGACCCAGGCCCATCCCCCCCCCATCTGTTACACTTGTGATGGTAAATGGAAACCCTCCAAACCCCCCCCCAAAACCCACTGTACCCACATGTAGGTGCCCCCTTCACCCATAAGGGCTATGGTAATGGTGTAGAGTTGTGGGGAGTGGGTTTGGGGGGAGGATTTGGGGAGCTCAGCACCCAAGGTAAAGGAGCTATGTACAGGGAGCTATTTTTTTTTTTATTTTTAGAAGTGCCCCCTAGGGTGCCCAGTTGGTGTCCTAGCATGTCAGGGGGCCCAATGCACTACAAATGCTAGCCCCTCCCACGACCAAATGCCTTGGATTTCGCCGGGTTTGAGATGGCTGGCCTCGGTTTCCATTAACGGCGAAAACCGATGCCAGCCATCTCAAACCCGGCCAGCCCCAACCGTATTATCGAAACGAAAGATGGCTGGACATCTTTTTCGATAATACGGTTCGGGACTGCCTTTTGTGGCACCGGCCGTATAGATGGCCGGCGCCATTCGATTATGCCCCTCCACGTCTGTCTCTGATCAAAGTCCATCTTAGGCTCACTGTAATATAAATGTCTTTTTAAACTACTGTCTCAGTGCTTCCTTGAAGTATAGCAGAAAAGAGAGTTTTAAAATCCCCCTCTCCCTTTCCCTTCTCTGCGTCATACATTTCTTTCTTGATTTCTGATGTGATGAGGAAGGGCTACCTTTGAAAGCTAATCAAAACATGTATTAAGTTAGTCCAATAAAAAAGGTATCATCTTATTTTCTTTTCTCTGTTTTTTTATTTCTATTGATTGTAATTATCACAAAACAAGTCCACTACTCAACAGAAAATCCAGGTCACAACTCAATACCCACCATAGTGCCCACAGCCCTCCATCCAATTGCCAGGATTTTATGACTCTCACCTGGCAGCCACCCGCTGGACTGGTTGTTGAACAGCAACAAGCTGATACTCAAAGTCACAGTTTTAAGCTTAACTCTACGCTGCTGTAATCTCCATCGGTTCCTCAGGACAGTGCTCCCATTCCTCTATGCAGTGGCGTAGCAAGGGCGGGGCAGTGGGGGCGGTCCGCCCCGGGTGTCAGCAGAGAGGGGGGGTGCTCCACCGCTCCCGCTGCTCACTCCTCTGGCACCCCCGCACCAGCCCTTTAAAAAGAAATCTCCGATGCGGTAGCGAAGCGCAGCACCTCGTGTCTGCGACTGCAAGCAAAAGAAGCGGATCATCTCATTGGACCTTCCCTCACCTGTCCCGCCCTTCTCTAACGCAACTTCCTATTTCCGCAAGGGCGGGACAGAGAGGGAAGGCTCGATGAGAGACGATCCACTTCTTTTACATGCAGACACGAGGTGCTGCGCTTATCTATCGCGTCGGAGATTTCTTTTTAAAGACCGGGTGGCAGGGAGAAGACGAGGCAGGGTGAGGGTGGGAGGGACTCGGATGGCAGAAGGGACTGGGTGGGGGACAGATGGGGTGAGGGTGAGGGTGAGGGTGGGGGGGACTCGGATGGCAGAAGTGACTGAGTGGGGGACAGATGGGGTGAGAGGGACTCAGATGGCAGAAGGGACCGGGTGGGGGACAGATAGGGTGAGGGGACTCGGATGGCAGAAGGGACTGGGTGGAGGACAGATAGGGTGGGGGGACTCGGATGGCAGAAGGGACTGGGTAAGGGACAGATGGGGTGAGAGGGACTCAGATGGCAGAAGGGACTGGGTGGGGGACAGATGGGAGAAGGGGCATGGAGCTGGAACTGGGGTCTGAAAAGTGGGCAAGAGGGAGAATGGGGTCATGCCTGGGGCAGGGGTAGGTGGGAGAATCAATGGATCTGGAACTAGGGGCAGCCGCAGGTGGGATAATGGGGCTGAAACTGGGAGCCGAAAAGAGGGGGCAGTGAGAGAGGGGGAATAGATCCTGGATGGAAGGAGGAGTGAGAGGGAGGGCAGACCCTGAATAGATGGGAGAGGGAGAGGGAGGGCAAATGGTGGATCGAAGGAGCAGAGAGAAAGGGCAGACAGTGGATAGAAGGGAGTAAAAGAGCAGACAGTGGATGGAAGGGGGCAGAGATACAGGGCAGATGCTAGATGGAAAGGAGAGAGAGAGAGAGCGGGCAGACAGTGGATGGAAGGGGCAGGGAGAGAGGGCAGGCATTGTATGGAGGGGACAGGGGAGAGAGAGCAGACACAGGATGGCAGGGAGAGAGAGAAGGCAGATGCTGGATGGAAGGAAGACAGTGAAAAGAAGATGAGGAAAGCAGAAACCAGAGACAACAAACTGTAAATAAAATATATATTTTTATTTTATTTGCTTTAGGATAAAGTAGTATTGTAGCTGTGTTAATAAATGCTTATAAATAGAACATGGAAATAAGGTAAGCTTTATCAGACTAATTTTAATACATTTTGACTAACTTTCGGAGAACAAAACCCCCTTCCTCATGTCAGGATAGGATACTGTAACAGCACTATACTGTATTGATCTGAGGAAGGAGGTTTGGGCCTCTGAAAGCTAAATGTATTAGTCCAATAAAATGATATTATTTTATTTTCTGTTTTTTGTTTTTTTTCTATTTGTTAATTTGTAAAGTGATTGGTATTTGTTAGTTTTTTCAAATTTACATCTGCTGTCTTTATATTTCGCACAGTATTTGGGGACATTTTCTGTTTCTGTGGTGTTGCATTGTATGCTCAGTCTGGCCTCTTGGGGGTTCAGTTTAATGTTTGTCTAAATAGAAAGTTTATGATTACTTATTCTATAGTGGTTTAGGGTGTATCTGTCTCTTTTGACAACGCCCTCATCCTCCCCGTCTCTTCAGCCCGCAATCTCGGAGTCATTTTTGACTCCTCCCTCTCCTTCTCTGCCCATATCCAGCAGACAGCTAAGACCTGTTGCTTCTTCCTCTATAATATTAGCAAAATTCGCCCATTCCTCTCTGAACAGACCACCCAAACCCTCGTCCACTCGCTCGTTACCTCTCGTCTTGACTATTGCAACCTTCTCCTCGCTGGCCTCACGCTTAGCCACCTATCCCCCCTTCAATCTGTCCAAAATTCCGCCGCACGTCTTATCTATCGCGTGAACCGATACTCTCATATCACCCCTCTCCTCAAGTCGCTTCACTGGCTCCCAATCCACTACCGTATACAGTTCAAGCTTTTCCTATTGACCTTCAAGTGCACTCAATCTGCAGCCCCCCCATTACCTCTCTACCCTCCTCTCCCCATATGTTCCCACCCGTAACCTCCGCTCTCAGG
The DNA here is from genome assembly GCF_901765095.1 of Microcaecilia unicolor. Classification (NCBI taxonomy): domain Eukaryota; kingdom Metazoa; phylum Chordata; class Amphibia; order Gymnophiona; family Siphonopidae; genus Microcaecilia; species Microcaecilia unicolor. The sequence continues at coordinate 60,944,592 of NC_044031.1, read as the reverse complement.
ACAAATCACTCCTTTCTGTACCCTTCTCCACCACCGCTAACTCCAGACTCCGCCCCTTCTGCCTCGCATCACCTTATGCCTGGAACAGACTTCCTGAGCCCGTACGCCATGCGCCCTCCCTGCCCATTTTCAAGTTCTTACTCAAGGCCCATCTCTTCTCCCTTGCTTTTGGTGCCTAACCACCTTCCCATTCCTGATACCTACACTGACTACATAGTTTTTACCTTTAGATTGTAAGCTCTCTTGGGCAGGGACTGTCCTTCCCCATGTTTAAACTTGTACAGCGCTGCGTAACCCTGGCAGTGCTATAGAAATGCTAAGTAGTAGTATCTGTGTGTGAAAAGACATGGCTCTCAGTTGGCATTCACTGTGCAGGATTGACGATCTGTACTATTCTGTCTGGTTTCGTTTTACAATAGGTGAATTGATGTTGTAGTGCTCACTGTATTGTTTAAAATGCTTTCCTTTTCCTTATGTGACTCGTAGAAATTACTGCTTATGGTATGGTAGAATTGCTCTAGAGATCCTGAGTGTTTTGTATTCTTGGTATGCCTAGTACTGGATTTTGGAGGGGGGTGTTAAAAAATGACCGGCCCCGGGTGTCAACTACCCTAGCTACGCCACTGCCTCTATGCCTTCCATGTTTTCCTCCAACTATTCAGTGGCTTTGCTCTCAGGCTGCTGGCCTACTTCCAAGGAGCTTTAATAAGACAGGAGACGACATGAGCATCTCTTGCCCATTGTGTGGGCTGAAGGCAGTGGGTGAAGCTTGCCGCCATATTGAGTGCCCCAAAACATTCACACAGGCTATTGAAAACAATAGCAAACTTTTGCGGTTTATATTGTTTTACTAAACCTCCTTGGTTTTGAATTCTTTCTGCTAAGAGGTGATGGGGGGGGGGTTGTGGAGTTTGAGGGGTCTGTGAAGGGGGGAAGTGTTATATTTAAAATGTTTTTGTCAGTGCTCCAAAGCTTGCTTTGTAATTTGCAATGCTGTATTCTGGATTTCAGTGCTGCGCTATATGCCTTTATTTTTGCCTATGATTATGTGTGTGTGTGAGCAATGGCAAGGCATGGAGTCCTCATAAAATACAGACTGAGGTCAGTGCTGCAGCATCATAAGAAAAGGCTTTATTCTGTACAGAAAGGGGAATAAACATGCCTATTTCCTCACAGGCTGTCAAGGAAGTCTGATAAACACAATCCTGGAACCTTGCAGTGGCGTACCAAGGGGTCACCATACCAGCCAATACATACCCATGTCTGTGATTCTGCTTCTTCCCACAGGTGTCAGAGGCTACCCCCAGCGAACCTGGTTTAGCCTTACTCTACACACTTTTAAAGCAGGTCTAATTCCAGGCATTTTTCTTTCCGCCACCCTCACCCCACCCTGCCCCCCAGGAAGTCATTTTGCTATCCATTATTGGCAGTAAACATTCTTTACAAACACCACCCATATCTCGTCCAAGAAACACCCCCTCTGGAAATGTCTTCTTGTTGGCGGATAGCGGACTTGGGTGGGGGGTCTTTGATTATATGCTTTTTACGTTTTTCTGTGAAAAATACATATATCTGCCTGTTATACCATTTTTGGGATGTTTTTCTGTTTCGAAAATGAGCCCCTTAACCTATGTGTACTCAAAACAAACATTACACTTATAGACTTATTATTTATCCTGCACAGTACTCAAAGTGCTATATAAATAATGTTTATTATCACTTCAACATTTTATTCACCATCAGAAATAAGCTGGGCATTTTATGTGCCATTACAAAGATCATAGCTAAACAAGAGGAATTGGGCATTATAAACCAGACAATGTTGGGAGAATGGAGAAGCATTTCAATTAAGTCAACAAAGGAATTGGTTTTTTTAAAAAAAATGTATCATCACTTTATTCAGCAAAAGTGGTTTCCATTACAGAATGTTTAAATGCACTTCCATATCCACACACTCTCTCACAGCAAGGACCAGTGGACCGAAGCGATGCACAATTTAGAAGATACTTTCTAAAAACATATTGTAATGAAGTCAGCATGACACAAGCAGAACAGTAATTGACTTGCCTACTGTGACCAGTTTTCATTTATGCACTTAACACTATAAGTCAATTTTTTTCTGACCTGAAGAAAGGTTACCTTTAGAAGCTAATCAAAAAATATATTAAGTTAGTCCAATAAAAAAAGTATCATCTTCTTTTCTTTTATATGTTTTGCTTTATTTCTATTTATTACCTTTAAAAGTGGACTAACACGGCTACCACACCACTTTACTCAAGACACTTGCAGGAAACTGAATTATCATCTTGGATAGTCAACCCAGAATACAAGAGCAAGAGGTAAGATGATGTTTGCCTAGGACCTCATCGGGGCAGGACAAATACCCTGCTCTTTTACTCCAATCTCTAGGAGACCAAGGGAAAGAAATATACACACACCACCAATAAAAAAAATACAGATCAAAGGCCTTTGGGAGAGAGAACGGAGGGTCTCACACAGGGGCATAGCCACGGGTGGCCCTGGGTGGGCCCAGGCCCACCCACTTTCCCTCCAGGCCCGCCCACGTCGCTCGCTGCCTTTTCTCCGGCGTCCGGCAGCAACGGAAATTCTTGTTCTCCCCGCCGGCGCTGCCTCGGTCTCTGCATTCTTTTCTTTGATCGTCGCCGGCAGCACTGCCATTCACACAGGCAGCTCTGCCCCCCTCTGCCGCATCCATCCGGCCCTCTCTGATGCACTTCCTGTTTACGTAGGAGGGCCGGATAGACGCGGCAGAGGGGAGCAGAGCTGTCTGTGTGAATGGCAGCGCTGCCGGCGACGATCGAAGGAAAGAATGCAGGGACCGAAGCTAGAAGAAAATCGCTGCTGCCAGCTGACTCAGAAGGGGCCAAGAGAGGAGCTGGGCGTTCAGTTGTTTGGTGACTAGCGAGTGGGAAAGCCAGTGATGCTGCATATGGGGGTGGGGGGGGGTGGAGAGAAGATAAAATTGTTGGGCTGCTTGGGCATGGGAGTGGAGGGGAGGGAAGGGAAAGAAAAGAGATGCTACAGAGGGGGTGTAGGAGTGAGGGAAATTGTTAGGGAGGGGGAGGGAGAGATGCAGGGGGGTGTAGGAGAGGGAGATATGCATGGGAGAGTAGGAGAAAGGGGATCATTATTGAGATATGGGGGGGAGAGAGAGGGATAATTGCTGGATGTAGGGTAGGGTGGGGAGGGAAGGAGGGGTGAATGACAAAAGAAAGAGAAATGTTGGACCTGGGAGGGAGGGGAGGAAAAGGTAATGCACAGGGGAGAGAGGGATGAAGGAGAAATGTTACATGGTGGTGGGAGAGATGCTGCAAGGGGGAAACATGTTAGACTTGGGATGCAAGGGTGAGAGAGAAGAGGAAAAGAGGGAACAATGTTGAACATGAGGGTGGAGGAGGGGGAAGAAGGAGGGAGATGTAGGATCCAGGGGTAGAAGACAGTGAGGGAGAAATGCTGGAATGCGGGTGGGAGGGAAGAGGGGGAGAAATGCTGGCCCCTGGGGGAAGGGGCAAGAGGAAAGAGAGAAAGGACAGGAAGATGCTAGGAGGGGATAGAGGGTGGAGAGAGGAGAAAGCAGGAGCAGATGCTAGGCTAGAAGGGTTGGAAGGAGGCAGACACTGGGATGGTGGAACCATGTGGAAGGCCAAGGGGGGTGGTAAGGAAATGAACGAGAGGATGATAGTGATTACGGGGAGTAGATTGAAGATGGAAGGCTGGAGAAGGAATGAGATGGGGAATAGGAGAGCTAGTGGGTGAAAGAAGGAGATGGAAATCTGATAGGTATCTGAAAAGTAAAAAGGAAAAGGATTAGAAGATGAAATTTGAGTGGACAGAGAGCAGGAAAGAAAAAAAAAGATAGGAAAGAGCTAAAATGAAACAAACATCAATATGTCAGTGTAGTGAGGGAATGGAATGAGAGTGGAGAAAAGACAAGTGAATAGCAGCTGCTTGAAGGAGAATTAACAGAAAGACAGGAAAGTGGAAAAGAGAAACTTGAACCAACATAATGGAAAAATAAAATGACCAGACAACAAAGGTAGAAAAGACATTTTATTTTGAATTTATTAACTGAAATTTGTTAGCTTGAGAAATGTGCATAGCGGATATCATTTTATTGTGTTCAGTAGAAAAAAAGAAATACATTTCTGATTTTATTTCTCCACTGTAACATGCCGAGGTTCCAAGTTCAATTTTTGTCCACATATTTTATTTCTAATTTGTGATCCCTTGCTCTGTATTTGGTGAGAGTCTGGGCCCTAGCATGTCTAACACTAGTCCTGACCCTTGCTGTAGCTGGTGGGGATCCCCAACCTACATCAGCTGAGGACCACCTCTAAAAGCAGCCAAAACTCCCTTCTACTAAGCTTGGCAGATGGCGGCAACATCCTTGAGCCACCGATAACTAAGCATGCATGGGGTGCCAGCATCGGTGTCTCAAAGCATTGTTGCTACTGCTGCCTGCCAAGCTTGGTAAAGGGATTTCTGGCTGTCTTCGGAGGAAGTTTTCAGCTGACAGAGCTTGGGGATCTTTATGAGCTAAAGTATATTTTGAATTGAGAGGTGCCGGGGGAGATGTGGAGAGTGCGGGGAGGAAGGGGGCAGGGACAGAGAGAAAATTTTGTGCCCACCCACTTTGGGCTCAGGCCCACCCAAAATTGGCTGTCTGGCTACACCACTGGTCTCACATCATGGCAGTGAGGCCACCCAGAACTGTCTCAAAATCCCTGAGGTCCTCTGCTCTTTTATTAAGAATGCATTAAGTCATAAATTAACTGGTTACATCACAAATCATGGGACACAAACTTTGAAAAAATGCACTGGCTATATTCAACTTCTATCAGCATTCTAAAGAGCAAAGGGCAGACAGCTGCTAGCTATTTTGGTAAAGATCATTATCATTCTGGTAAAGATCATTAACATTTATAGAACATATTACATTATTCCATATTACATCTGCATGCTCAGACATCTGCATATTTCTCTCTTACTTCCCTATTCCCTTTCAAACATACGTGCTCTTAGTGACTTCCCAGAATCTGAACAAAACATTCATTACTTAAGCTTGTTGAAACTGTTAATTCAGCAAGTGTCAGCAATCTGAAACTAGGTTAAATGCATCTGTCCTGCTCTGCCTTAAAATTATCTCAGTTTCACATTTTTAATGCTTAACACTTAATATTCCCTTCTGAACAGGGGGTGCTATCATTTTCATAAAACATCCTTACCATCATCAATGACATTTGTAAAACAGCAACAGTGAAAAATCTGGTTCTTAACAAATTACCAAGAAAAAAATTACAAGAGTGGGGGGAGGAAAGGGCGAAAAGGCAATTATCCACATTCACAACTACTACTAATCATTTCTACAGCACTACTAGATGTACACACCACTGTATGCATTATGGGGCCCTTTTACAAAGGCACCTAAGGGCCTTCGTGCATCCAGCCTGTACCAAATCAGCATTACCACCCGGCTACCGCATGTGAGACTTTACTTCTATGTCAATGGGTGGCGGTAAGGTCTCAGGCCAAAATGGATATGTGCTGGTTTTTATTTGCCGCACGTCCATTTTCTGGCCCTTTTTACAGGAAACGGTAAAAAGTGGCCCGGTGCATGTCCAGAACACGCACTGGCACTGCCGCAGGCCACTTTTTGCAGCGGCTTAGTAACAGGGCTCCTATATACAGGTACTTTCTCTGTCTCTAGAGGGCTCACAATCTAAGTTTTTGTACCTGGGGCAATGGAGGGTTAAGTGACCTTCCCAAGGTCACTAGGAGCTGCAGTGGGAATTGAATCCAGGCTGTCAGGATCAAAGCCTGCTGCACTAACCATTAGGCAAAAACATGTGAAACACAGAGGCCGTTTATGAAGAGCCTTAGTTTTTAATTGTCATTCATCATCAGTATTTGATTATGTGAGCATAAGAAAGGAGGAGTTGAAGAGTGAAGGTAAATTAAAATTCTGAAGATAAGACACAAAGAGCCTCTTTTATCAAGCCATGCGGCAATGCTGACAAAGCCCATTCACAGTGAATGAGCTTTGTCTACATTGCTACCCCTAGGGACCACTAGCATAATTTGATAAAAGAGACCCTAAAAATGGTGATAGCTACTGGAGGTCTTGAAATCAAAACCAAGCTTTGTCAAAAGGTGTGTGACAGCCCTGCAGAAAAGCAGCGCACTCTCTTTCAAAGTGACTGTTGCCATAAGAAATTGCAGACAGTGATTTTATACCAAAGAATGATTTGTCACTATTCCCTCTCATGATTTCTTTCCTCCTTGAAACTAACTATCTGTTCCTCTGATCCTATTCCCACCCCACTATCTCTCCTACTGTCATCCTGTTTATCTGTCATATCCTCAATCTTTCACTGTCCACTGCAACTGTTCCTGATGCCTTCAAACATGCCATAGTCACACCACTCCTTAAAAAACTTTCATTGGACCCTACCTGTCTTTCCAACTATCGCCCCATCTCCCTCCTCCCTTTCCTATCCAAGATACTTGAACGTGCTGTTCACTGCCATTGCCTTGACTTTCTTTCATCTCAAGCTTTTCTTGATCCACTTCAATCTGGCTTTCGTCCCCTTCATTCAACTGAATCAGGTCCAAAGGCCTCTATTCTATCTTCATCCTTCTCGATCTATCTGCTGCTTTTGACACTGTTGATCACAGCCTGCTCCTTGATATGCTGTCCTCACTTGGATTTCAGGCCTCTGTTCTTTCCTGGTTTTCTTCTTATCTCTCCCAGCATACCTTTAGTGTATACTCTAGTGGATCCTCTTCTACTTCTATCCCACTGTCAGTTCGTGTACCTCAGGGATCTGTCCTGGGACCTCTTCTCTTCTCCATCTATACTTCTTCCCTTGGTACTCTGATCTCATCCCATGGTTTTCAGTATCATCTTTATGCTGATGACTCCCAGATCTACCTCTCCACACCAGAAATCTCAGCTGAAACCCAGGCCAAAGTATCAGCCTGCCTGTCTGACATTGCTGCCTGGATATCTCAGCGCCATCTGAAACTAAACATGACCAAGACTGAGCTTCTTATCTTTCCCCCTAAACCAACCTCTCCTCCTCCCCCATTCTCTATTTCTGTGGATAACACTCTCATCCTTCCTGTCTCATCAGCTTGTAACCTTGGGGTCATCTTTGACTCCTCCCTCTCCTTCTCTGCACATATTCAACAGATGGCTAAAACCTGTCATTTCTTTCTCTATAATATCAGCAAAATTCGCCCTTTCCTTTCTGAGCACACTACCAGAACCCTCATCCATGCTCTTATCACCTCTCGCTTAGACTATTGCAACTTGCTTCTCACAGGTCTCCCACTTAGCCATCTCTCTCCTCTTCAATCTGTTCAAAATTCTGCTACATGACTAATATTCCACCAGGGTCGTTATGCTCATATTAGCCCTCTCCTCAAGTCACTTCACTGGCTCCCTATCCGTTTCCGCATACAGTTCAAACTCCTCTTACTGACCTATAAGTGCATTCACTCTGCAGCTCCTCAGTACCTCTCCACTCTCATCTCTCCCTACATTCCTCCCCGGGAACTCCATTCACTGGGTAAATCTCTCTCATCTGCACCCTTCTCCTCCACCGCTAACTCCAGACTCCGTTCCTTTTATCTTGCTGCACCATATGCCTGGAATAGACTTCCTGAGCTGGTACGTCAAGCTCCATCTTCAAATCTAAGCTAAAAGCCCACCTTTTTGATGCTGCTTTTAACTCCTAACCCTTATTCACTTGTTCAGAACCCTTATTTTATCATCCTCACCTTAATATTCCCTTATCTCTTGTTTGTCCTGTTTGTCTGTCCTAATTGGATTGTAAGCTCTGTCGAGCAGGGACTGTCTATTCATGTTCAAGTGTACAGCGCTGCGTTCGTCTAGTAGCACTATAGAAATGATAAGCAGTAGTAGTAGTAGTAGTAGTATGATTTAACAGAGAATATTATACCTTGTTTGATGGGTTTTTTGTTTTGTTTTTTGCCAAATGAGGGATTCTGATGACACATTGGTATTGGCAAGAGTTTAAACTGGATAAATGGAATGGTGGATAAAGCAAGTTCTCAGTCCTTGCAAACAAATGAAGTTAGTAGAAATGGAACGTGAAAATAAAGATTTGATAAGACTACATGTAAATAATAAGGAAGAGATGGAAAGCAGGAATGTAATAAGAAAGACAATCATGAAGAAACATCTTGAAGGCTATGAACAAAAACTTTCATAGTCTTAATCAGTGGTATTCACACCTATTCCTTGAGGGCCGCCAACCATAGGCGGTCGGTGGCCCAACTGTTTGGGGAGGCTAAAGGGGCGGGGTTAGGGGTGGGGCCAGGGGTGGAGCTTAAATCCATAATTGTCTGATAACACACAGAAAAAAAATAAAATAAAAGTCAATACCTTTTATTAAATTTAGATATTAGATATGTATCATATGTCAAAGAATAAAGTGGTTGCTCAAAGCATATTCTAAGCACAATCGCTGAACTGCAAAACACTATGCACAACTTTGTGCAAAAACACACTCAGAACCTTACTGTACCATAAATATTACACTGGGCAGAACCTAATACACCAATATACCACCCATACGGAAAATGCAGACCGTCACCAATATGAAACAAGGGATCATATCATCACAATTCTCATGTAGAGCCACAAAACACCCTAATTCATGTTTAATGTGGGATAAAATACCATAAATAAGTAAATAAATATAAACTTTTAATGTTGAGCACCTGATTCTCAAGTGGACATATTCCAAACACTATAATGAAAATAAAAAGATCTTTTCTACCTTTGTTGTCTGGTTGTCCGATTCTGCTGCTATCTGTTCTCAGTGCAGGTCAGGAAGGCATTCTCCTTAAATATTTCCCTGGCAACCCAGCCAACCCCCACTCCCCCCCCCCCCCCCCCCCCCCCCCCCCCCGCTCTCCCAGCAGTAAGGTAAACAAACCATAAACCAATTTCTACAATTGGTTACACAAGGCTAGAGGGCTTTCACTGCAGCTCCTGCTGTGAGGATGGAGGTAAATCAACAATTTAAACCTCTCAAAGCACAGCAGGGAAGGCTTAGCCTGTCCAAGCCTCTTATATGGGGTGCCTATGCCGCCAACAGATCAGATTTTCAGGATATCCCGAATGAATATGCATTACCTCTAACAATGAGCTCTCTTTTCCTTCTTAGTTACAAATTATATTTAAATCCACCCTTTAGTAACTACACATATATATTTTTTATGCTTTTTTCTTTTATTGCAAACTTGTATCAAATCATTTTTATACATGTATTTCCTAATGATATTTCTATATTCCTCTTTTCCTCCACCATTCATCTAATCCACTCACTCCTTTCAATCATACTCCTTATATTCATACATCTTATATTCCTCTTATATACAAGACCTTACATGATCCAAGGTGCAAGGGAGCAGAACTATTTGAACATTTTTAAACAATTTTTGACTCAATTTTTAAACTGAAGATCCCACTCTGCATTCATGAGTTCTTTAACCAATCCACTGACGTATATTCCAATTGTATATTCACAAGTCCTTGACTCTATGTTGCATGGCAATCAATCCACAAAGCTTCGTTTTCTTCCTTAATACTTCTTTGTGCCACTTCCAACCTTATATCAAAAGATCTTCAGTTATTATTAATGTCCACGGGAAAATTTTCTCTTTCCTTCCCATAACACTTCAGTCCTGTAGCATCTCACTATCCAAAGTGAATACCACACCTCACCAACTTTCAACCACAAACATGTCCTCAGTTGGTCGGTTTAATAAACAGCTTCCAACAGCGTCAAAACCAACGCAAATGAGGTTTTTCACCCAGAGGCATCTTCAGGAGTTTAACTATGAGGAAACAGAATTAAAGCCATAGGAATAACCTTTTACCAATACTAATAACACTTATTATATACGTTTTCCACTCTGCATCTCTACAAGAAATACCTTCAAGATCAATACGGCTGCTTCCACAGGTCTGATCTCCCTCAGGAGTCACAGAATAATGGCGCTGCTGCTGAAAACGCCAGCGCATGCGCTCTCTTTAAATACATGGGAACAATGGCTCCTCCTACTAAGAAAAAACTCATAACCCAGCCCACTCCACTTCCTTATTCAGCCCTGTAGGGTGTACTGTGTGCCATTCATATATTAATCATTGTTCTTTACACATCATTTTCTGCAATATATTTCCCCCTTCCCCCACTCTAAATTGCACCAACACTACAAATTTAAGATCAGATATAGCATGTCTCTCAGTCATCCAATGCTCTACCAACGGCATATCTATTTTGAATAAGTGAATATTGCTTAGATGTTGTGCCAAGCGAAATTTCAACTTTTTAACTGTTTGACCAATGTACCACAGGCCATATAGGCAAGTGACAGCATATATCACCATGTCAGACTCAGTCTGTCTTGTCTTGCAACTAGAATTTTTTATCATGTGCCTGATTTGGTACCATTATCCATTTTGTTTCCAGCGCATATGGGCAATAAACACAACCTTTGCACTTGGTATGACCTCCTTCCATGCTATACCTGCTTCCTCCTTTTTTTAAGGATTCTCCAATATTCTGCCCCCTTGTGTAAGCATACCTGGGCTTCTTCTCAAAGCCCTTCAAAATCCCCAGCAGGGACCAGTGTTTATTAATGATATCCCTGATCTTAAAGATACCTGGTCCATTAGGTAAAACGCAAGTAATGCGACTATCACTCTTCGCGTGGTTATTCCCGGGGGTTAACAACCAGTCACGTTGTACATTAGATGCCCTCTTAAATGCCTTTCAAATCACTCTTTTGTGGTAACTCCTCTGAGAAAATCTATTCTGCATTTCCACTGCCTGCATCAATCACCCTTATCCGAACAAGCTCTACGTATTCTTAAAAATTGCCCTATTGGTATACTGTTTTTTAATGCATGCGGATGAAAACTCTCATAATGTAGAAGGGAGTTCCGATCCGTGGGTTTCCTATAAGTTCTAGTGATAAAACTCCCTCTTTCATAATTCATTTGTATATCTAAAAAACACGCCTCTGTGCCACCCATATGGCTTGAAAAAGATATATCATCATCAACTTGATTCAGATATGTTATAAATTCCTGTAATACTGTATTATCCCTTTTCCATATCAACAGAACATCATCTATGTACCTTCGCCATAACACTATAAAGGGGCTGTACATACTATGCATAACATATAGTTTCTCAAAAGAGGCCATGTAGAGGCAAGCCACCGTGGGCGCTACAGTCACCCCCATGCCTACTCCCTTAACCTGTAGATAGAATTTCTGTTGATATGAAAAGTAATTCTTAAGAATGACCATATTAGCCATTTGATTTAACAATAATATCTGTTCTCCCGACAATTCCATTGAATTCAATTTAATCTCAATCATGTCTAATGCACTGCGCTGGGGAATATTAGTGTACAACGCATTAACATTCAGGGTAACAAGAGGTACAGCAAGATCTTCTGGCAATTGGAGATTATCCAATTGCCACAGCATATCAGTAGAATCTTTAACATAAGATGGAATTTTTTGTACTTCTGGACTCAAATAGTAATCTGAATATTGAGATAATGGTTCCCATAATGACCCTTTGCCATTTACTATCGGGCGACCTGGCGGTTCGTTCAAACTTTTGTGAATTTTAGGGATAAAGTAAATGTGGCGCACCGTCGGGAACTGCCTATACCGGTATCTATATTCCTTACTAGATATAATACCAGATTGATTAGCTCTTTTCAACAAATTATCAACATTTATTTATTTATTTATTTATTTGTTACTTATATCCCACATTTTCCCACACATGCAGGCGCAATGTGGCTTACAGAGAATTACATAAGAGTATAATCTTAACAGCTTAGGCAAGCATAAAGAGGTAAATAGGAGGGAAGAAACTAACAAAGTGAACTAAATAGGGTTGGGTACAAGGGATACTTTAATCAACATGGTAAGATGAGGGGTAAGTCTTAGCAAAGAGGAATGTCTTTAATAACTTCTTAAAAAGGGCATGGTCCTCTTGAATTTTAAGGTGACGAGGTAACGTATTCCAGTATTTGGGACTCCAATAACAGAAAGACGAGGCGAAGATTTTCTTATACTTGACTCCCTTACAATTAGGAAAATGGAGGTGGAGATAGGACCTTGCAGCAGGGTTGGCATTTCTGGGCGGAAGGTCAATCAAGGGAACCATGTATTCCGGGGCTGCCCCATAGATGATTTTATGTGTTAGGGAGCAGATCTTAAAAGCAATGCGCTCCTGTACAGGCAGCCAATGAAGTTTAAAGCGCAAGGGGTCTGCGTGTGCAAAACGCCGTTCGTTTAAGATGAGCCTCGCCGCTGTGTTCTGAGCCGTTTGGAAAGTTTTCAATAAGGAGACCTGGCAACCCACATAAATACCGCTACAATAATCCAGGTGGGATAAGACAAGCCAATGGACAAGGGTACGAAACAAGTCTCTGGAAAGGAGGAATCTGATACGTCGAAGCCTCCACATGGCCTGGAACATTTTTTTGGATACCAAGTGTACTTGATCAACCAGCTGGAGATGTGAATCTAGATGAACTCCTAAAAGTCTCAGGCTGTTGGCAATCGGGAGGGCGGAGCCCAGAACTGGAAGCATTGTGTCAGTTACATGAGCGTGCATGGACGAGAGGATGAGACAATGAGTTTTTTCTCTGTTTAGCCTGAAGCGGAACACCCTGGCCCATTGTTCTAAAGTGGAGAAACAGGCATCTATGAGGTTGGCAACTTCTGATATTGTTGATTGAAAAGGGATGTAGACTGTAATATCATCCGCATAGATGAAAGGGTTGAGGTCCAGATTTGCAAGTGCTTTGGCTAGAGGCATCATCATTATATTGAATAGGGTAGGTGAGAGGGGAGAGCCCTGAGGGACTCCACAGGAAGCATTCCACGGTTCAGAAGTGTGGGAATTCACCATGACTTGATAGGACCTAGAAGTCAAGAAACCCTTGAACCAACACAAAACTGGTCCTCCTATGCCAAAAGAATCCAGTAGATGGAGCAGGAGTTCATGATCCACCATATCAAAAGCACTAGACATGTCAAATTGTAGCAGGAGAATCTTCCGTCCAACAGATAGTTCTCGACGAAAGTTGGATAAGAGGGTAACCAGGACAGTCTCCGTGCTGTAATGGGCTCGAAAACCTGATTGAGAATAATGGAGAATATCAAAATTATTTAAAAATTCATTGAGTTGAATATTGACCAGGCTCTCCATCAGCTTGATAACTAGAGGTATCGAAGCCACTGGGCGATAGTTAGAGATGACATCTGGTTTGATCTTTAAATTTTTTGGGATTGGAGTGAGAAGGATGTTTCCATGATCTGGTGGGAAAAATCCTGCACTTAACATATTGTTAAGATAACAAGTCAGGTCTTCAATGTAACATTTTGGTGCGACTTTTAGAAGATGAGTCGGACATACATCTAATTTGCAGTTTTTATTTGTGAATTTACGTAGAGCAGTAGTCACTTTGTCAGGTAATAGGCGATTAAATTTGATCCAAAAGCAGTCAGCAGGGCAAGCACCCAAAGGCACATCCAAGGATGCAAGAAAGTCATCCACATCAGAGAGACAGCTGACGGTTGAAGACCGTAGGGTAAGAATCACATTGAAACTCCAAAGTGGGGTCATAATTCAATTCCTGATAAAATTCCCTATCTTTTAATTGACGTTCTGCCTACCTATTGTACTGTTCCCTATCTTGAACTATAACACCTCCTCCCTTATCAGCATGAGAGACAATTAAAGTGTTGGCCTGTTGGAGTTCTTTCAACGCTTTCCACATCTCTGTCGATATGTTCCCAAAACCCCTCTTCATATTTCCTTCATATAACTCCACATCCCTTAATACCCACTGCTGAAAAGAATTAATAATCAGATCTACCAGGCCCGGGGGGTACCCATATTGAAGGGACATGATATTTACTAGAGAATGTACATCCTCTTCCTTGCTATATATCTTCCTGTTCTTCCCTTCCAAAATACTTCCGAAGTCGTAACTTTCTAAAAAATTTATATAATGACTTTCGAACCATGAAGGAATCATGAAGAGTTGTGGGAACAAACGACAACCCTCTAGATAACACTACCTGCTGTTGAGTCGTTAATGCTTTAGAGGAAATATTGAACACATTCAATGTTGTTTCCTTTGTGGTCTCTTGGGTCAACATCCTCCTATTTGGCAGTTGTCTGATGTTATTTCCGGTGTTGTAGCTGGTACTAAAAAAGTATGCGAGTCTATATTTGACTGTCCCTCTTCTATTATGTTCTTTTCTTTAGATTTCTCTTCCTCTGACGATTCGCTGGAGGAGTTCATGAATCCTACTCTTTTTTGTCGCTTATTTCTTCTGAATCTGTTATTATCTGTTTAACTTACTTTCCGTTAACCCCATTAGTTTTGCGTTTACCACAAACTGTATATTCTTCTTACGACTTTGTAATTATTTATATTGTTGCTTTGTAAGCCGCATTGAGCCTGCCATGTGTGGGAAAGCGCAGGGTACAAATGTAATAAATAAATAATTCCGATCCATCCATGGATATACAAATCCTCGGGAGTAATACTGCTCATCCCGTTTAAATTTTGATATCTTTTGTTTCCTAATTTCAGTAGTGTATTTTTCCATTAACGCTTTATGTTCCTCCCATTTTTTCCAAACTCTATTTCGGTGCTTCTATTTTTCACCATCTGTAACTTATACTCCAATTCCTCTTTTGTTGTTTGAACTACACAATTTAACTTTTGGATCGTAATAAGCATAATGTCTAGGGAACACTGAGATATGAGTTCATTCCATGAATATGCATGAGAGAGATTGGCACCCAATATGAATGCAAATCAGTCTCATACATATTAACTAGGGTTATCCCGAAAACCTGACCCATTAGCGGCCTTTGAGGAATAGAAATGAAATCCATTGGTCTTCTAGGTAATAAAATTGTTAGGTAGGCAGGGAATATAGAATTACAAATAAAACCAAATAATTTGTGGAGACTAGAAGGTCATCCAATTAAACAATATTGTATTCTAAAGACTACAAATACAAGTTTTACATGAAAATTTAGATATTTATATTTTCTAGAGATTTTAAAGGGAATATGTATATAGCAAATGAAATTAAGCTAAATTATTCTTTGCAAGTAATAGAATAAAATTTACTTTAGCAGGTGACTAACCTGCTTCTTGTAGATCATTTGTGTGGAAAATTCATCTCTGATCACTGCCCAAACTTCCTTATGATGTTGAAGGCAACTTGAACAATCTTCTTTTTAGTTTCAGTTTCAGCATTGCTGAGTGGAACATATCACATGGTAGAAATCAGTACTGTACATCATATGGCGCATGACCTTCATCTCAGATTTTGCATCATACCGAGACATTTCTATAACAAACAGTGACCAACAGCTTTCTCTGATCTGTTTTCTGCTGTATATACAAATTCCTCTTTGTACAAAGGTAAAGATCTTGAGTTTGTCTTCTTTAAAAGTCTTTAAGAGGAAATAGGCTTGATGGAAACCATTGCTTGAAGTGAGACAAAATACGCAGTATGTAACATGCAAAGATAATCATTGGCTAGTTCCATTTTTTCTGCCTACACTTGAAACCTTTTTCTTATGTACTATGGTGGCAATTTTATAACAGGTCTCTATGGCCCGTCCCCTCCTCTGTGGGTATGCCAGTGATTAAAGGCCCATCTTCCTTTCTCCCACCTCCAGGTCCAACTCTCTCGCCCTTCCTCCCCTCTACCCCCAGGTCTATTATCTCTCTCTTCCCTCTCTCCCAACCCCCACCCCTGAGTCCAACACCTCTCTATTTTTCTTTCTTCACTCCACCCTCTCCACCCTAGGTCCATAATCTCTCTCATAAGAACATAAGAATAGCCATACTGGGTCAGATCAATGGTCCATCTAGCCCAGTATCCTGCTTCCAACAATGACCATTCTAACAAGTAACTGGCAGAAATCCAATTAGTAGCAACATTCCATGCTACCACTCCCAGGGCAAGCAGTGGCTTTCCCCCATGTCCATCTCAATAACAGACTATGGACGTTTCCTCCAGGAACAATAATTTTTAAACCTAGATATGCTAATCGCCGTTAACATATCCTATGGCAGCGAGTTCCAGACCTTAAATATTCTTTGAGCAAAATAATATTTCCTCCTCTTTGTTTAAAATTTTTTTCCATGTAATTTCATTGAGTGTCCTCTGGTCTTTGTACTTTTTGAAAGAGTGAAAAATTGATTCACTTTTACCTGTTCTACACCACTCAGGATTTGATAGACCTCAATCACAACCCCCTTCAGCTATCTCTTTTCCAAGCTGAAGAGCCCTAATCTCTTTAGCTTTTCCTCATATGGGAGGAGTTCCATCCCATTTATCATTTTGGTCACTCTTCATTGAACCTTTTCTAATTCTGCTATATCTTTTTTGAGATACAATGACCAGAATTGAACAGAATACTCAAGGTGAGGTCTCACTGTGGAGCAATAGAGACATTATAATATTCTTGGTCTTATTTTGCATCCCTTTCCTAATAATTCCTAACATCCTGTCTACTTTGTTGGCCACTGTGCACGCTATCCCTCTCTCTTCTCCATACACTTCCCTACCTCCATCCTTAACTGGCTCCTGGCCAGTTAAATAGCATTTAGCCAGCTAACCACTAATATTCAGTGGAGGTAGTTGGTCATCTTCGGTAAATATTCACGGTTAGCGCATAGGGCCAGATTCTGTATAAGGTGCCTAAAAAGTCCATGCTGGAAACATATCTAACTATGTGTATTCTATAAGCGGTGTCTACATTTAGGTGTGAAATATAGAATATGCTTAGTTGATATCCTAGCACCTAAAACTATGCACCTCCTGGAATCAGGAACAGACTTGGCTTAGCAGGCTGGAGCAGGAATCTGGAATAGGCTTGGCTGGGCAGGATCAGGAACTGACTTGGCATGGCAGGAACATCAGGAACAGACTTGGCTTAGCAGGAACAGGAATCATTAACAAACTTGGCTTGGCAGGAACAGGAATCAGGAACAGACTTGGCTTAGCAGGAATCAGGAACAGGATAAAGGTGAACCACACAAAGAAGCAAGGCAAGACTGGGCCACACGGCCACTCAAAGGGTAAAGGGAAGCCACACAGAGAAGCAACACAAGGCTGGGCCACACAGCCACTCAAAGGATAAAGGGAAGCCACCCAGCTGAGCCACTTGGCCACTTAAAGGGTAAAGGGAAGCCACAAGGCTGGGCCACACGGTCACTCAAAGGGTTAGGGGAAGCCACACAAGGAAGCAACATGAGGCTGGGCCACACGGCCACTCACACAAAGAAGCCACAAAAGGTTGGGCCACATGGCCACTCACACAAAGAAGCCACACAAGTCTGGGCCACTCAAAGAAGCAAGGCCTTCAGGAACATGGTTCAGAAACAAGGCTTTTTTTTTGTTACATTTGTACCCTGCACTTTCCCACTCATGGCAGGCTCAATGTGGCTTACATGGGGCAATGGAGGGTTAAGTGACTTGCCCAGAGTCACAAGGAGCTGCCTGTGCCTGAAGTGGGAATTGAACTTAGTTCCTCAGTTCCCCAGGACCAAAGTTCACCACCCTAACCACTAGGCCACTCCTCCACTCCTTTTAGGTACAAAACTCAGAAACATAGGAAGTACATAAGTATTGCCGTACTGGGACAGACCAAAGGTCCATCAAACCCAACATCCTGTATCCAACAGTGGCCAATCCAGGTCACGAATACCTTGGCAAGATCCCCAAAAAAGTATAAAACATTTTATGCTGCTTATCCCAGAAATATTTTCCCCAAGTCCAATTTAATAATGGTCTATGGACTTTTTCTTTACGGAGCCATACAAACCTTTTTTAAACTCTGCTAAGCTAACTGCCTTTACCACATTTTCTGGTACAAGCATTTGGGGAACAGGCTCACAGGAACAAAGCCAGGGAGGAATCTAAGCATACAAGTACAAGGCATTTAGGAACAAGGTTTGCAAAGGCTATGTGCTCGGCAGAGTTTTTCCTCCAGCCTCGCTGGCAGCAAATGAATAATTTGTTTGATGCCTTATTTATCCATTTTGTCTAGCCCTGATTTCAGTCTGGATTCTGGTTCCAGCCAAGATTCTGATTCCAGTCCGAGTTCCAGTTCCAGCCAAGATTTTATTCCAATCTTGGTTGGAAGGTTCACCTGCTACTGCCGTTCGTCGGCAGCAGCCCAAGAGCTCATGTTTCCCTGAGTTTCTGACAGTTTGCAAAGGTCCCTGTGGTCGTGATAGCTGCTACTAACTGCTTGTGTGGTAAGAACCAGTGCCTTAATGTTACTATCATGGTTCTTTTCCCCCCCTACCATACCAACTACACCTCCAAAATTACCACAGAGAGCATCCACAGGGGAGATGGTTTGCACTCTTTCAATCATTTTAAAACCACAGAGGAGTTGGGGAAGAATGTACCTTACCCTGAATTTGGAACCCCGAAGGATAGAAATTGTGATGAGGCCTGTCTGGTGCCTTTCAACAATTCTACCCATTTAAAGAGGAACACTTGTTAAAAATGTCCATGAGTTGCAGCAGCCAGGCAAGAATGATGTTCTGGCCATGGCAACTCATGTAAAACTTAGCTAGAAAGCTTCTACGTTGATCATTTCTTTTTGTAACAGACATTCATGAAAAATGGCTACTAACCGAAGGCAAACATCATGGATTTGTACATGTGCCCCAAAGACAGCAGCACATGAATGGTAGGCGTGGTGAGATAATAATGTGCATCAACAAGGAGAGAGTTTTAGGGCGTCGGATGATCTCAACTAGTTTAACGGTATGATAAGGTCATGGCCTGAGCTGGAAGGATGCTAAGGGTGCAAAGGGAGAGGCAAAATCATCAAAAAATAAAATAAAGCAGATGAGATCTTATCAGTTAGGGCCTCTTTTATCAAGCCACACTAGTGGTTCCCGTGCAGCAATGTCGATAAAGCCCGTTCCAAGTAAATGGGCTTTGTTGGCATTGCTGCACCGGGGACCACTAGCATGGCTTGATAAAAGAGGTTCTTAGAATGTTGTGTCTTGATGGATGTACCCTCTAAACAGAGATAGGAAGTGAGCAGGTGGTATGGAGAAAGGCAACCAAAACTATGGTGAATAAAAAGCCAAAGGAGATGAATCTTCAGAACCTTAATAGACATAACCTATGTGAGAGAAACTAAAATACCTCAGTGTTGTAAATGCATAAGAAGCAAACATTTTAGAGAACACAAGTTCACCATATGAGACTGTAGGAGGCTAAACTGAAGAGCAACATCAGAAAATAATTTATCACATAAAAGATGGTGAATGCATGGGAGAGCCTCCCTAGCAGCGGTGATGAAAACAAAAGCACTAGCAAAATTCAAGAATGTGCGAGACAATCACGGAGAATCTCTAACTCTGAAGAAGTGGAGGGAAAGTGATAAGTCTACTGGGGTTTATGATATAGCATGGGGAATGGGGCTGAGTAGACTGGATGAGCCTTATAGTCCTTGTCCACTGTCATGTTCTGTTTCTATATTTCATTCTTTTATTTGCTCACTGTTAATTATTGAGGTAGAAAGATATTTTGCAAATCAAATTCAAAGGAGTTTAAGATGTTCATTTTCAAAGCACATACACTTACAAAGTTACGTGATAGTAACCATAGTCTAGGGAAATAACCCTACAAAATTTAAGATTTATTATACACAGATTGTATTCTAGTAAGTTGCACATAACAAAATTAGAACAAAATTACTTTAGCTATCTGTGCTTTTTTTATCTACTTCCTTTGCACACTTTTCACGCTTTGCTTTTGTGTCATGCTTCTACAGTTAAAGACAAAAGTCTTGATTCACCTAAATATTTCTGGCTGGATGGGGACAAATCACAGCTGCATGAATTTCATGACTGTATGCCCTTACATTGATTGATTTGTGCACTCAGTGGAGTAGAATATGTAGACAATTTTCAAACTATAGATTTTGGGACAAAGTCCATAGGGACCTTTTATCTATTCTGCCCCCACAGCTTTTGTGTTCATGTTTTAATTTATTTGGACTTTGCTCACACCTTTTTCAGTAGTTACATTCAGGTACACTGGGTATTTCTCTGTCCCTGGAGGGCTCACAATTAAGGGGCCCTTTTATCAAGCTGCGGGAGAAAGGGCCCTGTGCTGGCAGCCATTGTTCCCGTGCACCTGGGCCCTTTTTACTGCAGCAGGTAAAAAAGAGCCCCCAGCACACATGGCCATGCGGTAAGAGAACTCTTACTGCATGTCCATGCAATAGAGAGCCCTTACTGGATAAGGGCTCCCACGCTAACCCAGCCATAAGCTTCAATGCCTGATTACCACTGGGCAAGTCATTTCCAGGGGTTTTCTTTTTCCTCCAGAAATGGCACTATTAGGTTGATTGTGAGCCCTTGGACCTAGGCCAAGTGCTAGGGCAGGCCTAGGCCGAGGCCTAGGGCAGACCGAGCTCATGCTATACAGAGACAAAGGGCTACGAAGCCCAGCACACTCAGGGAGACCAGTGAGTACCACCAGAAAGGGAAATAGACCACTTGTACATGCTGCAAGGCTGAACTGGAACCCACATGTACACAGTCCAAACGTACGGGCTGCAAGGCCACACTGGAAAGAAGTCTAGTTAGGAATGATTATTATTAGTAGTAGTAAGTCCCAGAAGGGACCGGCACTCAGGGCGTGCACACTGCGCAACACACAGTCACTAATGAAAGGTCACAAGACCAAACACACAGATACTAACAACCACCAGAATAAGGGAACTCATGCAGAGAGGCAGCTCAAGTTGTGCCACACAGCTTAAACAAACCAGCAGCCTTCACGGGATCCAAACAACAGACACAGGAGATAAAGGGAAAAGGGAAACCACACAGAGAGACAGCTCAAGCTACACAGCTTAGACAAGGAGCAGTCCTCACAAGATCCAAACAACAGATACAGCAGGTAAAGGGTAACCCAAACTGAGGAAGTAAGCTCCCATGGACTCACCCAGCAGGAAAGGAGAAGGGAAGGGAAATGGTACTTGATATACTGCCTTCCTGAGGTTTTTTTGCAATTTCATTCTAAGTGGTTTATGTATATTCAGGCACTTATTTTGTACCAGGACCAATGGAGGGTTAAGTGACTTGCCCAGAGTCACAAGGCGCTGCAGTGGGAATTGAACTCAGTTCTCCAGAATCAAAGTCTACTGCACTAACCACTAGGCTACTCCTAGACCAAGTAAAGTCGTCTAAGTGCTCGTCAGGGACACCCTTCTTTTTTTCCATTATTGGCCGAGGACGCCCATCTCCTAATCACGCCCTAGTCCCGCCTTCGCTACCCTGCCGACATGCCCCCATGAACTTTGGTCATCTCCGCGATGGAAAGCAGTTGAGGGTGCCCAAAAATCGTCTTTCGATTATGCCGATTTGGACGACCTTGTGAGAAGTACGCCCATCTCCTGATTTGTGTCGAAAGATGGGCATCCTTCTCTTTTGAAAATAAGCCTGATAGTCATCATTGGCTGAAAAACCTCCCCAAAAAGTTTTTTTCATCTATAAATGTACTATATTCAAAAGAGCTTTTTACTTAACTTTTGACTTTTAAAGATGTGCTGACTCCTCAATCAGGTAACTCTATTCCATGGCCAACCTCGGCCAAACTTTCACAACCTTCATCAGGGCTGATGGAACAAAAGATATTAAACAAAAATATGTTAAACAGAAGGAAAAATCAGACCATCATTGTATTTAAAAGATTGCATACACAGATATACTCTTGTACCTCACTCCACTCTGTGGTTGCTTAATTCTCACAGTATTTATATTTATTGCATTTGTATCCCACATTTTCCCACCTATTTGCAGGCTCAATGTGGCTTACAGAGTTTGGTTATGACATAATCATTCTGTGATGTCAGTCACAATTAGTAGTGCTCAAAGATTATGTAATGGAAGAGAGAAGGAAGTTGTTAGGCAAGGTTGAAGGTGGACTGTGATAACTGTGTGGATTGGTGAGGTAATTTTTGTAATGCTATGGCTTCTCTTTGTAGGCCTTCTGGAAGAGATGTGTCTTCAGGGATTTGCGGAAGTTGGTTATTTTGTCAATAGCTTTCAGTGTTGTGGGTAATGCATTCCACAGCTGCGTGCTCATGTAAGAGAAGGTGGTGGCGTGTATCAGCTTATATTTTAGTCCTTTGTAGCTGGGGAAGTGCAGATTGAGGAACTGGCGGGATGATCTTATGGCGTTTCTGGGAGGCAAATCCACAAGGTTTAGCATGTAGATTGGGGCATCTGCGTGGAGGATTTTGTGTACTATTGTGCAGATCTTGAATGCGACATGTTCCTTGAGAGGGAGCCAGTGGAGTTTCTCTCTTAGGGGTTTTGCACTTTCATATTTAGTTTTTCCAAATATGAGTCTGGCGGCGGTATTTTGGGCTGTTTGGAGTTTTCTGATAGTCTGTTCTTTGCAGCCAGCGTGCAGTGCGTTACAGTAGTCCAGATGACCTATTACCAGTGACTGTACCAGGGTACGGAAGATATATCTCGGGAAGAAAGGTCTTACTCTTTTGAGTTTCCACATGGAGTGGAACATCTTTTTCGTTGTGTTCTTCACGTGAGTATCGAGTGTGAGGTTTCGGTCGATGGTAACTCTGAGAATTTTTAGATTTTGTGCAACAGGGAGAGAACAGTATGGTGTGGTTGTTGTGGAGTAGTTGTTTTTGTTGTGTTGTGTTGTGAGGTGAGGACAAAACATTGAGTTTTTTTCTGCGTTGAGTTTCAGCTGGAATGCATCCGCCCAGGAGTGCATGATTTGGAGGCTTTGGTTGATCTCGTTGGTGATTTCGTTTAGATCATGTTTGAATGGGATGTAGATTGTGATGTCGTCTGCATATATGTAGGGATTAAGATGGCACCTATATATAAGGACTGGCGTCAGACACCCTGAATAGCAAACATCCGGTCACTGCGGGTTCCCTCTGCTTAATACTCAGCTATATGTGAAAAATAGTACTTTACACATTTATATATTTAGCAGCCTATCGTGGCATTTACCGCTAAAAAGCTCTTAATAAACATGAAACCATTCTATTTTTGAGTTTAAACCCACAGGTTCTAGTGTCCTCATGCGAAAAATCCATTTTTGTTCTAATTGTAGTAGAACAAGTCTTCTGTCTCCTCCTCTTCATCTCACTTCCACTTTCTGTAAGATAGCACAGCGCAAGGATTCAAAAGTATGCTGTCCCACATCACAGTGCAAGGCCAGTGGTGATGACATTTTTTAGTAGTAATCATGCTTTTGTGTTCGGTCAGATGCGTTGATAATTTTCTAGATGTTTGTCCGATATATAATTTTTTACACAGACATTGTATACAATATATTACATAATCAGATTGACAGGATGTATTTGAAAGAAGCATAATGTTTCTTCCTGTTTGTGGATCAGTACATATTGATGTCAGCAACATGATATTGCATATTTGACATGTGCAACGCGCATGATGTCCAACCTCATCCAATATAGATGCATCTTGTATTTTAGTAGTTCTCAAAACCAAAGGGCTTAAAATTTCTTTGAGATTCTTTCCTCTACTATAGGAGAGATGTGGTAGCCGTGTTAGTCCACTTTTAAAGGTAATCAATAGAAATAGAATAAAATAAAACAAAGAAAAAAATAAGATGATACCTTTTTTATTGGACTAACAATACATTTTTTTATTAGCTTTCGAAGGTAGCCCTTCATCAGATCGGAAATAAGCAATATTGATAGATGACATCAAAGCATTTCAGTGACAGTCTGACAGGGTGAGGGTGGGGTGGATTAGGCGAGAGACTGGGAGAGTCGGGTGGGTGAGGGACAGGGAGATATGAATGGTGATAAGAGGGTGACAAAGCAGTAGAATTTTGTGGTTTATAATGGGCTGGAAAACCCAGATCTTTGTTAAGTCCTGTCTGGTGGGTGTCAAAATATTTAATCAATCATTCTGACTTCAAAGGCCTTAAGTTCTTGTATTGTCTTAAAGTTGCCTTTTAGTATTCTCACCATAAAATCATTGGTACAGTGTTCTGGTTTTATAAAGTGCTGCCCCACAGAGGTGACATCCTGGTTGGCACTGGCATTTTTCATATGATGTCTATGTAAATTGAATCTCTTCTTTAGCATCTGGCTTGTTTCTCCAATATGGCACCCTTCTTCTCACTTTTTACATTGAGTGATATATACCACATTGGAAGATGAGCATGTACTATTCTATAATGGGCTGATATTTTTTATTCCTCCTAATCTTACTCTGTTTTTAGAAAAAAAAGAAAAACGTGAAAACTTTTCTGTTTCAAAAATATATCTTGCATCAAAATTTTCAATTGAGTCTAATACTTTTTCACTATTCCCAAAAAAACTCTTTCTGGTCGCTTATGCGTACGTAATCCGTCTTCAACTGAGAGGTATTAGCAGGATATAAGACAAGTTTATCATTATCATAATGGGCACTCAAAGATGAGCACCCATTACAGAATAGCATTGAGTGGCAATTTCAGGGGCCCTTATACTAAGCCGCGTAGGTGCCTATGCACGCCCAAGCGCCAATTTGGAACTACCGCCTGGCTACCATGTGGCCCGGGCAGTAATTTCATTTTCTACCTGCGCCCACCAGAAAATTTTACGGCATGCAGCGCTAACCGGGCAGTAATAGGCATTCTATGCGCACCGACGATTACTGCCCAGTTAATGCGTGAGAACTTACTCCTGCGTCAATGGGTGGCGGTAAGGTCTCAGGCCCAAAATGGACGTGCGCCAATTTTCATGATGCCGCACGTCCATTTTCATCCAACAAAAGGCCTTTTTTTGCAGGTGCACTGAAAAATGAACCTGCGCATGTCCAATACATCTGTCTACACCAGCATAGGCCACTTTTCGTCACACCTTAGTAAAAGGACCCCTCAGTGCCCAAATGTGGGCACCAGGACTTATGCTGAAACCAGGTGTAATTCATGGCACCCAATTTGGGTGCACAACCCCAGTATTCTATAACACTGTGTGCAAATTTTAGGAGTACTCCAACCTGCCCTCTTTTCGGTTCTGTGCTATGAGATTTGGGTGCACATTGTTATAGAATAGTATGTAGCAAGATGTGCATGCAAATAGAAATTGGCACCAGTGCCAATTATCACCCCTAATTTGCTGTAGCCAATTTTAGTTGGGTGCACATCTTGGATTGGCGCCCAATTTTGGGCACCAAATATAGAATCCAGAGGACAGTGCATGTCAG
This sequence comes from Microcaecilia unicolor, assembly GCF_901765095.1. Lineage (NCBI taxonomy): Eukaryota > Metazoa > Chordata > Amphibia > Gymnophiona > Siphonopidae > Microcaecilia > Microcaecilia unicolor. The sequence continues at coordinate 60,919,221 of NC_044031.1, read as the reverse complement.
TGCATGACAGTGCTTTAGTAAAAGCGCCCCTTAGGTTTCTAAGAAAGAATCAGGAATTCCACTGCTGTGATTTCAAAACTAAAATATCAATAGGGAAAAATGTTTTTAGGGAAAGGTTTAGTCCAGGAGAAGTGATGGTGAATAGTAACGGACCTCAAGAACAGGAGCCAAATTGTCAGCATGAAGACACTAGTGCAACTGAGGCAACATCTGATACAACAAAACATTGTCTACAGGGATCTTGTCAAATTTGTACTCTGATCCCCAGTTTATAAGTTCATAAAGACAACAATCATACTACAGAAAAGCAAGGCCTGGGAAGTGCAAGAAGCTTGCAAATAAGCTTGATAAAAAAAATCAAAGAAAGAGATGCTGAATACAATATAGTAATATAATATACTACACAGGACGCCACAGGGCTGTTTGGGGAGCTGTGGGCAGCCTTACAAGGCATTCTGATTTATACCTTCTGTGCCTAGAGGTTTCAACAATCAACAGAAAAAAATGAAAAAACTTAGAAGTGAATTCCCCTACCAGTAAGTTATAACTCTTATAGTGCAAACTCCTACCTTTTGTTCTATCTGGCATTGCCTAATAGCATTTCAAATTCTTTCAAAATATCAACCTTGACATGAAAGTAAATTTTAAAAATATAAATTAAAAAACTGCCATTAAACCAAAAAAAAAAAAAAACATGCTTTCAAGTTCTATCAACCTGATGACTCTCATTCTATTAAATTCTTTGAATTCTCCATTATTGGATTGATTGAATCATTACAAAGTAACAAAAGTATGCATTTCTAATCATTTCATTTGCATATAAAGTTGTCTTGTTATCATGTTAGTCCATTTAACTAGCACCATGAAATACAAAATTCGGTAGTTAATCTATATTAAAACCAAACTATTGGGTATATCGTGTAAATGTTAGTGTTGCAAACAAAAGTTCATCCACTGTAATAGGAGAATATTAATGAGCCACATCAGATGCCAGTTCATGCAAAGCAGCTCAGTACTAAAACAAAGTAATAAAGGACGCAAAGAAACTTAGGGGGTTGTTTACTAAAGCTTCGCTCCAGCTATCTGCAGCAGGGCCCATAGGAATAAAATGGGCCCTGCTGCAGAGAACTCAAGCTACGCTTTAGTAAACAGGGGGGTTAGTAATATGCTTTATTCCATGGAAAGATAACTATACCTTAATAGGAATAGTTAGCAACCCCCCAAGAATATTAACCAGCTTTTGCTGGCCAGTGATCTCAGATACATACACTCGTGTGATATTTAGAAGGACAGTAGTCCCGTGTCAAGGTTCCCCAGCATCCTCCCACTTTGCAAAAATCCACCCCCCTCCCCAGTAGAGGGTAGGCTGGTAGCTGTGGATCCAAACCCCACCCACAGCCCAAAAACCCCACTTGTAGATTCCGATTTCATGTTACCCCAAACTGAAAAAAACGACTGCCCCCCCCCCCTAGGTATTCCTCTCCCTCAGACTCTAATCGCTCCTCCCCACCAGGGCCACCATTCAATATGGTGCCAGCTACCCTCTTCTCCATATGGTGAGGCTAGAGACACTTTACTACTTTAGCATGATAGTGGTGAAGCACCTGTGGAGATGGCATTTGCCAAAGAGGAGAGCTGGGAGCGGGAGAGACTGCCTTCTCTCCTGCCTGTGAAGACCTGAGACCCTCCAGCTCTGGTTGGCAGTAAAGGATTTCAGATAGCAGCAGTGTGCATGATTGCTTTTTGGGGTTTTGATGCATGCTGTTACCTTGGCCACACTAATGGGCCAATGCAAAAATCCTTTACATATCAGACTATATAGAATTTTTGCACACACATAAAATTTTGTAAGCACTCATGCTAAAATCTTTAGTTTTATTTCATATACGTCTTTGATATTCCTCAATGGCCATTTCACTACTATTTGATCTCTCCGTTAGCCACTTGATATTTGGCCAATCCATCTAATGGTTAGTTATTTACCCTGTTTTTAAATGGGTGAATGACTCCTATGTTTGTACAATTATCGAAAAAAAAAAAATCACACATCTCTTGCTGGTCGGCAAGAGAAGAAGCTAAGCTATGACGGGGGTATGTCCTTGAAACAGTTTCATGCGAAACAAGTGCCATGTCGGACTGCTTTCCCCTGAGCTGACAAAGCTAAGTTCATAATTAGAATGCTTATTAAGTTTATTGTCATGCTTTCTGACTTTTTACTCAACGCAGGTTAGATTAACAAAAATAGAAATAATTGGCAAGATAAAAGAATGATGACAAATTGAGTGTATGATTCTTGAAGCACTAACATTTTAAGGCTTTGAGTTTATTTATTTCAAATCTTGTGATTAACACTGGAGTTGGGAGTCACACATTGCCATATCATCAAAGATTATCTGAGACAGATTTGCATGCACTGCCTTCCTGGTATGCAAATCTCTCTAATACATATTCATTGTGGATATCCTGAAACATGACTAGCCAGGTGGTCCCTGAGGACTGGGTTGAAAATCAATGATCTAGAAGATATTCCAGGCTTGGAGTTAGCTATATCTCTTCCCTTTCCCTCACAACCAGGTTGTCCTTCCTGGCTAAATCTTGTCACTTTTGCCAGAACATCAAGGTCTCTATTTTACTTCTAATGGCTGATACATCTTACATCAGGATGACCACAATCACGTTCTTTCTTGCCTGCCATGTCCCCTGCTTCATCCTTGCAATTTATTAAAATAGTACTTACTTTAAACCTTAGCTACTTCCTTTTAAGGCTTTCCTTTCTTACTATACAGTTCTTCCCACACCACACCTACCCTTAGTAGTGACCTCTATTTCAATAGCTCCACTTGTGTTTTCAGATTATTCTCACCTTGAAGCCTTTTTGTCCTATAGAAGTGTTTCCTTCCTATTATAGAGCTGTGTCACTGACGGCTATATTCTCACAGGTAGGAGGGCACAAAAAATTTGTGCAGCCTGGAACTCATGGTTGTGCATATGGATTTCTTTTCCTCTTACACATACCCTTTGCAAAAATGCAAAGACACTACATGGTTGTACTAGCCATGCCCTTTGCAAATCATATCACGTTTGCAGACAGATTACATTTCTGTAGAATTAAAGCAGAAACTAAGGGCAGTGATTTTTCTCAAATATTTCTAGCTCAAACTCTCTTTTAACTGTTGTAAAATAAATGCATTTATGCAAATGCACCCTCTACTGGCGGCAAAACTCACACAAACTTCACATCAGTTAACTCAAGCTTATAATATTCCTGCGGAAGCATCAAGTGCTGTCAGACACTGTGACATACTCACTTCCTGAGAAGCATCTACAAGGTATCATTTATTTATGATGGAGTTTTATATTAGTTTCTCACTCTGGGGGAAAGGAGTTGAAGAGGAGAAGTTCTCAGCTGCTCTCACTGCCATTCCAGTTATATGAATTTAGCATTCTTGCCTATGGAAAAAGAAAACCCCGCTTTGCAATTCAAATGCAGTGAACACGTTGAAGAAAAATGACACCAATAAAGCTCTTTAAGAGCTGACACAGAGTAAATATTATTCTGCATCAGTGCCAGAAGTTCATTATGTCTTTCCGGATCTTTATGAATTCATAACTGTTTGTCATAAGCACGTGCTTAATGTTTGCTAAATAAAAAGGGCTGTATATGAAAGTGTTCAGTGTGGGTGGAATAAATAATTCAACGGACAGATATTGCATATAAAATTTAATTTCTACAAAGGACCAGGTTTGCACTTTGTCCCAAGGTCCAGATCTGAGCTCTGTATAGTGAGTATGGCGACCTGATGTGTGGTCTATGTACAGAGGTAAAACAAGAACTGGATCTGCCTGTCTAGAAACAGGTTTGTTTGTTTATTTTACTGAGCAGACAGAGGGGCGTTTTCGATATGACATCTAAATCCGACTTTGGATGTTTTGCTGAAAACATCCAAAAATCAAGTAGTGAAAATGACCATTTTCAAACCAGAAAAATGTGTATCTTTTTCTTTGAAAATGACCATTTCCTAGATGTTGTTGTGCTTATTACGTCTATCTTTTTGGACCATCTCCCCCCCCCCCCCCCCCCCCCAAAAAAAAAAAAAAAAAACACGTCCAACTAAAAAATGCACAAAATCAAGCCATTGGGAGTGGGACGCAGGAGAAACCAACATTCTTAGTAGACAGATCACACAGACATCCCAGCAGAGCAGTGGGGCACCCTAGTGGACTTCACATAAAAGGTCCTAGGTACACATCTCACCATTACCTCTTTATATATTTTATGGTGAGCCCTTCAAAACCCAGAAAAACCCTACTATACCCAACTATACACCACTACAATAGCCCTTATGGCTGCAGTTTTCACCTATCTATGGGTATAGTAGGTTTTGGGAGGGGGGCTGACACTTTCCACCAAAAGTGTAATAGAGTAGATTATTGGCCTGGGTCACCTTCTCTACTGCTCTGACCACTAGGCTATTCCAGGAATCTGCTTGCTACTCTAATAGGACTGGCCATAACATCTGAACCTGTCATAGAGGCTGGCATGTACTATTTCATTTACATCTTTGTGGGATGGGAGGGGTCAGTGACCATTGAAGGAGTAAAAGGATGTCATTCCTTTATTCCTATAGTGGTCATCTGGTCATTTAGGGCACTTTTTTATGGCTTATTCGTAAATCGACACTAATTCAGCAAAATCAAATGTGGATGGCAAAACAATGAGCTAAAAAATCAACTTAATTCTTGTGTCTCTGCCTATAAACTTTCAAATCAATATTGTAATTCCTTATTCTGGAATTTTACTATTACTAAATGGAGGAAAAGACCTCAGATGTCCTGGCTTGGCAGCAAGTATAATGTCTTAGTGCCAGCTCATATTGGACCCCAGTCATATCATTGGTCAAAAAACCTCCAAATTACTTTTGACTTAATTTTTCAATATTTAAAAAAAATACTTTTAATTATTTTTGTTTAGATACATAAAAGTGCACTGTAAATTCTCCTGATAACCATGCATCTATTTCTTCATAGGTTTAGTGATTGTCATAGTCCAATACAAGGCACTTAGCTTAATATAAAGCACTTAGCTTAATTCTTGACTCATGTTCCAAACAGGGCTCTCCTTTTCACTCTTCTATCGAGCTTCTTCAGAGGACTAAGTGTTCTCAAAGCCTGCAAGATATGTATAATATGGTCAACCAGTACCTTTAATATATATTTCACACAAAAACAGCAGTCTACACTTACTATATTCTCATGCACGCCAGCCTTCCAATATGGCGTTCTACCGGCTTTAAGACGCCAACTTTAAAACCGGAAACGGAACTGAGCTCTTTAAATAAGTTTTGACCTATCTTAAATATGTTTGACAGCATTAATTCTATATGGCAAGTTAGAGAAAAGCAATCCACTCAATTTGTGAGTTTAAACCCTGTGGCTCCAAGCATCTTAAAGTATAAATCCAGCGTTGTTCACATCTTACTAAACTTTTATTATGATCTCCTCTCCTCACACTGGACAGAACATGATCAATTGCAAAACACTGGAATGATTCACAGCCATGGTTGCTTTCAATACAATGTGCAACCAATGGCGCTCCTTTCTTTTGGTTTTTCACACAGGAACGATATTCAGTTATCCGCTGATGTAGATTTCTTGTGGTTTAGCCTACATTCAATTTTTGACAGACACATTTCAAAATATAAACCACAAAAACCGATTGACAATCTGTGTTGTGTTTCAATTTAAATATTCTACCATCAATCGGGTTCTTAAATGTTTTAATCTCATCTGTTATAGAGCACATTTTACAGCGACCACATTTTTTATGTCCTCTTGAGATGTCAGAAACTTCCTGTGGCATTATTGGTGACAAATTTGACGGACTTAGTATTTCTTTTAAATTCCGTGACCTTGAAAAAGCCGCTCTTACTTTTTGATCAAAGAATAACTCATGAGACTGCATTATTTAAAATACAAACTAGTTCATGCATCCTGCTTTTCTTATATTGGCACGCAACTGTGGAATACACTACCACTTAACGTAAAAAATATTCATGTCCTTACCAACTTTTGAAAATCACTAAAGACCTACCTTTTTACCAAGACTTACCATAATAATTAATAACAGGAACTCTAACACATCACTACTTAGTAGAGAATCTGTCTGTTTTTTGATTTATCGAATTCTTTAATCAGTCTGTTTTCTGATTTATTGAACTGATTATATCCATTGTGTTACACGTGTTCTTTATGTAACCAACTGTTTTATCTATTCTTGATTGACGATGTTAGGATGTATTATTGTAAGCTGCATTGAGTCTGCTAATAGGTGGGAAAATGTGGGATACAAATGCAACAAATAAATAAATAAATTATTGCCCAATTTCTCTTTATGATATTTGTCAATCTATCTCCTCCACTTGAGAATTGAGCCAAAAAAGTGTTCACCTTTTTGAGATGCCTGTATTCCAATGTATCTCCTTTGATAATAATCTTCTATTATTGTATTTAGCCCTTTTGTAGGCTAATCTCACCACTCTGCTTGGATAACCTCTTTGATCCAGACCTTTAATGAACCTTGTAGCACATGTCTTAAAGTCTTCATCCCTTACACAGATCCTTCTGAATCTTATAAATTGGGAAAATGGCAGACTATTCTTCAGTCTGACTGGATGGCAACTCTGATATTGGAGAAAAGTGTTCCTATCTGTGCTTTTCTTAAACACTTTAGTAACAAATTTTTGATCTTCCATAGCTACTTCAATGTTCAAAAACTGTATTGTTCCGTTTGAAAATGAACTGGTGAATTTTATACTTGAATGGCAGGAATTCAACCATTCAACAAATAGGTATAGTTCATCTGTGCTCCCAGACCATACCATAAAAACATCGTCAATAAACCGTTTCCACAGAGCAATCTTGCTTATAAATGGAGAATTTTCTATCCATTTATTCTCAAATCTGGACATGAAACGATTAGCAATAGACTACTACTACTACTACTACTATTTAGCATTTCTATAGCGCTACAAAGCGTACGCAGCACTGCACAAACATAGAAGAAAGACAGTCCCTGCTCAAAGAGCTTACAATCTAGTAGACAAAAAATAAAGCAAACAAATCAATTAATGTGTAGAGGAAAGCGGAGAGGAGGGTAGGTGAAGGCGAGTGGATACAAGTGGTTACGAGTCAAAAGCAATGTTAAAGAGGTGGACTTTTAATCTAGATTTAAAGATGGTCAAGGATGGGGCAAGACGTAGGGGCTCAGGAAGTCTATTCCAGGCATAGGGAGCAGCGAGACAGAAGGAGCGAAGTCTGGAGTTGGCAGTAGTGGAGAAGGGAACAGATAAGAAGGATTTATCCAGGGAACGGAGTGCACGGGAAGGGGTGTAGGGAAGGACGAGTGTGGAGAGATACTGGGGAGCAGCAGAGTGAGTACATTTATAGGTTAGTAGAAGAAGTTTGAACAGGATGCAACAACGGATAGGGAGCCAGTGAAGCGACTTGAGGAGAGGGGTAGTATGAGTAAAGTGACCCTGGCGGAAGACGAGATGGGCAGCAGAGTTTTGAACCGACTGGAGAGGGGAGAAGTGACTAAGTGGGAGGCCAGCAAGAAGCAGATTGCAGTAGTCCAAACGAGAGGTGACAAGGGTGTGGATGAGGGTTTTGGTAGAGTGCTCGGAAAGAAAGGGGCGGATTTTACGGATGTTGTAAAGAAAGAAACGACAGCCATCTACATTTGCCCCCTCTATTGCAGCAGGTAAGAGACTGGCCATTTAGTGAACCACTTACCACACGGCCATTTCGGTGGGGAGCCTTTACCACTACCCATTAAAATGGCAGTAAAGGCTCCTGCGATAACCCAGCGGTAACCAGGCAGTACGCGGCACTGCCCGATTACCGCCAGGTAAGTGCCGGTGTTACAAAAATCTAAAAAATTACTGTAGCGCTGGAAATGGTGCATGCAGGTGGTGGGAACTACCGCCAGGCTATTGCGGTAGCCCAACAATAGTTCTGGATTGGCACGTGGCAAGCCCATTGCCACACGCCAATCCTTTAGTAGAAGGGCCCCTGATTTCTTTATTTATGAAGCATAAACATATTTAGCAAACACCCACAGAAGGTGAACTCTCCACAGGAAAACCAATGAAAGGCAAAACACACAGTGGATCCAAAAAAGTCCTCTCACAATGAGTGTCTTCCTGAACAAGGTCTTTATTAACAGTAGCAGAAATGACCCGACACGTGACGTGTTTCGGCCGTGAGGCCTGCGTCAGGGGTCTATAAAATAATATAATATACAAAGACATGCATAAAAATACAATTATAATTAAAACCATGAATAAAAACTTGAGCATACATATACAATTTCTTGTACAAATTTAGACAAATAAAACATCAGAATGAAAGATGCAAAATATATATAATAAAAAATATGATAAAAATATAAGAGTATATGACTTTAAAAGAATAGAGAATATTGAATTATATAAAAATATGAAATTATACCACATAGAGATAATGAGGACAAGGCATGAAATAAAATACACAACATGATGAAGTATAAATATAGAGGACATACCTAGTATTATCTGTAGAAAAAAGTACCTTGTAGATCAGATGAACAAAATAGCACTAAAGCTGCTAACAACGATATCTATAATAAATATGTAAACGAAGGCATAAATCACTACATCCTCTCCATACATACATATACAACAAAATGAAATGATACTGAAAAAAGTGAAACATAGAATATATGGACAGGGATCCCAAAAAAAGGTGTGTATTGATGATGGAGAATAATGAAGAAGACCACATGGGTATGAAAATAAAAATAAAAAAATGAAAATGAAAACAAGGCACGGCTGCCAAATGAATCAGCAAATGTCAAAAGTGGTGAACCATAAAATGATAAGGATAGGAGAAACAGAAAAAAGAAATAACTGATATTACTGTGAAAAATAGCATATATTAAAAATAGCATATATTAAAAAAGAAGACCATAAACTACTAAGAAAAATGAACCATAACATAGGGGAACCACCTAACTGAAAAATAATATTACCTTTGCAAAAGTGCAAAAGGAACCACATCAAAAAGGAGGCAAAATTACAAATAAGGGGTAAATGCCAATCAAAATGAGAAAAAATAAATAAGAAAAAATAATGGGTGTGGGGCATACTATAAGCTATTACAGCAGCCAGCATAGCTATCAGCAAATAAAAAAGGGGGGGATTATTGCAGATAAAATATAACAATGAAAATGAATGGAATAGTCGGTGTGGGGCATGCTATAAACTACTAAAACAGACTGCATAGCTGTCGGCATTGCACAAGAACAAACCTTAAAAGCGCCTAAATGACTGCTGAGTACTGTGAAGCAAATTCGTTTGTGTGAGGCACAATGCAAACCGCTATAACTGCATTGAATTAGCACTGGTTAAATAAAAGCTAACATGACTAATGAAAAAACCAATTAAAATGCTTACCGTACACAAGAAAACGCTGTGCTGCTTTGTAAAACGAAATGTATGGCAAAACATGAAACCACCTTCAAGGGAAGGAATTATACCGGAAGTAAAGATGACATCACCATTAAGTTTCGACCCCACCACTCGCATGTGCTATATTTCCCTAGTAATGGTTCGTTCCAATCACAGGGGAAGTGATGTCATCTTTACTTCCGGTATAATTCCTTCCCTTGAAGGTGGTTTCATGTTTTGCCATACATTTCGTTTTACAAAGCAGCACAGCGTTTTCTTGTGTACGGTAAGCATTTTAATTGGTTTTTTCATTAGTCATGTTAGCTTTTATTTAACCAGTGCTAATTCAATGCAGTTATAGCGGTTTGCATTGTGCCTCACACAAACGAATTTGCTTCACAGTACTCAGCAGTCATTTAGGCGCTTTTAAGGTTTGTTCTTGTGCAATGCCGACAGCTATGCAGTCTGTTTTAGTAGTTTATAGCATGCCCCACACCGACTATTCCATTCATTTTCATTGTTATATTTTATCTGCAATAATCCCCCCCTTTTTTATTTGCTGATAGCTATGCTGGCTGCTGTAATAGCTTATAGTATGCCCCACACCCATTATTTTTTCTTATTTATTTTTTCTCATTTTGATTGGCATTTACCCCTTATTTGTAATTTTGCCTCCTTTTTGATGTGGTTCCTTTTGCACTTTTGCAAAGGTAATATTATTTTTCAGTTAGGTGGTTCCCCTATGTTATGGTTCATTTTTCTTAGTAGTTTATGGTCTTCTTTTTTAATATATGCTATTTTTAATATATGCTATTTTTCACAGTAATATCAGTTATTTCTTTTTTCTGTTTCTCCTATCCTTATCATTTTATGGTTCACCACTTTTGACATTTGCTGATTCATTTGGCAGCCGTGCCTTGTTTTCATTTTCATTTTTTTATTTTTATTTTCATACCCATGTGGTCTTCTTCATTATTCTCCATCATCAATACACACCTTTTTTTGGGATCCCTGTCCATATATTCTATGTTTCACTTTTTTCAGTATCATTTCATTTTGTTGTATATGTATGTATGGAGAGGATGTAGTGATTTATGCCTTCGTTTACATATTTATTATAGATATCGTTGTTAGCAGCTTTAGTGCTATTTTGTTCATCTGATCTACAAGGTACTTTTTTCTACAGATAATACTAGGTATGTCCTCTATATTTATACTTCATCATGTTGTGTATTTTATTTCATGCCTTGTCCTCATTATCTCTATGTGGTATAATTTCATATTTTTATATAATTCAATATTCTCTATTCTTTTAAAGTCATATACTCTTATATTTTTATCATATTTTTTATTATATATATTTTGCATCTTTCATTCTGATGTTTTATTTGTCTAAATTTGTACAAGAAATTGTATATGTATGCTCAAGTTTTTATTCATGGTTTTAATTATAATTGTATTTTTATGCATGTCTTTGTATATTATATTATTTTATAGACCCCTGACGCAGGCCTCACGGCCGAAACACGTCACGTGTCGGGTCATTTCTGCTACTGTTAATAAAGACCTTGTTCAGGAAGACACTCATTGTGAGAGGACTTTTTTGGATCCACTGTGTGTTTTGCATAAACATATTTGCCATGTACAGCTCCATTCTCTCAAAATTCAGGGCTTCAGGAAATTGCTCAACACGTGATTACTCACCAACTTAACTGAATAAAAATAATCAACTCCTATGTTGAGAACAGCATGACATGGAGCCCTTCACATACTTGAAAACTGAGTACATTCCACTTATGCCTTTTTGCAGGATGGCCCCTGCCTGGAATAAAATAATACCTATCATCAATCTCATTATGTAAATTGGACAGAGGTAATGTATTGCACATGTTCTGTGGTGGATGTGGACTGGGTGACAGGAGGGCTCTAGAGAGATGCTTGAAACTTTTATTGATTATATTAATAACTGTGATCCTCATATTAAATTTACCGTTCAAATACAGAAGTCAGAAATTCAGTTTCTGGATATTAAGATAATGAAAACGGCAGATCATAAGTTCATTACCACCATATATAGGAAGGAAACTGATGGAAACACTATTTTGCACTTCTCTAGTTATCATCCGAGTGCCCTCAGGAGAGGGGTGCCCATGGGCCAGTTTATGAGGCTGAGGCGCTTGTGCTTGACAGTGCATGAATACAAATATCAGGCCAAATTGATGCAACAAAGATTTATGGAGCAGGGTTACCCGGTTGGAGTAATTAAGAGGGCATATAAACGGGCATTATATGCCCAAAGGGATTTATTTATTGCATTTTTATCCCACATTTTCCCACCTATTTGCAGGCTCAATGTGGCTTACATAGTTTAGTAATGATATTGTTATTCTAGGATATCACATACAATTAGTAATATGTAGAGATTAAGTAAGGGGAAGAAGAAGGAAGTGATTGGGTGGATAAGTTTGGAAGGTGGACTTTCATAACTGGATGGATTGGTGGGGTGGATTGTTGGGCTATTGGTTGTTTCTACCTAAAAACATGTCAGGTTCTAACCCCCTCCCGTTTGTGTTATACCACATTCTACTCAGGCAGCGGGTATTACTAAAATAATCCATAAGCATTGGGAAATGCTAGCGGTTCATGCTGCACTTCAAGAACGCCCAAAGGTTGCATACAGGCATGGTGCCAATATGGAGGAGCTTTTGAATATAAATCAGTGTGATCAGCTGAGTGGATTTCACTCCCCTTGTGGCAACTGTGTAAATTGCGCCTATTCGATGTCAGTTGATAATGTGCTTATTCCAGGTTCAACAAAAAGATTTCTTTTTAAGCATAATACCACCTGTGAGACGCAGCAGGTGGTGGATTGCATAATATGCCTTTGTCAATTGTACTATATAGGGCAAACAAGTAGAAAGCAGCATATAGCCGAGCATTTAAGCTGTGTAAGAAATGGCCGCCTCGAAGCCCCATTAGTGGCCCACTGACGGGAAGCAAATCATGCAGTAGAGGAGCTGCGATTTACAGCACTAATTCAAGTGTCTCTGAAGCATGGTGGAGATGTCAGTGAAGCACTGAGGGTGCAAGAACAAAGGTTTTTTTTTTTCATGGCGCACACAGTGGTCCCCAATGGTTTAAACTTAGAAGTGGAGTGGTAGCTATAATGCGCTGGAGCTTAATGAATTCTAATTAAGGGAGAGTGCCTAGCCTATAAAATCTAGTAAACACTAATGGACTAATGGGGGTACTCCAGTTGTGATACTGGAAGTGAAAGGGGGCAGGATTTGGATGTGGTCCCCCCCTCCCCTGGTAAGCAGCTCATGGTCTAAGACTCTTTTGTGTAAATGGATTAATACATGTAAAAGTTCTTTAAATATTGATCGATACTTGCCTTTGTCTGTTAAAGGATATTTTGTTCCTCCTGATGAAGAGTGTGAAATACGGGTCCGTATTGGGGAACAAGCTGACCTGTTAAGCTTATTCAGAAAATGATGTGGAAACTTTAGTCGGGAAGATACAAAAATAATAACTGTGAGGGGGAGTTGATTCCTCTTTCTGAGTGCTTAGTATGGACATGGAGTGAGGAGACAACGGATGGAAAGCGGTATATGCTTCATTTTGCAATTATAAAGATCAGAGAAACATCGGATGAAATAAACATTTAACAGCAAGTGATTATCATAGTGGAAAGTCTGCGTATAACTCAAGGGATGGAGCCATTCAGCAACAAGGGACTACTGAAGTCAGAAAGACTGCTGATAGTCTAAGGGAAGGTTTGAACTGATGAACTCTTGAGAAAGCTAAAATGTTAAAGGGAAAATGTAAAATGATTTTATAACTGGCACTAGAAGGGAATATAAAAACCCCATGAAAGGATGGCTATGTGATGAATGAGGTAGTGAATGACAAGTATGTAGTATGGTATAGTGGAGTGGTTTGGGTTATGATGAATGTGAATTTATAAGGCTTGTATTGTATTTAAACAGTAATTAAATAAAGCTGAATATTGGTTATTGACAAATTTAAAACCTCTGGAGTATAGATGATATGGAATCGTATACTACTTACAATGTCAACACAATATGTAACAGAACATTTTAACTGACAGCGTAGGGTATAAGCAAAGATGGAACATATCTATAGGAAAGACAGTAAGAAGAGTTAGAAAATAAGGTGACTTAATTTAAAGAAAGTTGCACATTAGGTCAGAGCGTTGGTTAAATATTATTTTAGCTGGGGTAAGAGTGGATAAACATGTCCTGTGGCAGTATGTGCAGCCTGTGTCACTTGTGTGTGTGTATGGGACTAAGAAGTTAGTTACTTCTTTCATTAAAGGTCTGGTTGAAGAGTTGAGCTTTCAACTGCTTCCTGAAGTAGAGGTAGTCTTGTATTAAGCAGAGCCTTTCAGGGAGTGCATTCCAGAGAGTGGGGGCTACTCCGGAGAAGGCTCGCTTGTGGGTATCACATCGTGTAATGTCTTTTGGAGATGATGTGGTTAGTGATAGTCCTTGAGAGGACCTTAGTATCCTTGGAGGTGTGTAGAGGATCATCCTATTCTTCAAGTACTCGGGGCCATTTCCTTTAAGGGCCTTGAAGATCAGACGTAGAGTTTTAAATTTAGCTCTGTATTATACTGGTAGCCAGTGAAGTTTTTGCAAAAATGGTGTGATGTGGTCACTTCGCTTGCAACCTTCTATTAGTGTTTCTGCAGTATTCTGAATCAATCTTCCATTAAAATATTTTTTTAATCATATTTATTAACATTTTCAATTAACATATATTGTATGCAATACAATATTCTTCCACTAGTAAAAAAGGCCCGTTTCTGACACAAATGAAACAGGCACTAGCAAGGTTTTCCTCGGAGTGTGTATGTTTGAGAGAGTGTATGTGAGAGTGACTGTGTGAGAGAGAGTGAATGTGCGAGTGTGTGTGTGTGTGAGAGAGAGAGAGAGTGAGTCTGGGTGCGAGTGTGTCTGTGAGAGAGAGAGTGTGTGTGTGAGAATGAGAGTGTGTGCAAGTGTGTATGTGAGTCACAGTGTGAAAGAGAGAGTGTGTTTCACATAGATACAGTGTGTGCGAGAGAGTGTGTGTCAGACACAGACTCTCTGTGAGACTGAGTGTATGAGACCAAGAGAGTGTGTGAGTGACTGTGTGGCACATAGAGAGTGAATGTGATATAGTGTGAGACATAGAGTGTGTGAAAGACAGTGTGTGAGAGAGAGTGTGTGAGAGAGTGTGTGTGTGTGACAGAGATACCTCCCCCCCCCCCCCTCTCTGGTGTCAGGCCCCCCCTCTCTCTGGTGTCAGCCCCCCCACCCTCTCTCTCTCTCTCTGGTGTCTGAGCGTTACTGTGCAGGACGCTGAGCTCTGGCTGTGCTTCAAGGAACTGACCAATCCTATTTAATAGAATGCACCTCCAACATTCTGAAGCCGAGAAACCTCGTGTGGTTGGTCACTTCTGCTTGTGACGAACCCGGAAGTATTTGATGTCAATTTAGGAGATGGATACAGAGAGCAGGAATGCCTCAGCCATGCAGTCAGCTTCAGAATGTTGGAGGTGCGTTTTATTATATAGGATGTGTTACAGTAGAAACATTTCTTGATTCCAACTAACACTGAATTCCTATCTGTTTTAAACCCTTCTTTTCTCCCCCCTCCTCATCCTCCCTCCCCTCCCCATCCCACCTGTTTCAGGAATTCAGCACTCAACTCCGTGCTACTGGGGTTAGCGTGTCCCAGAATGGAGCCCAAGTCTTACAGAACAAGTCCCCCTTTTTTGAGGCTAGGTCCGGTGTGCCCCTACGTTCCAAGGAGCACATGTGTATCATAGATGAGCGCCATTGAGCCACTGTTGGGGCATCTGGTCGAAGCCACACTTGTAAAATCGCTTTTTTTCGCCATCAGTATTGACCGCTGCAAAAAAGCTTTCATACCTGCTGGTGCCTGTTCTTGCAGCACGTATCCATTGAATAGTTGTTTCGGCGAGTGCTGCCATGTGACCTTCCATATACTTGATACATGTAAACCTAGGTGCTTCCAAAACTTATGCACTGGGGGGCATGTCCAAAACAGATGATCCACATGCACGCCCGCATTTTCACATTTTGGGCATCTATCTGAGTTTCGCAGGGTGGCACGGTGAGCTCTTTGTGGAGAAATATATATTCAGAAAGTAAATTTATATTGTAATTCCCACCAGCCAGCGTTCTCTGTCAATTGATAGGTTCTCATAAGGCTGGATCGAAGTTGTTCTTGCGTGATGTGAATGCCCAGTTCTGTGTTCCATTGTTGGGTCACCTTTTCATAGTGAGGTGGAAATGGAAGACTTTTTAAGGAAACAAAGATTGTGCATCGTCCAAACATAGAATTGTAACACTCCCAAGTTACTGATGTCAGTGAATCTCGTGGTAGAGATTGTATATAATGTCTAATCTGTAAGTAGGCAAAAATATCTTGCTTTTCCAATTGAAATTCCCCACAGAGGTCTGAAAAAGGTTTTATTGTACTACTACTACTACTTAGCATTTCTATAGCGCTGCCAGGGTTACGCAGCGCTGTACAAGTTTAAACATGGGGAAGGACATCCCCCGAGATGACCACCGTTAAAATGTCCTCGATGTGTCACCCACTGGGAAATCGGGGTTCCCTCTGATAGGTAATAAGTGAGAAATTGTGCTAGTAAGGGTAAGGAATTTACATAACCAGTGCCACGTTTGATGCAAAAGTCGGAAAGAGATACTGGACCCAAATTCATTGCTCGGCCTGCCGGTGCCTGGAGCCAGCTGGCAAAATGCTGGGGCTTGAACCATTGAGTTTCCGCATGTGTATCAGAAAAATATTGGGTGTCACGGAACCAGTCTGAGAGATGACTCATGCAGCTGTTCATACTCCTGCTTTTGTGAGATTGATCAAGAAACATTCAAAGATATTATTAGTTCACTCATGTTTTAAGAAGATTACTAATACTACTACTATTTAGCATTTCTATAGCGCTACAAGGCGTACGCAGCGCTGCACAAACATAGAAGAAAGACAGTCCCTGCTCAAAGAGCTTATAATCTAATAGACAAAAAATAAAGTAAGCAAATCAAATCAATTAATGTGTACAGGAAGGAGGAGAGGAGGGTAGGTGAAGGCGAGTGGTTACAAGTGGTTACGAGTCAAAAGCAATGTTAAAGAGGTGGGTTTTCAGTCTAGATTTAAAGGTGGCCAAGGATGGGGCAAGACGTATGGGCTCAAGAAGTTTGTTCCAGGCATAGGGTGCAGCGAGACAAGGCGCGAAGTCTGGAGTTGGCAGTAGTGGAGAAGGGAACAGATAAGAAGGATTTATCCATGGAGAGGAGTGCACGGGAAGGGGTGTAGGGAAGGCGAGTGTGGAGAGATACTGGGGAGCAGCAGAGTGAGCACATTTATAGGGTAGTAGAAGAAGTTTGAACAAGATGCAAAAACGGATAGGGAGCCAGTGAAGCGACTTGAAGAGAGGGGTAGTATGAGTAAAGCGACCCTGGTGGAAGACGAGACGGGCAGCAGAGTTTTGAACCGATTGGAGAGGGGAGAGGTGACTAAGTGGGAGGCCAGCAAGAAGCAGATTGCAGTAGTCTAAACGAGAGGTGACAAGAGTGTGGATGAGGGTTTTGGTAGAGTGCTCGGAAAGAAAGGGGCGGATTTTACGGATGTTGTAAAGAAAGAAACGACAGGTCTTGGCGGTCTGCTGGATATGAGCAGAGAAGGAGAGAGAAGAGTCAAAGATGACCCCAAGGTTTCGAGCTGAGGTCATCTTTGGAAATTTGAAAAACAGCTTGTGTCCAGCTGAGGTCTGGAACAGAGATAGGAAGAGAAGGGAGGGTAATAGAAGTCATTAAAAATGTGGTACCTGTTCAGTGTGTGATACTAATTGTGATGTTCTAGGCTAGGTGAGGTCACAAAGTTTCAACAGCCACCAAGAACATTCCCAAGCAAAAACTTTACCAGTAGACTCTCAATTCTTAATCCAACTCTTCTTTATTGTAGCAATCATAGCAAACAAAGGGGTTCTTTTAAAAAGGTATGGTAGCATTTGTAGCGTGCTAATAATTAGCGCACACTAAACGCTAGACATGCCCATAGGAATATATGAGTGTCTCTAGGTTTAGTGCACACTTATTTGTAGCACACGCTAAAAATGTTAGCACACCTTTTTAAAAGGTCCACAAAGAAAATCAACTTACAGTTCAGTTACTTGGAAAGAATTGTTGCCTTCTGCAAACAGAGTCCTTGTCAGCTTCCTCAAACATAAGGGAATGGCCAGAACCTCAGCCCAGCTGAGAAGAAAAGGGAACATATAGATAAACTTGGAAAATGACCTGGGAAAATGTTGAAGAATGTTGATGGAATCACAGTGGATTCAGGAGGAATCAGACCCTAGAACAGCTGCTGATCACAAAGTTATACTAGCAAGATTGGACTCTCTCACACAGCCCCCAGGGACAGAGAGATAGGGCTAGCCCTAACCCAGACCTAAGAGCCAATAGGGAAAGCTCACAAGGAGTCAATCACAGGATACTGCAAATTATAGGGATAGCAGCCCTAATACACAGTGTTATCTATACACAGACAATGCAATTGAATACAAATAATATTCATACTAAATATACATAACAATGTATATTCATGGTAGCAGAACAGGAGTCTTCTCAGTTTCAGAATGGCCAATCTGGCAAAGTTTATCAGTTGTATTCTGAAACTACTTGTTTGTCTGTTAATGCTTGTCATGGCCGTGCCCCCCCCCCCCCCAACCCATCCCGACTCACCTTTCCTTCGGTGGTTGGGCTCCGCAGCTTCTCTAGACTGCCTCCCTGGCACAACATTTCTCCTGCACTGATGCCTCTACTGCCTGTTTCCCTGTTCTCCAAGCCTCATTCCAGAGATTATCCAAGCCTCACTCTAATGTTCCAGCATTCTAGCCTCATTCAAGGGATTATCCAGGCTCATTCTGATGTCCCAATTTTCTAGCCTCTCTCTGGTGCCCTTGTTGTGTTCTTCAGCGCGTTCCAAACCTCATTCCAGGGCACAACATCTTTAGTGAGGGCCTTTATAAGGAACCATGGGACTCTCATACATGGCCTTCACAACAAGGTTCCCTGCCTATTTGTGTGTGCCTGGTCTTGTGTTTTCTCTTATTCGGATTTGACCTGCTATACCTGACCTCAGTTCCAGTTCCAGCCCTGCTTGTCTTCAGCTCCAGTTCCAGTTCAGCCTTGCTTCTCTTCAGCTCCAGTTCCAATTCCAGCCCTGCTCACCTTCAGCTCTAGTTTCAGCCCTGCCTGCCTCCAGCTTTGCCTGTCTCTAGCTCTAGCCCTGTCTTGCTTGGTTTCTACTTACTGCTCTGTCCTGTGCAGGTGGTTTGCCTGCTGCTAACTGGTTTCCAGTGGCAGTCCAAGGGCTTATCTTCCCTGAGAACTGTGACAGTTTGTGAAGGCCATGAGCTCGGCACCTAGATGATGCCACCTAGATGATGCCATCCAAGACTTAACTTCATGCATGGACCAATTCTAGCGACTTATGGGGTAGTTCAGGCTCTGGCTGACCACTTGAACCACCACCTGATATCAAAAGCATCCCAAGCTCCCGTTCCTTCAAGTTCGGACCCAGTACCAGCGATAGCTTCCATAACTCTGGGCATTCGACTCATGGCACCATTGAGGTATGGCAGAAATCTAATACTCCAGAGAACTGAAAAACAGCCAAACACAATCCAAAGGGTTGTGTGGAATGAATGTAAAGAAATGAGGAAAGTGGGAAATACCCTCAGAAACCAAGGTTTCTGCCAAGGTCTAATCAACAAGACACTATTATCTATAAAAGACTTTGTGCCCGTGATCAAGTTTCTTTCATGGGGTAAATATTCCCTACTCCACTCATTCAAAAATGCCCATATAGGAGCATCATGCAAAATTGCCCATAATAGAGCATACATAAGAAAATGATTAAATAAATCTTACTATCTACTAAGCGATAGACTGTAGAAAAGGACTGCTTTCATTTATTATGAAGTAATACAGTAAGACTATGAGATATTTATTTTGCTTCTGACTTACAAATACCATAAGTAAAGTCTGCCAGCACCTGTATGACCCTACTTCTGTACAGTGTATATAACCCAACAATCTCATCCTTCCTGTTACTTCTAGTAATCCATCAGCCATGCTAGTAATTTTCTCAGGTTCCCCTCAGGGATCTAAAACAATAACACTATGTTCAATACAGGCATTGAGTGTCATGCTAATATGGCCATTGGGAGGGAAGAAAATGAATGGCATGACAGGAAAATCTGTGGGAGAAGTGGAAGAGAAAAGCAGGAGTTATTTTGCAAAGATTGGGAGAAACAACATTTACAAAAAGAAAAAAAGCACAGAGAAGGAAGTAAACAGAGACAAAAGTAAAGATTAGGAGAAAAAGTCAGCAAACTTTCTAGCTCACCCAGTTCCTTGAGGTTCTTAGCAATTTGGTCTACAGCAAAACTTAAAAAGTGTTAATGGCAAGATCATGCATATGTGTACGTACGTCCAGTGTATCCAATCATCAAGCAAAATATTTCAAATAGTGGGGATTCACACTGTCATGCTATAATATATGTACCCAGCGCTAATATATTATTATTGAACATCTTGATCCAGCAACAGACGTATATATATTTTTGACCTCAGTGGCGACTCATATTCACAAGAGCCTGAATATTCTTGGCTCGCCTGCCTCCTCACAGGTCTGTTCAACTTTTTATTTATAGTACAAAACTTTAAAAAAAAAGTATATACTTAAAAGTGCATTAAAGCTACTTATCTTAATAGTAGTTGCAGAACCGATAGCCAACATGCAGCATGTTTTGCAGAATCGCTGTGCCAGGGTCCAAGTCCACTGGCCACATCCCATATCCATTTAATCCCTTCAATATGCTAAATTGATGTGGGATATTGGCAGTGGACCAGACCCTGATGCAGCGATTCTGCGAAACATGCCTCATGTCAGCTATCGGTCATGCAACTACTATTAAGCTAAGTATGTTTAATGCACTTTTAAGTATATACTTTTTTTTTAAAGTTTTGTACTATGAATAAAAAGTTGAACTGACCTATGAGGAGGCAGGCGAGACAAGAGTATTCAGTCTCTTGTGAAACAAGTCGCCTCTGAGATCAAAAATATATATATACGTCAGTTGCTGGATTAAGATGTAAAGCACAAAAAAAGCACCAAAGGCCACCAATGAACAGGACAAAGATCTTTAATTGTACAATGTTGATTAATCACATAAGGAACTGAGATGGGCTGTATTTTGACATGAAGCGCCTGCCTCTTGGGTCATATGCAATCAAACACTGCGTTTGTTATCTAGCATAAGATCGGGATAAGGATTTCATTTCTTGTGCCTTTGACTGGAAAGCTTTTTATTTAGAATTTTTGATTACATATGACCCCTGAGGCAGGCGCTTCTCACTGAAACACAGCCTGTGTTGGGTCATCGTCAGGCTCATTTTCGAAAGAGAAGGGCGTCCAAAAAGCGACACAAAAGGCACACAGGCGTCCCCGTGAAAGAAGGTCGCCCAAATCCAATTATCGAAACAGGGCCGTAAGGACGTCCTCAGTGCGAGGACACCCATCTATGGTCGTCCCCACAGGGGGCATATTAGGGGCATGTTATGGGCAGCGTTACGAGATGGGCGCCTCCAGCGTATAACGGCTAGCGAAATGGTTTCACATGGGTGGGAACATGGGTGTCCTTTGTTAGACCTGAAATAAAAGTGACCAGGTTAAGGAGGAAGTCGTCTTTAGACCCATTAGCGATTTTGTGGAGTTGGAGAGTGTTGAGAGCGTTGTTGGGACAGAAAGCTGAATCGTTGTTTGCAGAGAAAGCTGAGAGTTTGTTCAGTACCTGTTACCTTTGTCTGTGTGCCGTAGTCGGAAAGTTTTAACCCTCACCTGCCTCATTTGTGTTTTACCTTTTCAGCTTTCCCTACCCCTTCTGGCCCCCAAACCCAGACACCACTACTCCTTCCTCTATCTCCCCCATCCCCCCCACCTATCCCTCTCCATTCACTGTCCCTAAGTTCATATTTCATTCCCTTACCTGTTTGTAGTCTCTGTTTGTCTCTTTGTCCTGTGTACTGCTGCAGCGTGTTTGTGAAGACTGCTTGGAGAGTGAGTGGCT
Source organism: Microcaecilia unicolor (assembly GCF_901765095.1). NCBI lineage: Eukaryota > Metazoa > Chordata > Amphibia > Gymnophiona > Siphonopidae > Microcaecilia > Microcaecilia unicolor. Next base: position 60,897,549 of record NC_044031.1, on the reverse strand, counting down.
AGAGGGTGTGGCAGGAGAGTTTGTAGTGGGTCAGAGAGTGCTTGCAGTGTGGCTCTGCTGTTTGACCACATTGTTTGTTGGTGGTGGGAGAGTGAGTGTCCGCTTCTGTTTGTTGCTGCTGTGTTTCACCAAGTTGGTAGGGAGAGGTGAGCACTGGTGTCACTGCATTGCACCTGTAGTGTGGGGAAATGGAGGCACTAAATGCACTGGTGGCTTACATGTTGGAGGAAGAGGGGAGGCACCGCAGGAGGTACTCACGCCCCAGAGTTTTCAGGCCCTGTAGCAGTTTCCTAGACCTCACTGACCTGCAGTGTCTCACTAGGTACCGCTTTGATAGGGCTGCCATTCAGCACCTTTGTGACCAGCTCCAACCCCTCCTGCAGCCCAGGACCCATAGGAACAACCCCATCCCTGTGCACCTAAAGATCACTGCTTCTCTATCTTTTCTGGCCACTGGGAGTTTCCAGTCTGTCCTATCTGTGAACACGGGTCTCACCCAGGCTTCCATTTCTAACTGCCTCCCCAGTTCCTTGATGCCTTCCTTACCCACACCTCTGAGTACATCACCTTCTCCACCACCCCCCAGGCCCTGCAGAACAACATGGTTGACTTCTACGCCGTATCTTGCTTCCCCTCAGTCATAGGCACCATTGACTGCACACATGTCGCACTCAGACCCCCCCCCCCCCCCCCCCGGGCACGAGAGGCCACTTATAGGAACAGGAAAGCATTCCACTCGCTCAATATAAAAGTTGTATGTGTCTCCCAGGGGAAGATTCTAGACGTGTGTGCCTGATACCCAGATTCCACCCATGACGCCTATATATTGCAGCACTCAGGAATCTTCCGCAGGTTTGACCGAGGGGAGATCACCAGCAGATGGCTCCTAGGTAAGTGCAGCATGGATCTGCCCAAACTATACCTCCTCCACCAGGCAACCCTCCACAACCTACTATTCCTCCCCCCCCCCCCCACCTCCACAAGGTACCCACTCCAAACAATACACACTCATCTTTCTCATCCTGCTTCTCCCCAAAGGTGACAGAGGCTACCCACAGCGGAGTTGGCTCATGACCCCCATAGTGCACCCACAAACAGGGTCAGAGGAGAACTACAACAGTAGACATCGGACCACCCGTGGCATCATTGAACGCACCTTCGGACAACTTAAGAACAGGTTCCAATGTCTGGACCGTTCTGGAGGGGAGCTCCTGTACAGCCCCCAAAAGGTGGCAAAGATATTCCTGTCCTGCTGAATGCTACATAATTTGGCAATGCGCAGAGGACAGGCCCTCCCAGAAGAGCCACAGCCACCACAGCAGCAGGCCCCAGATGAACAGGATGAGGAGCCCCCACCACCTCCCGCCCACAGAGCAGAGCAGAGTGCACACCAGCTGGGGGTCAGAGCCAGGCAAAGATTGATCGAGACACGTTTTGTGAGAGTAAGTAAACATTTATTTCTATCACATAGTATTTATACATCACCACCATCACCACCCCCCTTTCCCACCATCATCACCCACTCTGTGCATATTTCCCTCCCTCCCTCCAACCCTCACCCCCACCCCCCAGCATGTCCCATCACTTTCCCCGCCCCCTCGCCTGGCCCCGTCCCCATCCCCTCCTACCCCTCCCACTGTGTTCCTTTGCAGCTGGTGCTGCAGGGGAACTCTGTTGAGAGTCCTCCTCTGATGAGCTCCCACTCTCCTCCTCTGTGTCCACAAGGCAGCCTGCTGCCTCGGCTGCCCTGTGGAAGTTCGGCCACATTGCAGTCTGTGGCTTGCCCTACAATCTGGGCACAGGACCCAGAAGGGGAGCTGGTGTGGTGGCTGCTGGACCAGTGGCTGGGGAGGCTGAGAATCTCAAGCTCCTCTTCTTAGCGAGTGGTTGCTGTGCAGTGTTGGAAGTAGACGCCACTTGTTGCTGCATCAGGGCTGTACTAGGTGCTTTCAGGTCACGGCGTAGGCCCTCGATGCTGTGCTCCAGCCGTTGGAGCTGCTGTACCACTTTACGTTGGGCCTGTATCGCTTCCCGTTGCACCTGGAGCACTTCCCGTTGCAGCTCCAATTTCTGGCGCCGGTAATCTTCCATGTGCACATTCTGGCCCAGCAATTGTGTGGCGAGGCACAGTAGCTGCCTCCTCTGGCTGGATGGCCTTTGCTGAGGAGGTGCCCCCTCTTCTGCATCTTCTTCTTCTTGTTCTGTGCCACCATCAGCAAAGGCTGTGGGTGGTGGAGGGAGAGCCTCTGCTGCAGGTGGTGGAGAGAGAGCCTCTCCTGCGGGTGGTGGAGGGAGAGGCCTTCATTTGATGTTGAGAAATGGATGATTCAGGAACATACATATACTGTGTTCCCCTTATGGCATCACTTGCATCAGCAACATGGTGGCATCATAGTTCTAGATGCCTCACTTTCAAACTATCCTATCAAAAAATAACATTTCTATGCCAAGGCAATTTACAATTCAGGCAGTAAGTGACTCCAGAGGATTTTCACTGTACCTAAGGTAGCTTATGTAGTATACAGTGAAATGACTTGCCTGTAGTCCCAAGGATCAAAGTGGTAGCCGTGGGATTTGAGCCTTACTGACCCTCTACGTTTTCAGCCTACTGCTCTAACCACTAGCGCAGTATCCTAATGCTTACTTTCAAAACATGCAATTATTAATCCTATGTCTTTCTTACAGTTTTCCAGATGTGAATAAGAAACTGCATTGAAGCAGCTTGTAGTCTGCCTTACAATTCTAAACCCCATACTTTCCTTTCAGGAATTATCCTTGACAGCTAGTCAGAGATGTTTTAAGATAGTGATTGTCCAATAAAAAGGTATAACCTGGCTGCAGCTTGATTGTCCCCATTTTTGAAGGGAAATAAACGTTGATGTCCCAATGTCAGTATTTATACCTGCTACCAAGCACATATAGATGTTGGCAAACTGTTTTGATTGAGCAGAACTCCACTGGAAGGATAAGAGAAGGTGGTCCACTTAATCCCCCAAAATTCAAACTGGCAAAGGGATACCGGTGTCTGAGACAGCATCAGGAAGATACACAAGTGTATTTCTAAAATGGCAGATAAACATGTATGTGCTGGCAAATACACATTTATGTGCTGGTTTTCAGTCTGTTGAAATTTTCAACATTTATTTTTCTAAAATGAATATTTATGGCACATGTACCCAGTGCATAAATATCTATTTCTTGTGCATTTCAAAACAGATTCTACAGTGGCAGATTCTGTTCTGAAATACAAGAGAAACTTGAGACGTCCTGACTTTGATGTCTGAATTCCGACTTCTGTGTCCTTTCTGAAATGGGGCTACTTTTCTCTCTTTTTTCCTAAATTTTTGCTAAGCAGAGTGGATTTTTTTTTTTTTTTTTGGGGGGGGGGGTGGCAAGATGAATTAGGAGATTGCATGATGCACTGATCAAGGCAGACGGGTTTTTGCATTGCTTCAGAGGCCCTGCACCTCATGGCTTTGAAATCATGGCAGAATACTAAGTTCTAATTAATGGATTATATTTAAGAATCACTTAAGGATATATGAACAAAATGTCTGGTGAGGGAGTAAAGAAAGACAAAGAGAAGATACATGGGAGTGAAGACAGAATGGCGGACATTACTTGGCTCAAGCTGACAGCATTTATGGAAGTCCAGCTTGAGCAACTTACTTCAGCAGTAAGTCTCTGCTTGTAGAAACAATGCATTGCATGGGTGAATGGGAGAATTGAGTATCCTCTGCTGAAGATGCCTCCTACTTGGTAAGCATGAAGCTATCCAATATGGAGGCATACAGACAAACTGGATGATTTGGAGAACAGGTCCAGGAGTGGGATTTGCACTTTTTAGACCTTCTGGAACACCTGCCCAAGGCGAAATAACAAAAGAGATTCCTCTTCCAGAGTGGATGGGGCCAATTTTTTGGAATGAACACAGTGAGTAAGCCGACTGCAGGGGGATCAACAGCAGTCATGGGTGGTATTGACAAAAGTTTATAACTATCTTCACAAAGTGGAACTTTTAAGAAGCTACAGATTAGAGGGATTATTTGCACTATGATGGAGTTCCTATAAAAATCTTTCAGGACTATTATTTAGCTCTCCAAGAACGTCACAGAAGATTTCATCCTATCTGCACCACATTGAGAAAAAAATACAATTTATGCTCCTCTATCTGGCGGTTATCAAGATATTTTTGGACGGCAGATAGACAACCTTTGAAAATGCCGAGGAGGCACAGCTTTGCTTGAAGCATTTTTAATGTGACAAGCAATTCTTGAACAGTATCTGTACTTTAACTATAACTAGTCATGTTGCTATTTGTTATTCTGCTTATTTGTATAATGTATGGGGCATGGTAGTATGTTGATGTAATATTATATGACATGATTTAATAGATATCTTAGATTGTTCAATTTAAGCTCCCCTGTTATGTGTTGGAGTTGAGTTAATATAGCAGGTGGGGTGTAGGGCTCCCTGCATTCCTTTGTGGTCTTTTCTCAATGCATGAGCATGGTGAAGGAATTTATGGGTTCACAGGGGGTGCTGGGGGTGGAGACTAAGGTGGGGTGTTTTTTGTTTTATCATGTACACCATAAGTCACTGGGGAGAAGCTGTTATCAGGACATAAGGACGTTGGAAGTATGGCATGTGCACCTAAGCAGTATGATTAACTGGTATGAGGTGAGTTATCTAATTTCTGTAGGAGTGGAGGGTGAAGGCTGAGTACCCCAGGTCTGCTTCATTGATCTCTTGTTGTGCAGTATATTGTATTTTGGGAGTAACATGAGTGTTCCTGTTAACCAAATAATATTTTGGAATGTTGGGGGGGGTCAGGGAATCACATCCCCAATTAAATGGAGCAAGATTCTCACAACATTAAAGAGGCTTAAGGTGGATATTGCCTGTTTACAGGAATCTAGATTGACACATGTAGAGCATCAGAAGCTACAGTGTAATTAGGTGGGGGGGATGTCTATTATTCCTCTTCTGTGGGTAGGCAGGGTGGAGTGGCAGTTTTATTTCAATGGTCTTTACAATACAAAGCAGAGCTATTTGCTAAGGATACAGAGGGCATCATGTGTTGATCAAAATTGGCTGCAGGGCAGGGAATTGACATTGCTAGTGGTGTATAGCCCGGTACAAAGGGATAAAGCCTTTTTTTAGAAACATATTGAGGTTATGCCTTCCACATCAAACTCAAAACCTCATTGTAGTGGAGGATATGAACTTAGTGATAGATGTGGACATGGATCACTCCTCTCAGTAGTATTGGGTGGGGGGGGGGGGGGGGGGGGACTCGGGAGCTGGGGAACTTGCTGCTTTTGTGGCAATTCTAGAATGTGTTGACTCTTGGTGCTTGCTCCATGCTAGCAAAACAGACTACACACACCTCTCCAGGGCATATAGCTCATATTCAAGGCTAGAATATATTTTAATGTCAGTCAGTTTTTTCATTTATTTATTTGTTACATTTGTATCCCACATTTCCCCACCTATTTGCAGGCTCAATGTGGCTTACATAATTCCGTAAAGGCAATCGCCAAGTTCGGTATGGAAACAAATGCAATTTGATATTAGGGTTGGGTAAGGTTAGGGATCGAAGATAGGAAGGAATATATAGTGTCCAATACAATCTATGGTTTTACTGTGTTGCAGTGTTGAGGCATCTAAGTTATGTCGGTGGGAAATGCTTTTCTGAATAAGTAGGTCTTTAATGATCTCCTAAAGTTTAGATGGTCGTAGATTGTTTTCACAGTCTTTGGCAGTGTATTAGAGGTGTCAGACCACTCTCTGATATGGATAGATTTAGAGGCTTCCACATTCTATCATTCATCTAGAAGCTGGAGATTTCTTGCTTATTTTTATGAAAATCAGGAATTTCGCAAATATTTAACAGAAAAGTGGGAGGCGTATGTCCACTATAATGGCCAATATCTTGATCAGCCTTCCTTATTTTGGTCTATAGCAAAAACAGTATTATGTGGTGATATACAACTGCATTTACAAGCACACATAACAAGAGCATAGCAAAGGGAATTTTATATTTAGAGCCTCAATTGAAAAAAGCTGAGAAAGACTATCTCTCCTATTTACTAAGCCGTGCTAGAGGCTGCCATGCACTAATGCCGACACATCCCATTCTCTTTGAATGGACTATGTTGGCATTGCTGCATGGCTTAGTAAAAGGGGGGGGGGGGGTATGTCAGGTTACCCTCTCAGGTTAATAAAGAAACATTCCGTGCCACCCAAGTAGTGTTGAATTCCTTAATTCATGAACACATTTCCAGAATGTTGCTGTTTCGGAAATTTTAGTTTCATTAGTTGGTAACCAACCTGGGAAGATGTTGGCGCAAGCCGTAAAGACCTGAGGAGGGACCTGTGTAAATCTCTGCCCTTAGGAATTCTCAGGAAGTGGTAACAAATAAGTGACAAAATAGCGCATATTCTGGTGGATTATTTTTAGCAGCTTTATGAAGTGGGGGTCACCCAAGAGAAACAGAAATTAGGGAGTATTTAGTTAAGTCAGGATTACCTAGATTGCCTTTAGAGGTTTTACCCCAATTCATTAAGACCCTATCTGCTATAGAACTGCAGAAGGCCATCAAATCATTGAAACTGTGTACCGCCCCGGGACTCGATGGGATTTCTGGGGAGCCTATCCATTGACCTCGGTGGATGGAGCTCCTAAATATTTGGGAGTATATATTCCAGCCCACCTGTCTCATTTATATGATTTTAATGTCCATCGACTTTTACAGAACACTCAATTAAAGTTAAATACTTGGAGGGCATATCCGCTCTCTCTAATGGGGAGGATTCACTTATTTAATATGATTTTAGCACCATTTGCTTATATGTGTTTCATATGTTACCTCTGTTTTTAAAATCAAGTGATGAAAATGTTTTACATAGGATATTGAAATTCTACTGTGTTAAGGGAAGCAAGCACAACTGTCTATTTCTACTACACAGACATGCATAGCGCTAGGGGGACTGAGGTCACTGAACTTTGAGACACCTCACAGTGGCTTGTGGTATGTGCCATATTAATGACTAGCATCATGGTACAAAGGATTTTTCAGTTACTTCTCTGGAACCAGATTATTAGAAGGAGTTCACTTTAGCTGTTTCCTGCGTACCTCTGGGGGGAATTGCTTCACATATTGAAAGCATCTCATCTGCTACCAGCAAGTAAGGTTGTGTGTCAGTGGATATGTTGCTTTTCACCTTTTTAAGTTTACTCAATGACCTTTGGCATCACTGCACTTTATAATTGGTCCTTTCAGTGAGAGTGTTTTGTTTTTACTTTAATGAAGACACTGCCATTGTGTGGCTGATACTGGTAAGATTTATACTTTTTTAATGCTTTGCTGCCATCTTCTGGCTTGTTGCTTAAATCTTGATTGAACATATTTTCAGAGGCTGAAGTTGGTTCTTTCCTTCTTTTTATAATTTACATCGTGGTGGTGATACTCTATGTGTACACCACTTTGGGATGTGTCCAGTTTTCAGCGCAGTTTGGTATGAATGGCGACTTTTAAATTTTTTTTGTATATATGTTGTATGATTATAAATTTTATATACCTATTTTGAGTATATCATTTTTGATTATACGTCATGTTTTTTTATTCTCATTTTTATACGTGTTTTTGTAATCTGCACATTTTTTAAAATTTGCATATTTATATATGTGCTATTTCATGTTAGTAATATCTATGTATTTAGTTTTGGTTGTAGCCTCAGACGCAGCCCATGTGTGGGCACGGCCCATGTCAGGCATTGTTGGTTTAACCATTAATAAACTAATTTTGGACTGTCTGTTCTGCTCCATTTTTTGACCGTAGTAAAGTATTTGGACAGCAGAGGTATCAGATACATACTTCATGTAGTGACAGCTGAAGGCAAATGAAGTCTACAGCCGGTGGAACGCGGTAAGCAGGGTATGCATGGCGGGGGGGGGGGGCGCCAACATTCTAGGGGCACCAGAAACTGCCATGCTTACCCTGCACTACACTACAGCCCTCCCAAGAAGACCTACCTTGATCCTTGAAGGCAGCCCTGGTGGTTTAGTAGCCTCTGCGGTTGCAGGGAAAGGAAAGAATCCCACTCTTTCCTGCCCTATGCCACTCCTCCATCTCCGCTTTGCTCTTCTGTGCCATGGGTGGTGCCACCGTATTTTCAAAATAGTTGCAGAGGGGCATTCCTGGGGACGTGTTTAGGTTGACAAGTAAAGTACGTGGACAGAATAGAACTTTCAGATCTATGTATGTACTTATACCCGTACCTCTGCCTACAAAAGAAGGAGATGCAAAACCAGTGGGGTCTTTTGTGCCTGTGTACTCACATAAGCAAATTTTCAAAAGGGGACTTGGGACTTGATATACTGCCTTTCTGTGGCTTTTTTGTAACTACATTCAAAGTGGTTTACATACTTACTTGTATCGGGGGCAATAGAGGGTTCTGACTTGCCTAGAGTCACAAGGAGCTACAGTAGGAATCAAACCCAGTTCCCCAGGATCAAAGTCCACTGCATTAACCACTAAGCTACTCCTCCACTCATACTGCCTTCCAGTTCCACAGCTAAGAAAACCACCTGCAGAATTGCACTTAAGTGAACTGCTAAAAATGTCTCCGTGTAGGAAGGCCAGTGTTAGGAGGATGCATTTAGGGCAATTAGTCTGGGTCCCCATGCCATAAAAAGCCTTAAGTCTGTCCAAAACTTAAGAAGGTTCACCCTGCTGGTGGTCTTTGAGACCCCTTCCAATTTTTTCCCTGGTACTCAGCATTTCTAACACCTGCCCTAAAGGGGCATAGCTACGGGTGGGCCTGGGTGGGCTCAGACCCACCCAATCACAGCTCAGGCCCACCCAGTTTCCCTACTCGTCCAACCAATCAGTGCACAGCCTTTTAGTTCTGCCATGACAGCTGACAGGAAAAAGAGCAGAATGTATGGCCATAGTTTGGAAGGCAATTGCCCCCCCCCCCCCCCCCCCCCGGCAAATGAACTGCAGCAGCAGCAGCATCCATCTCAGGATCTCGGCATGTCCGTCCCCCCCCCCCCCCCCCCGCCCGCCACTGTCAGCCCCGCTCCCGCCGCAGACTGCAGTGATGCTGCGGCCACCATCACTTCAGAGCACCGCCAGCCTCCTCCTCCTCCTGCACGGCATGGCTCGGAGCTGCAGCTCCTCCTCCTTCCCGGTCAACTCCTGATATCTCCTCCTCTCGGATCAAGGCGCTCACTGCTCCCGTCTTTCCAGCATCGCAGCGCCCCGCATTGCTCCCCACCCTCCCAAGTCCTCCAATCCCTGAGCCGCCGGCAGCCTCAACGAGAAAGCAGTACACGCTGCTTTAGACCTACCCCGGAAGCCTTTCTCTCTGCTACAGTTTCCCTCCTACGCGGGAACAGGAAGTTGAAGCAGAGAGAAAGGCTTTTCCATGGACAGGATCTTCTAGCCACACCTCTGAATTATACGCCACGATGACGTGCGTGACCCGGCTATCCAATAGAAATGCTTGAAAAGTAAAAGCAACCAATTAGCGGATTCCCGCCCAACAACATAGTATAAATACCATTTGACAGCTCAGACAGTCAGTTTTAATTTTTCCGCGTTGACACACGACCCGGATTTTTCAGTCAGTCAGACAGTTATTCAGTCAGTCAAGATTCAGCAATTTGATTTATCTCGAATAATTTTTGATATGTCCCAGAAAAAGTCGGGCTTTAAAGCTTGCGCTACATGTCCCCGAAAATTATCCCTTACAGATACTCACATCAGGTGTTTACGCTGTCTCGGAGAACAGCACGATACAAAAAATTGTTTTGCCTGCAGAAATATGTCACAGAAGTCTTTGGACATTAGGGCATTTAAGTTAAAGCAATATTTGACGGCTTCTCAATCGGAGCCGTTATCTGTCAGTTCTTCAGACAAACTGTCACCACTTATGAATGTCACAGTTTCACCAGCTTTGCCGCTCCAGCATGATTCTTCTCTCCCTGCTCTCCCCCTTGCAGTATTGCCCGGGGATCCGGTGGCGTCCATTCCTGCTCTCCCCCTTGCCTCAGTGCCCGGGGATCAGGTTACCATATCGGTAAATGGACAGCAGACTTCTCAGCAGCCAGATGTCAGAGCCGATTCCAGAAATCGACGTCGGCATCGACGATCCTCGTCCTCATCAGCTGCTCGACGTCATCATCGCACATCTCGAGGTCACACAAGGTCTGCACACTCGACTTCGGGTAGTGAAGCCGAGGACGATGTCAGACAGGTTAGTTCACGTCGGCATCGACGTTCTTCACGACAGGGTTATCATTCCTGTTATACCCGTTATTCACAGGGTCCTTCTTCAAAACAAAGCTACTCTTTTCGCCAGGGCAGCTCTTGTTTCTCTTCTCGCAAGTCCAGATCTTCATCTAACTCCTCATGTGAGGCTCCTCCTCGAAAGTGCAGTAAGTTGGATTCTCACTCACACTCTCGTTCCTCGAAGCATAGAGAGTCTAGACATTCAATGTCACATGATTCCTCTAGAGGGCACTCTTCTTCTACTTCTATTGCTCAAGGAAAGATATTGGAATTACTCACAAAATTGTTAGAAAATCAGCAGAAAATGCAGGAGTCTTCACCCCAATCTAATCAGCTAGTGATATCTAAACCTACATCTTTGCCTCGTACACCTCACGGTCAACAGTTATGGGCTGTATCTCCTTCCACTTCGGTGCAGGAGCATTTATCACTGAAATCACAGCTGAATTCACCAGCACCTTCTGTTATTTCTTCACTTCATAATGACCAGATAACTCCACCAACAAATGAAGTGCCCTCTCAAGCAGTTATTCCCTCTTCTGGTCAGGAGGATGTTCTCCCGGTGCAGGATGAGTCTTACTCTAAGTTTTTACAAAAATTAGTAACTACTTTAAATTTACCTCTGTCTCAGCAGGGGCATGTGTCTACGGACAAAAGATCAGTCGCTAAATACTTAAATTTAGTTAAGCATTCGATAGTCCTTCCTATTCCTCAGGTGCTTCAAGATCATCAAAAATCAATTTGGAGCACGCCATATTCAATTCGAGCTACGCAGAGGGCATTAGACAACAAATATAAGGTTCAGGACCTTTTGGGTCATGGACTCAATCAACTTCCTCATGCTTCATTGGTAGTTAAGTCGGCCATGCGGCGCAATAAACTACAAAAAGACATTACAAATCATCCACCTCCTAAGGATTTAAAATTTATGGACATTCTAGCACGAAAGAGTTTTCAGTCTTCCATGCTTTCAGCTCGTATTGCAATTCACATGTTCCATCAAATAGAATATCTATATACCATAATGGAAGATTTATCTAAATTGCAATCTTTGCTGCCTCAGCAACAGGTACCAGTTTTTCAACAAATTCTGACTAGTTTAGAAGACAGTTCTAAACAGATGATCCGTACCACCCAAGATCAGTTTGACACGTCGGTCAGAACTGCGGCTACTTCTATTGCATCAAGGCGTTTGTCATGGTTAAGAGCCTCTGCATTAGGAGAGGATGTTCATGACAAAGTAGCCGATGCTCCCTGTTCTGGTGAGTCTTTATTTGGTGATAAAGTCAAACAGTTAATTGAAGGCCTTAAGGAGGATTGTACAACATTGGATACTTTGGAGCAGGATAAAAACCAACCTTCAAAATCAAATTATAAGAAATTACCTTATTTTAATTCTAGAGGTAGATTTCAGCAACGGAAATCTTTCCCTCCTCAACGTTCGGCTTATCAGTTTAAATCTCAGTATCAACGTTACAATTTTCACAATAGATCAGCTAGAGAAAGGCGTTCCCAGAAGCCAGTTCAGCCACATCAGCAGCAAAAACTTACTCCTTCTTTTTGACCCTCCCCAGTGTCACACTATGGTGGGAGGCAGGATTCAGCAATTTTTCCCTGCTTGGAAATCAATAACAACAGACAAGTGGATTCTAGATATTGTTCAGAATGGTTATTCTCTGGTATTTTCACAACCCCCACCTTTTCGATCACATATACATCTCCATGTTCCCAGTTCTCAGATCCCACAGTTACAGCAGGAGATTGGCAGACTTCTACGTCTCAGTGCTATAGAGCTTGTACCTGCTCACGACATAAACAAAGGTTTTTATTCCCGATTTTTTCTCATCCCCAAGAAGGATGGGGGCCAAAGAGCAATATTGGATCTACGACATCTCAACACTTTTCTTCCAAAACAGAGATTTCGAATGACATCCTTACAAACCATACTTCCTTTGCTTCGTCAAGGGGTCTGGTTCTCAGCTATAGACCTACAGGATGCCTATCTACATATACCAGTGCATCTCTCTTCAAGAAGATTTCTACGGTTTGTCTGTCAGGGAAAACACTACCAATACAAAGTTCTGCCTTTCGGCCTAACGTCAGCTCCCAGAGTATTCTCAAAGTGTGTCATAGCTCTGGTAGCCCACTTGCATCGACAGGGAATCGTCCTATTCCCTTACCTCGACGATTGGTTGATAGTTGCTCACTCTCCACAGCAGAATCTTCAACATTTACAAACTACAATACTACTCCTAGAAAAGTTAGGTTTAGTAATCAATTACAAAAAATCACATTTGCTCCCAACACAAAGGTTGACTTTCATCGGAGCGGATTTGGTTTCTTACCATTCTCTAGCGAAGTTACCATTCCCACGAGCTCAGTTTCTCATCCAATTAGTTCATTATGTACAATCAGTGAAAATCACAACAGCACGAGTTCTTTTAATCCTTTTGGGACATATGGCATCGACAGTTGCGGTTCTTCCGCTAGCGCGTCTTCACATGCGACCCCTACAGTGGTATTTGAAGAAGAGGTGGGTTCAGTATCGTCATCCTCTTACTTCAAGGATTCTTCTATCCAACCATCTCAAGCAACAGCTTTCTTGGTGGACACAGCAACAGAATCTTCTGGTGGGAGCTCCTTTCCAGTCACCTCTACCAACCAAGATTTTGACCACGGATGCATCCAAAGTGGGTTGGGGAGCACATCTCGACAATTTCTCAACGCAGGGTCATTGGACCCCTCAAGAGAAATTCTATTCCATCAACCTTCTGGAATTGAAAGCAGTCACATTAGCGATTCAAACTTTTCAACATCTACTTCACTCACAAGTAATACAAGTTCGGATCGACAATCAAGTGGCAATGTTTTATATCAACAAGCAAGGGGGAATGGGGTCTCTTCGTCTATGTCAAGAAGCCGTGAGACTTTGGACCCTAGTTCTTTCTATACATTCTGTAATTCAGGCAGTCTATCTACCAGGTCGAGAGAATTACATTGCAGATGCGTTAAGCAGGACACTTCAACCACACGAATGGTCTTTGAAGACCACAATTATTCACGACATCTTTCATCTTTGGGGATGGCCTCAAATAGATCTTTTTGCATCCCCACAGAACAACAAGTGTCACAAATATTGTTCGAGGTGGCCGTCAGGGAGCAGGATAGCAGCAGACGCATTTGCTATCCATTGGACAAACGATCTATTTTACGCTTTCCCTCCATTCCCTCTCATCCCGAGGGTATTACAAAAGATTATACAGGACAGATCATCCATGATTCTCATAACACCATATTGGCCAAGACAACCATGGTTTCCTGTGCTAACGCAGTTAGCTGTTTGTCCACCGCAATCTCTTCCTCCACTTCCAGATCTCATTTCGCAGAACAATGGGCACCTTCTCCATCCAAACCTCAACAAACTTCATCTTACCGCCTGGTATCTTCAAGCAAATCAATAACATCTTCAATTTTTTCTCAACAAGTTCTTGATGTGTTATTGGCTTCCAGAAAGCAGTCAACCAGATTGGTTTATGCATCTAAATGGAAACGTTTTCGATATTGGTGTGTAACGCAACAGCTTAACCCAATCTCTTGTCCAATTTCTTCTTTACTGGAATATTTCCTCTTTTTATCCAATTCAGGATTGGCTGCTTCTTCAGTAAAAGTTCATATTGCAGCTATTTCTGTTTTTCATGATTCCATCGATGATACTACAGTAATGGCACATCCTCTCACAAAGAGATTTTTGAAAGGATTACTCAATCTTAAACCTCCGGTTCAATCCCCACCAGTAGCATGGGATTTGAATTTAGTTTTACAAAGACTTATGGAACCTCCATTTGAACCTTTACAAGATGCTACCCTTCAATTCCTTACATGGAAAACTTTGTTTCTCATTGCAATTACATCAGCTAGAAGAATTGGGGAATTACAGGCGCTTGTATATTACCCCCCTTATACTCAGCTGTTACATGATAAAGCGATATTGCGTCCTCATCCTAAATTTCTACCAAAAGTTGTGTCATCTTTTCATGTGAATCAATTAATTATTTTACCAGTGTTTTTTTCCACCTCCTCATCAGTCTACACAACACAGTAGGTTGCACACATTGGATTGTACTAGAGCATTGTCCATATATTTGCAGCGTACATCAAGTAATCAGAGACCTTCTCAGTTGTTTTTGTCTTACCAGGCACATAATCAACAACCAATCTCTAAACGAACTCTCTCCTCATATGTAACTCAGTGCATAAACTTTTGTTACACTCAACAGGTGGTACATCCTCATGTTACACCTCATAAGTTGAGGGCCATGGCAGCTTCAACTGCATTTTTGCATATGGCACCTCTTCTTGACATCTGTAGAGCAGCTACTTGGTCTTCCCTGCATACTTTTTCGAGCATTATTGTCTGGATACAGCGTCACGTACAGATTCGGTATTTGGGCTGTCAATCCTTCGGGAGGCTATATAACCGACAACTGTCCTCCTCCTCCTATCACAGGTAACATGTTTCGTTTATTATATTTATAGAATTTCATGTGGCTCTATCACATGATTGTTACCTGTGTGTGCTTGGGAGTCTTCAGAGGTGTGGCTAGAAGATCCTGTCCATGGAAAAATCTTAGTTTCTTACCTGTAACGGTAGTTTTCCGTGGACAAAGGATCTTCTAGCCACACCATCCCTCCCTACCCTCCCTAGTTGTCGTAGCTATATTATTAAACTGACTGTCTGAGCTGTCAAATGGTATTTATACTATGTTGTTGGGCGGGAATCCGCTAATTGGTTGCTTTTACTTTTCAAGCATTTCTATTGGATAGCCGGGTCACGCACGTCATCGTAGCGTATAATTCAGAGGTGTGGCTAGAAGATCCTTTGTCCACGGAAAACTACCGTTACAGGTAAGAAACTAAGATTTCCGGGGTAGGTCTAAAGCAGCGTGTACTGCTTTCTCGTTGAGGCTGCCGCCGGCTCAGGGATTGGAGGACTCGGGGGGGGGGAGCAATACGGGGCGCTGCAATGTCTAAAGCTGAAACTGCTGGCGACTCGAGGCAGAGATTGGAAGACTGGGGTGGGTGGGTGGGGGGGGGGGTGCAATACCCAGCGCTAGGAACTAGGCCCGGGGCTAGTAGAGAAAGAACTGACTCCAGTGCGGTGGTGGCTGGCAGGGGCGGGCCGGAAGGAAAGCAAGAGAGAGAGAGACAGGGACAGGGACGAGACTGGCTGGCAATGGGAATAGAGTAAGAGAGAGAGATGGAGAAGCAGCACAAGATGGTTGGGACTAGAGGGTGTGAGAGAAGGGAGAGGGAGCAGAAGATGAATGGGACTAGGGGGTGTGGGAGACAGTAGGAACAGAAGATGGATGCAACAAGGGATGTGGACGAAGGGGAACAGAGAAGAAGATGAGTGGGACTTGGTGGGGGAGGGAGAGGGAGCAGAAGATGGATGAGACTAGAGGGTGTGGGTGGAGGGAGGGAGAAGGAGCAGTAGATGGATGTGACTAGGGGTGTGGGGGGAAGGGGAACAGAGCAGAAGATAAGTGGGACTTTGGTGATTGAATGGGAAAGGATGACGACGAGGAGAGTCAAGAAATGGAAAAGCCAACCTGGAAAAGAATTTACAAGATTGACACATGGAAAGTGGAATAGAGTGGGACTAACCCAATCACAAAAATAAAGTGCTCAGACAACAAAGGTAGAAAAGAAAAAATATATTTTTATTTAATATTGTTTAAAGATTGAGATGTGCCTGCTTTGTGAAATGTACCTTTTTAAAAAATTTTAAATGTTTATTTTTTTTTTTAGTTTTGTATTTTGCAGAGTACAGGAGAAAAAAAATGTATGCTTCACTGTTACCCATATTGCCCTGCTTGTAGAGACTGGCTTTCTTGGGTGGAGGGAAGGGGGGGGGGGGTGTCTCCATTTCAGTTTTTGTCTGAATGTTTTTTGTGAGTGTAATGTTGGTGATGGGCTTCTGGTTGGGGATGGGCTCTTTACTGCCTAGGGAAAAATGGTATGTTTAATCTTTTTTCCCTAGCCAGTGAAGAGCCCACCCACACCCAGTAACCCACCAATAATGTTGCTCATTGCACAGGTTAAAAAAAAACAAACCTTTTTTAAAAAAAATTATGTTGGTGGGTATTGGGGTACGGATGCTCTCTGCAGTGCCCAGGTTTAAAATAAAAAAAAACCTTTATATTTAATGTAGGCAGGTTCCTGGATGGGGGAGATATTAAAAGACAAAAAGTTTTATATTTAATGCTGGTGTGCTTCAGGGTTTGGGGGGAGTGCCAGACTATGGGGGATGGGTAGGGGATAGGACAGGACTGACGCTAGACTATAGGGAGGGGTGGGGGTTAGGGTGGGGCTGATGCATAGCAATGGGATGGATGATGAGGAAGGGAAGGGCTGATGCTGGGCTATGGGTGGGGGGGGGGGGGTAGGGTAGAAAAGAGAAGGGCTGATGCCGGGCTACGGGGCTGGATGTAGGGGTAGAGAAGCAAAGTTTGAAGGATTATATCATTGCTGTAATTATACTCTAGGATCCTGCCATGTGTGTTGAGATGTTTGCTGTTATAGTACACTTATGCCTGGTCAAGTTTAAGATGTGGGATAATGTAACCATGTTTAAAAATATTGGTTTTTCCATATGTTGATGCAGGGCAGATGTTGGGCATACTACTTATTAATCCATCATCAAGTGCATTCTAATGCATTATTTTGTAGCAAGAAACATTACTCATACCTATATACACAGTGCCCATCCATATTAGCTCTGGGCCCACCCAAAATGTTAGGTCTGGCTACGCCACTGCCCTAAACGCAAATGCCATTTTGGTTTTCAAGAGGATACACTCGGAGGCAGAGCTTTACCCTGATGCAGCCTATTGGCAAAACATGACTCATGTTGGTTGCAGATCTCTCTATGCAAGTTGAAGTAAAGCTTTTACCTTTCAATTGAGAAAAATGTTAAAAATGATAAAACAGTCAAGTAATTAAATAAATACATAAGACCGATGAAGATTTGGGTAAGTCATAGGACTGGGTTCCTATGTGAAATGAGTCAGCTTTGAAAATGTGCATTTCTTGTATTTTGTTCTGTACTGAAGGAAATGTATCTCTGTTTCTCTTTCTTTGGGATTCCTCTGCATCCACTCTTGTTTCTTTAGTTTTCTATTTCACTTTTTGTCTACATATTAGTTTCCAGTTTGAACTCTTTTTGTTTTCTACTAAATGATGGCCTGTGTTTTCCTTGTGTAAAAGAGATGAGGGATTCTGTTGATATATAGGTTCCGTATAGGAATCTGAAGCAGTCTGTCTCTTCCAGCTGGAAAACTCCTCTGCACCTCCCATCCTTAATAAAAGATCCGCCCCACACACATCTCCGATCCCTGGAGATGTGCTGATATTCTAGAACTTTTGCAGTGCTGACTTTTTGTAGGTAGGGTTGGTGCAGTTTGAGTTAACTTGGTGCTGTTATAGTATGGTAAGCTTCCGAGTGTCTCTGCAAGGTTTTGTCTTACATCATGTAAACCCCCTGGTAGCAGAGCAAGGTATTACAATGATGGTACCAAATATGTCACAGTATTTCCCCAAAATGACTCAACACCAACCAGGGAGTTTAACAATAAAAAGAAAATATTTTTTTTATTATTTGAATTATATTTAAATGTTAATGAAATTTTACCAACTCGCAAATTTAACATATGTATTTCAATTACAGGTTTGCAACACAAATCAGTTTAGTCTCTAGAAACATTGAGAGCATTTTCAGATAAGTATAAATATTACTTACATAAATCCTTTAAGTACATTAAATTCTGCAAAACACTAGATTCTTTAAAGTTTCTTTTCTCCTGTCTTTCAGATTTCCGGAAAACTTCAAGGATCTCAACATGTAAGTTTTCCTCTACTCTTTTTTTCTTCTTTTAGTTATCTCTCACTTATTGTTCAGGTTTCCTTTACTATTTTCTCTTATGTGCACTTTTTAAAATAGTTTCAGTCACTTAGCTGCTCTCTTTGTTTTCTTCTCTGGTTCTCTTGAACGGTGGATGCCTTTTCTTTCAGGTGATGATCTCCAGCATCAACTTTCTTCCAGTCTTTTCCTAGTAACATGTTCTCACCAATACAGCTCCCTCCCAACTGCCAGCCTGAGCTGTTTGTCACTCTCCTGAGAGTTCCATCAGCACGGAACACTCAGCGCATGCACACAGACTACCCAGTTTCACTGCACTGCTCACTATCTCTACACCAGATCTAGAAGGAGCCAGGTAATCTTTTAAAATTTAACCCATAGGGTTACATTCGGGCTGGCAAAATAAAAAAAAAATGTATATAATACACTTTTGTTTTTAACACCACCCCAAAACCAACACCCCCTTAGACAATCCATCTATCCAAACACACCATTCCATCTACATTTGTCTAATGAATACATATTCATCTATTCCCAACATTACAATTTCCATGCACTTCACCCACATATACATTTAATTTTTACACGCCACCCTTTTTAACTTCAGTTTTTATCACAATTTTTTATGTGGTGAATATGTTTCAATATACTCTTCTTTTACCACAAGCACAATAATTAATTACTTGTCACCTCATGTCTGCACAGCCTCTAGCAAAAACTAACAAGGTTGTTTCTGGGTAACCCCCAGTTCTCCCCTCAGGTCACAGTCACCTCTCAGTCACAAAATGTCTCTTCTTTTTCCTCTTCTTGAAATCGTAGGACTTTCTTTCCTTGCGTCTTCTTTCATGCTTCTCCGCCTTACACTCTCTGGCTGGATCTTTCTGACTGAAGTCCAATTCTCCATCTGTACCTTTTCGTCTCGCAGGCCAGGAAAACAGTTGCAGTTCTTGCCCCGCAACAGACTCTAGCTGCATCTCTGTCCATTTATTCTGGCCCCTTACTTCTCTTTGCTTTATTTCTTTAGTGTCTTTCCTGATCACAATTTTCCTCAATTTATTCTTGTATTTATTTCCAGATTCTGGTAACTTTTTCTTCAGTATCGTTTCTTTTCTTACTGAACTGACTGTGCATTCAATCTCTTCTGAATGTGCTGATTCACTTATTTCCGACCATATTAAATTTTCAGGACTGTTGCTCTCAGGATTTTTTTTTCTTTACCTCATCAACATCTGCCTGGAGTTTTCTGTTTTCCACAAGAGGTTCCAAAATTTCCTGCTGCTCCAACATCTCCTCCTCCAGAGAATTCTCCACCTGGAGCTCTTCCTCTTGCACAGGTTCCCTGTGTGGTTGTATCACCAGAGGATCCTCATTTACCACTTCTCCTTCTGGCAGCTTGACTTCTTCAGAGTGAGAGAACAATATTGCTTTAGAAAGTGATTCCAC
The DNA here is from genome assembly GCF_901765095.1 of Microcaecilia unicolor. Lineage (NCBI taxonomy): Eukaryota > Metazoa > Chordata > Amphibia > Gymnophiona > Siphonopidae > Microcaecilia > Microcaecilia unicolor. The sequence continues at coordinate 60,877,887 of NC_044031.1, read as the reverse complement.
CAACTCAGGAACTGAGGCTTTTTCATTTCCATTCCCCTCTGCTGTTACATGAAATATTATGAGCAGTTCTTAATATCCATTAAAATGTTACAAAAATGTCACAGTTCTAATATGATGTTAAGAACAGGGGGAAATTGCTCCAAGTACAGCACTGAGTTTTAAGGCGATCTTGCTTTAATCTGCATAACAAGTTTTAAAAACACATGTGCTCAGGACATAACAAACGACCATAAGTTTAACTTCAAAAGTTTTATTTATAATGCAAAATTAGTTATGCTACAAGCAAGAGCTACCTTAGGGATCTTAGAACAGAAGAATTTCAGTATATTGTCTACAATGACACCTAGATCATTTTCTTGAGTGCTGACTCCCAAGGTGGCCAGAAAAACAAACAGGATGCTAGGAATGTTTAGGAAAGTGATGGTAAATAAGACCAAAAATATATCGCTCCATAGTGCGACCTCATCTTGAGTATTGCGTTAAATTCTGATCGCCGTATCTCAAAAAAGATATAGCAGAATTAGGAAAAACTCAAAGAGAAGCGACCAAAATGATAAAGGGGATGGAACTCCTCCCATATGAGGAAAGGCTAAGGAGGTTAGGGCTCTTCAACTTGGAAAAGAGATGGCTGAGGGAATATGACTGAACTCTATAAAATTCTGAGTGGTGTAGAACAGGTAAAAGTAACATAGTAACATAGTAGATGATGGCAGAAAAAGACCTGCACGGTCCATCCAGTCTGCCCAACAAGATAAACTCATATGTGCTACTTTTAGTGTATACCTTACCTTGATTTGTACCTGTCCTTTTCAGGGCACAGACTGTATAAGTCTGCCCAGCACTATCCCCGCCTCCCAACCACCAGCCCCACCTCCCACCACCGGTTCTGGCACAGACCGTATAAGTCTGCCCAGCACTATCCCCGCCTCCCAACCACCAGTCCTGCCTCCCACCACCGGCTCTGGCACAGACCATATAAGTCTGCCCAGCACCATCCCCGCCTCCCGCCACCGGCTCTGCCACCCAATCTCGGCTAAGCTCCTTAGGATCCATTCCTTCTGAACAGGATTCCTTTATGTTTATCCCACGAATGTTTGAATTCCGTTACCGTTTTCATTTCCACCACCTCCCGCGGGAGGGCATTCCAAGCATCCACTACTCTCTCTGTGAAAAAATACTTCCTGACATTTTTCTTGAGTCTGCCCCCCTTCAATCTCATTTCATGTCCTCTCGTTCTACCGCCTTCGCATCTCCGGAAAAGGTTCGTTTGCGGATTAATACCTTTCAAATATTTGAACGTCTGTATCATATCACCCCTGTTTTTCCTTTCCTCCAGAGTATACATGTTCAGGTCAGCAAGTCTCTCCTCATACGTCTTGTAACGTAAATCCCATACCATTCTCGTAGCTTTTCTTTGCACCGCTTCAATTCTTTTTACATTCTTAGCAAGATACGGCCTCCAAAACTGAACACAATACTCTAGGTGGGGCCTCACCAACGATTTATACAGGGGCATCAACACCCCCTTTCTTCTGCTGGTCACACCTCTCTCTATACAGCCTAGCAACCTTCTAGCTACGGTCACCGCCTTGTCACACTGTTTTGTCACCTTCAAATCCTCAGATACTATCACCCCAAGATCCCTCTCTCCGTCCATACTTATCAGACTCTCCCCACCTAACACATAAGTCTCCCGTGGATTTCTATTCCCTAAGTGCATCACTTTGCATTTCTTCGCATTGAATTTTAATTGCCAAACCTTAGACCATTCTTCTAGCTTCCGTAGGTCCTTTTTCATGTTTTCCACTCCCTCCACGGTGTCCACTCTGTTACAGATCTTAGTATCATCCGCAAATAGGCAAACTTTACCTTCTAACCCTTCGGCAATGTCACTCACAAATATACTGAAGAGAATCAACCCCAGCACCAATCCTTGAGGCACTCCACTACTCACCTTTCCCTCCTTCGAGTGAATTCCATTCACCACCACCCTCTGGCGTCTGTCCATCAACCAGTTCCTAATCCAGTTCACCATTTTGGGTCCTATCTTCAGCCCATCCAGTTAATTTAAGAGCCTCCTGTGGGGAACCATGTCAAAAGCTTTGCTGAAATCTAAGTAGATTACGTCCATAGCTCGTCCCTGATTCAATTCTCCTGTCACCCAATCAAAGAATTCAATGAGATTCGTTTGGCACGATTTCTCTTTGGTAAAACCATGTTGTCTCGGATCTTGCAACTTATTGGCTTCCAGGAAATTCACTATCCTTTCCTTCAGTATCGCTTCCATTACTTTTCCAATAACCGAAGTGAGGCTTACCGGCCTGTAGTTTCCAGCTTCTTCCCTATCACCACTTTTGTGAAGAGGGACCACATCCGCCGTTCTCCAATCCCTCGGAACCTCTCCCGTCTGCAAGGATATATTAAACAAATCTTTAAGAGGACCCGCCAGAACCTCTCTGAGCTCCCTCAATATCCTAGGGTGGATCCCATCCGGTCCCATGGCTTTGTCCACCTTTAGCTTTTCAAGTTGTTCATACACACTCTCTTCCATGAAAGTGCTCTATCCACTTCAATCTCATTTGTACTTTTTCCAGTCCATCGCGGTCCTTCTCTAGGATTTTCTTCTATGAAAACAGAAGTATCTATTTAGCAAATTTGTTTTTTCTTCATAATTATCCACATAGCGGTTCACAGTATCTTTTAGTCTCACAGTTCCCTTTTTAGTCATTCTCCTTTCGCTAATATACCTGAAGAAACTTTTGCCACCCCTTCTTCCATTTCTAGCCATTTGTTCTTCCGTTTGCGCTTTTGCCAGACGTATCTCTCTCTTGGCTTCTTTCAGTTTCATCCGGTATTCCTCCTCGTGTTCCTTTTCTTGAGTTTTTTTTTTTGTATTTCTGGAACGCCAACTCTTTAGCCTTTATTTTCTCAGCCACCATATCGGTTTCCTTTTTCTCTTGCTTTTATTTACTTTCCTTACATAAAGGCTTGTGGCCTTATTTATAGCTTCTTTCAGCCTGGACCACTGTCCCTCCACTTCTTGTATTTCCTCCCAGCCCATCAGCTCCTTCCTCGGGCATTCCCCCATTTTACTAAAGTCAGCACGCTTGAAGTCCAGGACTGAGTTTTGAGTGGCCGCTCTCCACTTTAGCTGTTATATCAAACCAAACCGTTTGATGGTTACTGCTGCCCAGGTGGGCTCCCACTCAGATATTTGACACGCTATCCCCATTTGTGAGCACCAGATCCAGCATCGCTCCCTCCCTCATGGGTTCCGTCACCATTTGTCTAAGCAAAACAGAGAATCGGTTTTTCACTCATTCAAAAAGTACAAAGACCAGGGGACATAATGAAATTACATGGAAATACTTTGGAACTCAATGCCAGGGGATGTGGTAACAGTAGTTAGTGTTTCTAGGCTTAAAAAAGATTTGGACAAGTTCCTGGAGAAAAAGTTCATAGTCTGTTATTGAGATGGAAATGGGGGAAGCCAGTGTTTGCCCTGGGATCGGTAGCATTGAATGTTGCTACTAATTGGGGTTCTGCCAGGTACTTGCAACCTTGAATGCAGGATCCTGGGCTAGATGGACCATTAGTTTGACCCAGTATGGCTATTCTTATGTTCCTAAAAATAATCTGCTGTAAGTGCAATGTGAGCCACTCCATACACAAGTGCTTGAATCTTGCTCTTTTCTAGTTTGAACAGATTTCTGATGCATGCATTAATCTTTGGCCTGGCTGGAAGTTCATAGTTTTGAAACCCCATTACAATCCTTAATACTTCCTGAAGCCATCATCAGAAACAATGATAATGGGGTGACTATCCTTAGCTATCCACCTGGTGATAGCATTTGTAATGTTTTCATTTTTATTTGGATCGATCGGCTTGATCCCTTTTCTTGTAACTGAAGTAGGAAAGATTGATGCTGAATAGAATCCTTCGATTGCTGTTGGGATGAAAATGCATGTTTAGTGCAGAGATGGTAAGATAGAGATGACGTGCTGATACTTAAATTCACCTTTACAATACTTACAAATCAATGTTTATTGATCTTTGAATGTAAATTGTCCATAAAGCAGAGACTTCATTTTCACTTCCATAGGAAAGCTAGATGAATTAAACAATTCCATATTTAACAAGGACAGTTATCTCTGTTTCAATCACTTTTCCCATAAGTCTTGCACACAGTAGAACACCATTAAGATAGCAGATATACATTGCAAATTTGACATTCCAATAGAAAATTGAAAATAAAATTATTTGTTCCACCTTTGGTCATGTTTTTTTAATTGTGTTGGTCACATGCTCTACTTTCTGCTTTTCTCTGTTCATCTTTTCTTAACTCTGGTTCAAAGGTATCCTATCCAGCATCCCTTTCAGGCTTTTTTTTCGAAAGAGAAGGACACCCATCTTTCGACACAAATCAGAAGATGGGCGTCCCAAATCGGCATAATCGAAAGCCGATTTTGGGCGTCCCCAACTGCTTTCCGTTGTGGGAACGACCAAAGTTCCCGGGGGTGTGTCGGAGCTGCAGCGAAAGTGGGACTTGGGCGTGCCTAACACATGGACATCCTTGACCCCATAATGGAAAAAAAGGGCGTCCCTGACGAGCATTTGGACTTTACCTGCTCCAGTTTTTCTCACAACCAAGGCACAAAAAGGTGCCCGAACTGATCAGATGACCACCGGAGGGAATCGGGGATCACCTTCCCTTACTCCCCCAGTGGTCACTAACCTCCTCCCACCCTAAAAAAAGAACTTTAAGAATATTTTGTGGCAGCCTCAAATGTCATACTCAGGTTCATTGCAGCAGTATGCAGATCCCTGGAGCAGTTTTAGTGGGTGCAGTGCACTTCAGGCAGGCAGACCCAGACCCCCCCCCCCCCCACACCTGTTACACTTGTAGTGGTAAATGTGAGCCCTCCAAAACCCACCACAAACCAACTGTACCCATATCTAGGTGCCCCCTTCACCGGTAAGGGCATGGGTGTAGACTGGGGGGGGGCGAGGGGGGTCAATGCCCCCCCCCAAACGACGATGAGGCGCCGCCGTGCCAGTAGTTAAGAAAAAAAAAACAAGCAGGCACGCGCTCCTCTCCATCCGCTTGGCTTCCCTGCCCTCTCTGTCTGCGTCCCGCCTTCTTCTGATGTCATTTCCTTTCGGACGGGACGCAGACAGAGAGGGCAGGGAAGCCAAGCGGACGGAGAGGAGCGTGTCCGTCTACCCCCCTCTCTTCCTCCCTCCCTCTGGCGCAGGCAGCAGTCTTTTTCAGCGTTCCTGGCAGCAGTAGCGATGTACACGCTGCCTTTGGCTCTGCCCCGAAGCCTTCTCTTCAAGTTCCTGTTCCCGCATAGGTAGGAACAGGAACTTGAAAAGAAGGCTTCCGGGGCAGACCGAAGGCAGCGTGTACATCGCTACTGCTGTCAGGAACGCTGAAAAAGACTGCTGCCTGCGCCAGAGGGAGGGAGGAAGAGAGGGGGGTAGACGGAGTCACGATCTTGGACCTCGCGGGGGGGGGGAGCAGCAGAAGGAAGATGGATGGAACTGGGAGGGGTGGGGAGCAGATGGAAGATGGATGGGACTGGGAGGGGTGGGGAGCAGAGGGAAGGAGCAAGATATGGATGGGACTGGGAGCGTTGGGGAGCAGAGGGAAGGACCAGGAGATGGATGGGACTGGGAGCGTTGGGAGCAGAGGGAAGGACCAGGAGATGGATTGGACTGGGAGGGGTGGGGAGCAGAGGGAAGGAGCAGGAGATGGATGGGACTGGGAGTGGTGGGGAGCAGAGGGAAGGAGCAAGAGATGGATGGGACTGGGAGGGGTGGGGAGCAGAGGGAAGATGGATGGGACTGGGAGGGGTGGGGAGCAGAGGGATGGACCAGGAGATGGATTGGATTGGGAGAGGTCAGGCACAGCAGAGGGAAGGAGCAGAAGATGGATGGGACAGAGGGATGGTGAGCAGAGGGAAGGAACAGAAGATGGATGGGACTGGGAGGGGTGGGGAGCAAAGGGAAGGAGCAAGAGATGGATGGGACTGGGAGGGTGGGGAGCAGAGGGAAGCCTACTGGAAAGAAGACACTGCATAAAACAGAAGACACTGGGACCAAAGTGAATAGAAAAACTAAATGATTAGACAACAAAGGTAGATAAAAGTATTTTATTCAGAATTTATTAATTGAAATATGTCAGCTTTTTGTAATGTGCATCTGTGATATTTTGGCTGTAAATTTCAATTCCTTCCTCCACATTAGCATATTCATTTGCATATGTATATATGCAAATGAATACGCTAATATGCTCCGCCCATCCTTTGCCCTTCCCAAATGAAACAGTCAAACTACGCCTATGGGTAAGGGCTATACTAGTGGTGTAGTTATAGGTAGTGGGTTTTGGGGGAGGGGGGCTCAGCACACAAGGTAAGGGAGCTATGTACCTGGGAGCTTTTTCTGAAGTCCACTGCAGTGCCCCCTAGGGTGCCCAGTTGGTGTCCTGGCATGTCAGGGGATACCAGTGCACTACGAATGCTGGCTTCTCCCATGACCAAAGGGCTTGCATTTGGTAGTTTCTGAGATGGGCGTTCTTAGTTTCCATTATTGCCGAAAATCAGAAATGACCATCTCTAGGGACAACCTAAATGTATTATCGAAACAAAAGATGGACGCCCATCTTGTTTCGATAATAAGGGTTTCCCAGCCCCTTCGCCGGGACATCCTCAGGAAAACTTGGGCACCCCTTTCGATTATGCCTCTCCATGTCTCCTTTTTCCCTGTGGACTCATAATCTCCCCATTCTCCCTCTCCCACCACATCCAGCCAACATCTCTCCTGATCTCCCCATTGCCCTATGTTCAGCCACCCTGCTAGCATCTCTCATGATCTCCCCAGGGCTTTTCTTGAGGGAGTACTCGGGGGTACTGAGTACCGGCACCTTTTCCAGTGTCTGCTAAAATTGACCCATGGACCACAAGTTTTAATGAAAGAGCTCAGGCTGAACTCACCAATTCTGCCTTGTCATAGATTCTGTGACTGGTTGCAGGGGGCCTGGCTATTGTGTGGTGAGTCCCTCAGTGATCACCCCACCCCTGAAGGGTGGCCTGGCATTTGAGTACAGGCACCTTTTTTGCTAGAAAAATTGCACTGGATCTCCCCATCCCCCCTCCCCACCCTGTCCAGACAGCGTCTCCCCATTTCCCCCACCACATCCAGCCCACCTGCCAGCATCTCTCATGATCTCCCCATTTCTCCCACCATGCCTCGCTTGCCAGCATATCTCACGATCTCCACATTACACCCCCCTCCCCTGTGTCAAGTCCATCAACATCTCATCTCTGCTGTTCTGTTTGGTGGACTAGAGCAGGTTAGCTGTGCTGTGGGCTCAAGCTGCCCTTTATTCATTGGATTGGGCTGCAGTTTAAAGGCTGCAGTGTTAGCCACAAAGTGGTGTGGGTGGGTTTACGGGGACCGCACACTCTTGGTGTGAGTAGTTACATAAAAGGAGCTGATAACACATACATGTCGATGATAAGCTGATTTGACACTGCATGCGTGCATGCATGCATATGAGGGCCTGCTTGAAAAACCACATCAATGAAGCCGTAGAGTTGTAAAGTCAGCATGTGTGTGTGTGTGTGTGTATGGGGGGGGGGGGGGGTGAGAGACACTGCAGCATGATTAAATTTACTATAAATAGCATGTTAATCACAGCATTAACTGTGATTAATGTGCAACTCTACTTTGTATTAGTTGAAATTGCAATGTTCCAGGTGACAATAATGTTTTCAATTTGTCACAATTCTGTTAAGGCTGTAACTCCAATGTTTTCTCTTACAGCAATTTCATTTAATCTCATTTATTATCATTACTAGTAAAAAAGGCCCGTTTCTGACCCAAATGAAACAGGCGCTAGCAAGGTTTTCCTCATTGAGCAGTTGCCTGTGAGGTGCGATGCCCCCCCTCCCGGCACCATCCCACCCACGGCGATGCATCCGGCCACAGCCATCCGACCCACCGTGCCCATCGCACCCACCTTCGCGTTGGTTTGGCGGCGGGGGACCCGGAACCCCGCCACCACAAGTCCTGTGTGCTGAGTACGGCGTCATCGTCGGCGTTGGTAGCTGTGCAGGGCGGAGTTCTGTGCGTCTGACGTCATGCACGTGCAGGACGTCAGACGCACAGAAGCCCTGCCTCCACAGGCTAGGAACGCCGAAGATGACGCTGTAGTGAGCAGACAGGGCTTGTGCTGGCGGGGTTTCGGGTCCCCCGCCGGCAAAGCAACGCAAAAGTGGGTGTCTCAGGAGGGGGTTGTTGCGGGGGGGGTGCTGGAGGTCCTTGTGTTGAGCTGCAGCTTTAGGGGGGGTCAACCGTATGTTTAGGTGATTTTTTTTTTCCTGCCCTCGACGTCATGACGTTTGACGCGAGGGCGGGGCACGGGTCTGTGGGGTGGCTTCACCACCATGAATCCACGAACCGTTCTGGGAGACTGACTGACTTCAGTGACGTCAGTGTCCTCAGAACGTTGAGGTTGCTTTTTATTATAGTAGATAACCTGCAAAACTGTTCAGACAAGTCAATACAATGAATGTTACATACATCAAATAACATTAAAACATACAGACAATAACATGGTCATATCTATGTACAATAGAGTAACTAACCAAAAGTCTCATAGAACATTTCTGCTTTTAACAACTTCCTAAAATGTAGCAGTTACAGAGTTTCCAGTGGCTGAGATATTACTGCATTGTGCCTCTCTCTATACAGACAGCACATAATGGCTAACAACGAATGTGTAATCATTTCCTGTTCTGTTTTACGTGGAGGGGCATTTTCGAACGGGGACGACCATCTCTAAGGGTGCCCATCTCTAAGGATGTCCCGGCGAAGGGGCGGGGCAACCCATATTATCGAAACAAGATGGACGTCCATCTTTCGTTTCGATAATACGGTCGGGGATGCCCAAATCTAACATTTAGGTCGACCTTAGAGATCGGCGACATAAATGTTGAGATCGCCGACCTTTGAGATGGGCGACCTCGGTTTTCGCCGATAATGTAAACCGAGGATGCCCATCTCAAAAACGACCAAATCCAAGGCATTTGGTCGTGGAAGGAGCCAGCATTCGTAGTGCACTGGTCCCCCTGACATGCCAGGACACCAACTGGGCACCCTAGGAGGCACTGCAGTGGACTTCACAAATTGCTCCCAAGTCCATAGCTCCCTTCCCTTGTGTGCTGAGCCCCCCCAAAACCCACCCCCCAGAACTGTACACCACTGCCATAGCCCTTAAGGATGAAGGGGGGCACCTATATGTGGGTACAGTGGGTTTTTGGGGGGGCTGGAGGGCTCAACATGTGTAAGAGGTAGGGGGGGATGGGCCTGGGTCCGCCTGCCTGAAGTGCACTGCACCCACTAAAAACTGCTCCAGGGACCTGCATACTGCTGTGATGGAGCTGGGTATGACATTTGAGGCTGGCATAGAGGCTGGCAAAAAATGTTTAAAAATTTGGGGGGGGGATGGGAGGGGGTTGGTGACCACTGGGGGAGTAAGGGGATGTCATCCCCGATTCCCTCTGGTGGTCATGTGGTCATTTTGGCCACCTTTTCGAGGCTTGGTCATGGAAAAAAAAGGGACTAAGTAAAGTCGGCCAAATGCTCGTCAGGGGCACCCTTCTTTTTTCCATTATCGGCCGAGGACGCCCATCTCTTAATCACGCCCCAGTCCCACCTTCACTACGCCTCCGACATGCCCCCGTGAACTTTGGTCATCCCCGCAATGGACTGCAGTTGAGGGCGCCCAAAATTGGCTTTCGATTATGCCGATTTGGGCGACCCTGAGATAAGGACACCCATCTCCCGATTTGTGTCGAAAGATGGGCGCCCTTCTCTTTCGAAAATGCCCCTGATAATCTACATTTGTCTATCTTATTGTTTTTGTGCTTGTTGTGAGCCATCTTATCCACAGTCCACAACCCCATGGTGTAATTATCAATCTCTCATCTTGAGGTTTAAGTTCACCTCTCCTTAAAGTGTGATTGCTGAAGTAACTCTTTATGGAGACCTTTTACTAAAATGCATTACGATTTGGAGTTAATGCAGCTTAACATGGGATTTTCTCGCATGCTCATTCCAAATCCAATGTGGCACTTTTTAGCCCATTTTTAATTTTTTGTTTTTAATTTAGGTTGCAGCTAAGGTTGTCATTAAGTGCTATAATAGAAAGAAGACAGTGAATTTGAAATAATACACAATCCCATACAAGTAGACATGAATCAGTTGAATGCGTTGCAAATAAATTCAGTTCTGGTAAAAGAGAGAGAGATAGAGAAGGGTTTATTTCTGTGAATGTTTATGCCGGTTTGTATAGCAAAGAACTCAAACTACATTTAAAAGGTTTGGATCTAATAAACTGCTGGGTAGGAAACCATCTGGTTTATGGGTGCTGTACAATTCCTCTAACAAAACTCCTGTTTCTACCATAGTAACATAGGAGGACCTCATAATTTAGAATATTGTATTTGTGTGTGAGTAGGTGTATATGGTAACTTGTTTAATGATGACATGATTTTCATCACTGTTGGACGTCTTTGAATTGTTTTATTTACTTTCAACACACTAAAATTGTTGAAATACTTCAATTGGTGCACTAAGACACTGTATTAGCTTGACGCATCTACTCAAACTGATCTCTACTTATTGGTTCATGATGTGGAGATGTCTCATCAAAAGGAGGGAGGGGGAGGAGTCAAGATGGCGGCCTGACTGCTGTGACTCGTTTGGAGGAAGTTTGTGGAGCTCTGTTTTTTGCCTAAACTTATTTCTTTTTTTACTTTATGCCGCATACTAAGAGAAAAGGGATGGTAAAAGGTCAAATGCCGCTGACCAGAACTTCGTCCCCGATCCAACAAACTCTCCATCGATATGCAACAAGTCTTCCATCAGAAGCCGGTTTGTTGAGCCCTGCTGTTAGAGCCAACGGAGGAGCGTCAGCACTACTGGGGATTGAAACATCTCTATCTCCTCCGGATCTTAATCCACCACCATGTCCTGCGGAGAACCTGAGGGGTTTAGAGGAAGGCCTAGTCGAATTGGAAGTCGGTATCCTCAAAACCTTGAGTGGCACTACTCTACCCCAGGCCGCAGATGAAGTGATCGTGGAGCATAAGACTCCCTTGGTGCCAACATTAGAAACTATTTGGGGAGCGATACAAGAATTATCTACAATAGTTACAAAAGCTGCCCGAGACACATCTCTTCTTGTAAGTAAAGTTGACTTTAACTTTATCTATAGATAATTATTATTAGCATTTGTATAGCGCTACCAGACGCACGCAGCGCTGAACACCTGATACAAAGAGACAGTCCCTGCTCAAAAGAGCTTACAATCTAAATAATACAGACGGACAAGACAGTTACGGGTGAGGAAAGTAATGGGTGAGAAGGGAGGAAGGGACAAGGGGAGGGCAATTGTGGCTAGGAGCTAAAAGCAGCAGTGAAAAGGTGGGTTTTCAGTATAGATTTGAAAACAGGTAGAGATGGAGCTAGACATATAGGTCCAGGAAGTCTATTCCAGGCATAAGGTGCCGCGAGAGAAAAGGAGCGAAGCCTGGAGTTAGCAGTGGAGGAGAAGGAGGACGACAAGAGAGACTTGTCCAGTGAGCGGAGCTCACGGGGAGGAATGTAGGGAGAGATGAGAGCGGAGAGGTAATGGGGGGCTGCAGAGTGGATGCATTTAAAGGTCAGTACGAGAAGTTTAAACTGAATGCGGAAGCGGACAGGGAGCCAGTGAAGTGACTTGAGGAGCGGGCTAGTGTGGGTATAACAATTCTGGCGGAAAACAAGTTGTGCCGCAGAATTTTGGACAGATTGGAGAGGAGAGAGATGGCTGAGCGGAAGACCAGTGAGAAGTAAATTGCAATAGTCCAAGCAAGAGGCAACAAGGGTGTGGATAAGGGTTCTGCCAGCGTATTCAGAAAGGAAGGGGCGAATTTTGCTAATATGCAAAACAAGAATCACTTAACCAAATTTCTCAAATACAATCAGAGGTTTCAAACATAAGAATTACTACTGAACTTTTGGTTAAGGATAAACTTCTGACATCACGTAAAATAGAACAAATAGACAATTTTAATTGATGGTTAAATTTGAGACTCTTGAATTTTGCAATGACGGAATTCTTCAAAAAATACTTAATAGAGATTCTTCGATTCCCTTCCGAGGCTATTCCTCCATTAAATAAAGCTTATTACCTTCCTCAAATACCGCAACCCGGAGCGGGACTCGAGACTCTAGAACGTTTGCCTTCAGAAAATGTTCCTGATTTAGGAGTTCATGACATTACTGCTTTACTTGAACAATCAATATCAGAAGTTAAAATACAGTGAACTTTAATTGCATCATTTGTATTTGAGCAAGACTTAAATGCAGTATTAAAGCTGTATTTTAGGAACTCGTCAAAGGCTTTCTATGGTTCTAGAATAAGGATATATCCAGATGTGACAAAGATAACACAAGATAGAAGGAAAAAAAATTAGCTTTCTTTACTTGCGATATCCTTGCAAGTGTGTGGTGAGATACCAGGCAAATAAATATGTATTTTTTGATCCAATTCAGCTTACAACATTCCTTACCTCAAGGCAAAATAGGGGTATTTAAACACCATATCCCTTTAATATATAATAAACACTGTGGAATGATGGCTGTTATCATCTAGTGCTCTATCTTTGAAATTTATGTTTATAAATAATTCCATTACCTGAATCTTGTCTCAATAATGTGGACTTGAGCAAGAAATTTCGAATAATTATTTTCCTGTTATGTATTTTCTTTGAACTGATTGAAATATATTGCTTTCTTAAACAAGCATTTGTTTGATTATAAGTGTATAAATCTTTATAAATAAATAAATAAATAAATAAAATAAAAAAAATTAGCTTTCAGAGAAGAGACTAAGGCACTCGGAGCAACATTCCTATTGGCTTATCCGTGTAAATGCCTTATAAGATACTTGGGTAACAAATATGTATTTTTTGAACCAGAACAACTTTGAATCTTTTTGGAAACGAAAAGAATAACCAAACAGACTCTAAGTTTGAATGATAACTGATTAAGAAATTGAATAGGATAGAATATTCAGGCTAGACATTTTGCTTCTTATATTTTCTTTCTAATTAATGATCTCCTCATCTATAATACTCCCCTCCCCTTTTCTTTTTTCCTTTATTAGTGGTCTAAGAAAGAGTGCATATAAATAATTTACGATGGATATTTTCCTATATTTTGATTTTCTCTGTATTGCTGTTAGCAAGTTAATCTTGTAATGTTAAAATAAATATCAATAAAAATAAAATAAAAATCAAAAGGAGGAAAAGCTTCAATAAATAATAAGGTACTCCTTTGTCGATCAGTTAATCAACCTTAGGGAGCCCCATTTACTCATCACAGGCTGAAAACCTTCTCAGTCTCTTCTCACTGCCCACGGCCAACTTTTGCCAAGGTTTCGACTCCTGCATCAGGCTTTTCGTCCACACGCCATATTGAGTGTTCAACCAGATGAATGAGAAAGGATTAAGCAGTAAAAATATCAGTCGGTGGACGCCACGGACCCTGATGCAGGAATCGAAACCTTGGCCAAAGTTGGCCGTGGGCAGTGAGAAGAGACTGAGAAGCTGCAGAGATAAGTTTCTTTCCTATTACTAGAAGTCTGGATAAAGTTGAATTCAGGTTGATTAACTGATCAACAAAGGAGTACCTTATTATTTTTTTAGGCTTTTCCTCCTTTTGATGAGACATCACCACATCATGAACCAGTAAGTAGAGATTAGTTTGAGTTGATGCGTTTGGTTAACAGTGTGATATTCTACTAGCTCTGTGTTGATATATACTGTATTAGCTTGCACATTTAGGCACTTACAATGCCATCACATGCCAAAGTCCATCTCATCTTGAATGGCAACTGGATGGATTTTAGCATTACCCTTCTCCACCACCGCCAACTCCAGGATTCGCTCATTCTGCCTCGCCTCACCCTATGCTTGGCACAACCTTCCCGAGCCCTTACGCCAAGCCCCGTCCCTGCCCATCTTCAAGTCTTTGTTTAAAGCCCACCTCTTCAATGCTACTGCCCCAATTTGACTGCCCCTATCAGACTGACTGTTCACATGTCCTTTAGATTGTAAGCTCCTTGAGCAGGGACTGTCCTTTTATGTTAAATTGTACAGCGCTGCGTAACCCTAGTAGCGTTTTAGAAATGTTAAGTAGTAGTAGTAGTAGTAGTAGTAAGACACATTGAGCCTGCAAAGAGGTGGGAAAATGTGGGATACAAATGCAATAAATAAATAAAAATAAATATTGGATTAGCATTGTACATTTAAGAATCCTTTTACTAAGCTTTGGTAAAAAGTGACTTTAGCACACCCATGAGCAGGTTTTTCCCCCACGCTAACACCATTTCTTACCTCAGCCATAAAAATTGTATTTTTCTATTTTTTTCCTATTAATACCCATGTGCTAATGGAGCCATTAGTGCATGACCATTAAAAAAAATTAGAATGTGTGCGCTTACCCCCACCCATTTTATAGGTGGTAATAATTCAAGTGCTCTTCCTGCATAGTCATATACCTGTACTGTTAACTGTAAGAACACCTGCTCTCCACCCCCCAGACATGCCCCCTCAAAAAAATGTTTTACAATTTTTTAATCATGCAATTAGTGCATGCACGTTTGGCCCTTACCATAGGAACCATTTTCAGCTACATTAGGAACACGTTAGCACCAAACACAGCTTAGTAAAAAAGCTCTACAGCAATTCAAAAAGGGGGGGGGGTGTCTTTTACTAAAAATTAGCGTAGGTTATCAGCCATTTTACTCCAGTGGGCCTTGCTGTAGATAACCTAAAGACTCCTTTATAATCACTCAGTGGCTAATTAATGTCTTGATGATATGTCCTTTTAAACGTTCTCCTAATATCGATTTGCATCACAAGATCATTTCAAACCTTTTTTCTGTCATTACTTTTTTAACATTCAAAATATGCCTATTTTGATTTGTGGTTTCCCATTGTAAACAGTGTAACTAGCTGTGAGTTAAAAAGGAAAAAAAAAATCTTAAACTATAAGGACGTCCCTGCCCAGCTGCCCAGCAGAACCCGCCCACTTAATTTATAATTCCATTTTGGCGGCAGACCCGCAATAAAAGGAAGCAAGGGGCAGGCCACGGGCGAGGGTTGCCAGGTCTGTGGGTTTCCCGCCCAATTGGGCGGCTTTCCGCAACCCGTTGTGGGCAATTTTTGCCGGCTGTGGGCTGCGGGAATTTGGTCCAATAGAAGCCCCGCAGAGGCTGGGATAACAACGTCGGGGATATGGCTCCAGAAAAAGGAGGACGGATTGAGCCAGCCGGGTTTTACTTCCATTGCTGGCTCAATCGGTCCTCCTTTTTCTGGAGCCATATGGTAACCCACTGATATCGGTGGCTACATCGGGGGGGGGGGGGGGGGGTTAAAGACGTCAGAGGCGGGGTTGATGACGTTGGGGGCGGAGTTTAACTGGGCGGGGAAAATTTTTGCCAAGGTTGCGGTTTTCCAGCCCAATTGAGCGGCTTTCCGTGACCCGCTGCGGATTGCAGTGGGCGTGGTTAGTGACGTTGTGGGCGGGGTTGTTGACGTCGGGGTGGAGCTGATGACGGCAGGGGCGGGGTTTTGTGTGGGAACTTTTTTTTCAATCTGGCAAGGGGCTGCTGCACGTGCCACAGAGCAGAGAAAAAATACGTTAGAAGTGGACAAGACCAGTAAAATAACTGCTGCACGGCGACCCTGATATCAAATCACCCAGCTGACTTCACACTATGCCATGCTGCAATCGCTACCACCAATCTCCACAACCGCCTCTGCCCCATATAAACGCCAGAGGCAAGCGCCTGCCCTTACAAGAAGAAAGTAACTCCAGAGGCACTAAACACCAAATCCAGACAGTGGCTGATCCTCACGAGCTCCTTTCTCCGGTGCTGCTGCGCGGTGTCCCCCACCCCCTCCCCCCATCTTCTCGACGCAACTTCCTGTTTCCGGCAAGTCTGGATGCCTCAGAGCCAGAGAGGGACAGTCAGTCAGAGAAGTAGTAGAAGGGGACTGGGGCTGGGGGGAAGGGGCACCGGAGAAGGAAAGCTGTGGGATTGATGGTGTGCGACCTCAGGTATGAGTTTGATCGTTGGGGGGTTGAGGGAGAGGTGCCGGGTCGCGGACAGGGCGGATAACGGACGACAGAGGGAGCGATGGGGAGATCGGTCTCCCCGATCCCCGAATGTGAGTGTGACTTGGTATCTTTGAAGCTGTAAAGTCATTTACTTGAGTAA
Organism: Microcaecilia unicolor; assembly: GCF_901765095.1. Lineage (NCBI taxonomy): Eukaryota > Metazoa > Chordata > Amphibia > Gymnophiona > Siphonopidae > Microcaecilia > Microcaecilia unicolor. Next base: position 60,861,547 of record NC_044031.1, on the reverse strand, counting down.
ATTGGCATGTCTGAAATTAATTTCCTCTCCCAAGCTGAAAATTCTCGGGGGCTTGGATGGCATGTTGGAGTAAAAACAATGGATTCATGGTGGTGCCTTCAATTTAAAGGCAGAGAGGCACCTAAACAAATAGCAAGTGCAGAATAGCGAAGGCAGCCTTTGATAGGCTTTACACTACCTAATTTTCAAAAAAGAAACTTAAGTGCTCTGAAAATTATCAGCAAGCAAGGGTGATAACAAAAAAAGTTTGCAAAGCCCAAGAATTGTTGAGATACACCATTGTTGTTGAAACGTTCAGGACTTCTTTATCTTAGGAACAATTTATACTGATTTTATGAATTCATATGTCCACAATAAGCTACAGAACCCTTGACAAAATTAACGGTTTTCACTATTGGCTTTTAGTCCATATTGCTTGAGCCAACCCTTTTCAACATTTTATGCATCCCAATCTTATCTAAGTAGCACTGGGTTCTTGCAATACCTGGTCCATAATTGGTTGGCAGGTAGACGGGGCTGAAATAATTATAGTGTCTTGATTGAGAGAGATGTCTTAGACTTCTCTAGTTCTACCTTTACAAAGATTTGCCTTTGACCAGAGCAGTAATGATGCCTTCAATTCATACTGGGCAACATTCAGTATGAAGTACATAGTAACATAGTAGATAATGGCAGAAAAAGACCTGCACGGTCCATCCAGTCTGCCCAGCAAGATAAACTCATATGTGCTACTTTTTGTGAATACCATACCTTGATTTGTATCTGCCGTTTTCAGGGCACAGACTGTAGAAGTCTTGCCCAGCACTAGCCCCGCCTCCCAACCACCAGCTCCGCCACCCAATCTCGGCTAAGCTTCTGAGGATCCATTCCTTCTGAACAGGATTCCTTTATGTTTATCCTACGCATGTTTGAATTCCGTTACCGTTTTCATCTCCATCACCTCCCGCAGGAGGGCATTCCAAGTATCCATCACTCTCTCCGTGAAAAAATACTTCCTGACATTTTTCTTGAGTCTGCCCCCCTTCAATCTCATTTCATGTCCTCTAGTTCTACCGCCTTCCCATCTACAGAAAAGGTTCGTTTGCGGATTAATACCTTTCAAATATTTGAACGTCTGTGTCATATCACCCCTGTTTCTCCTTTCCTCCAGGGTAAACATGTTCAGGTCAGCAAGTCTTTCATACGTCTTGTAATGCAAATCCCATACCATTCTTGTAGCTTTTCTTTGCACCGCTTCAATTCTTTTTATATCCTTAGCAAGATACGGCCTCCAAAACTGAACACAATACTCCAGGTGGGGCCTCATCAATGACTTATACAGGGGCATTAAAACCTCTTTTCTTCTGCTGGTCACACCTCTCTCTATACAGCCTAGCAACCTTCTAGCTATGGCCACCGCCTTGTCACACTGTTTCGTCGCCTTCAGATCCTCAGATACTACCACCCCAAGATCCCTCTCCCCCTCCGTACATATCAGACTTTCACTGCCTAACACATACATCTCCTGTGGATTTCTACTCTAAGTGCATCACTTTGCATTTCTTCTCATTGAATTTTAATTGCCAAACCTTCTAGCTTCTGCAGATCCTTTTTCATGTTTTCCACACCCTCCCGGGCATCCACTCTGTTACAAATCTTAGAATCATCTGCAAAAAGGCAAACTTTACCTTCTAACTGTTCGGCAATGTCTCTCACAAATATATTGAACAGAATCGGCCCCAGCACCGATCCCTGAGGCACTCCACTAGTCACCTTTCCCTCATCTGAGTGAATTCCATTAGCCACCACCCTCTGGCGTCTGTCCATCAACCAGTTCCTAATCCAGTTCACCACGTGACTGATGCCTTAGTCCTGGTACCAAGTATCGGCTAAGCCTAAGTTAGAGGTCTATTTACTAAACAGCATTAATGCAGTATTTAATGCAAGCAAATTCCTGCAGGGTTTATTAAATTGCAGTTGCGCTGTAAACATGCTACTACAGCTGTAATAGTGTATGCACTCTCAATCACAATATTACAATCACTAGACCCGAGTGAAGCATCTTCCAAACCCTAGCACAGACCTGTCTGCCAAAGTATACCCCTTCAGCAGTCCCCCTTCCCACAAATCCTGCAGCAGAAGTTGAACAGGTTTTCCCACTCCCAGTTCCCAATCATACCTCCACTTATAAGGTTAAGACAATATGTTGATGCCTCTGATTTTTCTAATGTTTGTAGCAGCATGTAACTCTCTATTGTTGAGCCTCCCAAATATTAGGATTAGGGCCTTACAAGCAGCACAAAATGCTGCAGCCTGCTCGATAATTTAGCAGAAACTTAGAAGGTCCTCCACTACCTTCCTATACAATTTCATATAAAGTTTAAAATTTTGATATTGATCTTTAAGGCATGAGGATGAATCACTTGTGTAGCCATATAGGAGGAAGGCAAAGGTGTACACAGTACTATATCAATTATAAACCTTGCTTGTATTTAATACTATATAGATTACAAAATTTGCTCTAATCTTTAGTAATTATAGCATGTCCTTACTTATAATACTCTATATGATTATTGGGAAAAAAAGGACCTCAGAACTCCATCAGGCCTTCTTAAATGCACTAACAGGCAATACTACGTTTTCTTTCACTGGTCCAAAAATATTCCTTTATTTTCACATTAGTAAAAATTTCTCTGTCTTCTATATTATCCAGCCCCATTGTTTTATCTAGTTTTAGTTTTGCTAGTTTCTCACAAACAGTCATATCTGAAAATATATATTGCGCTGGGGTGGGGGTTGCTAGAGGGGTTATGCTTTTTGGAGTGATGTTAGAGATACTATAAAGATACTGAGAAAGAGAGGAACTTTGAGCATCTGTAGCTGTTGAGTATTGTGTTTAATTCTGGTCGCCACATCTCAAGAAAGATATAGTAGAATTGGAAAAGGTGCAGCGAAGGGCGACTAAAATGATAGCGGGGATGGGACGACTTCCCTATGAAGAAAGACTAAGGAGGCTAGGGCTATACAGCTTGGAGAAGAGACGGCTGAGGGGAGACATGATAGAGGTATATAAAATAATGAGTGGAGTGGAACAGGTGGATGTGAAGCGTCTGTTCACGCTTTCCAAAAATACTAGGACTAGGGGGCATGCGATGAAACTACAGTGTAGTAAATTTAAAACAAATCGGAGAAAATTTTTCTTCACCCAACGTGTAATTAAATTCGTTGCCGGAGAAAGTGGTGAAGGCGGTTAGCTTAGCAGAGTTTAAAAAGGGGTTGGACGGATTCCTAAAGGACAAGTCCATAAACCGCTACTAAACGGACTTGGAAAAATCCAAAATTCCAGGAATAACATGTATAGAATGTTTGTACGTTTGGGAAGCTTGCCAGGTGCCCTTGGCCTGGATTGGCCGCTGTCGTGGACAGGATGCTGGGCTCGATGGACCCTTGGTCTTTTCCCAGTATGGCATTACTTATGTACTTATGAGAAAGCTAACTTTTCCTCTTGAGGTGTAATAAACTTTTCTGGGCATATCATGGGCCATGGGGTTTATTGATATCTGCATGGAGCATGGAGCTTCTGTTTCTTTTGGTTTTTTTTAATGCGAGCTGTTTTGCATGCATTTGAATATGGCACAGCTCAGTATTATTTTCCTTGAATTGTCTATGCCTTATTTTTTAACAGTAGTTTGCCCTTTCTCCTTTGGGTATATTGCTGTGGTTCTGGTACCATAAACCTTCATTCACAACTACCCGGGGATTGCTTCCCTATTTCTAATGAGACCCAGCCTCCCTCTTATGATAATGTGGTCATTGCAGGAACAGTTCCGAGGCCAAGGGCAATGTAACAGAGCTCCTTTTTCAAAATGCATACGTACATTGTAAACCCTGTGAACACCTATATGCAGCTCACATAAAATAGGCACATACCGTAATTTTATATGGAATGCCTAGTTTAGAGGGTCTTTTAGTAAAGATTAGCTTGAGTTATCTGCAGCAGGGCCCGTTTTATTCCTATGGGCTTTGCTGCAGATAACTGGGGCTAATCTTTAGTAAAAGACTCCCCTCCCCTCCAATAGGGCAAGTAGGTACTAAAGCACTATTTTATAAAGATGTATTGGCACCTACATGTCTTTACAAAGTTCTAGCGTAAGCTGCGCGCAGGGCCGCAGAGCTCCGGAGTTTCAATACATGGATGAGGTGATGGTGCAAGGAGGAGGATTTTAGATTTGTAAGGAACTGGGCCACATTCTAGGGAAGGGGGAGCCTATTCCGGAAGGATGGGCTCCACCTTAACCAGGGTGGGACCAGGCTGCTGGCATCGGCATTTAAAAAGGAGATAGAGCAGTTTTTAAACTAGAACCTGGGAGAAGGCCGACAGTCATTCAGAAACACATGGTTCGGTACAAGGTATCTTTCAAAGATTCCACCAAAACTGGGAAGATAGGATATCCCGATAGTAGATCAGGTGACCTTAAGTAAAAATCAGACAAAGGATTGCAAATTAACACTGTCAACTAATGAGCAAGATGTAAATAGGAACAACAAACATAGTTTGAAATGTCTATATGCAAATGCTAGTAGCCTAACAAATAAGATGGGAGAGTTAGAATATATTGCACTAAATGAAAAATTATATATAATAGGCATCTCTGAGACCTGGTGGAAGGAGAATAACCAGTGGGACACTGTCATACCGGGGTACAAATTATATCGTAGTGATAGGGTGGATTGAATTGATCGAGGGGTAGCTTTGTATGTTAAGGATGGCCTTGAAACAAATAGATTAAAAAATTCTGCAGGAAACAAAACACATCTTGGAATCCCTATGGATTGAAATTCCATGTGTAAAGGGGAAAAGGATAATGATAGGAGTGTACTACCGTCTGCCTGGCCAGGATGAACAGAAGGATGTGGAAATGTTAAAGGAAATTAGGGACGCAAACAAACTGGGCAACACAATAATAATGGGTGATTTCAATTACCCTGATATTGACTGGGTAAATGTAACATCAGGGCATGCTAGGGAGGTAAAATTCCTTGCCGAAATCAAGGACTGCTTTATGGAGCAGCTGGTACAGGATCCAACAAGAGAAGGAAAAATTCTAGACCTAGTCCTTAGTGGAGCACATGATCTGGTGTAGGAGGTAGTGGTGCTGGGGCTGCTTGATAACAGTGATCATAATATGATCAGAAGATTTGATTTCAGCTTTGGAGTAAGTACAAACAGGAAATCCAATATGTTAGCGTTTAACTTCAAAAAGGAGACTATGATCAAATGAGAACAGTGAAAAAAAAAACTTAAAAGGAGCAGCTGCAAAGGTCAAAAATTTACATCAGGTGTGGATGCTGTTCAAAAATATCATCCTGGAAGCCCAGGCCAAATATATTCTGTGTATTAAAAAAGGAGGAGGGAAGATCAAATGACAGCCGGCATTGTTAAAAAGTGAGGTGAGGGTTGCTATTAGAGCTAAAAGAAAATCCTTCTGAAAATGGAAGAAGAAACCGACTGAAAATAATAAGAAACAGCATAAGGAATGGAAAGTCAAGTACAAAGTGCTGATAAGGAAGGCAAAGAGAGACTTTCAAAACAGAGTGTGTTGGATTCAAAAACACGTAGTAAAAATTTTTTTAGGTATATTAAAAGGCAAAAGAATCGGTTGGACCGCTAGATGACAGAGATAAAAGGGGCAATCAGGGAAGTCAAAGCCATAGTGGAAAGAGTAAATGAATTCTTTGCTTCGGTCTTTACCAAGGAAGACTTGAGAGAGATACCAGTGCCAGAAATGGTATTCAAAGCTGATGAGTCAGAGAAACTGAAGGAAATCTCTATAAATCTGGAGGATGTAATGGGGCAATTTGACAAATTAAAGCGTAGCAAATCTCCTGGACCGGATTGTATTTATCACTAAGTACTGATACAATTGAAAAATGAACTTCCGACAGGATTGTGAAAAATTACAGAAGGACTTACGAGACTGGGAGACTGGGTGGTTAAATGGCAGATGACGTTTAATGTGAGCAAGTGCAAGGTGATGCATGTGGGGAAAAAAGAACCCGAATTATAGGTACATCATGGAAGGTTCCACGTTAGGAGTTACGGACCAAGAAAGGGATCTGGGTGTTTTCGTCAATAATACACTGAAACCTTCTGCTCAGTGTGCTGCTGCAGCTAGGAAAGCGAATAGAATGTTGGGTATTATTAGGAAAGGTATGGAAAACAGGTGTGAGGATGTTATAATGCCGTTGTATCGCTCCATGGTGCGACCGCACCTTGAGTATTGTGTTCAATTCTGGTCGCCGCATCTCAAGAAAGATATAGTAGAATTGGAAAAGGTGCAGCGAAGGGCAACTAAAATGATAGCGGGGATGGGACGACTTCCCTATGAAAGACTAAGGAGGCTAGGGCTTTTCAGCTTGGAGAAGAGACTGCTGAGGGGAGACATGATAGAGGTATATAAAATATTGAGTGGAGTGGAACAGGTGGATATGAAGCGTCTGTTCACGCTTTCCAAAAATACTAGGACTAGGGGGCATGCGATGAAACTACAGTGTAGTAAATTTAAAACAAATCGGAGAAAACCTTTCTTCACCCAACGCATAATTAAACTCTGGAATTCGTTGCCGGAGAACGTGGTGAAGGTGGTTAGCTTGGCAGAGTTTAAAAAGGGGTTAGACGGTTTCCTAAAGGACAAGTCCATAAACCACTATTAAATGGACTTGGGGAAAATCCACTGCTTATTTCCAGAATAAGCAGCATAAAATGTACTCTTTTAGGATCTTGCCAGGTACTTAGGGACTGTCTTTTCTTCATGTTCAATTGTGAAGCGCTGCGTACGACTGGTAGCGCTATAGAAATGATTTGTACTTAGTACTTGTGACCTGGATTGACCTCTGTTTGAAACAGGATGCTGGGCTTGATGGACCTTTGGTCTGCCCCAGTATGGCAAAAAATGTTAAATAGTAGTAGTACTTATGTACCTATGTACAAACCTCATGCCAACATCGTAGGGGTTGACATTTGCAGTTGCCCAAGGGCATCTGTAAATGTCAATATCTAGATTATTTCATATGCACATAAATTAGCATATTTCATAATCAGTGTGTACTCCCCCCCCCCCCCCCCCCCCCCCCCCCCGGTATACCTACCAGTGAAGTATGTGCAGTTATTAAGATGGACTTGGGGAAGATCCACTGCTTATTTCTAGGATAAGCAGCATAAAATCTGTGTTACTGTTCTGGGATCTTACCAGGTACTTGTGGCCTGGATTGGCCACTGTTGGAAACAGGATAACTGGGCTTGATGGACCTTCAGTCTGTCCCAGTATGAAAAAAAAAAAATCCTTGCAACATGAGCTGCAAATGTGACTCCTAAATATGCCTCCTCTCAGGTTCTGTGAACTCTGCCTCCCCAGCTTCCCCGACCAACCTGGGTTGCAAACTATCCAACTTGGAGACTGAATCTAGGGGTCTTCTGTCTAGTGGTATCGCAGCCTTGACATTTCACGTGTGTTGCCAGATTACCACATTTTGTTAAATAGGCCTCTTAGGTTGCAGCCAAAGGACAGGTGGAGATATGAATGGAAGAGAGAACATGACCAGAAACTATACATATAATATTTAATCAGATATATGCAAAATATGGGCCAAAACTGATATGATCATGATGAAAAGTTTTATTTATCATAATGGGTGGAGGAGCGTCCTAATGGTTAGTGCAGTTGGCAGGGAACCAGGTTCAGTTCCCCCTGCAGCTCCCTTTAATCCTGGGCAAGTCACTTAGCTTCTCATTGCCCCGGGTACAAAAACTTTGATTGTGAGCCCACTAGGGACAGAGAAGGTATCTGCATATAATGCATGTAAACCACTGGTTGTAACACAGAAAGCCTGTATACCAAATCAGTGACTCCCTCCTCCCTCACATGGTTATATTCCTTCTGCATTTTGAGTCTCGCATGCTTTCCCTCCAAAAGTCTCTTTCCACTTCAGTGCACATATGATATAAGTAGAAAGATCTGTTTTACAATTTTTTTACTATATTATAAAAAGATGGTTGTGGTAGTGCATATTATCTTTCTTAGTGTTACTGTGTTTCAAAGTCCTATGCTCCAAGCCTGGATCTTGAGGTAGAGAGGGAAAAAATTCAGGCTATATAAAGCACAAAGACTAAACAGTAAAGAAAGGTAGATAAAATGAGCATTTCACAACTACCTATAGTCCGAGTGGTTTGGCCCTTCATAAGAAGACGCTATAGGAGCAATACTAATCTGTCCCTCCTCCTTAGTCTGCTGCAATGGTTCCCAAACCTGGTCCTGGAGGCACCTCAGCCAGTCAACTTTTCAGATATCTACAAGGAATGTTCATGAGAGAGATTTGCATATCTAGGAGACAGTACAGGCTAATCTCTGTCATGAATATTCATTGTGGATATCATGAAAACCTGACTGACTGGTTTACCTCCAGGACCAGGTTTGGGAACAACTGGTCTACTGTATCTGTGCTTCCTGCCCTTTAAAAAGATCTGAAACTAAGAATTTAATTTGGGTCTCCTTCTTGAAAATACAGAACATTATGTCCTTTGCTACTGAGCTATTTCCTCACATTGGTTTTACATACCTTTTCTGTCTGCAATCATTTCATTTCCTAATTTCTCATCCATAATGAAAGTGACATATGGTTTTAATATTTTATGTCACCTTGATTTCAGGTAAGAGATTTGAAGATCCAATGTATGTCTATTGACCAGACTAAACAGCAGGCTGCAGTTTGTTCATGCAAATGAAGAACAGAGGAGCAGGGTGATTAATTACAGTCTCGGGATAATGAATTTTGCAGCTACAGCTTGTCAAAAGGACTGAGAACAGGGAATGAAGCGATCACGAGTAAGGTACCCCAAAAGTAAAATGTATGAGCAGACCGAAAGTACTGCGGAACTTTCGGAAGATGACGTTAAACCAAACCTTGTACCACTAGTTGGGTTAGAATCCTCCAGGAAACGAAGGAAACAGGAACAACTGGAGGAAAAGATCACTGTATGCAAAGCTGAGGTTTGTGACCAAACAAGTGAGAGTTCTGGAAATTTAACAGCAGATGAACTACCAAGCTGCTGGTCAGAGGAACAAGGAAACTATTTCAGAGAAAAGAATCCGTGGCTTATCATACAGAATGGAAAATTAGGATGTGACACCTGCAGGACTGTTGGGAGGCTGGACTTAAACCAGCACATGCGGAGATCCAGGCTGGCTAGAGAATGGACTGAAATCCAGATTTCCTCCTCGGCTGAGAAGAAAAAATCCCAGCAAGTTGCATTCAGGAAAAAAATCTGGGAGCACCGAGAAACTCAAGCACATCAGGATGCAGAGTGTGTCCTAATGGAATCTCGCAAAAGGAATTTGGAAGCGGATGGAAAACTGCACCAGGCTGAAGAAGAGGAGGCAATCTGCAGGATCTTCAGAACTGCATACATGATTGGAAAAACAGACTGCGCTTTTGCACGCATGCCTATTCTAGTGGATCTGCAGAGAACGAACGGAATCAACATGGGGAGAATGCTACAGTCCGAGCAGTCCTGTGCCGACATCTGTGATTTCATTGGAGCTGAGATGAAGAAGAGAGTTGTAAAATACATCATAGAGAAAGACATTCAGTTTGGTGTGGTGGTGGATGAATCTGCAAACATCAGTCATCAGATGGTATTACTGGTGTGCTTGAGAGCTGCCTTTTTTGAGACACCTACAACAATTTTCTTTGATTTGATTGAGCTTGATAACACAGGGGCTGAGGTGATCAGCCGTGAGCTGGTGAAGTGTCTTCGTCATCACTTTTCT